>NC_062555.1:41484192-42105165 GCF_016906955.1 Phacochoerus africanus
CAGCTTATATATTTGTTTTCCCCTCAAAACTCATTGTGGAATATGCCTCTCTGTCACATCTTCTCTGTCCACTTTGTTTTCAGCCTCAATTGTGTTAAAAATTTTCATATAAGTAGATTGTTGTCCAGGCTTCTGTTGTCCAAATTTGAGCACATAGCATCTTCCGGCAACCTGCCCTAGCAAAAACTGACTTGATTTGGCTGTAGGAGCAGCCTAGAAATACAGGGGTGATGACCTTGGGAGGCAGTTCTCAAACATGGGAAACAGAGGCTTTTGGTTAAGAAACTCCAGCTTCTCTTAGGTTAAATGGACCATTCTGAGAGCTGCTGTGACGTTTCATGTGTCCAGAGGGAATTTGGAATCAAAGCCTTTTCACATGTTCTGTTTTCTCACAGCTGCACCTGAGCCTTTGTTTTAGGATCCATTTTAAGGGGATCCAAACTAAGATACTCATTCTAGTCGTGCAATACAATAAAAACCAAGTATTAAGTGGCAATTCTAAGAATCAGTTGGAGGCTGTATCTCCTAAAACCTTTGCAAACAAATTAATCTCATCCCTGGTACATAATTCACAATTTTGTTAGCTCAACTTGCATACATACTGGAACAGAACTAAAGCTGTTCATTTAAAAAAGTTTGGCACTCCCTACTAAATTAGGAGCCAAACATTTAAATTCTTCAAACAAAGTATCAGTGATAACACCTGCACCTAAAATGTGTGAATCTGTTCAATCAGTTTAATAAGGAATCTCTCCTTCAGGCTGTTAACAAACATGTCAGTTTAAAATTTTGTCATAACTTGACCTGAAAAAAGTTCTCAGTGGTTGCAGATACAAGGAATATTTAGACCTGAAAAGACATACTAATCATTTATAATCCTATACAATATCTAAATTGTATAATGTCTGATTTAACCTGAATTCATTCTCCATTTACTTTGGATATGAACAAGAAAGTGAATGCCACGTATACATTTTGTACAACTTATAAACAGTTTCCATAAGCCACAAGTTGATAATGACTCACTTTATCTTTGAGATTCATCAAAAAAAATTAGAAAATGACAATCTTCATCTTTTATAAAAATCCTATGAAATACATGCTCTCTACTAGTCCTTATATGAACTTCTACAAGATAAATTAGCTAATAATTTAGTGTGAATAAAAAGTTGAGAAACTCATTTCATAAACTAACAAGCAACTTTTCATAAATGAGTGCAATTTTAGCACAGTTTTTCTTGTATTTCCTGCCAAGATAGCTCAGAAGTAAATTTTCAGAGTTCCCATGGTGGTGCAGCAGAAACTAATCCACCTGGGAACCATGAGGTTGCAGGTTCAATCCCTGGCCTTGCTCAGTAGTTAAGGATCCAGCATTGCCATGTGCTGTGGTGTATGTAGGTTGCAGATGCAGCTTGGATCTGGAGTTGCTATGGCTGTGGTATAGGCCAGCAGTTATGGCTCCAATTAGAACCTTAGCATGGGAACCTCCATATGCCACGGGTGCCGCCGCCCCCCCCCCCCAAAAGTAAATTTCCTTCTTAGTGGTAGATTTCTTTACAGTAAATGTTCAATTTAAATGTATTCTACTCATAAAGTAGAACTTTTTTGTTTTAATGATACTCTTTAAATGTCACATCAATTATTGCAATCATAGGTAGGCAAGAACAAAATGTGATCAATTTTATTCCTCCATTTCATTAGCAACACATGAAATTTGAAGAGTGCTTCTTTGCTTTTTCCTCACGGTTATGTTTAGAAAACATGATTAGCTAAGGATATTTTAAATTTGGACCTCCCTAGTTGAAGTTCCATTTTTTAAAAAAAATCAAATGTGTTTTCTCCCTTCACCCCATTTTGCACATTATTGTAATAAAATGGGGTGTTGGGAGTGATTTTGAATCTAGATTTTAGACAGTCTCGTAAATGTCCTTCAACTGAATCAGCCGATAAATGGTAGAGATATATTGCTGTGATTTTTTTTCTGCTAATCATATAGTAATATCGGTTATTCATCTTTGGTTTTATCAGAGTCTTTAGGGAAAATACAAAATCTAATGATCTGTCATAGTCTTCTTCATCTAATGACTCTATGTATAGGTTTCTATCATGCTTAGAGAATACAAAACTTCTGCCTATAGTGACAGAATCCATGATAACAATATTGAATATTGTTTCTGATGTGCATGTGGGAGGAAGCTTTATAATTTTAAATGAAAACATCAATCCTACAGTAGCAAGATTGAAGAGCAAAAAACTCTAATAAAGAAACAGTGTTATCTTTGCTAATCTTCAGAATATGTTTTCCAGGCTGTCAGATGATGTATTTTTACTTTTAATCTGCTTATACTCTTATAATGGATATAATGTATGGGCTCTGGACCTCCATTTTCTACATATAAGAAAAGTTGTATTGTTGATTTAATCATACAAAAATGTATTCCTGTTATTATCTCCGTTTTCTTTTTTTTTTCAAATGGGAGTTTGGTAAGATGACAGAGGACATACTGGAGGAAGATAAAAACTATTTTAAATAAATGTTTCTCACACTGCATGAGTCAGGAAGTAAAACAAGACTACAAAAATAGCTACAATACAGTGTTTCTGTTGTGTACCTTAGCTATTCCTTAGATATTCTGTTATTGCAAGTACACGTGCCCCACACACAGTGAGGCCAAAACAAACCAAAATGTCAGAGTTTGAAGTGGAACAAAGTTTATTGCAGGGGCCATGCAAGGAGATGGGTGGCTCATGCTCCCCAAATACGCTGAACTCCCTGAATAAATATTGCAAAGCATTTCTAAAGGCAAAGGGAGGTAGGGGCATGGTTGGTTGTTGCAAATTTCTCGGTGTAGAAATCCTCTGTGCTTGTAGCTGCCCACAAACGTTAGGTCGTGATGTTCCTGTAAAATAAACCTCCAAAAGATATGTGGTATGTGTCAGAGAGGAGCTAAAGTAGAGGATATGGGGGAAGGCTCTGCCCTCAGAGGACCCCAGAGTGTCATGCTCAGTTACAATTCCATTTCCCCTCAGAATCTTGGAGTCATGATACAATTCCTCATCTACTTCAGATGGTCTGATGGCTTTCTCATCTCTTTCTCTAACCTGCTGGAGGTATATCCATATCAGCTGTAGAAGCAAAAAGTTAAAACTCTTCTGTCTACTCACAGTTTAGACTGAGTAAAATCATTGCTGTTACCTATACTGCTACCAAATGTCCTAGAGCAATTTCCCAGACTACAGACACTACGTTTTCCCCAGATATTACAGAGAAATAGTTTGTATCGGCCTTGTTCTTACTAATTTTTTTTTCATCCCTCTCATTCTCTTTCTAAAGAAATCTGTAAGGATGAGCTCAGAGGTCTAAGGGAAATTGATAACTTTGTTCTATATCAGAATCACAATTTGCTTCTGGCACTTTGTTGTTGAATCAAAATCTGTACATTATTCCCCCCTCCCCACCAAATCCCTTTAGTATGCTTCTCTATTAATTGTAAAAATAAAAATACTTGTTAAATATAAAAATTAGATTCTCTGTGGTTGAACCTCTGATTATATGGATAGGTCTAAAATTTTGCATTACCTAGAATGAACAAAAATTAGGCTTAAAATGAGACCTCTTTCTTTCCTTTAATATCTTGTGTCCTGAAAGATTGAAATTTAAGCTCATAGTTCTTGACCTCAACTATCATAAAGCTGAACAGAAGTTCCAGTAGAAAGAAACCTTTTAAGAGCTTTAAAGTCCTCGTTCTGCTCTCTCAGCTTCTTACTCAGATTCCCCACAGGTGTTTTTCAACAAAGTTTTCTTTATTAAAATGTGAATTCCATGAAGGAACTGACTGTATCTTATTCACCACCGAACTCCCAAAAGCTTGGGGGAGGGCTTGATCCATGGTTATCTACAAGAAATGTGAATTGAATACATTTAGGGCAGTATGGTAATGGGGCCTCTGCCTGAACTTAAAATTATCTGTAACAGGATTTCTCAACCATGTTACAATTGACATCGGGACTAGATGATTTTTTGTTGTTAAGGGGATGCTCTGTGCATTGAAGGATCTTTAGTGGTACTCCTGATTTCTGCCTAACTACTAAATGTCTCCTAGGAGACAAAATTCATCCTTTTTTGATAAGTACTGATCTATAGATTACATTTGCATCAGCATCAGTTTTTATCCACCATCTGTATAGTTCCTTTACACAAAGTTTATAATTGTTATGACTTTTACTATTATCGGTATTATCTTTCAGTCTTCATAATAAATGTATCCTCTTTCAGTAATTTTCTTTCATTCTATTTGGAGACTTCCTTGGAGATGTCTGAAGAAAACAAGTAGGATAACACTTCTGTGTGACAATCTATTTTGTAAATTACTCTATTTCAGAAAGAACTCATCAGACTTCTCTTTGGAATAACATAATTAGAATTATCATCTTAATAAAAGTAACAACAACAAAAACCATTATCAGCCACTATGAAATAGTAATGTAAATAAGAAAGAATATTACATAGGTGATTAGTCTACACAGTAATCAGATTGTGACACTGTTAATCTTTATAATATTTAGTCTATATTGGTATTTGTTTCTGTTAGTCTCCAACGACTTTTTATTGGCATTAATAACAGTGGAATCATCCCTTAGATTTTGTAATGTTTAAAGAGAGTGATTTTCTCATTTGTGTAATTTCAAGTTTAAAACAGTATGACGTGAACAAAAAACATTGGAGGATTAAGAACTTATAGTTCTTGCTCTGTCACTAATTTTAAATTTAGACAATTATTAATCTTCGTTGGACATTGATTCTATTATAAATAATATGTAGTTAATTTACAGAATATCTTTTATTTTGAACACTTAAATTATGTGAGCTATAGAACTCCATTTCTGGAATTGGGCGTGTGGATATTTTTGTACCACTCTTAAGTAAAACAAGTAGAACTGATGAAAAGTACTGAAAAAATTACAATTTCTTTGGAAATTGTCCTATGGGCTTATAGCAAATTAAAAAAAAAATTACTCAGGAAATTCTGCAAGTCAGTAAAAATAGCAAGAGGCAATAGCATTTGAATTGCAACTCTCTCTCTCTCTGTCTCTCTGTCCCTGGCACACGGTGTGACAGAATTTCCAGTCCTGGCAGGAGCAACCAAAAGCAAAGACCTCCCCTCTCTTGCTAGTCAAGGACTATAGCATCTTCCCAGGAGAGGCAGTCAGGCAGGATTTCCCATCTCTGTGGAGAAGGTTAAATTGCAAATGAGTGTATCTGAGAGGTTGGAGACTTTTCATCAAGCCTACATTCACAGGTATTTATTTTTAAGTGCATCATGCCGAGAATACTAGGGCCTGATCACCCTTGCCCCATCTTGTTAACAAGGAGGAAATTTCATGTTGGGGTCACTATTCTTACCTTCTTACCTCCAGGTCCAAAGCCATGGCTCAGAGATTTTTTTTTCCCCCAGAGGGGGATATAAGCCTTAAGTACAAAAACCTCTGAGGTTTACTTTATTTCTTTTATTTTTATTTTAAGGCCATACCATGGTATATGGAAGTTTCTGAGCCAGGGATTTGATCCTTTAATCAGATATTTTAAATCACTGCACCAGGCCAGGGATCAAATCCATGCTGCCACAGAGACCTGAGCTGCTGTAGTCAGATTCTTAACCCATTGTACCACAGCAGGAAGCTGTCTGCAGTTTACTTTAAAGGAGCTGATTATATTTGAAACAGAATCTTAGGGAGTTTCAATCCTACAGCTACTCTCAAAAAAAAAAAAATGTGGGAGAAGTTTGGAAACAAGAAAACAAGAAGAGGCCTGCAGGTTCATGAGAGCACAAAAGGTAAACCATAAGCTCATTAGTTTAAAAGAAAGAACGAGGGAAATAAATAGCTAAGAATCCCCCGGAGTTCAGAGTATCCTTAAACATGTGCTCAAAATCTACCCCTGTAAAGAATATCAAATTTATGTGGATCAGACTGTGGAGAAATTTATGTCAAGTAATGTCAAAAACAATGGAGCATTTAGCTGGCAATTGATGGAACCTAACACTGAATGTGATCAGGAAATGAGATGGTCAAAGTGAAATCTGCTAAAACCACCATCTTACAGGTGACTGTGTAGCAAAGGCTGTGCTCATTGATTAGCAGTATCAGAGTTTCACACTGTCATGAATGTGGTAGATAGACTTCACTAACATAGTCCAGCCTGGAGTTCCCATTGTGGCTCAGTGGATTAAGGAACTGACATTGCAGGTCATTTGAGAGGATGTAAATTCAATCCCTGGCTTTGTTCAGTGGGTTAAGGATGCAGTGTTGCTGTAAGCTGCAGCATAGGTCACATATCAAGTATTGTGTTGGCTGTAGTGTAGGCCACAGCTGCAGCTCTGGTTCAGTCCCTAGCCTGGTAACTTCCATATGCTGCAGACACAGATGTAAGATATAAATAAATCAATAAAATAAATGAAATATTCCAGCCAGTCAAAAATAAACCAAAACAGAAAGTTCTGTCCAAATAGACTAAAATGTCTAGTATTTATATTATTATTAAGTTTTTAATAGTTATTTCCCAATACAATTTTTTTTCATCTGTACAGCATGGTGACCCAGTTACATATACCTATATACATTCTCTTTTCACACATTATCATGCTCCATCATAAGTGACTAGACATAGTTCCCATGCTACAAAGCCGGATCTCATTGCTAATCCATTCCAAAGGCAACAGTTTGAATCTAATAACCCCAAACTCCCCAACCACCCCATTCCCTCCCCCTCCCCCTTGGCAACCACAAGTCTATTCTTCAAGTCCATGAGTTTCTTTTCTGTGGAAAGGTTCATTTGTGCCTTATATTAGATTCCAGATATAAGTGATAACATGTGTATTTGTCTTTCTCTTTCTGACTTACTTCACTCAGAATGAGAGTCTCTAGTTCCATCCATGTTGCTGCAAATGGCATTATTTTGTTCTTTTTATGGCTGAGTAGTATTCCATTGTGTATATATACCACATCTTCCTAATCCAATCATCTATCGATGGACATTTGGGTTGTTTCCATGTCTTGGCTATTGCGAATAGTGCTGCAGTGAACATACGGGTGCATGTGTCTTTTTTAAGAAAAATTTTGTCCGGATATATGCCCAAGAGTGGGATTGCTGGGTTATATGGTAGTTCTATGTATAGATTTATAAGGTATCTCCACACTGATCTCCATAGTGGTTGTACAAGCTTACATTCCCACCAACAGTGCAGGAGGGTTCCCTTTTCTCCACACCCCCTCCAGCATTTGTTATTTGTGGACTTTTTAAATTATGGCCATTCTGACTGGTGTGAGATATTATCTCGTGGTAGTTTTGATTTGCATTTCTCTAATAATCAGGGATGTTGAGCTTTTTTTCATGTGCTTGTTGGCCATCTGTACCTCTTCCTTGGAAAAATATCTATTCAGGTCTTTTGCCTATTTTTCCATTGGGTTGTTGGCTTTTTTGCTGTTGAGTTGTGTAAATTGCTTGTATATTCTAGATATTAAGTCCTTGTCTGTTGCATCATTTGAAACTATTTTCTCCCATTCTATAAGTTGTCTTTTTGTTTTTCTTTTGGTTTCCTTTGCTGTGCAAAACCTTGTCAGTTTGATTAGGTCCCCTTGGTTTATTTTTGCTTTTATCTCTGTTGCTTTGAGAGACTGACCTGAGAAAATATTCATAAGGTTGATGTCAGAGAATGTTTTGCCTATGTTTTCTTCCAGGAGTTTGATGGTGTCTTGTCTTAAGTCTTTCAGCCATTTTGAATTTATTTTTGTGCATGGTGTGAGGATGTGTTCTAGTTTCATTGATTTACATGCAGCTGTCCAGTTTTCTGAGCAATGCTGGCTGAAAAGACTGTCTTCTTCCTACTAAAATGTCTAGTTTTAACAGAACATTATGAGACATACAGTAAGAAAGGAAAGTGTGATGATACACAGGAAACATAGCAAGCAACAGGAACTGCCAATAAGAGGGTGATGGTGTCAGATTTAACAGTGGAAGACTTCAAAAGAACCATCACAAATTCAAAGAACTAAAGGGAACCAGTCTCAAGGAAGTGAAAGGAAGGCATGATGATACTATTTCATCTTTAAGACTATCAAGAAAGGGATGGACATTATAAAAAAATAACCAAATGGAATCCCCGGAATTGAAAAATACAATAGCTGAAATGGAAAATCCATTAGAGGACCTCAAGAATAGTTTTGAACTGATAATAAGAAAGGATTAACTATATGAAGACTTGATTGATAGAGATTATGAATTTCTATTCCTTTCTGAAGAACAGAGGGGGAAAATATGAAGAAAAATAGACATAGCCTGAGAGAAAATGTGAGACACTAGTAAGAACACTGACTTAGCTGTACAGTCGGTAATAGTGTATCCAGTACAGTTTCATCAGTTTGAATTACCTTGTAACAAACACATCACTCTAATGCTAGATTTTTAATGATGGGTAATTGTGGGAGGAAGAAGACTAAGGGAACTCTTTGTAAATTCTGCTCAACTTCTTTGTAAAGTGCTCTAAAAATAAAGCATGTTTATTTTTAAAAATTATCTTGTTCAAATAGGCTAAGCTACCTTCAAATAGAAATGTGGGGCTGACTTGCAATCCCAACCAAAAAATTGATTCAGCCTCAGGTCAAACATACAGACACCATGAAGTTAAAGGAGAAAAAACAAGTTACTTAACATGTTATTACTTTTTAAAGTAAATATATTTATTTTTGCTTTTATTTCATTGTTTTCTCAGACTGACCTGGGAAAACATTTGTAATGTTGATGTCAGAGAATGTTTTGCCCATATTCTCTTCCAGGAGTTTGATGGTGTCTTGTCTTATATTTAGGTCTTTCAGCCATTTTGAGTTTATTTTTGTGCATGGTGTGAGGGTGTGTTCCAGTTTCACTGATTTGTATGTAGCTGTCCATGTAGCCTCCTTTGTCAAAGATTAATTGACCATAGGTGTCGGGGTTTATTTCTGTATTCTCTATTCTGTTCCATTGGTCTGTCTGTCTGTTTTGGTACCAGTACCACACTGTCTTGATTCCTGTGGCTTTGTAATATTGCTTGAGGTCTGGGGAAGTTGTGCCTCCTGCTTGGTTTTTGTTTCTCAGGATTTCTTTGGCAATTCTGGTTCTTTTGTGCTTCCATATAATTTTTGGATTATTTGCTCTAGTTCTGTGAAAAATGTCATGGGTAATTTGATAGGAAGTGCATTGAATCTGTAGATTGCTTTGGGTAGTATGGCCACTAGAGACTTTCATACTGAATGAACTGAGTCAGAAAGAGAAAGATGAATACCATATCACTTATATCTGGTATCTAATATACTGCACAAATGAACTTTTCCACAGAAAAGAAAATCATGGATTTGGAGAATAGACTTGTGGTTGCCTGGGGGGAGAGGGAGGGAGTGGGATGGATTGGGAGTTTGGGGTTAACGGGTACAAACTGTTGCATTTGAAATGGACTAACAATGAGGTCCTGCTGTGTAGCACTGAGAACTACGTGTAGATGCATGATAATGGGAGGAAAAAGTATATATACATGTATGTGTAACTGGGTCCCCATGCTGTACAGTGGAAAAAAAAATTGTGTCCCCATGCTGTACAGTGGAAAATAAATAAATAAATAAATAAACTCTGCAAATAAAAGTAAATATATTTAAATCACTTTAAACTGGTAAGCAGAATTTTTAAGCCAGATTTATAGAAATCACTACTTCAATTTCACTTTAGTTTTTGAGTTTATTTTAAGCTCTTCAGTCAAGCTTTTATTTTCATTCAGACAGAATAGACATGCAAATGTGAAGATGGGCAGCTGCATTCATAGGACCATGGTACATTGCAGATCTGGCTGGTTTCTACTAATATAGCTTAACAAGTATAATCACATCTACACATACTTTTCATTGTAGAGACATCTCATTTAGATTCAAATATAGCTTTAAATGTGTTCCTTGCAGTGTTAAATATCATACTGAGAAGTGAACGTAAATACATGGTAAATTTCAAGTAATTTTACAAGTAGAAATCACTGATGATTCCATGCCTGCTAAATAGTTGAGAAAGCCTATCAACAGACTAAACTTTTCAAGGGAGAAAATATGACTCTAGAGCTAAGTGAAAGAAACCTCAAAATTCTCTCTCACTCTGTAACTAGTTTTTCTCTCTTCTATTTTTTGGGAAAAAAAAATTATTGGAGCATAATTTTTACAGTAAAGTGAATCAGATATGTGTATCCATTCTTTTCTTTTTTCCTATATATATTTCCTATATTATATATATAGTCTTTTCTAGGGCCACACCCGTGGCATATGGAGGTTCCCAGGCAGGGGTCTAATCAGAGCTGTAGCTACTGGCCTACGCCAGAGCCACAGCAATGCGGGATCCGAGCCGCGTCTGTGACCTACATCACAGCTCACGGCAATGCTGGATCCTTAACACACTGAGCAAGGCCAGGGATGGAACCTGCAACCTCATGGTTCCTAGTCAGATTCGTTAACCTCTGCACCATGATGGGGAACTCTGCATCCATTTGTCTTCTTTGGAGAAATGTCTATTTAGGTCTTCTGCCCATTTTTTGATTGGGTTGTATTTTCTTTTTTGGTATAAATCTCTGTTGAACCTTTGTATATTTTGGAGATTAATCCCTTGTTGGTTACTTTGTTTGCAAATATGTTCTCCCATTCTGCAGATTGTCTTTTTTTGTTTTTTGTTTGTTTATTTGCTTGTTTTTAATGGTCTCTTTTGCTGTTCAATAGCTTTAACATTTAATTGGGTGTCATTCGTTTATATTTTTAAAAAATTTTCATTACTCTAGGAGGTAGATCAAAAAAGACATTGCTGAAATTTATGTCAAATCATGTTCTTCTTATGTTTTCCTCTAGTTTTATAGTATCTGTCCTTATATTTAGGTCCATGTTCCATTTTGAGTTTATTTTTGTGTATGGTGTTAGAGAATGTTCTAATTTCATTCTTTTCCATGTAGCTGTTAAGATTTCCCAGCACTACTTATTGAAGATCCTCCACTGTATGTTCTTGGTTCCTTTGTCATAGGTTAGTTGACCTATGTTTAGTGTTTGGATTTATTTCTGGGCTTCCTCTGCTGTTCCACTAATCAATATTTCTGTTTTTGTGCCAATATCAAACTGTTTTGATGACTATAGCTTTGTGGTATAGTCTGAAGCTATGGAGCCTGATTTCTCCAGTTCTGTTTTTCTTTCTCAATATTGCTTTGTCTATCTGGGGTCTTTTGTGTATACAAACAAATTGTAAAATATTTTGTTCTAGTTCTGTGATGAATGTCATTGGTAATATGATAGGGATTGCATTGAATCTGTAGGTTGCCTTGGGTAGTGTACTCATTTTGACAATACTGATTCTTCCAACCCAAGAACATGGTTTATCTTTCCATCTGTTTTTGTTATCTTTGATTTCTTTCATCATTGTTATAGCTTTCAGAGTATAGGTCTTTTGTCTCTTTAAGTAGGCTTATTCCTAGATGCCTTATTATCTTTGATGCAACAGTAAATGAGATTATTTCCTTAATTTCTCTTTCTGATCTTTCATTGTTAGTTCATAGAAATGCAAGAGATTTCTGTATTAATTTTGTATCCTGAAACTTTACTAAGAAACAGTTTTCTGGTAGCATCTTTAGGATTTTTCAGGTATACTATCATGTCATCTTCAAATAGTGAAAATTTTACTTCTTCTTTTCCAATTTTGACTCATTTTATTTCTTTTTCTTCTCTGGTTACTGTGGCTAGGACTTCCAGAACTGTTGAATAACAGTGGTGAGAGTGAACATCCCTGTCTTGCTCCTGATCTTAGCAGAAATGCTTTCTTTCAGCTTTTCACTGTTGAAACTGTTAGATGTGTTTTTTTATATATATATGGCCTTTATTATTTATGTAGATTCCCTCTATGCTCACTTTTTGGAGAGTTCTTATCAAAAATCATTGTAGAGTTCAAAATTCTCTTTTGAGTACATAGATCTTTTATTTTTAAGTAAAAGGCAGAGATTTTTTTTCCCTCAATAATTGAAAATTAGAATGCAGCTAAAAAAAACCCATGTATTTGTTTTATGAGGTGAAAGTCTATATAATATTAGAACATTACACGAAATATTTTAATAATTTGAAGAACAATTTCAGTGTGAATAATTGTACAGAATTCAGAAGTTTGAATATACTAGGAAATAATATTTAATGTGCCATTTATTTCCAATATAATCAATATCTGAAGAAACTAGCATTTTAAAATCTATACCGGCCACCTATTTTGTTATAATTTTGAAGTAATTGAATATCTTCTCCCTTGCACTTCTTTTTTACTTTCTTCCTCCACCTACTTTTTTTTTTCCCCATGTATGGATTCAAGGACTCACATTTTTTCTTCTGTCTTTAATATATTTCAAAAATGTATATAAAGTTATGTATGCCTTTAGTGAATTTTATCTGGGTATACTAGTTATTTATTTTCTATGTGAGGGAAAGGGGAAAAAAAGGAGGGGGAATTAATTTTATTAGAGTTCAATTATTATATTATTATGCAAAATATTTATTTCTAAATAATTTTCTGTGATTGGTGTAAAAAATGCATTTTTCTCTTAGCCTTTTTACCACTAAGCAATTTGAGATATTGCTTCTAGAATAACAATATTCTTCACAATACTGGTTCACATAAGGCAGAATTATGGGAGTAAATACCCTGTGAAGGAGGCTTTATACTTACAAAAAAAGGCTTAAACTGAAAAAAAAAATTCCAAAAATACGTGTCATATGACAGCATCCTATTTATTTTCTTTCAGACTAGCTTACCACTATCCACAAAAAGTATGGACAAAATGCCTCTTTATATGGTAGTCCCAGGGAAGTTATTTTCTCTTAGTTTCATGAATGCTTGGGGACATGAACAGTGAATGTTTTTATTAAGTTCACAAGTTTACTTGTGGTTATTATTGATAAAGATATTAAAAATGTTATTTTGAGAAGAGACAATTCAGCGAATGGTACAGAAACGTATAAAACAGATTACATGGGCCTATTAGCCTTTAATGAAGCCCAGCCAAACTGAGTAAGTTGTAATAACATTTCCCTATGGCCACATTTTGAAGGGTTGGAGGAAGGAGCAGCAATAAAAACAAAGCAAAACAACAGATTCAAAGACACAGTAAATGTATTAGGAATATTTCTCCTAGGAAAAATAATCCTGGCTCCTAGGCTAATTTCAATATCTCTTTTCTTCTCTTTTTAATAGTTGTGTGATTAGGATCACCAACACTGATTTTAAGCACGGTGCTGCACATCTCATTTTTAATTTATCATTCTCAGTATTTACTATCACTTGTCTAACTTAACCTCTTCCACATAATAATCCAACTCATTCAGAAATCCAAAGCCATTTATTCTCATTCAGATACAATTTTTCTTATTTAATTAAAAGATCATTATTTTCTATTTTGAATTTTCATGTGGGATAAAAATATAAGCATAGCAACAATGAAAACACTGACCATGTAAACCCAATTCTGTGAATAATGAAAATAGAATCTGAGATCATATAGGATATAACAAGATGCTAAAAAGAGCAAATAATAGGGTCAGACTTTAAAATACCTGCAGTTTAAATCTCTGTTTTACTACTTACCAACATTGAAAACTGTGAAAGGTTATTCAACATCTCCCATTCATGAATTTCGTAATTTAAAATGGGCTTGAAGTTCCTGTCCTAGAGCAGTGGAAAAGAATTTGACTAGGAAGCATGAGGTTGAAGTTTCGTCCCTGGCCTTCTTCAGTGAGTTAAGGATCTGGCATTTTCATGAGCTGTGGTGTAGGTGGCAGACATGGCTCAGATCCTGCATTGTTGTGGCTGTGGCTGTGGCCGTGGCCAGCAGCTGTAGCTCCAATTAGACCCCTAGACTGGGACCCTTCATATGCTGTAGCTGCGGCCCTTAAATGTGAAAAAATTTTTTAAAAATGTGCTAATGATACCTACATCACTGGCTTGTTGTGAGGATTTACTCTTTCAATACATATTTATAAAGAGTCTATGATATGCCTAATATTGTTCTGGCTAATGGCCAAATAAACACAAATGTCATTTTCAAAAAGCTCATAGTCAAGAGCAGCATGAAATACAAATGTAAACCAACCCATGGACTAACATGAAATAACAACCGATTGATATACACATAGGGTTCAGGAGATCCAGAAAGGAGAGTTCATTACTTCTAAAAACAAGCTTTCAGAATAAATGACACATCCTCCAGCAGACAGATATTCAGTGGGCTACCATTAGAAACCTGTTGAATTATTGTTGTGCTTGTAAATGGAAATTGGTATTCTTACGTACAACTGCTAAGTTTGACATGGGGACACATTTGGAATCATGTTCACTGTAACGCTGGAATCAGGCCACACTGTGGGGTTGAATGGATGAGGCAGCAAAGAGGACCTGATTTCCAGATTCATGTGAGGACTGTCAGGCAGAAAGAGGGGTGCAGAAATGTATACCATGTCCCAAAGCAAAGGGAGTGAGAAAGGAACACGGAATGAACAGCTGACAACTCAGAACAAATAACAAGCTTCAGAGCATGGACACCCCCTAAGTCCCCCCCCCCACCCACTCCTTGAAAGATTACTGAAGTGGAAAAAGACTGGGGAGGGCAGCAAACATGTAGGTGTGGAAAATTGTTCTCACCATAAGCTCCCACAGTCAGGTGTGCAACAGCACACTGCTGAGGAAAAAAAAAAACCCAAGGTACTTTATTTTTTTTTTTAATAAATGGAAACTTTGGTCTGTCTTATAATGAAATATCATTTTTATATGTCATGCTTCTTCATTTAGGCCAGTCTTTTGCCTCGTCGCAGATATGTTGGGAAGAGTGCAGCAAGAGTGTAAAGACTTCATTTCTTCATTTAGCATTTTTAGGTATTAGGTCAATAAATCTGGATCATTTCACCTTTTTTTTTTTTTCTTTTTAGAGCCGCATGCATAGCTTATGGAGGTTCCCAGGCTAGCAGTCAAATCAGAGCTACAGCTGCCGGCCTATACCACAGCCAGAGCAATGCGAGATCTGAGTCATGCCTGCGACCTACACCACATCTCAGGGCGACGCCAAATTCCTAATCCACTGAGCAAGGCCAGGGATCAAATCTGCATCCTCATGGATGCTAGTCAGATTCCTTTCCGCTGAGCCAGGATGAAGAACTCCACATTTCACCTTGCAAAGAGTGGTAAACATTTCATTTTTCAAATAACCCAGCAAAAGCATTTTTGATGTAAGTGAATAATTATCTTTCCAAAGCCTGAGAGCAAAGTATGAGAGGTCAAAGAGAAAACCTGCTATAATTTAGTTTCCCATCTTAGTTTTCAAAAGCCTCATGTGTAATTGACGATTCATATAGGCAAGGACAAAAAGATAATCAGTAACTCACTGTCCAAAGCCCAGACTTTGTAAATGACTGCCTTTCATTTTTTTCCCCCTGGTTAATATTTTTAATGGATTGGATCAACTTCACACAATAATTTTATTAGAGTTGTCTTTTACTCTAATGTTAAACAAGTAGATCCAAATCAGTTTTAAGTAGTTCAAAGTCACAGATATTACCTAGAAAATGGAAGTAATTTAAGTAGGGTCTAATAAAAGTATGATTAAATAGTAACAGATGAAATAAATCTATTTTATTAAATAATATATATATGTGCGTGTGTGTTTGTGTGTGTTTAAAACAAGGCGGGGTTCACAAATAGTGTGTTTGGGATGCAGTTCAATCACCTCTTAGCAGTTGGCTGATGGTTTGCTCAGTTAAAAGTATAACATTTCCCATAAAAATTTTGAAACAGCTTTTGTCATTAAAGCTCTAAATGTTAGTACTTTTTGTTATTTTGGTGCTGGCAGCACATTTATTCTTTCACACAGAGAAGTAACTTAAGTTATATAGCGGCTATTTCTCTTTAGATAATTTGTACTTTCTGTTTATTTTTGTGTTTCTTCTTTGATAGTTTAGGCACACTATTTGGAATGAGGTATTTTAGAATCAATCCACTGTCTGTGTTTAGCATTTTCTATTTTAATTATTAGGAGGTTTTAATGGACCCCTTATGCCTCCTGCCCAAAACACGTAACTATGAGTAGTACCTTCTTTTGATAACTCCACGAAGATCTTAGCCACACAATTCTTTTGTTGCACTACTTTGGGCAAAATTAATTTTGTTCTTTATATTCAGGCTGTATTTATTATTATTTTTAACATCTCTGCTTTTCTCTGATGCCAGCATTGAATTAGACATGAAAAGAATTAATATGTGACTCCTTTCTTGAGTTATAGAACAGATAAGGGCTTTAAATATGGCAAGTAGTGGCAAAAGCCACAACGATTCTGCTTTTATGAAGAAATTCTTCCTTTAGTCTCTGCTAGTCTAATAGGAAAAAAAAAAAACACCCACTTTTCCCTTCTTTTTTTTTTAGAAGTCTTGTCTCTTTAGAATCTTCTTTGAGGAATTTGGCCTCTATTGTTACTTTCTTGCTCTTAAATTACTTTCAGACAGTCAAATAAAATATTTCCAGCATCAATGTGGACAAAAATGGAGCATTTTGAAGTTGGAGTTCTAGACATGAAATGTGAAGGCTAAGAATCCTACAGAAGGGAACATGAATAAAAGTAAAAGTGAGTGAAGCAGGCAATCCATCAAATTTGCTTTATTTATATTTAAAATTAAATATTAGTTTCCCTTTTTCTTACACGTGTTATAATATTCTATAATTATATTTGTTGCTCAATATAGGATTGATAAAGAGATCTGTTATCTTAAATCTCTATCTTCCAAAAGAGCTATAGTGTCTTTTCTAATAATGAAACTTAGATTTTATTTGTGTAAGTATAATTCAATCTTTTGATTTTAATTAATATTCTCTATAATAAATTAGAATATGATATATGGTAAATTAGCTATGAAAACCTAACCCAAGTTGTAATTTCAATCGCTGCCCTATTTTCATGCCAAATTGATTCCAAATTTATTTGGACACACAGTTTTTTTTTTCCTTAAAAAATTAGGTTTTTTTTTTATATTTTTAAAAGAACTGTACTCCTTCAACCACCAGCTTGGATTGCTCAGTTCTTTCTTCTTTGTAATTGACTTAACACATCATCCTTAGAGTTTTTAGCACCTTTCTTTTATTTTAGCATATGCATGGTGGCCATTTTGGGTATAACCATAATTTGGTGGTTTCTACTAGTATAAATTATAATCAGCTAGTAATTGAAGGTGATATCCAGAAAAAAACACTCAAGGTCATAGGCCTGCAATAAGTCCAATCATACACTTCAGGGTTGAGAAGCTCAAGGATCCATTCCATCTTCAGGAGTCTCAAGGTCTCAGAGCAAGCATGGTATTTCTGTGGGGCTGATAGTGCAGGAGCTATAAAAAGATACTTTCAAGTCTCTTGGATTAGAAAACACACTTTAGCGCTGAATGAAATTATTTTTGCTTTGGCATAATTGTCCCAAAAGAACACTGTGAATGTGGAGAGATTGTTTTGAAATTGCCTGTTTTAAGGACTCTATACTTCTAAGCAAATCCTTCCAAAAGCTCACAATTATCTAGGAAACTACATTCCTTTGCCCCGTTTAGCCCTTACTATCTTTCAGAACCAGTCATTTTGATTTTTTTCTTTCCTATGGGAACTATCCTAGCTCTAGTTGCATGAGGTTCTTGATAGATATTTCATATTGAGATTTCAATGTGAAAAGATGGGGCTGGTAAAAGAAAACAAGAATTATTTGTTCAGTGAGATACTCATTGTGTTATATAAGTGTCTAGTGTGCTTCTAATTTATGTCTAGAGAATGTGCCACATGCCATACTTGCATCAGTAAGAGTTGCACACTATGAGAAAATAAACCATCTTATGGCTCTATGCCTAATGGATGCCTTCTTCACTATCCTTTTTCAGAAAAAAAAAAAAAAAAAAATTGCTGCTGCCAGCCTACCTTTTAACAGGTAGAGGGCTCCCTCCTGTGGGCAAGTAGCTAAAACAGTATCCATGGCAACAGACAACTCCAAACCCTGACATCAAACACTGACTAAGAAATCTGAAAATTATATTAGAAAAAGAAAATAGAAAGTAGAAGATAATCTAGGAAAGGCAAAAAGTGAACCTGGAAAAGAATGATGGTAGATATTAAAAAAAAAATATCAGTAGAATTATTGCTGGAAGGAGGACACAGATAGGACCAGTTATATGTATATCTGTTACATAATGGGAAAGGAATGGAACGAGAAGAGAAGGGATGAATGTGGTGACATGTTAACATAATATGTCATAAAATCTATAACCGTGACACACTCAGTCATCCAAACACATGATGGTAAGAATTTAGCAATGTGAAAAAAAAATGTGATTGTTGGTACAATGAATACATTAAATATTTAAATAATTACCAGTATTTGTATAATGTTCAGGTTATGTACCACTGTCTCATGCTCTGTCCTCATATTTCCTCCCGTAAACTCAGAAAGAAATATTCTCACTTTTATCATTGGTGTTACAGTCATTGTACTCATTTTACCAAAAAGACTTGAGAGACTAAGAAAAATAGCAGTCTCTATTTTAAAATTTCATAACAAATGATAATTATTATGATCCTTCTATATACTAGTAACTGTGCTTAGAATTTACTAGATTATCTATTTAAATCATTTGGATAAGCTAACTGTATGTAGCAAGTAGAAAGAATCAGAATAGAAGAGCATGTTTGGTGGGTTTGCTATCCAGCGAGGAGATCTGTGACTAGAAGAGAGGATTAATCTGTAGCAGGGAAATGAAGTTAGAGAAAAAACAAGGGTTTGAAACACGTAAGGCTTTACAAACCATTGTAAGGTCTTCACTTCACTCTGAGCAAATGTAAAATCTTTTAAGTGTTGTATGAAGTCTGGGGAAATGATGCACATTTTGAAAAGAATCTTTTCTCTGCTACATGAAAAATAGTTGTCAAGTGTAGAAACATATGTAGCACTTGCAAGGATATTGAAAAAAATCCTAATGAATGCTGATGGTACCTTGCATGTATGTGGTTGTGGCATAGGTGGGGAAAGGATCATTTCTAGATATATTTTGAAGGTGCATACAACAGGATTTGCTATTGCATTCGTTGTGAAATATGAGAAGAAGAGAGAAGATTACTTCAAAATTGTGGGCTTGAGGCCCATAAATATGGAGATTCCATTTACCAAGATGGAGAAAATAATATGAACATCAGGTTTGAGGGAATCAACAGTGCACTTTTAAACACATTAACTACTTCTTTATTATACACCTTTCTTAGTATGAAATGCCCAAAATCAGAGTCTGAAGCTACGTGTTTACATGTTAATATGTTGTTAGGCAGTACATTGATTGAGAAGCCAGTGTGAGGAAACGAGAGAGGAAGATAGGAAGGAGCAAGAGTAAGTATTAGGTACATAACTGAATTGACTGCCTACTGGGTCAAGCAAAAGCAATAGCTCGATTGCACAGGATTTCCAACAGTTCATGTAAAATAGAGCACTCAAGACAGGAAGTCCAGGAGGAGAAAAGGAAAGGGAATTCATCCACCAATTCTCTGATTCCCATCACAGGTTCACCTTGACACTAGCTATTCTACATGTTCAGATTTTGTGTTTGTGGGCTCTAGAAGCATGTTGGCTTATGCCTCAGTGACAGTAGGGGAATCCAGAGTGGAAAACAAGGCATATGCCAAAGGGCACGTGGTAAATCACCATCTGGTTTTCACAAGTGCTGTCTCTTGCCTCAGTCATTGGATGGATTAAGACCAAATTAATTTGGTAACCAAGGTTAAACAATTGGCGAAGTCCCTGGGTATAGGGAAGGATAATAGGATATTAAATAACACATTAGAGTTATCTATGTAATATTCACCTGTAAGACAACAGATAGGCAGTTAGATATATGAACTTCGGGAGATAGGGATAGATATATGAGTTTAAGATAGATTTGACTACATATGCACCAGTTATTTATCTTTAGTTAATACAAGGCCAGAAATAAAGAAAAGAGAGTGAGAAAAATATCTGCAACAGATAATACAAAGTTTTAATTACCTTCATATGTAAAGAGGTCATATGAATTAATTGAAAATTGAAAATGCTCCCCAATAGAAAATAGAGAAAATTTTAAAAAATAAATAAATAAAAGTGGAGGGAGTTCCTTTCATGGCTTAGTAGTTAATGGACCCAACTAGGATCCATCAGTATGTGGGTTTGATACCTGACCTTGCTCAGTGGGTCAGGTATTGGTGTTGCTGTGAGCTGTGGTATAGGTCACAGATGCAGCTTGGATCCCGCTTTGCTGTGGCTGTGGTTTAGGCTGGCAGCTGTAGCTCTGATTTGACCCCTAGTCTGGGAACTTCTATATGCCAGGGGTACTGACCTAAAAAGCCAGAAAAAAAAATGGAAAGGTAACATTTTAAAAAGATGCTATTTATACCCTCTTGTGATTGTGTGATATCATCACTTTCAAAGTTTAAACCAAACATCACAAATTACATAAATGTTAGATTTTAGATGAAGGCAACTATGTGCTTTCATATTTTAAAAGTAGTGAGTAAAATATTACAAGAAATAATATGATAAATTGCTAGGTATGTAGGCATGTAGGAATCTCTCTTTCTTTTTTTCTTTCTTTCTCTCTTTCTTTCTTTCTTTCTTTCTTTCTTTCTTTCTTTCTTTCTTTCTTTCTTTCTTTCTTTCTTTCTTCCTTCCTTCCTTCCTTCCTTCCTTCCTTCCTTCCTTCCTTCCTTCCTTCCTTCCTTCCTTCCTTCTTTCTTTTATCTTGCATTTTAGGGCTATACCTGTGGCATATGGAAGTTCCCATGCTGAGGGTCAAATAGGAGCTGCAGCTCAGGATCCCAGCCATATATGCGACCCACACTACAGCTCACTGTCAGTGCCAGATCCTTAACCCACTGAGCAGAGCCAGGGAGCAAAACCGCATCCTCATGGATACTAACTGGGTTTGTTTCTGCTGAGCCACAATAGGAACTCCAGAAGTTAATTTCTTAAAAACATTAATAAAACAACTTTATATTTCTTTCTGTAATATATTTTAAAATAATTACAGGAATTCCCGTCATGGCTCAGTGGTTAACAAATCTGACTAGGAACCACGAGTTCGCAGGCTCGATCCCTGGCCTCTCTCAGTGGGTTAAGGATCTGGCGTTGCCGTGAGCTGTGGTATAGGTCGCAGATGTGGCTTGGATCCCACGTTTCTGTGGCTCAGGCATAGGCCGGCTGCTACAGCTCCAATTAGACCCCTAGCCTGGGAACCCCCATATGCCGAGGCTGTGGCCCTAGGAAAGGCAAAAAGACAAAATAAAATAAAATAAAATAAAATTACATGAGTAACCTTAATAGTTGCTTGTGTGTGTGTATGTATGTATGTGTGTGTTTTGTTTTGAATACATAATTCTCATTAGGGCTTTCTATCTGCAGAGATTGGAGTTTGAAAGACTGCTGGATAATGGCATTTACAATGCTAATTCATTTTATCACTGTTTCAAACTAAAATGTATGCAATTTGGTCAAAACCACATTTAAAAATTGTGAGCATAGTGCAGCTCAGTTTAGCTCAATGTTTATCGAACATATGATGTTTTTACTCTAAAATATTTTAGAAAGCATTGCTGCCAATAGTTCTATTTTAACTTTGGCCTTTGCTACTAGCCAGAACATTAGCTAGTAAATTACTTCACTTTCTGTACTTCAGTTTCCTCATCTATAAACTGAAAATAATAATACTACCTATCTCAAGACTTGGCAAAAAGTAAATATGATGACATAAATTTGGAATATTTAAGGATAATGTATATACTATAAGCTTAGCACATAAAAGATGCTCATAAAAGGAGAACTTATTGTGGTTTTCTGACTTGGTAATGGACCATCTACCAACTGAATTACAACTATATTCTTGGAATACAAAGTAGGAATACCTTGAATTTCTGTCCTTGGAATAGTTTGCACAATTCAATTTCATAAAACTGTATCTCCATCCAGATATTGAGCTGATCAGAGCGCTATCAAACAGTATCTCAGTGAGAAGACCCTCTCATATATCATATTTAACATGTGTTTTATAGTGAAGTAAACTAGCCCTTTTCCTTCTCTGCTCAAGATGCATTCTTCTCATATTAGAAAGAATACGGTCCCTTATCACATATTCTCTAACATTTGGCCATTGGCTTCAAGCAGACCAACTTTTTGCCCACTCATTTTATGTGTGTAGTGGAGAAATAGGAAATAATGGGGCTATCGAGTCTGTACAGCTTTGTACTCACTCTAGAGGCTTACCCAGAGGCTTGCCAGGACAAATTCACTGTATGAGGTGATTACTATTTGGTCACTTGTTTGTTTGTTTTACTACTTTAAATGTCTTGAGAAAAAATTCTTCCTAGAGTAAGAGAGAGTCGAAGTGTCAGAAAATGTGAAAGGATTATTTGAGTGCATCATGGTATTTGATTCAAATATTCTTCCTTTTCTCCTAATTCGAAGAGTCCAATTAAATAAAAAGAACAAAAATTTCAAAAATGAAAGGAAGATATTCTTCTTGTATTGTGATACACCAGTGTGAGAACATGGAAACTGAGTCTTACATGTGGGTATAAGAATATGTATGGATTATGTATGCAGGAAGTAGCAAGTATATTCATATGGTCAGTATAAGGCATTGAAAATTATTATGGGCCTTGTACATTGCACCCTGTTTTGAATTAATGAGAAACATCCAAGCACTGACTTGGTAGAGTCATCCATTTTGGGGGGTTTTCTTTTGCTTTATACTTTGTTTTTGTTTTCAAATCTCTCTGTGTTTTTTTTTTTCAATTGAGTATGTCTCTTTTTATATACACCCCACTGTCTGTTGTTTGGATGCAATCTGATAGTCTCTGTCATGGAGTAGTTTGAAAAATTTAAAAATTTTATATCTATATCAAATTATTTCTATTATATTTTAAATTATTCATGTGTGGTAATTTTGTTCTATCAAGTTATTTTTATTATGCTTTATTTGAAAAAGTGTCACACCGGTAGGGAATTGTAGAGATTCATGTATACACATCTAGAAAAAAGACTAAAGTGAGAGCTCCTCCTCCCCCACCAACTAAATGATACATTCAGGAGACCCCCTCCCATGACTTTCTGAACCAGTCAGGAATGGTTTCAGAGAAGTTGTTCTTATAACTTCATGAGTAGGACCAGTAATGTATAATTTCTTATTGTTACTATGTCTCTATTGAAATTGAAATTTGGAGTAATTAAGTGTGAATTACCTTTAAAAATCATGAAGTTCTCTCGACTTTAAGCATTTTACCTTTTTACTTTGATTTCTAAATAGTCAAGTAGTATTTTTTTCGGAGTTATTAAGCATGAAATGTAAGATAGCATTCGAGGATAAAAAAATGAACGGTCTTCCTCTTATGGGTGTATAAATCAAGAATTACTATTACGGTCACAGAATTGAATTGAGTCACCAGACAGATTTTTAAACTTTGCTAAAAGCAGCTCATCCTTTCCTTGGGCAGGGGTATGGGAAGGGGAGGAAAATATTGGAATTCTTTGAAATTCAAAGAATTTAGGACATAGAGTATACCAGCTGACTATGGGCCTTCTTTCTTCTTCAGAACCTTATCTTGTGAATCAGAACAACTAGCCAAGTGAATGGTTACCCAGGTTTGGGTTCCTGACCAACTGTAATGAGTCAAACTGAATCACAGAGGTATTGACCAGACACTCAGAGGGTATAATACAACATCCAGTAGCTTAAGCTCATTCATCAGAGACATTTACTCCAATGCTGCAGAGCCACTTTAAGAAAACCCTTTAAAATATGTTGCTGCTTTATTTTTCATAATGAGAAATAAATTGTTGCCCAAATAATATGGATTTTAAAAAAACAACTGCTTGCTGAACTATCCATATTGCTTAGAATCAGAATAAGTTTTTATGAGTGATCACAGTTAGAAAATTTTCAATACATAATTATTTAATCTTATTTCTACATTGTTGCCTATGAAATATATCACATTGGGTTTCAGACATATGCATACAGTAATTTCAGTAGAAGAATGAATAGCAAAGGAATTTTGCATCTTATAGATTTAATAAAGGGAAAGCTAGATTTGTGAAATAAGCATATGGATATGTGGCTGTAGTAGAGTTCTCTAGAGAGACAGAAGGATATGAGAAAAATATAAAAATAAATATGGATGAAATATTAAAGAATTTGCTCATGTGATTGGGAGGGCTGGCAAGTCTAAAATCTGCAAGATAGGCTGGCAAGATAGAGACCCCGGAAAGACTTGCTGTTGCAGCTGGAGTCCAATGGCATCTGCTGGCCAAATTCCCTCTTCCTCGGAGAGGTCTATCTTTCTAGGGCGTTCAAATGAATATAAACAGTTTATGCTACCTTTAACTGGCATTTTACAAACTTCATTCTCCATTTGTTAGTTGCCAACATACAGAAGTGCTCTTGAGGTTAGGTATTGACTTTGTATCTTGCCACTTTGCTAAATTCCTTGTTAAGTCTACTTTTAGAATACTGCTGCTACCAATTAATATTCCTAGAATTAAAATACTGTTTGTAGATTCCTTAGGATTTTATTGTAAACAGTTTGGTTGCCTATGAATAGAAACAATTTTACTTTCTCATTTTCTACACACACATACACACACAAACACACACATATATAGATAGATGGATGGATAGATAGGTACGTAGACAGGTAAATAGATAAATAGAAGTATATAAATTATATAAATGGGAGTTCCCATCGTGGCGCAGTGGAAACCAATACGACTAGGAACCATGAGGTTACGGGTTCAATCCTGGCCTCACTCAGTGGGTTAAGGATCCAGCGTTGCCGTGAGCTGTGGTGTAGGTTGCAGACATGGCTTGGATCTGGCATTGCTGTAGCTATGGCGCAGGACGGCAGCTGTAACTACGATTAGACCCCAAGCCTGGGAACTTCCATATGCCGCAGGTATGGACATGAAAAGCAAAAAAATAAATTATATAAATGATAGAATCCTCCCCTGAGTATAGCTGAACTCTTCATACTATTTTAGGACCTGGAATACTCAGAGGGATCTTTGTTGTTCACCCTGTTGGACCCTTATTTTCTGAGTGAGCACTTAATGAAGGCCTGTGGGAAATTGGAGATGGGTAAGTGCAGACTCTTTTGAGCTTCAGACTCCTCTAGAATCTAAACACTCAAGCTAGTCTACCATCCACTTTAAACATGTGTGAAATACTCAGCTGGTTTCTCCTGATTCCTAATGATGGCAGCTTCTTCCTTTCTCACTGTTCTGCCACGGAAAAAGCAGCAATAGTTCTCTTCTGTACAAGAAGATAACCATTTCTGGATATTTCAATTCATTTATGTTTGTTTAGATTCTTAGAGCTTTTATTGAATAAGTAAATCTATAATTTTAGGGTTATTTGCCTTATTTTTGTCACTAGAAATATTCCTTTGCCACTTACTATATTCAAAGCGGAAGCAAAAGCATCCTCATTTGTAGGTGTCTATTTGTCCATCAAAGGCCATTACAGACGTGAGCTTTGCACAATAATTTCCTTCAGTCTCCTTCGTTTTTACCAGTGATTTTCTTTTTTGATGCAATTATATGTAATGAAAAAATACATTTATATTATCATTAAACATTTCAGTGACAAATGGCTTGAAATGTTTTATATTAAATTTTGTTATTCTTCATTAAACTATGAGGTGCTTCAAAATGTATATATTACTGAAAAAGGAAGAGCATATATCAGCAGAACATAATAGAGTTTAGAAGTGTCAGCATATATCAGACATTAAATATATCACAGATTTGTTCACTTAGTTTTTTTAAGAAAATGTGAAGTGTTCAGTTAATATGCTAGCCAAACAAATCCTCCAACACTGGAATTCCAAAGCTCGGAGCTATGCCTTGAAAAAAAAAAAGGAAAAAAAAATGGAAGAGAAAACACTGTAAACATTCACTAACTATGACAAGGTCATAAATTTCTATTTGCTTAAAATCCCATGTGTTTTGCAGGTACTAAAATTATACTAAGCACATTGAGAATAAATGTTCTGAAACTAAAAATAAAGTGCAAGGGCAGTAGGAAGCATGTTGCAGACATTAGGGAAGCCAATGTCACATGAGCAAGAGTGGAGTTTACATGTACAAGAAGAAAGCTAAGAAAACAGAGCAAATACTTGGCAAACCCAAGTTTCAAAACAGGATTCTGTGGCTTCAAACTGCATGTTTCCATTGCCCTGTACTGTTTGTGGGGTATCTTGCTCTTAGATGTACCTGCCTTGGACAGTGACCAAGTCCACCCGAAAGATATGAGCTGTGAAGATCACCATTTACAGTTTTTTTGGCAAGTGGCTCCATCTTCTGCAAGCTTCAACTAACTCCCTCAGAATTGAATCTTCCCTGACTGAGGCCTTTAGCTCCTATTTCTAAGTGTACTTGGCAGGAGAAAAAGGAAGAGAATTTAATCACACTGAAATTCCTGCCAGATGTTAACTCAAAAAGTTCAGATAGGAAGAGTGTGTGTGTGTGTGTGTGTGCTGGGAGATGATATTCTTTCCACAGTTAGGGTTATCAAAAAAACTGTTCTCTCTATGAACTCCCAGGAGGAACAGTCTAGGTTAAAAGAGAATGAGACAGAAAGAGGGAAGGAAACTTTGAAAGCAATTACAGTTCTCAGCTATTCCAGTAAAGAGTATTACAGAACAAACTATTCTGGGATGGGAAGAGGTGGCTCTGTAACATTATTAATTACAAAAAAAGAAAGCTTTGATCTAGAAACATTTAACAATATTTATTCTATGTAAAGCCCAGTTACCTACTCATGTAATATATGCTTTTACACTCCTCTCCAATATAGCATATCATTTATAAACAAAAAAGTGCTGTTGCCAGATTTACTACTGATGAGGGACATGGGTGAGAGAAAGCCTGCATTTCTTAGGTCGTAAGTTTCCCCTCATAAAATTATAGGTCTTCCAGTAGAGGTAAAGATAGCAAGCCTCTTGGTTTCATCACTTTTTCATTTTTTTGTTTTGTTTTGTGTTTGCTATTAAGTCACTTGGAAAAGAAGATGGAAGAGATTGCAGAAGGAGGCTAGAAATCATCCATCCTAAGTTTAGATTATGCTTCTCAAGACAATAGAGAGCAACAAAGGGTGCCTTACCTATGTTAGTACTGATGTGTCCTAGAGATTTAAACTACTCTTTTGCCGTTGCACTTTTAATGCAATGCCTTGTCAATTTAGTCAGTACTAAAAGACTTCTGTAGAAAATAATAGTTTTAATTAAAGTTACAAAAGAATTATTAGGACAGCATTTGTGCATTCGTTGCGTTGATTTAAACCCTGCTATTTTCTGAAATTTTAATGCAAACAAGAGGCATTTTAATGAATAAATTTACATTTAGAATTCATATAAAAGATGTAACTGGAAATACCTGTCCACAACAACGCATTGTATATAGAGGCAAATGTTCTAGCAAAACAGCTCTTTTACAGGAAAAGGAAAACAATAGTCAAGGCAGAAAAATATATTCAGCACCTATGGTATGGAAATGCTGTGAGCGTTTAAGGCAATAGCAATTTAAAAGGTCGATGACTGGGCTTTTTTCATAAGCATGTAGCAAAATCAGGCTGAACAGATGGAACCCCATCTGTGGGGTGTCTGTATCTGTGTAGTGATGCTCTATAATGTGCTGATATATAAAAACTATAAATAGAAAGCTCTGTAAATTAGGTCCCCTTTTACACATTTTAATTAGTTGAAAAATCTTAAAAATTTCAGCTAATTGGGAAAAGAAAAAAGTATCTGTTCATTTTAAGGTCTGGGGACTTTTCTGAGAGCAATATCAACATTTTTACCATGCTTCCTATGACAAATTAGTCTGTGAAGTTAAGAAGAAAAAAGGGAAGGGAAAAGGGGAAAAGTCAGATACCTCAAAGTAGTTAGGGTCAAAAAGTTCGAAGTGTCATTTACCTGCAGAAAAAAAAAGTCAATTGCAAAACTAGTTTATTTAGATGATGAAATGATATTGACTATTGGTTTTTAAAAATGAAAATGTCTCTGCCCACTTATGTTATTTCCACTAAGTGGATTGAAAGACCTATTTTCTGTCAATACATGAAGAATTTATCTTTACAATGTAACCATTAAAAATTCGATAATCAAAGATAAATTTTCTGTAAAAGATAGCTCCAATTTCTTATAGAAGTAATATTTAGTGATTTTATTTTTCTATGGGAAGCAAAATGAAAATGACTAAGACATTATAGAAAAACTTACAATGTAAACATTTTCTTTTATATTCTATCACTATAAATATTACCTATGTACATCTGCACACAAGCTGTGTGGCCTTGAAAAATTTACTTAAACTCTCTTTGTCTCAGATTCCTCAAATGCAAAAAAGGGGATGAATTATGATTATACTAATCTCATAGGGTTTTTATGAGAATCCACACATGTGAATTACTTGGAACTGTACCTGACGTACGTACCATACATGTTCAGTGAATGTCTGATATTAAAATACAGACAGTACTCTTTGTGGCCCAGACATTGGCCAAAAACCTTCCCAGATGGCTCCTCGGGATGGAGCTAGAAAGATATTTGTTATCCCCACCTCTAAAAACTGTTTACACTATTTAATATTTTTTATCTTAAATATGATGTTCTTTCTGAAAGACAGATGTAGGATGGGAACCTGAAGGTAAGAATTCATAGGGCAGTTTTGACTCTGTATAGTTAGACTCTGTATAGTTAGATTCCATCTTTGGTTTTGACTTCTCTTATTACTTTGGTTAAGGGAATGAGAACCATTTCATGGTTCTTCCTGGGTTTTTGGTCTTTAAAAAAAAGAAAATACTCCCCTGTCAAAATCATTCTTACTCTCCCCAAATCTTGATATCCTCCAGTCTCTCCTGAATTGACTGTTTGAACCTAATCTAGTTCTTCTGTCTCCTCTTAATGCCTTCCCTTTGCTTTTATACACTACATTCTTCCTGTGGTCAATACTTTCCATGCAAAAGACATATTTATTCGTATTTAAGGATGAGAAACAGGAGGCTCTGACAGGTCAAGTGTAATTGTGAATTTGAACATGGGTCTATTTGACTTGAAATTTGTACTTTTCAATACTACTGACTGTCAGTACTTGACTACAAAAGTCTACTATTCTAACACTGTTGAAAACAAAAAAGTAGAGGAATGGGTTAGCTTTGGTTTGATTTAGGCATCTTCATTTGCTGGAGTTGAAGATTAAGAAATGTAGTCTTCCTTTGAGGTGACTCTTTTAAATTAAATCTGAGAGAGCTGGTTTGCCAGGTTTCCTAAATCCGGAATGGATGTGATTTCCCATTCCGTACTCGTCTTTTTCACTAGAAGGGAAAGGTCCCAGTTCAGCCTATTAATAAACATAGAGTTAAAAGCTACCTGGCTGGAATCAATGTCTGGAGAAAAAAAAATTTTCTTTAAAAATAATCTGAAGTCAGTCATAATAGTCATGACTCAGATCATCGGGGGTTTTTGTGTACAAACCTAAATTTTATTCCAATAAATAATGTTTGGAAAAGCACTAGGAATTGCTCATTGAAGTTGCCTAGCAATTTCCCAAGGTTGCTTGTATAATAAGTTACCAGGTTGATCATCTGGTTCTAATTCTAGTGGCCTTTTAGAAATTTTTCCAAATAGTGGTTTTCATCTAATGTTTAGTCTGATCTTCCCCAACAAGCATGTGAACTAACTGATATAGGTGAGAGAAACCAAGTTTCTAAATTTGAATGACTTTATTTTTTGCCTTTTTTTTTTAAGGGCCACATCCACAGCATATGGAGGTTCCCAGGCTAGGGGTCCGATCAGAGCTACAACTGCCAGCCTACACCACAGCCACAGCAATGCCAGATCTGAGCCATGTCTACGACCTACACCACAGCTCATGGCAACGCTGTGTCTTTAACCCACTGAGCGAGGCCAGGGATCGAACCCGCAACCTCATGGTTCCTAGTCAGATTTGTTTCAGCTGCACCATGACGGGAACTCCATGAATGCCTTTATTAAATTCCTCTTTAACTGGGACAATCTTCAGCTACTTTTGGAAACTCTTTGACTATGGCTCACAGTTCACCTTTAGTCGAAAGAATATAAGTTGTGAGTGTTATCTGTGCATCCTTAGAAGACTTATTTTGAAGAACATAGTCTCTGGTAAGTTCAGAGGGTAAAGGAGAGTGGAGAGTTTCAGAAAAAAAAAAAGGAAATTTATCAAGAGAATTAGTATGGGATGATTGAGGGTACAGGGGAGATATAGTCAGTGCATAAGGGAAGGAAGAAAATGGTGCTGGCAGAAGAATCTGGCCATGAGGATTCCAGGGAAACAGGATGGCACCAGAGACAATGAGAAAAGCTAAGAAAGAAGAGCCTGAGACTACAGGAGTCATTTTATCTTTCTTTAATCATTTGTATGCCTGAGTTAACCTTAAAATACTATTAAGGAGGAGACAGTTTTAGGCTCCTGATAATGTTAGGAAAACTCAAAATACCAATCAAAATAAGCATTCCACTCAGTTCTAGAAATTTTTGTGCTAAATTATAGTCCATTTTGATTTTAAGGAAGCTAAGTTTGGGTATTTTAAAAGTGCCTCATGATAGCCATTGATATTCTAAATTGCCTTTGGTCAGGTCAATCCATTTAGTTAGAAATGCACATGAGGAAAATTTGCTGTTTTAAACATAAAATCCACTAAAGTCCCTGAAAGTAGTGCACTCTCAAAATATTTAGATAACTGGGGTCCCATTTCTTAGAAGTTTATCACTACAGAGTAAAAGGCTAATTTTCAAACAGCTTAAACAGCTTACAGTTCAAACAGCTCAAGTCAAACAGCTTGCAAGCTAATACTGGCCAATTCTAAGGAAAGAGCTTGATCCCAGAATAATCAAGCCAAATGCTTTCTAGCCATTTTCAATTGAAGCAGTTTAATTTTGAAATCAGACCAAAATGACTAGGGAGTACTTGCATATAAAACATGGCCCTAATCAGAAGGAACAAAACCTTGAAAATTAGATCCTGAATAAAGCTTAGAGAGGTTCAGGGCATAAGCTCAGCTCCAAGAGAAACTCTTCAAACTCCAGAGTCAGTGAGATCAGTGGGTTCAATTTGTGGATATTGCATCTGTTCGTTCGCTTGTCCTGGAGCCTTTGGGGTCATGTACCCATATGGGCCACAAAAATGTTGTCCTAAATCAAATAGTCTGCAGATATTTCTCCAGCAAAGCTGAGTTTATTTGGGATCAACAAGAAATTGCAATTTGTGGTCTGCAACCATGGTGAGCTATGAAAGTCCCCACATGGCAAGGGAACGAGAATTCTTTTACAGAAGGAAAAAAGAAGTTGGGAGGGCTATGATAAGGAAAGTGTCCATGGATTTTCATGGGCTGAGTCCTTGCCAAGAGAGAAGAATCTTTCTATTGTGCTCTGCTCTTGTCATAGGGTGTGAGAGCTCTCCTTTCCAGTCTCTCAACTCTATTTAATTGAGGTTTCTGCTTACGACTTTTCTACACACTGTATTTGTATTACACATAAATATAATTATAATTCTACATGTATTCTTTGGTGATAAGCTTCTAACACTCAAAAGTTACATTTTTAAGACTCAACTGTTTTTGCATGCAGTTGTGGTTCATTAATTTTCATTGCTTTTATTTCTTCTATAGAGATAAAGCATTTTATAGTTAGCACTGCCAATATGGCTTGTACATATTTTTACTTTATGAATAATGCTGATAATATTACATGTCTCCTGGGACATACATGGATGAATTTCTCTAGGAAATACACCTGAGTATATAATTGCAAGATCATGGTATATACCTGTTTTATGGCAATGCAGTTTTGATTCTAACAACCTGAAGCTAGTGCCAACCATAATTGTTAAGGACATGGAACTCAAAATAGTGTTTCTACCTCAAATACCAGCCACATGTTCGGAGTTCTTAAGGCCTCACATATTTCTGACCAATTGGCTATAAGTCCAGAAGATTTTCTACAGTCAATGAAAATTCATTAAAATGACTCAGGACAGTTCTATAATTTCACTTGAAGTTTTATAATAGTCAATACACATCAGGAGCAAATGAAGGGATATATAGGACAAGGTTTGGGAGGTTCCCAAGTGCAGAACTTCTATACCTTTTCCCCATAGAATCACAGTGTATCATACTCCCAGCACACTGGTGTGTTCACGAAGCAGGAAATTTAACTAAACCTGTGTTCAGAGTTTTTATTTGGGTCTTTATAACATAGTCCTCATTGATTAAACCATTGACTATGTGACTGAACTCATTCTCCACCTCTCCTCCTCTTACTGAGGGCTGGCCTGGCTTCAACCACATGGTTTTTTTGGTCACCATCACCAACCTAAATTGCCAGCTTATCATAAACTCAGTTATGGTCCAAGAGGTTCATGAATAATAAGGACACTCCTATCACTTGGGAAATTTCCAGGATTTTAGAAACTATACAGAGACCCTCAGAACAAAGACCAAGATTTTCATCATTTAATACTTTGTAAATGATATCACATTATTATTGAAAGTAATTAACCAATCTACTCTCTCACAAAATCTTTATACGTCTCTATCCTTTCATATATCAAAATCGTTGGCTTCTTTTTTACTTATTTTCATAAAATTCTACTGCTGTATTCAAAGAAATATTTTTAAAAAACAGAGGTATTGATTATAGCTATGGTGTATTTTTTGTTTTTTCCTTATTTATTGCAAATAATTTTACTTCCATTCACACAGCAAGAGACCTTATTTATTTATTTATTTATTTTGCTTTTTAGGGCCGCAGCTGCAGCATATGGAGGTTCCTAGGCTAAGGGTCTAATTGTAGCTACAGATGCTGGCCTACACCACAGCCATAGCAATGCCAAATCCAAGCCGTGTCTGCGACCTACACCACAGCACACTGCAATGCCAGATCCTTAACCCACTGAGTGAAGCAGGGTTCAAACCTTCAACCTCATAGTTCCTGGTTGGATTTGTTTCTGCTGCATCATGACAGGAATTCCTGTATTTATTTTTTAACAATTGCATGTGTTACACTGTAGGTCATATTGACCTTGTAGTGAACTAAAACCTCTGGTTTTCATGAGAAGTTCCCCACCCTCTATTTGTTCAGGTGATATTTTACATCTAAATTCAGGACTTTACAATAATTACCCCCATTTTGTAGATGGAGAGGCAAGTTCAGTGAAGCCGAGCTTTTTCTCTCTTGATCTATCTTTTCTCTAGCTTGTCAGTTTCCTCTTCAGGTTTAATTTGTTTTTTTGCAATTCTCAGAGTTTGACTCTTTTTTTTTGTCTTTGTATTGCTACTCCTGAGACATATAGAGATTCCCAGGCTAGGGGTCAAATCGGAGGTGTAGCTGCTGGCCTACACCACAGCCACAACAATAAAGGATCTGAGCCGTGTCTGTGACCTACACCATAACTCAGAGCAATGTTGGATCCTTAACCCACTGAGCAAGGCCATAGATCAAACTTGGGTCCTCATGGATGCTAGTCGGATTTGTTTCCTCAGAGCCATGATGGGAACGCCTGTTTTATCTCTTTCTCTGCTGGTTGATTCCATTGTGGGTTTTTTTCTTAATTTGTATTTTACTTAAATATGGTTGACTCACAGTGTCTTAGTTTCAGGCATTTAGCATAGTGATTCAGTATTTTTGCAGATTGTATTCCATTAAATGTTAATACAAGATAGCATGTATAGTTCCCTGTGGTATACAATAAATCTTTGTTGCTTATCTATTAAATATATCGTAGTTTGTATCTGTTACTCCTATATACTTAATTTGTCCCTTCTCCTTTCCCTCTTGACATTTGTAACCACAAATTTCTATGTTTGTGAGTCTATTTCTATTTTGTGCATAGATTAATGTGATTATTTTTTAGATTTCACATATAAGTGGTATCATGTAGTGTTTGCCTTTCAGTTTGCTGCAAATGAAGTATTTTATTCTTTTTTTATGGTGGAGTAGAAGCATTTCAGTATATACTTTTTTTTTTTGTCTTTTTAGGGCTGCACCTGTGGCATATGGAGGTTCTCAGGCTAGGGGTCTAATCAGAGCTATAGCTGCCAGCCTACATAAGAACCACAGCAATGCCAGATCCGAGCTGTGTCTGTAACCTACACTACAGCTCATGGCAATGCCAGATTCTTAACCCACTGAGTGAGGCCAGGGATCAAACCTGAAAACTCATGGTTCCTAGTCAGATTCATTTCCACTGCGCCATGATGGGAAGTCCTTTTTTTTTTTTTTTTTTTTTTTAATGTTTTCTTAAGCCAATTATTGATGTGCACTTGAAGTGCTTCCATGTCATAGCTATTGTAAATAGTGCTGCTATGAACACTAGGGTGCATTTTTTCAAAATAATGTTTTGTTTTGTTTTGTTTTGTTTTGTTTCCAGATGTAATCCCAGGAGTGGGATTGCAAGATAATGTATTATTTTATTTTTAGTTTTGTAAGGCCCTTCCATACTGTTTTCTGTAGTGGCTGCAACAACTTACGTTCCCACCAACATTTTACAAAGGGTCACCTTTTCTCTTCATCTCCAGTATTTGTCATTTGTAGACTTTTTGATGATAGCCATTCAAACAGGTCTGAGGTGACACTTCATTGTCATTTTGGTTGGTAATTCTCTAGTAATTGACATTGTTGAGCATCCTTTCATGTACTTTTTAGCCATCTGTATGTCTTCTTTGGAAAAGTATGTATATAAGTTTTCTGTCCACTTTTTGACTATATTATTTCTTTTTATGTTACTGAGTTATATGAACTGTTTGTATGTTTTGGATATTAGTCTTGTGTTCATGGCATTATTTGCAAATGTTTTCTCCCATTCTGTAGGTTCTCTTTTCATTTTGTTGATGGTTTCCTTGACTATGCAAAAGCTAAGTTTAAGTCTTTTTTTTCATTTTTGCTTTTTTTTTTGCCTTGATTGACTGATGCAAGAAAATATTGCTAAAATTTATACTGAAGAGTGTTTTGCCTATGTTCTCTTCTAGGAGTTTTATGCTTTCTTGTTTTACATTTTGAGCTTATTTTTCTTTATGGGGTACAGGAATGTTCTAATTTCATTATTTGACATATAGTTGTCCATTTTTCCCAGCGCCACTTGCTGAAGAAACTATATTTTTTCCATTGTATATTCTTGCCTCTTTTGTTGTAGATTAATGGACCTTAGGTGCATGAGTTGATTTCTGGGCTCTCTAGTCTGTTCCATTGACCTATGTGTCTATTTATTTGCTCATACTATGCTGTTTTGCTCATTGTACCTTTGTAGTATAGTCTCAAGTCTGGGAGGATTATACTTCCATCTTTGTTCTTTTTTTCAGAATTGCTTTGGCAATGCAGAGTCTTTTGTTGTTTCATATAAATTTTTGTATTATTTATAGCTCAGGGAAAAATGTATATATATATCCCTGGATATATTTATAGGGATTGCATTAAATCTATAGTTCCCGTTTGGGTAGTATGACCATTTTAATAATATAAATTATTGTAATCTAAGATTATGGGCTATCTTTCCATTTCTTTGAATCATCCTCAGTTTCCTTCACCAATGTTTCATAGTTTTCATCATATACATCTTTCACATTCTTGGTTAAGTTTATTCCTAGGTATTTATTTTTATCTATTTTTAAATATGAATTTTTACTTTCCAATATTTCTTTATTAGTGTATAAAATTAAAATTTTATGTATATTAATAGTGTACCTAAAATTTGCTTTTATTAGTTCTACTAGTTTTTGGATGGAGACTTTATGGTTCTCTATTTAGAGAAGTATGTCATCTGCAAATAGTGATGAATTTATGCCTTCCCTTCCAATTTGGATACTTTTTATTTACTTTTCTTGTCTGATTGCCATGGCTTATACTTCCAATATTATGTTAAACAGAAGGGATGAAAGTGAGTATCCTTGTCTTCTTCCTGAATTTAGCAGAAAGACTTTCAGTTTTTCACTGTTGACTATTATGTTGGCCATGGGTTTGTCATAAAAGGCCTTTATTATGTTGAGGTATATTTTCTCTATATCCACTTTGATGAGAGTTTTTATATGAATGGATAAAATTTTGGCAAATACTTTTTCAACATCATGTTTTCTGTCTTTCTTTTTATCATTGATTTGAATATGTCTAACCATCCTGGTGACAGTAAAATAAATCCAAATTGATCATGATGTGTGATCCATTTCTATGTTTTGTTGGATTCAGTTTACTAATATTTTAATCAAGTGGTTTGCCTCTATATTTTTCAAAGATATTGGCCTGTATTTTTCCTTTTATGTGCTGTCTTTCTTTGATTGTCTTATCAGGGTAATGGTGGCCTCATAAAATAAATTTGGGAGTGTTTTCTTCTTTTCAGTTTTTTGGAGTGGTTTGAGATAGATAGGTATAAGTTCTTCTTTATATGTTTGGTAGAACTCTGAAATGAAACTATCCACTTCTAGACTTTTGTTTACAGGGAGTTTTTCTGTTTCTGGTACTATTTCACTTCTAGTGTTTGATCTGTTTAATTTTGTATTCATCTTCTTGATTTAGTCTTGGAAGTCTGTAGAAATACGTCCATTTCTTTTAGGTTGTCCTATAACATTTGTTGGAATATAACTAGTATTCACTTATGATATTTTATATCTTTTTCATATCAGTTATTATTTATTCTCTTTCATTTCTTATTTTATTTGGGTCTTCTCTCTTCTTGGTGAATCTGTCTAGAGTTTTATCAGTTTTGTTTACCTTCTCAAAAAAATTAACTATTGATTTCATTGATCTTTTCTATTTTTAAAAAATCTGATTAATTTCCTCTCTGATCTTTACTACCCCTTCCTTCTACTGACTGGCATTTGTGCCTCTTTTTATAATTCTTTTAGGTGTTTGTTCAGGCTGTTTATTTGATACTTTCTTGCATTCCTTCTTAGAACTGTCTTTGCTACATCCCATTGATTTTTGCAAGTTTCTATTTTCATTTTCTTTTGTCTTGAGATATTTTCAGATTTGTTCTTTGATTTCATAATTTGTTCATTTCTTTTGTAGTAGCATGCTGTTTAGTCTTCATGGTTCCCCCCCCCCCCCCAATTTTCTTTCTGTGGTTGATTTCTAGTTTCATACTATTGTGGTCAGAAAAGGTGCTTGAAATAATTTCAGTCCTCTTAAATTTGTTGAGGCTTGGTTTGTGAACTAGTATTGGTTTATCCTGAAGAGCATTCAATGTGTGCTTGAAAATAATGCATAATCTTATTTCTTTGGATGAAGGGTCCTATAGATATGAATTCAGTCCAACTGGTCTTTTGTGTCATTTAAGACCTCTGTTGCTTTATTGATTTTCTGTCTTTATGAGCTATCCATTGATGTCAGTGGAGTGTTACTATCTACTATTAGTGCATTATTGTCAAAATCTCCCTTTATGTCTATTACTATTTGCTTTATATAATTTAGATTCTCCTGTATTGGGTATGTATGTTAATTAGTGTGATATCTTCTTCTTGTGTTGTTCCCTTTTTCATTATATAATGCCCTTATTTGGCTTTAATTACAGGTTTTGTTTCAAAGTCTTTTTTGTCTGATATGCATATTACTACTCCTGCTTTTTTCTTTTTGAAGGAAGTATATTTTAATTTCCACACTTTCAGTCTCTGTGTGAATTTGTCCTGAAGTGACAGCATATTGAAGGGTCTTTTTTTTTTTTAATCCAATTAGCTACCTGTGTCTTTTGATTGGAGCATTTATTTAATTGGCATTTAAAGTGATTATTGATAGGTGTGTACTTGTTACCATTTTGTTCCTTGTTTTCAGGTTGTGTCTGTAGTTTTTCTTTGAACATTTCTTCTTCTTACTTTTCCCCATTGTGGTTTGATGATTTTCTCCTGTAGTTCCTTTATTTTTGTTTATTTTATCTCTTACAGGCTTTTTATTTGTGAGTTACTAGGGGTCATATATGTTGAGTTCCCATTTTTTTTTTTTGATGTGACTATTGCAGGTTTTTGATTTATGCTTACCATGAGATTCACATATGTCAACCCATAATCATATATGCTTGCTTTCAACTGATAACCATTTCAGTTCAAATACATTCTAAAATAGCTTTATTTTCACTCCCCTTCCCTACATTTTGTGTTTATGATTTCATATCTTACATCTTCATGCTTATTCTTTTACTGTTTATTATAGTTACAGTGACATTTACATTTTTTTAACTCTACATACAGACTTCTTTAAGTGATCTTTGTTTCTTACTATGTATTTCCCTTTCCTATTGGAATTTTCCCTTTCCTATAGATTCTTGCTTATTTTCCATTTAGTTATTACCCGTCAATATCTCTTTTATGATAGGTTTAATATTGATAAATTCTTTTATTTTCTACTTGTCTTAGGGAATGTTTATCTCTTATTCTCTTCTAAATAATAATCTTGCTGTGTAGCGTATTGTAGGTTGCAGATTTTTCACGTTCAGGACTTCGAATGTATCATGTCACTCCCTTTTGGCCTTCTCACTTTCTGCAGAAATAGCTGATTGTCTCATGGGGTTTCCTTATAAATGGCTGTTTACTTTTTATTCTCTTGCTCCATTTAGAATTCCCTCTTTATTTTGCCATTTTGATTATGATATGTTTTGTGTGGATCTGTTAAGGTTCATCTCGTTTGGGACTCTCTCTGCTTCCTGTAATTGGATATATATTTCCTTCTTTAGGTTTGGGAAGTTGTCAGCCATAATTTCTTCAAATATATTTGACCCTTTTATCTCTGTTCTCCTTCTGGAACCCCTATTATGCTTATGTTGACAGGTTTTATAGTATCCCAGAGATATCGTGTTTTACGTTCTTTTTTAAAATTTGTTTTTAAGTCTGCTGCTCTGGTTGGGCAATTTCCATTATTCTTTCTTCCAGATTTCTTATGCACTCTTCTGTGTCATTTAGTTGGTTGTTAATTGCTTTTAGATTGCTTTTTATCTCAGAAATTGAATTATCTATTTTTTTTATCTGGTCATTTTTATAGTTTCTAGTTTCTTGTTAAAATAATCTATGTTTATATTGATACCCTTTATTAATTCACTTTGTGTTTTTATTACCTACTTTTTGAATTCATTGTCTGTAGACTAATTATTTCTGTTTCATTGTTTGTTTTTTTTGGGAGGGAGGGTTTCTTTTACACTTTTAATGGGAATAGTTCCTCTGCTTTTTTTTTTTTTTTTTTTTTACTGTTAAATGATATTTATTTGAAACTATTACTGTAGGCAATATTTTTTTTAAATTATTTATTATTATTTTTTTCCCACTGTACAGCAAGGGGGTCAGGTTATCCTTACATGTATACATTACAATTACATTTTTCCCCCAGCCTTTCTTCTGTTGCAACATGAGTATCTAGACAAAGTTCTCAATGCTATTCAGCAGGATCTCCTTGTAAATCTATTCTAAGTTGTGTCTGATAAGCCCAAGCTCCCGATCCCTCCCACTCCCTCCCCCACCCATCAGGCAGCCACAAGTCTCTTCTCCAAGTCCATGATTTTCTTTCCTAAGGAGATGTTCATTTGTGCTGGATATTAGATTCCAGTTATAAGTGATATCCTATGGTATTTGTCTTTGTCTTTCTGGCTCATTTCACTCAGTATGAGGTTCTCTAGCTCCATCCATGTTGCTGCAAATGGCATTATGTCATTCTTTTTTATGGCTGAGTAGTATTCCATTGTGTATATATACCACCTCTTCCGAATCCAATCCTCTGTCGATGGACATTTGGGTGGTTTCCATGTCCTGGCTATTGTGAAGAGTACTGCAATGAACATGCGGGTGCACGTGTCTCTTTTAAGGAGAGTTTTGTCCGGATAGATGCCCAAGAGTGGGATTGCAGGGTCATATGGAAGTTCTATGTATAGATTTCTAAGGCATCTCCAAACTGTTCTCCATAGTGGCTGTACCAGTTTACATTCCCACCAACAGTGCAGGAGGGTTCCCTTTTCTCCACAGCCCCTCCAGCACTTGTTATTTGTGGACTTATTAATGATGGCCATTCTGACTGGTGTGAGGTGATATCTCATGGTAGTTTTGATTTGCATTTCTCTTACAACCAGTGATGTTGAGCATTTTTTCATGTGTTTGTTGGCCATCTATATATCTTCTTTGGAGAAATGTCTATTCAGGTCTTTTGCCCATTTTTCCATTGCTTGATTGGCTTTTTTGCTGCTGGGTTGTATAAGTTGTTTATATATTCTAGAGATTAAGCCCTTGTCGGTTGCATCATTTGAAACTATTTTCTCCCATTCTGTAAGTTGTCTTTTTGTTTTCTTTTGGGTTTCCTTTGCTGTGCAAAAGCTTGTCAGTTTGATGAGGTCCCATGGGTTTATTTTTGCTCTAATTTCGATTGCTTTGGGAGACTGACCTGAGAAAATATTCATGATGTTGATGTCAGAGAGTGTTTTGCCTATGTTTTCTTCTAGGAGTTTGATGGTGTCCTGTTGTATATTTAAGTCTTTCAGCCATTTTGAGTTTATTTTTGTGCATGGTGTGAGGGTGTGTCCTAGTTTCATTGATTTGCATGCAGCTGTCCAGGTTTCCCAGCCATGCTTGCTGAATAGACTTTATTTTTCCCATTTTATGTTCCTGCCTCCCTTGTCAAAGATTAATTGACCATAGGTGTCAGGGTTTATTTCCGGGTTCTCTATTCTGTTCCATTGGTCTGTCTGTCTGTTTTGATACCAGTACCACACTGTTTTGCTGACTGTGGCTTTGTAGTATTTCTAGAAGTCTGGGAGAGTTATGCCTCCTGCTTGGTTTTTGCTTCTCAGGATTGCTTTGGCGATTCTGGGTCTTTTGTTGTTCCATATCAATGTTTGGATTGTTTGTTCTAGTTCTGTGAAAAATGTCATGGGTAATTTGATAGGGATTGCATTGAATCTGTAGATTGCTTTGGGTAGTATGGCCATTTTTACAATATTGATTTTCCCAATCCAGGAACATGGAATATCTTTCCATTTCTTTACATCTTCTTTGATTTCTTTGATTAAAGTTTTATAGTTCTCGGCATAGAGGTCCTTTACCTCCTTGGTCAGGTGTATTCCGAGGTATTTGATTTTGTGAGGTGCAATTTTAAAAGGTATCGTATTTTTGTATTCCTTTTCTAATAGTTCATTGCTGGTATACAGAAATGCAACTGACTTCTGAATGTTAATCTTCTATCCTGCTACTTTGCTGAATTTATGAATCAGTTCAAGGAGTTTTGGGGTTGAGTCCTTCGGGTTTTCTATGTATAGTATCATGTCATCTGCATACAGTGACAGTTTGATCTCTTCTCTTCCTATATGGATGCCTTTTATTTCTTGTGTTTGTCTGATTGCTGTGGCTAGGACTTCCAAAACTATGTTGAAGAGCAGTGGTGAGAGTGGGGATCCCTGTCTTGTTCCAGATTTGAGTGAGAAGGCTTTCAGTTTTTCCCCATTGAGTATTATATTTGCTGTGGGTTTCTCATAAATGGCTTAGATTATATTCAGGAATGTTCCCTCTATACCCACTTTGGCGAGGGTCTTGATCATGAATGGATGTTGGACTTTGTCAAATGCTTTTTCTGCATCTATTGAGATGATCATATGATTTTTGACTTTTTTTTGTTAATGTGGTGTATGATGCTGATTGATTTGTGTATGTTGAACCATCCTTGTGAACCTGGGATGAACCCCACCTGGTCATGGTGTATAATTTTTTTGGTATGTTGTTGGATTCGGTTGGCTAAGATTTTGTTGAGAATTTTTGCATGTATATTCATCAATGATATTGGGCGATCATTTTCTTTTTTGGTGGTATCTCTGTCTGGTTTTGGAATGAGGGTGATGGTGGCATCATAGAATGTCTTTGGGAGTATTCCTTCTTCTTCAACCTTTTGAAAGAGTTTAAGGAGGATGGGCACCAATTCCTCTTTATATGTTTGATAGAATTCACCTGTGAAGCCATCTGGTCCTGGACTTTTATTTGTAGGGAGTGATTTTATGACCTCTTCAATTTCATTTCTAGTGATCGGTCTGTTCAGTTGGTCTGTTTCTACTTGATTCAGTTTTGGCAGGCTGTAAGATTCTAGAAAATTGTCCATTTCTTCCAGATTGTCACACTTGTTGCCATATAGTTGTTCATAGTATTCTCTTATGGTTTTTTGTATTTCTGCTGTATCCGTTGTGATTTCTCCTTTTTCATTTATAATTTTGGTTATTTGGGTTCTTTCTCTCCTCTTTTTAGTGAGTCTGGCCAGGGGTTTGTCAATTTTGTTGACCTTTTCAAAGAATCAGCTCTTGGTTTTATTAATTTTCTCTATTGTTTTTTGAGTCTCTATTTTATTGATTTCTTCTTTGATCTTTATAATTTCCTTCCTTCTGCTGACTTTAGGTCTTTTTGTTCTTCTTTTTCTAATTCATTTAGGTGGAGGGTTAAGTTGTCCATTTGGGATCTTTCTTCTTTTTTGAGAAAGGCCTGTATTGCTATAAATTTCCCTCTGAGCACTGCTTTCGCAGCATCCCATAGATTTTGAGTGGTTGTGTCTTCATGATCATTTGTTTCAAGGTAGTTTTTAATTTCCTTCTTGATTTCCTCATTGACCCATTGGTTTTTTAGTAGCATGTTGTTTAGTCTCCATGCAGTAGGTTCTTTCTCTTTCCTTTTCCCATGGTTGATTCCTAATTTCATGGCATTGTGGTCAGAGAAGATACTTGGGATAATTTCTATGCTCCTAAATTTATTGAGATTAGCTTTGTGTCCCAATATGTGGTCGATTCTTGAGAATGTTCCATGAGCATTTGAGAAGAATGTGTATTCTGCTTTTTTTGGATGTAGGGTCCTGAAGATATCAATGAAGTCTACCTTTTCTATTGTTTCCTTTAGGATCCCTTTTGCTTTATTGGTTTTCTGTCTAGAGGATCTGTCCATTGATGTGAGGGGGGTATTAAGGTCTCCTACTATGATTGTATTCTCATCAATATCTCCTTTTATGTCTGTTAATATTTGTTGTATGTATCTGGGTGCTCCTGTATTTGGGGCATATATGTTGATGATGGTAACATCCTCTCCTTGGATGGATCCCTTAATCATTAAGTAGTGTCCTTCTTTGTCTTTCTTTATGTCTTTTGTTTTAAAGTCTATTTTGTCTGATATGAGTGTTGCGACTCCTGCTTTCTGTCATGTCTATTGGCGTGAAATATTTTTCCCCACCCTTTCACTTTCAATCTATATGTATCTTTTGTCCTAAGGTGAGTTTCCTTGTAGGCAGCATATTGAAGGTTTTTGCCTTTTTATCTACTCAGCCACCTGTGTCTTTTGATTGGGGCGTTTCAGTCCATTGACATTTAAGGTGATAATTGATAGATGATTATTTATTGCCATTTGAACCTCGTGTTCCAGTTGATTCTATGGTTCTCCATTTCTTCCTTCTTTTTTTTTTTGGTTGGATGGTCTCCTGTTATTATCTGCTTGAGTGTAATTTTGTTTTTTCATTTTTTGCAAATGCAATATTTGGTTTTGGCTTGTGGTTGCCCTGTTTTTTAAGTATGCTAACCCCTTCCCATAATTGTGTGGTCCTGTAAGTTCAAACACTTCATTACTATATTAAAATTAAGAAGAGAAACATACAAACAAACAAAAAGGGTTATTTACTTCCTAACATCCCTTGCCCACATTTTATGGTTTTGATGACTCTTTTTTATTTTTTTCTTTTTAATTTTATTTTGTTTGAGGCCTGTGCATGATTAAATCTGTATGCTGGCTTATTTGAGTGACTGCTCTCTGATTGCAGTTTCCTCAGTCCTAGTTCTTCCTCTTATTTTTTTTTTCTTTTCTTTTTTCTTACCTTTCCTTCCTTTCTTTTTGGTTTAGAGAAGCCCTTTCAATATTTCCTTTAACCTGGGTTTTGTGTTGCAGTATTCTTTAAGTTTTTGTTTGTTGGAAAAAATTTTTATTTCCCCTTCTATTTTAAATGATATTCTTGCTGGATAGAGTATTCTAGGTTGCATATTTTTTCCTTTTAGCACTTTAAATATCTCTTGCCATTCCCTCCTGGCCTGTAGTGTTTCTGTAGAGAAGTCAGCTGATAACCTTATGGGGGTTCCCTTGTAGGTAACATTCTGCTTTTCTCTTGCTGCCTTTAGGATCCTCTCTTTATCACTAACTTTTGCCATTTTTATTATGATGTGTCTTGCTGTGGGTCTATTTGGGTTCAACTTGTTTGGGGCCCTCTCTGCTTCCTGTATCTTGAACCCAGCATCCTTTAGATTTGGGAAGTTTCCAGCGATAATTTCTTCAAATATATTTTCCATCCCCTTATCTTTTTCTACTCCTTCTGGAATTCCTATTATGCGTAGATTGGCCCGCTTTATATTATCCCATAGGTCTCTTATATTGCTTTCCAGTTTTTTGATTTGGTTTTCTGTCTGTTGACCGGATTGAGTGATTTCCATTATTCTATCTTCCATATCACTGATTCGTTCTTCTGCATTATTCATTCTGGTTTTTACTGCCCTTAGTTCAGTTTGCATCTCTGCAAATGAATGTTCTAGTTTTTTTGGCTCCTCCTTCTATTTTCTAGTTCCTTTCTGAGGGTATCTGCATTACTGTTCATATCTTCTCTTAATTCCTTCAGTATTTTCACTATTTCTCTTTTGAACTCCAGGTCTGTCAGACTGCAGAGATCTGTTTCATTGTTGACTGTTTTAGGTGAGTTCTCCTGTTGGTTTGACTGGGGGTGGTTTCTCAGCTTCTTCATCTTGCTTGTTGTTTTCTTTCTCCTGAGGGAGTTGTACTCTCCGTGATCAGGCAGTGTTTGCCTTGTCACTGCCGTGGAATATTTCCTGAGGGCTGGTGTTGTTGGTAGATCTTTTTTGAGGCAGTGTGGCTTTTCTGGAGTGTTGATGGAGCTAACAGTGTTTCTCTGAAGCAAAGGAGGGCTTCCTGAGGGCAGACAGGACTGAGAGGTCCACACCACGATGGTAGCAGATTTCACTTGGTCATGCAGAGCTTGCTCTGGTGTTTTTAGGCTGTGGGGTTCTTGCAGGGGGTTGGTGGTGTTGGGCAGCTGTTCCTCAGGAGTGCAGCACCCCCTGGGGGCTGGAGCAGCTATCTGGGTCACTCAGAACCTAAGAGGCTCTTCCCTAGGGCAGCCCAACTCAGAAGGCTGGCCTGAGAATGTAGGCGGATCTTTCACAGTCTGGCCAAGCTTGTTGCAGGCTTTTCTGGGCTGCAGGGGCTCTTCTAGGGGGCTGGTGGTGCTGAGCAGCTATTCCGTGGGAGTGGGGCACCCCCTAGGGGCTTGGGCGGGTAGCAGGGCCGTTGGAAAACGAAGAGGCTCCTCCCCGGGGCAGCCCGACTCAGAAAGACCGTCTGAGATCTTTTCCGGCTCGGCCGAGCTTGTTGCAGCTTTTCTGTGCTGCAGGGGGTCCTGCCTGGAGCTGGCAGTCCTATGCAGCTGATCCACTAGGGCACCCCCTGGGGGCTAGGGCGGGTAGCAGGGCCGTTGGAAACCCAAGCGGCTCCTCCCCGGGGCAGCCTGACTCAGAAAAACCGTCCGGGAATTAGGCAGATCTATTCACTGCCTGGCTAGGCTTGTTCTAGCTTTTCTGGGCTGCAGGCCTTTTCTCGGGGGCTGGTGGTGTTTGGTGCTACTCTTCGGAAGTGTAACCCCTCCAAAGGGCAAGCAGGCCTGTGCAGGGACAGCCCCTGCGGTGGTAGGCTTCAGGCAATTGTTGAGGCCAGCCCTCCTGGATGGCAGGCAGCCCCAGGTTCGGCGAGAGCGTAGGGGGTGGTGGGGGGAGGGGATGCACTGGGAAGCACAGCTTTCAGCTAGCTAGCGGGCCTGTAAGCTTGCTGTGGCGTGGGGGGTATTCTGTGGGGACCCACCCCTTCTTCTCTCCCCTCCCCAGCACGGGCGCAGACCAGGCTCTTTTCCCAGGTTCCCTCTGATGCGGCTTTCCACTTCCCCGCCCCTAGAGTATTGCTCCCTTCCTCTGCGACAGCTTTGTTTTCTAGTCTCCCAGGCAGTCTCTGCCCTGTCAAATGGTTTCTAGACCTCCCAAGCAGTTTCCGCTCCACCCCGCCCCCCCCCACCCCGGGGACTAACCTCTGGAGCCTAGGTCTCAGTGCCCAGCCCCCACCCAGGCGTCCCCCGGCCCTTTCTCTGGGACTAACCTCTGGAGCCGAGGTCTCAGTGCCCAGCCCCCACCCAGGCGTCTCAATTTTTGGTGAGTGTGCCCGTAGTTCAGATGGTCCGTTCGGTTCTTGATTGGCTTTTCCGTACTCCAACTTACTGCTACACTCTTCTCTGCATCTGGAGATTCCTCCGGTTTGTTTGATCTTTCCCCCAGTAGGTGACTTTCCAGGGTGTGGGATTCCTTTCTCCTCCGCAGTTGCCTTTCGGGAGTGCCCGTCCCACTCAGATTCACCTTCTCTCACTCTCCTCTTTTCTCCCGTTCTGCCCCGTAATGTCATGAACTTCTTGCCATTATTGGAGTTTAGGTTCCTCTGCCTTCGATTAGTTGCTGTTCTGTGCGAGTCATTTATTCTGTAGATGTGCTTTTTTTTTGTTGTGTTTGTGGGAGAGGGCGAGCGTGTCCCCCTACTCCTCCACCATCTTGTCCTCCCAGTGCAGCTATTTTAATCTTTCTACTTAGTACTTTTAAATTTTCTTTGTTGAGTATTCCCTCTAGACCTCTGTTCATTTTTCTCTCTTTCATGCTCCCATATTTCCTTGATTTCCCTTTTCACTCACAATTGATGGTTACTGTGAACAATTCGCAGTGGCTCAAATTAAGAGCTGTGATGTCTTTCTTGAAAAGCATAGTTGATGAAGAACTTATATGTCTTTATTTTACTGTTTTTGAATTAAATAAAACTCTTAGCTTCCACCATAACAGGCTGACTGGGAATTTAATTACAATGCTTAAAGAGGGGGTGGAGGAGTGCCTAAGGTTCCCTCTCCATAGTGTCTCACAAAATGCTGAGTCTATATTGCATCCCCTCAAAATGAGAAAGGTGATTCTGTGGTCATCCCTTCATAGTATCCTCTGATATCTTCTTGACTGAACACACAAAGACCTTCAAGTCTCAAATATTGCTCTTGAGTGCCATTCCTAGAGAGTGAAGACTGCAAAGGAGACTAGAATGCCACTTTCAGGGCTGAGAACCCGTCATAGTCCAATATTCCACCCTCAAAATTCTAGCCATCTTGGCCTCCACAAATTCTGACCTTTAGTTTTCAATTCAGTGAGATCCTTGGCTTAACGTTGGATTTCCTCACCATCTACTCTAGTCTGAAGACTGTCTTCAACTAGTAAGCCTATGTAATTATATGATTCAGCCCACCCCAACTGTATTTTTTAAATTGTGATTATTACTAAAATTCTGAGATCACAGCCCTGTTGATGTCTCTTTTGTAATGTCTAAGAAGCATTGTTTCACATATATATTTAATATATTATTTAGGAATGCTTTTAATAGAATATTGTAAACTGTCTACCAATGCCTTATCTAAATAAAGCAGAACCAGGCAGATCTATTCTCTATGGGTTTTTCTCTCATTTCAAAGAAGAAAATCTCACCAGAAATTATCTGTCTTTATAAAACTTCCTATTTTAAAGTCAAGAAATATTTTGTTATAAGACATCCTGTTATGTCTTTGTCAAATCTGGGACATTTGCCCATTCTCTGAGTTTGGGAGGAGGGTCCTAGAAATATACCTTTCTTGAGCTTGAGCAAATAAAATAAACACAGGTCCTATTAGCTGAGATAAAAGGATAAAATGACAACCACGGCATTTAATGATTAAACTACTTTGTCTAGAATTCTTCTTTAAAGGGTAATTGTTTGAAAGTAAAAAGTATCTTCACATTGAATCTTCTTTCACAAGCTAAAAAAAATTTCATTTTTCAAAAATATATAAATAAATGACAGTTAATTGTACTCTTAAAATGAAATCATAAAAATCTTATTAAGCCCAAAGGGATAAAGCTGATTCTGTGTGTAAGATGAAAATATATGCAATTAGTTGCTATATATTACCTACAAAAAAATAAGAGAGCTGTTCTTTGATTTCTAAGGTAGTATATATAATACTTCTAGTTTGTTGGTAACTACTACAGAATTCTCAAGTCTTTACTTAAATTTTTGAGTCTTCTATGTAATTACTTTAGATACAATTCTTCATAAAAACTATCTACTATACAATAAAAAAAATGAATGACTAGGTTTGATCCTCTGGTTTTTGACATATCTTTAACTTAGTAACACTTAGAAAACAAAAATGTTTATTACGGTCATAATTTACGTGGGTCTACAGCTGTGTGTTAAGGTGAATAGAAATGCTGTAAAAAAAGCAAAAAGATATTAGAAATAAGATTTACTGACTTCAAGCGGACTAGTCATGGCTTTCTCCTATTTGACTTCAAACCTAGAAATACTAAAAAATACATATATGGATAAACTAGGTGCAACATATTGTTTTGTAAATCTAATATATGAGTATACATATTCTTTAATGTGATCACAGAAATAAAAAAATAGAAAAAGTGTTTTTGGGGATTGTTTTTCACACTGGTTTTATGTGATGTCTGCTGATTCAAAGAGACGATAATGTTTTATTTCATATCCTAAGAATAGTAAATAATAGAGTAATATATGCCAACAAATGATTTTTGTGAATGAAATTATTTAAATTAGGGAGTACAAGGAATATAAGATTCAACATGAAAGGAAAAACAGACAGAATTTATGACTAGCTTTTCTGTATATAAGAATAAATTGATCTGCTCAAACTGTACAGAATATTTTTCACATAAATGATATCACTGTGAATAAGTAATGGTTTTCTAGATAACTTATGCTCTGTATTGCAAATAGCCTGTATTTATTGTGATTATGTATCAAGAGAAATGAAACAGTACATGCACTGTTGGTAAATGTATGCAATTTATTAGTTTGGGCATGAATTCAATTTATTTGTCATATTGACTCAACAGAATATCCTTGGTTTATGCAAAGACTTTATTAGTCTGGAGGAGAAGGAGAGTAGCTATGTTCTTCTGAATTTAAGTATATAATTAAAAACCTTCTTCTATTCTGATCATTTTTAAGCAACAATGAAATATAAAACTTTTTTTCTATAGCACATTTCTCTTACCATGAAAAATAGAAATAAACTAATATAATCAGGATTTATTTTGTGAAAGATGGTAGCAGACTCATATATGTAACATGTAACATATACTAATTGATAAAGATTACTTTCAAAATATAGTGATTCTTTTTCCTCTTTACTTTCTTCTAGAATATGTAGCTTTATTCACTAATATTTTTAAGTCATTTTAAAATGTAATTCCTTGTAAAAAGGGGCCATATCAAGAGGACCTCAAAAGAATTTAAATCCCATTCCTAGTCAATTAAAAGAATACTTTGAAGGGTTTTAAATCTTTTATACTGAGTAGATTACAAATGAAGCAGATCGTAAATCATTTAAATTACCAGTATGAACATTATCTTTTAATTAATGTTCTAGAAATTAGTTTATAAAGAATATTTTGTGAAAAAATAATCTCTTAAATTCTATCAGTAGAGTGTTGGAGGATTGGAATATGAGGAATAATATATTCAATATAATTAAAAATAAGCTTTTAATTCAATTATGGATATTAATTGTAGATAACAAAACTCCATCTGTATTTCACATATTATTGAAGATTTTTCTTCTGGTTTGGCTGAGTAGCGCCTATCAAAACAACCTTTCTGAAGATAACAGCTGAAAATTGGGGGCAGGGGACCTCCATGAAGGCACTAGAGAATAGTAAAAGAAAAAACAAAGCAAAACAGAAGCTAGAAGAGAGTTAACTCTTGAAAAAAGAGAATGGCACAGGGTATTTTCTCATTTCTTCATGACTGTTATCCTGAGATCAGGCCCAAGTCTGAATCATTCAAGACACTTAAAACTCTAATGAGCAAACCAGAGTCATGATGTTTTGAAGAGCCAGGGGAGAGAGTTTAGAGCAACTATAGCTATAGGGGGAAAAAAGAAAAAAGAGAAATCTCAGAAAGGGGAAATTCCAGATTTGAGAAGGCCAGGGAGTGAGAGCAAGTCCTGTGTGCAATAACTACTCAGATGTCTGGTGGGGCCCTGCACCATGCATGAGTGAAATGAACATCAAATGGCCCAGAAAGAAGAACTCAATTGAAACTGAAACTGCCACCTGTTATTAAAAAGATGAGTTTCATAGTTTGCATTTAGTCTGCTTAAAAAAATGAATATTCTGGAGTTCCCATCCTGGTGCAATGGTTAATGAATCCCACTAGAAACCATGAGTTTGCAGGTTCGATCCCTGGCCTTGCTCAGTGACTTAAGGATCCGGCTTTGCCATGAGCTGTGGTGTAGGTTGAAGACGCAGCTCGGATCCTGTGTTGCTGTGGCTCTGGCGTAGGCCTGTCGCTACAGCTCCAATTTGACCCCTAGCCTGGGAACCTCCATATGCCACAGGAAGAGGCCCTAGAAAAGGCAAAAAGACAAAAAAAAAAAAAAAGAATATTCTTGTGATTTCCCTTATATTCTTGTGATTTCCCTTATGTCTCAGAATGTGAAAGATCTGGCCATGTTACTGCTGTGGCTCTCGTTACCGCTATGGCACAGGTTTAGTCCTTAGTCTTGGAAATTCTGTGTGCCATGGTCACAGCCAAAAAAAAAAAAAAAAAAAAGTTGAAAAATATTATTGAGAAGGCCATGACAAAATCCAGGTTTTCTGCAAGATATTATTCACAATGTCCAAGGTGCTATAAGAGCTACTCATACAGGAAAAATAAAAAATAAAATAAAATAACAGGGAAGCATGTCCCATTCTCAAGGGAAAAGACTGACCCTTCAATAACCTAGATGTTAGAATAAGTTGGCAAGGGATTTTACGCAACTATTATAACTGTGCTCAGTTATCACTAATGGGAAATATGCTTATAACATGAGAAAATATCAACATAGCAACAAAAAACTATTAAAAATAGAAATCCTAGAACTGAAAAATAGAGTACATGAAATAACAGCCAAGTCAGAAAATGCATACATCCCCAGATAAATTACAGCACAGAAAGTTTGTTGTTCCTTCTAACAATATAAAGGCAGATTGGAGTTCCCGTTGTGGCACAGTGGAAATGAATCCAGCTCGTAACCATGAGGTTGTGGGTTTGATCCCTGGCCTTGCTCAGTGAGTTAAGGATCCGACGTTGCCATGGGCTATGGTGTAGGTTGCAGATGTGGCTTATATCTGGTGTGCTATGGCTATGGTGTAGGCCGATGGCTATAGCTCTGATTCAAACCCTAGCCTGGGAAGCTCCATATGCCGAGAGTGTGGCCCTAAAAAGCAAAATAAAACAAAATGAAAGAAATGGCAGTTCATACGACCCCAGCTAAAGTTTATTAACCTAAGCTTATTCTTTTTTTTTTTTTTTTGGTCTTTTTAGGGCCATACCTGAGGCATATGGAGGTTCCCAGGCTAGGGGTTGAATCCGAGTCGCAGCTGCTGGCTTACACCACAGTCACAGCAACACAGGATTCGAGCCACATCTGCGGCCTACACCACAGCTCATGGCAATGCCGGATCCTTAACCCACGAGCAAGGTCAGGGATCGAACCCATGTCCTAGTCAGGTTCGTTAACCACTGAGCCATGACAGGAGCTCCAATGAGCTTATTCTAAATCTGCTTTATGGAAATAATGTCGCTGGCATAAAAAATGAGAATAGAGATGTCCCCAGACTCCTTCACCATTTAAGACAATGAGGAGAAACCAAGTCTCATGTTTTGCTTTCCAAATCTCTGTTCAGGTTTGTGCCATGTGGTACATGGCTCAGTCAGTTTATTAAGCCATCTTTGCTGCAGCAGAAAAATAAATCTGGGTAGATTTCCTCACCAAACAGTTCTCTATCTTGGCATATGTAGACAACCGATAGCTGCTTCTGCTCCAGGCCATGGCTTGGCTCAGCGTGTTTTCTCATTTTATGACCTAGCCTAAATAAAAATTTTAAAATATTTTAAAATTTCAAGTAAAATAAAACATAAGGCTGCATGACTGAGGGAGGACATAGCAGATATTTGAACTGAAGGAGAAGAGCAAGGTAAAAACCGGTACTAATGACAGCAAAATGTGTCAGAGAAATTCCATGACTCAAAGAGAAAATCGTACCACCAAATACATATCCAAAGATCATAGTATCAATGCCAATGTGAATATAGATAATTTATAGTTAATCTCTAGGTCAGAATGTTCAATGTAATTGTGCATTGACATGAGCTGCCAGTTATCATAACTGCTTATTATGAGCTTCACATTTATTATGAGGATGAGATTGAGATTTTGTAAAACTGAAGAAATTGCTGTATTGTTATTTCTTTGTACTAGATTTAATGAAAACTTGTCTCACAAGATAAATGGAACATTCTAAAGTTCAGCTAGGCAAACTGGCCTTTATCTTCAAAATTTCTCCAACAACCACAAAATAAAAGCTAGGGCTGTGATGGATAATGTGCTACTTGCAAAGGTCACACAGACCTCCCAGATCAGGAGTTTATAAGCCTTGGCTGTGTATCATAAAAGAGGTGTCTCTATTTTAACACATGCCCTGGATCACAAGCTAATGCAGGGCTTCTTCACATGAAAGTAGAGAAGCAGTCTATGTAGTTCTAGGAATTTTTTTCCTTCACATTTAAAGCCTGTTACCCTAGGGTTTTAAATAAGCCCTTCTCACAAATTTGACACACACACAAAAAAAACTCCTTTCTCTGGGTTGCAGACGCGGCTCGGATCTCGCGTTGCTGTGGCTCTGGCATAGGCCTGTGGCTACAGCTCCAATTCGACCCCTAGCCTGGGAACCTCCATATGCCGTGGGAGAGGCCCAAAGAAATAGCAAAAAGACAAAAAAACAAAAACAAACAAACAAAAAAAACTCCTTTCTCTCTACCAACTGATCAACTTGGGAAATTACTGCCTATGACACTTGCTTTTAACTTTCTGTATACTACTTTAATTATTTTTACCAGTTCTTTCCACAAAAGTAGTATAGAAGCTACTCAAGAGAATTAGACTTTTTGTGATTTTTATACCCCATTAGCTGTAAGCAATCATTATTTTATGTTCAAAGCAGATTAATAATGTAATATATATTAATTGTATAGTAATATAATTATAATATAAATAAATATATTTACATAATGTATAAATATATTGTATAATTATATATAACATATGTATTAATATACATGAAATATTAGCCCCAAATAAAATATTATTTCTTGTGGCAATATGAATGAACCAGGAGGGTATTATGCCAAGTGAAATAAGTTAGACAGAGAAATACAACTACCATATGATTCACTTATTTGTGGAATCTACAAAACACACTGGATAAGCAAAACAAAACAGAAACCTCATATTTACAGAGTGGGCAGATGGATAAAATGAGTGAAGGGATCAAAACATAAAAACAAAGGTCATAAATTGGATTAGGATTATGTATTCAATGAAGAACTCAAAAAAGATCTTAGTTCTTACTAGTAAGATGAGAATTGGATGATATACTCTTAAGATTTTAAGTTAGAGGTGTATAGATAGAGAAAAGGTGATAGACTGGCTTGGGAGAAGATGCCATAGTCTGCTACTTAAATGTCATCATTTTTGATGTCCTTGTATAATCAGTATGTTTTGTTTTACCAAGAATCATGTGGAGGGTTTAAAATTATGAGTCCCAAATTCTTTGGCATTTCTCCCACCAAGAAGTGTGCTCTCTGCTCATCTCCTTGATACTGTTTGGGCTTGTGACTACTTGGAACAACAGTGCACTCCTTGGCAGAAGTTCTACCTCTGACGTAAAAGGCCAGGGAGCTTCTGTCTTGTTCTGTTAAGGTACTTGTTCTAGGGGAACACAGCTGATATTTAAAAGATATTACTCTGAAATAGGAACTTTGAAAAAGCCAAGTATTGGCCCTCTTGGCAATATTACCAGGTGATCACCCTCAATTCACTAATAAGTTGAGAGTGTCATTTTGGTCATTGCTTCTAGACCAGCCTTCAGATAAATGTAGTTCTAGTCAACATTTGAATGCAACCACAGGAGAGATAGATCCCAAGTAATCTGGGACCTCTGTGAAGTCCTCACCCCCAAAATTGTGACCCTGATAATTGATATTTTTATACCTCTGCATCAAGGTTTTTTTTTTTGTCTTTTTGCCATTTCTAGGGCTGCTCCCGCAGCATATAGAAGTTCCCAGGCTAGGGGTCTAATCGGAGCTGTAGCCGCCAGCCTACGCCAGAGCCACAGCAATGTGGGATCCTAGCCGTGTCTGCAACCTACACCACAGCTCACAGCAACGCTGGATCCTTAACCCACTGAGCAAGGCCAGGGATCAAACCCTCAACCTCATGGTTCCTAGTCGGATTCATTAACCAATGAGCTGCAATGGGAACTCCAAAGGGTTATTTTTTATGCAGCACAAAATACTAACTTTCCACCAGGCTTTGGATATCACATGTGTTTCCGCTTTGATTATGTATCACTTAAATTTAATTTATATATGAGGAAAGTGAGACAAAAAGAGATTAAGTTACTTATGCAAAGTCTTACAGCTGGTCTAATACAGGAGCAAATGGGTAATGCATGCAAAGTACTTAGCATAGTGTTTGATACATAGTAGTTACAAAGTTAAAATTAGGCCATTACTATGTCTGTCATTTTGGTGATGATGATGATACATGATGATGGTGATTTAAATTTGAAGCATTGACAATAGGAAAGAAGTGCTAATTGTATATCAGGCTGCAATTTAGAGTGCTTTGCGGAAAGATGTTGAAAAACTTGGTACCTCCCTTAAATTACTGAAATAACCAGAGAATGCCCCTTTGCTATTTGTAGTACTTTATAAAAAAAATCTGGAAATACCCTGCCCCTCCCTTGAAGTACTGAAATAAGCAGATGAGAGACAGTCAGATCATGAGTTCTGTTCTGGGCTTGGCCTTTAACTTGGGCAAGTACCAGAATGTAGTTTGTTCGGGATTTCTTCATTTAGCCAAGGCCATATCTCTTTAGCTTAATATCTTTTAATTTCTAAGATTGTTTTGAATACAGATATTTCTGGTATAAAGAGAACATTAAGCCATCTCTTGCCCATGGCTGGTGAAATTTCAGTAAATATAGGAGCTTGGGAAACCTAGGGAAGGGAAAATATGGAGAAGAAAAATTGACGATGGGAAAGAAGTGAAGTGGTGGAAAGATAATCCACAAGAAACAATTTAGTTTCAGCTGCTTCCCAATGCTCTGATGCCTCTGGGAGACCAGGTATAAGAAAAAATTGCTCCAGTCTAGGAGACCACGTTAGTGTACCCTATAGATGAAAGTTTTAATGAAACTGTGATTACACAGGTCACACATCCACAAACTCAGTCTTGCCTGGAAGAAAGTACAAGATTATGCCATCGAATCCTCTCACTTTACGGATGATGGAATTGCGATCCAAAGTGCACTGGTTTACTAATGGTGACTCTGATAGCAAGGCTCACAGAAAGATCTAGAACCTAGAAATATAAGGGCTTTATAATTTCAAGTTATGAAATTGTGAGCCAGTGGATCATAAAGAGGTGACTTGGGAGGAAGGCCCGGAAAACTATAAAACATATCCCACTAGGCATCATAAATAAAAAGGGAACGTTAAGTTAGGCAAAAGGCAGTGAGCCAGCTCTGCAAACATATCTTCTTGATGAATGTCCCATTATACGCATATCCAAATGCATTTACACCTCTGTGACATGTTTTTATTGACGAGGGGTCAGAAATTTTTTTTTTCTCAAAGGGGCCAGATAGTAAATATTTTCAGCTTTGTGGGCTGTGTGGTCTCTATTGCAGCTATTCAACTCAGCTGTTGTTGCATGAAAGCAGCAATAAACAATTTGTAAGTGAATAGGAGTGGCTGTGTTCCAATAAAACTTTACTTACCAAAATAGGCCGCAGGGCAGATTTGGTCCATAGGCAGTAGTTTGCCAGTATAGATAGATTTTCTAAGACGTATGTAAAATAAATACCTGATATAACTCATAAACTCATCATAAGCTTGTAATCCTCTAGTAGAAGTAGAGGCATGGCCCATTTTATGGTTCTCTGCTTTATTGTACTTAGCAGATATTGTGTTTTTTAATAAATTGAAGGTTTGTGACTATCCCACCTTGAGCAATTCTATAAAAGCCATTTTCCCAAGAGAACTTGCTCACTTTCTCACATTTGGGTAATTCTCACAATATGTCAAACTTTCTCATTATTATTATATTTGTTACGGTGATGAATGATCAGTGACTTTTGATGTTATTACTTTAATTATTTAGGGAGCCACAAACTTCTCTTATATAAGATGACAAAATTATCAATAAATATTATGTATGTTCTGACTGCTCTTCCAACCTCTTTTCTCTTCCTCTCCTTGGGCTTGTCTATTTCCTCATACAAAACAATATTGAAACTAGGCCAATTAACAACTCTACAATGACTCTGTATTAAAGTGAAAGGAAGAGTCACATGTCTCTTACTTTAAATCAAAAACTAGAAAAGATAAAGCTTAGTGAGAAAGGCATGTCAAAAGCCAAAAAATTATGAAAGCTAGGCCACTTGTTCCAAACAGCCAAATTGTGAATTCAAAGGAAAGGTTCTTGCAAGATATTAAAAGTGCTTCTTCAATGAAGACATGAATGATAAGAAAGTGAAACAGCCTTACTGGCGATATGGAGAAAATTTTAGTGGTTTGGATAGAAGATCAAACCAGCCATAACCTCCTCTTAAATCAAAGCCTAATCCAAAGCCAGGCCCTAACTCCCTTCAATTCCATGAAAGCTGAGAGAAAAGAGGAAGGTGCAAGAGAAAAGTTGGAAGCTAGCAGAGATTGGTTCATTAGATTTAGGAAAAGAAGTTGTCTCCATAATGTGACAGTACAAGGTGAAATAGCAAGTGCAGATGAAGAGGCTGCAGCAGGTTATCCAGAAGATCCAGCTCAGATAATCCATGAAGGCAGCTACACTAAACAACAGATTTACAACATAGGCAAAACAGGAAGAAGATGTGATTTAGGACTTCCATAGCTAGAGAGGAGAAGTCCATGCTCAGCTTCAAATCTTCAAAGATACAGCCTGGTTCTCTTAATAGGGACTAATACAGCTGGTGGTTTTAGGTTGAAGCCAGTCCTGATTTACCATCCCCCAAATCCTAGGACTCCTAAAAATTATGCTAAATCATGGAGTTCCTGTTGTGGCACAGCAGAAACGAATCAACTAGGAACCATGAGGTTGTGTGTTTGATCCCTGGCCTCACACAGGAGGTTAAGGATCCAGCGTTGCCCTGAGCTGCAGTGTAGGTTGCAGATATGGCTCAGATCTGGCATTTCTGTGGTTCTGGTGTAGGCTGGCAGCTGTAGCTCCGATTGGACCCCTGGCTTAGGAACCTCCATATGCTGTGGGTGCAGCCCTGGAAAGACAAAAGACAAAAATAAATAAATAAATTGCTAAACCTTTTTGGTCTGTGCTCCATAAGTGGAACAATAAAACTTGGATGACAGCACATCTGTTTATAACATGATTTACTGAATATTTTAAGCAAACCGTTGAGGCCTACTGCTCAGAAAAACAGATTCCTTTCAAGCTATTACTGCTCATTGTCATTGCATCTGGTCACTAAAAAGTTCTGATGTACAAGGAGATTAATGTTTTCATGTTTGCTAACACAACATCCATTCTGCAGCCCATGGATTATGCAGTGATTTTGACTTTCAAGTCTAATTATTTAAGAAACACATTTTGTAATGCTCTAACTGCCATAGATAGTGTGGGATTCCTCTGATGGATCTGGACACAGTCAATTTAAACCTTCTCGAAAGGATTGACCACTCCAGCTGCCCTTAACAACACTTGTGCTTCATAAGAAGAGGTTAAAAATACCAGCATTCACAGGCAATTGGAAGAAGTTGATCCCAACCCTCACAGAGGACTTCGAGAGGTTCATAACTTAAGTGGAGGAATAACCGTAGATGTGGTAGAAATAGCAAGAGAACTAGAATTAGAAGTGGAGCCTGAAGATGTGACTGAGATGTCCCAATCTCCCAATAAAACTTTAATGGATGAGGAGTTGCTGTTTATGAATGATCAAAGAAAGTGGTTTATTGAGAGAGAATCTACTCCTGGTGAAGATGTTCTGAAGATTGATGAAATGATAAGATTTAGAATATTACATAAACTTGATTGATAAAGCAGCAGCAGAGTTAAGAGGATTGGCCTCAATTTCAAAAGAAATTCTACTATAGGTAAAATGCAATTGAACAATAGTTCACATTACAGTGAAACACTTCATGAAAAGAAAAGTCAAATCAATGAGGCAAACTTTATTGTTGCCCATTTAAAAAAAATGACCATAGCTATCCCAACCAGCAGCAACCACCGTCATGATCAGTCAGCAGCCATCAACATCAAGGCAAAACCCTCTACCAACAAAAAGGTTGACACTCTGAAGGCTCGGATGATGATTAGCATTGGTCAGCAACAAAGTATTTTTTAATTAGGGTATGTACATTTTTTATCAGACATAATGCACGCTTAATAGACAAAAGTATAGTGGAAAAAAATACCTTACATATGCACTGGGAAACCAAAAATTTTGTGTGAATTTGTGATACTCTATTTCTGTGTGTCTTTTTTTTTTTTTTAATCTGAGCATTGAAACTGTCTTTCTACCTCTAGCCTTAGGGCCCACCCTCATTGCTTTGACCCTTGGACAAATGCAGCATGGACAGGGGCCAGACTAGACATCTCAGCTGCAGATTGCTAAGAGATGTAACCATCACCTCCAACTTAAAAACAAACAAACAAGCAAACAATAACAACAAAAAACAGTACAGATGCCAAGCTCGCTAGGTAGGGTTTTTAAAACCTTAAGTGATGGGTCTGGAAGAGGTCACAGCAATCCCAGTTGTGATTGTCCTTGCCAAACTTTGACATTTGAAGCAAATTTTAGATGGGGCAAATTCCACACTAAAACCAGGCTGGATTTGGGGGAATTTCCTCCTGATAGGGATCAGCAGTGTGCTTCCTTGTTTTAACACAGATGAAACCTGCATGTGTATGCATCTCTCCATATATATGGTCCCTAATGGGTATTGAAACATGGAATCATGATTTGTGAATGACAAAAGGAATGAACGGATGAAAGAAGATTAAAAGTTGACCTTCTCTTCCTATCCTCTGTTCTATACCATGACTCTAGGAAATTTCCTTCTAAGGTTTATGTTTTTTGTCTTGTTTGTCCAGGTAGTTTCAAAGGTATCTCAAAGCAATGAAAGGAACCCTCTTTTTCTTTCTAAAATCTATTTCTCATGCTCTGCTTCCTGTCTTGGCAAATGACAACAGCATCCATGCAGTCATTCAAAAGAGACATTTAGATTGCTTTACTTTTCCAATTCATTCAATAATTAAGTCCCTTGATTCTTGCTTTTCAGCATGTTTGGTATTCATACTCTTCACCATATGCACCTACAGTGGCATATGGAAGTTCCCAAGATAGGGGTCGAATCAGAATTACAGCTGCTGACCTCCACCACAGCCACAGCAATGCTGGACTCCAGCTGCATCTGCGACCTACACCACGGCTCACAGCAATGCCAGATCCCCAACCCAAAGACAAGGCCAGGGATTGAACCTGCATCCCCATGGATATTGGTCGGGTTCATTACCACTGCACCACAACAGGAACTCCTGTGATACCTGCTTTATTGTTGCGATCTGGAACTGAACCCACTATATCACTGAGATAAGTCTGTAATCTTGTAGAAGTATGACCCACTTAGTTTATTACTTACTCATTTATACCCATGCAGATAGATACATGCACATATATTTTATTTAATAGCTCTCATGTTACACATGAAAAAATTTTTTAAATGGGGTAATCCTTTGTTTCAATGTGTTTAAAATCTAATATATGTGCTTGAATAAACAAACAGAGAAATAATACAAAGCCCTATATCATAGTGGAAGAGAGTGCCTGCCTGCCTTCAAGTGAAAAACTGGATAAGACTTAGTAGAAGAGAGGAAATGAAGTAGAGGTTGATGCTTAGGTAGGAATTTTTCAAATAACTAAGGATGATGGTAATTTTCAGGAATGGATATCACAGTCTACAAAGGTACATGGCCAATGAGGGAAACTTTGAGATTATAAATCATGTAATTCTTAAGGCTAATTGGTCAAACCAAGTTGAGGCATCTTCCTTGACTCTACAGTTTCAGCATCATCTTTCCTTTCAGTTTTTGCCAAAATTTAGTCTCATCCTGATTCCCCCTAATATTCACCTATTCAGCATTTCATAATTAAGTGGAATCTAGTGTGGTAAGAAATCTCCTTTTTTAAATAATAATAGAAACTTGTAAATACTCTTGGCTTAAGCCTTTGGATAAGATAAAAGTAATTGATTTGCTGTCAGAGTCAGGAAACTCTTCTGCATCTACCTTACCTGCTTAGGATACACATAAACATAAGTACACACAGCATTCTTCCCACCTTATCCCAGCAATATTCATTGTACTGTACTTTCTCTTACTCCTTATGTTTCAGCTTATGTAGTTTCTAAGGAGGGAAAAATTGGTTTCCTAGCATCTGTTATAGCTGATTGGTAGCAGCCATGTGGTTTATTGTCTTAAAAGTCTTCTAAAATTTCTCTAGGCTCAGAGATAAAGAATGATTTATTTGGAGTTCCCGTCGTGGCGCAGTGGTTAACGAATCCGACTAGGAACCATGAGGTTACGGGTTCGGTCCCTGCCCTTGCTCAGTGGGTTAACGATCCGGTGTTGCCGTGAGCTGTGGTGTAGTTTGCAGACGCGGCTCGGATCCCGCGTTGCTGTGGCTCTGGCGTAGGCTGGCGGCTACAGCTCCGATTCGACCCCTAGCCTGGGAACCTCCATATGCCATGGGAGCAGCCCAAAGAAATAGCAAAAAAAAAAAAAAAAAAAAAAGAATGATTTATTTAAAATGTTCACAAAATGTACAGGAAGGGAGAAGTGATAGCAAAAGTGTCAAGTGTTTGCAAGCTTCAGTTTACCTGTAACCTGGCTCTTCATGGACTTTATTTTCCCTTTTCTATTTTTACCCTCTCTTGGATGTCAACCAGTCAACCAGATCCAAGTTTCTGTGTTTTCATGTGGTTGATTACTTTGGGTGCTAATAACAAGAAAATACTTGCTAATACCATTACACAGTTCAACAAATTCAAACATAGAGTTCTGGCATATTTATGTTCATGTTAGTTGTTGGTTTATATCCTAATGTATGTAAAATCATACTAAATAAATACCCCCCCTTTTTTTTCTTTCTTTTTTTTTTTTTTGTCTTTTTGCCTTTTCTAGGGCCGCTCCCATGGCATATGGAGGTTCCCAGGCTAGGGGTCTAATCGGAGCTGTAGCTGCTGGCCTACACCAGAGCCACAGCAATGCCAGATCTGAACCACGTCTGTGACCTAAACCACAGCTCACAGCAACACCAGACCCTTAACCCACTGAGCAAGGCCAGGGATCGTATCTGCAACCTCATGGTTCCTAGTCGGATTCGTTAACCACTGTGCCACGATGGGAACTCCTCCCTAAGTAAATACCCTTATATGGGTTAGTCTTCATCAAATCTCTAGCAAATTACTTTGTGAATATTGTTTAAAAAGAAAGTTCCAAATCAGGGAGGAAAAAAAAAAAAAAAACAGCCTGACATTTGGAATCAACATCCTGGCACCTGACATAGAAACTCAGGTAGGCAGCCAATCTCTCACAAGCCGTCAGTGAAGATAACCTGTACCATCTAGACTGTCTAAAGAAGAAGGTTGAAGAGAAGCACTGGTGGTTCATCTCCTGTAGTTGGGGACTCTATCTTAGGTTAAATTTTTATTTTCCCTGTTTATTGGACTTTCGAATGTCCCCAGTAGTTAATTTTGAATTTATTTGGCTGCCCCAAGAATTACAGTGCAGAATGAAGCAAGGTCAGTGAATTCATCTACGTAAATCATGTTTAATCTTACTTCAGCTGCTAAAAGTGGAAAATGAGGATCTATGAGAATTTACCCCATTGTCTTAGATCATTCAATAGAGAATATTTTAGCTTTCAATAAAGAGCTCATTTTAAGAGTGGGCATCCAAGAGAAATTATCTTACAGATAAAAATAGGTAGAGCAAAAACATTTGCAACAATTTGTTTCTTATGAAACAAACTGAAAAATTTTTCAGGTTTTACTGTATTTGATGTTAAAGTATCTCCAGGGCAATAAGGATGTGTTGCCATAGATCATCAATATACTAACAAATAAATAAATTAAAGCACGCGTTGTTTTTCTTTTTTTTCTTTTTTTTTTTGCTGTTTCTTGGACCGCTCCTGCAGCACATGGAGGTTCCCAGGCTAGGGGTTAAATCGGAGCTGTAGCCTCCGGTCTATGCCAGAGCCACAGCAACGTGGGATCCAAGCCATGTCTGCAACCTACACCACAGCTCACGGCAACGCCGGATCCTTAACCCACTGAGCAAGGGCAGGGACCGAACCCGCAACCTCATGGTTCCTAGTCGGATTCATTAACCACTGCGCCACAACGGGAACTCTGTGTTGTTTTTCTTTTGTTGTTGTTGTTGTTATTGTTGTTGTTGCTATTTCTTGGGCCGCTCCCGCGGTATATGGAGGTTCCCAGGCTAGGGGTTGAATCGGAGCTGTAGCCACCAGACTACGCCAGAGCCACAGCAATGCGGGATCCGAGCCGCGTCTGCAACCTACACCATAGCTCACGGCAACGCCGGATCCTTAACCCACTGAGCAAGGGCAGGGACCGAACCCGCAACCTCATGGTTCCTAGTCGGATTCGTTAACCACTGCGCCACGACGGGAACTCCTGTGTTGTTTTTCTTTAAGTCTATCTTAACTTCTCAAGATCATGCCTTATATATCTCTACCAATTTTAAGCTGATGTGGTTATGCTATATAATATTTTTCTTTTCAATGCATTCTTATAAAATTTTAGAACCTTAGAGAAGGAATGTTAGACATTGTATAGTGTCTCAAAATACATGTAAAATCTTAAATACATTTTCTTTATCATTATAAATATGATTTGAGCTTATTTGGGGATGTACAGTTGTTAAGTCCTTAAAACTACAAATAAGGTGACATTGATTTCTGCCACTGGGTAATTTTTTTTGAGGAACATTTCCAGGAATGAGAGTTTTTGTTTTGATATGAATGATGTTAGTATAGCACTTTCTTACTGATCTCCTAAGTAACTTAAGCAAGCAAAAAAAAAAAAAAAAAAATCTCTTTAAGGCAGAAACTTAGGGCAGAAACTGTGATATCTTTTTGTTTTGTTTTTTTGTTGTTGTTGTTTTTTCCATTAATACATAATACAGTATGTGGTTGTCTGACAGAAAATACGTATTAATAAGGACTTTTTGAAAAAAAAAATCCCGTATAGACACTTCTCTCTCTCTTTTTGTTTTTTGTCTTTTTAGGGCCACACCCATGGCATATGGAGGTTCCCAGGCTAGGGGTAGAATCCAAGCTGAAGCCACCGGCCTATGTACCACACAGCCACAGCAAAGTCAAATCCAAGCCGCATCTGGGACCTATATACACCACAGTTCAGGGCAGTGCCAGATCCTTAACACAGAGGGAGGCCAGGGATCGAACCTGCATCCTCATAGATGCTAGTCAGATTTGATCCCGCTGAGTCATGATGGGAACTCCTATAAACACTTATCTCTAATTTTAGAGATAAAGAACAGCAGGCATGGAGAAATTAAAGTTACCCTACGTGACACAATGTGATGATTCAAAATTAGTTTGAAGAAAAAAGTGATTTTTTTTTTTTACTGGTTGAATCTTGCCTCTATAGTATATTTGACTTAGAAAAATAAATTATTTAAATTGCACATTTCTAACTACTATATGATATCCTTACAGGACATTTAAACTTCTTTTCTTTCTAATAGCCAAACTGTATCCTAGATATTATGACTTCTATCATAAGATAATGTTATTTTCTAAGCATCATAATCTGCTTTTCAGTAATCAATCTGTAACTGGGAAAACTGCTCCACTGCGTAGACTTGGCCTGAATAAAGGTCTTTTGAGATATTCCATTGATACAGAAAAATATAACAGAGCCAGAATCTAAAAAATGAGAATGAATTTTTCCAGAGAGTTTAATTGTGCAATTCAGTGTATGACAAACTATGCATATCCTTCTGAGTTCTTTCTCTTATCTTACTGTTAATGATACAGCCTAAGATGCTCTTTTGTAAAAACACCTATTTTCCCCGTAAGTGAACTGATCTTGAGCAAATCTATGAGATGTATTTTCAGTAATTTTTCTTTCTTACTGCTGGTTTTGCCGCTAAATTAACCCACTCAATAGATTTCACATGTTCCATTCATATTATTATTCATAGCTTTTTGAATTTATTCCTTGGCCTCTGCAGCTTTTATTTTCCTTTCCCCACACAGTGCAGGTACTGGTCTATAATTGCATTAGAAACCTTGATGCCCCAGTAATCGTATTAACTGATAATGGTTTAGGAATTTCTGTGATTTTTAAAAGCATTTCTTTCTGTATATTGGCTAGCACTCATATTTAAAAATATTAAAAGACCTGTCTCATCTTCATTTTGCAAGAACAAGACTTTAAAAAAATGTGGCTGGTATGAATATTTGGTTGTAGTGACAGAAAATTTTGAGTACCAAGTAATTTGTTACATGGCAGATCATTTATTTTAATGGAGTTAAAACATAATATGTCATCAGAGAATTGCCAAATGATTAATATTATAGATTTGACATTGCAACCCTGAGAAAGAGTCGAATTGACTTCCTGGGAGGGAATTTGCATATGTAACTTCTCTAGAGCTAGTGTGAGAAGAGAGTTAAAGGGGAATATATTATATACCATGTGTGTGTGATTCATCATAAATGTTCACCTTGACCAAAAGAGTTATCCATGGCTCAGACAGAAGGATAAAGCATGGCTTTAGAATAAAGATGACTTGGATTGAAAACTTGGTTTATCAACTAGCTGAGTGAATGACTGTGGACACTCTATAATGTACCCTAGGGCTTAGGGTGAGTACTAATGGAAAGACAAACTCAAAAGATTCCCCTCCCAAGGCTGGTGTTCAGATCTCCTTGCAGGTAACACTCAATCCACTGGGTAGCAGAGAAGTTTGATGATCTTCACCTGTTAGAATGGGTTTGCTGTTATTGCACAAGCAGAAAGCAGTCCTTGTGAAGTCACATGGGGTGTAGGCAATCAGGAACAGGTAGCCTGAGTGTGCAAAGTGTGGATGCTCAGGAGGAACCATCCACATTGACCTGCAGAGTAAGTCAGGGTGCCAGAGTGTGCAGGGTGGCTTTAGGACATTGGTCTCCACGTCGAAAGAGCTGTGGGAAGGTGATCATCAGGCCAGGCAGAGTTCTGGGCATGAAATAGGAGGCGGTGTTCCATGGACCCACTGCACAGCAGAAGCCCCTTGCCTTGCCATGTCCCTGCTGTGTCTGAGAAAGTTAAGCATCAGGCTCACTGTGAAAGAGAGATGCTTAAAGAAATGTTGTCCATTTGGGAAGGAGAGCCTGGGCACAGATAACCAGAATCCTAGTATGTTAGTATTTGTATTGACTCTTTGTATAGAGGCATGCCTTTAGAATGGATCTATTCTACCCTATACAATTGAAATTGTATTTAAAGTTAAATATTACTTTGTAACCAGTGGCTTAAATATTTTAAAAGAATTTCAAAAGTACTAATTCTCACCTTTCTATTACCTCTCCACAGTTAGCTTATCCTTATTCCACAGAATCAACCTATTTTTTACCATCCATCTAGATTAATTTATAAGCTGTTTGAGATGCCAAAGGCATTTCAACTTTCACGTGATTTTCTTAAAAATTCTCCACAAATAAGAAATGAACTATGCTCCTTAGGGTTTCTAAGAGTGTGTATGAAAATTTACAAGCGCAGGCTGGGAAAATATTACAGAACATGAGAAAATGTCAGAATTATCCTACTTGGTAAATTAAAATAAATAAACACTGAAAAATAGCTGCTAAAGGAGCAAATAGCTTATTTTTTTATTAGGCAAATGAAAACATAATTATTTAAAAGTGTGTATGTGGAGTTAGTGTGGTGGCGATATTCTTTTTTTTTGTCTTTTGTCTTTTTTTGTTGTTGTTGTTGCTATTTCTTGGGCCGCTCCCGCGGCATATGGAGGTTCCCAGGCTAGGGGTCGAATCGGAGCTGTAGCCACCGGCCTACGCCAGAGCCACAGCAACGCGGGATCCGAGCCGCGTCTGCAACCTACACCACAGCTCACGGCAACGCTGGATCATTAACCCACTGAGCAAGGGCAGGGACCGAACCCGCAACCTCATGGTTCCTAGTCGGATTCGTTAACCACTGCGCCACGACGGGAACTCCAGTGTGGTGGCGATATTCTTTCTCTGCTGTCTATCTCATTCTGGTTATGCAGTATAACTGTGGGTATTAGATATGGAGAGATATAAGGAATACTTAAGCATGTTCAGAGAACATTGACCAGAATGATAAGTAGGTCATGAAACCATGTTAATGTAACAAATTTTTATCGTTTGGAGATATATGCCAAAACATTGACTGATAAAATAATATATGTACAGAATTTGCTTCATAAAAGGAAGTCAAAGTTGCTTGGAGATAGTGGTGATGACACCAATGGACCAACTTAGCCCATGCATTGCTAATTCTATTTTCTTCATTTTTAAAAGTTTTATTGAATCATAGTTGATTTACAAGGTTGTGATAATTTCTGCTGTATAACAAAGTGATTCCATTATACATGTACATATATGATTCTCTTTCAGATTCTTTTCCAATGTAAATTATCACAGAATATTGGGTAGTGTTCTCTGTTCTACACACCAGGTCCCCATTGGCCAGTCATTCCATATACCAATGCATACCAATATAGTATGCGTATACCAATGCCAAACCCCCAGTCCATCCCTTTCACCACCATTTGTCCCCTTTGGTAACCGTAAGTTTTTCAAAGTCTCTGAGTCTGTTTCTGTTCTGCAAATAAGTTCATTTGTATCCCTTTTTTTTTTTTTAGCTTCCACATAGAAGTAGTATGTGATGTTTGTACTTCACTGTCTAAGTTCACTTAGTATGATCATTTCTAGGTGCTTTGCTAGTTCTTAAAGCTAGCTGTTTGGAGGTCAATCTGTTATTCTATTTTCTGTTGTATATGTTTGATTGGTTCTTTAAGAAGAGAATAAAGAATTAGGGAGATCAGCATTGAAAAGAGATGATTCTCAATTAAGGTTGACAAACCTATGAGGGAAGATGTTTAAATTACTACACAGTTATCATAAACACACACACACACACAAAAGAATTAGAGTTTAGAGGTCTTAGGATAAATGAAAAGAAGTTGACAGGAAATAGATTTCTATTCAATATCATCTATATTTTTTCATTGATTTATTTGTCATTCATTTATTGAGTATGTCTTATTCAGTGGAAAAATTGCATTCTTTGAAAAACAGTGTCAGGTTTATTTGTGAATCAGAGGTGATAAAAAATGTATTTATAGTAAAATTAGAAGTTGACAACTTTTTTTTTTTTTGCCATTTCTTGGGCCGCTTCCTGCAGCATATGGAGGTTCCCAGGCTAGGGGTCCAATCAGAGCTTTAGCCGCTGGCCTCCGCCAGAGCCATAGCAACGTGGGATCCAAGCCGCGTCTGCAACCTACACCACAGCTCATGGCAACGCCATATCCTTAACCCACTGAGCAAGGCCAGGGATCGAACCCTCAACCTCATAGTTCCTAGTCGGATACGTTAAGCACTGTGCCACGATGGGAACTCCAGTTGACAACATTTTTGAAAAAAATGTAAATATTCATGATACCAACAAATTTAGGCTTTATCTCTCCTTTGCAGTGAAAATAAACTGAGGAGATTTAAGCAGGGGAGAGATAGATTCAGATTATCATTTTCTCTCATTCTCTTTATACATTGCAGAAAAAGTGTACGAGAGCTCTGAGGCTGGAGAGCAATTACCATTTTAAGATACTCTTTCATTTGCCCAAGTAAAAAGCAATGTGCCCCTAAACTGCAGCAAGAACAGATAAGATGGGTTAAAGTTATGAAAACCAAACATGCTGAAAAGCAAGAATCAAGGGACTTAATTATTGAATGAATTGGAAAAGTAAAGCAATCTAAATGTCTCTTTTGAATGACTGCATGGATGCTGTTGTCATTTGCCAAGACAGGAAGCAGAGCATGAGAAATAGATTTTAGAAAGAAAAAGAGGGTTCCTTTCATTGCTTTGAGATACCTTTGAAACTACCTGGACAAACAAGACAAAAAACATAAACCTTAGAAGGAAATTTCCTAGAGTCATGGTATAGAACAGAGGATAGGAAGAGAAGGTCAACTTTTAATCTTCTTTCATCCGTTCATTCCTTTTGTCATTCACAAATCATGATTCCATGTTTCAATACCCATTAGGGACCATATATATGGAGAGATGCATACACATGCAGGTTTCATCTGTGTTAAAACAAGGAAGCACACTGCTGATCCCTATCAGGAGGAAATTCCCCCAAATCCAGCCTGGTTTTAGTGTGGAATTTGCCCCATCTAAAATTTGCTTCAAATGTCAAAGTTTGGCAAGGACAATCACAATTGGGATTGCTGTGACCTCTTATAGACCCATCACTTAAGGTTTTAAAAACCCTACCTAGCGAGCTTGGCATCTATACTGTTTTTTGTTGTTATTGTTTGCTTGTTTGTTTGTTTTTAAGTTGGAGGTGATGGTTACATCTCTTAGCAATCTGCAGCTGAGATGTCTAGTCTGGCCCCTGTCCATGCTGCATTTGTCCAAGGGTCAAAGCAATGAGGGTGGGCCCTAAGGCTAGAGGTAGAAAGACAGTTTCAGCGCTCAGACTAAATGTGACACTCACCTACTTAGACCACTATGAATTTTGATGCTAACACCTTTTTTGTCTTTTTTGGGTTTTGTTTGTGTGTTTGTTGTTTTTAGACACACCCATGGCATGCAAAATTCCTGGCTCAGAGTTTGAATCCATGCTAGAGCAGTGCCCCAAGCCATAGTAGTAATAATGCTGGATCCTTAACCTACTGAGCTACCAGGGAACTCCACTAACCCCCCCCCTTTTTTTTGCCACACTCCCCTCAGCAGTTATAAACCTAGAGGTCTTAGCAGAGAATAAGAGAAAATATTGCATTAGTCCTAGGCGCTACAAGAAAATGTGGCGTGTCATATTTTCCTCGACTATCCCTTTGAAACAAAAGTTAATAATACATTTTAGGGCACTTCATATGTTTTCCCCCTCAGGGAAAGATTTAACAAGATGGAGAGTTTCAGCACCTGGAATCTAGAAGCAAAGCTGTCTGCAAAAGATAGACTTCAGTGGGTAGACCAGTGTCTTAAATCTTTATTAAAAGGAAGATGGGTCAGAAAGGAGGCACCTACATAAATCAGGAAACCATCCTAAACTACAAAAGTTTTGCTCAAATATGAAAAATTTATTTCCTCTTAAATTCACCCATGCTGTTAAATGATCCCTGAGATACTAGACTTTCTATTAAGAATTTCACGTATTCTAGTTATAAACTTGAAGTAGTTGCCAAATAGCAGCATATTTAATATATGATAGATTGAGAAAATATGTTTAATAGCATAATCAAAAGAATCTCTACATCATATTACTATACTTTGAAGTCATAAAAATACATATTAAAATTCAAGTGGAAGGGACTTAGGCTTTAATTCAAAAGTTATATTGCAAAAGTTTCTGCTGAAAAATAAAACATTTCCCTCCCTAATACCATAGTGTTACCCCTTTAAACTGGACCAATTGTTTGTAACATCTACCTTTTTGATTTTTGGGAAAATTAAAAAAGGAAAGCAAGAGGAATATAAAAGGGTAGGATGCAGTTATCAAAGAATTCAATTCTAGGGTGTTTTTTGTTTTTTTTTTTCCCTAGTGGTTTGAGATCACAGGCCAATGGGATAGGCAAGATCATTTCACTGTGGTTCACTTTATCTGCATTTGCACCATTTGGATGTCTTGTGTTACCTAGCAAAGAACTGAAAAACAGACCTGAAAAGTGGAATTTTAAAAAATAATGTTCTCTTCTAATCAGACTTTAGCTTTAAAAGCAGAAACACAAGCAGAATTTGATATTTTTTTCCATTGCTTTTGCATGAAGAGACCCCTCGTTTGGAATATTACTATTGTTGCAGAAATGAAAACTTAGGCTGGCAAAGCATATGAATGGGCTAGGTAGTTGTGTAATGTTAGCAAATGGGAGACCAGGTGGGCTTTGGAATGCTTTTAAATTTCTCTGGCTCTATCAAAATTTTTTTTAAGATTTAAATATACCTTAGGCTGACAGTCATAATGTTCCGAGTAACCTAATAAATAATGTAGCAAACTTAAAGTAATTAATATTTTGTTTGTCTTATCAATGAAGCATGTGGCATATCAATGTATTTCATACTCAATTAGCTATTGATAGTCCAGTAATTTCATGTAATCTTAGTGATGCCTCCCAATTTTAAACACTAGTAAGGCAAAAAATGCCACCTTTTCCATTCTTCTCAAGTACGAACAGGGTACATGGCCTAGTTATGGCCAATGAAATACAAAGAGAAGTCACCTGAGGAGCGAAGAGAAAGATCTTCACTTGAAATCCTCAACCTCATCTTTCTTCCTGTTTTGTTTCACTTTTCAGTTGACATAGGATGTTTAAAGAGACATTGCTGTCAAACTGAATATGATTTAGCAAAGGGATCAGAAAATCTTGAGTCCCTGCTGGCCTTCTCAAGCCTTTGACCAAAACTTTGGACCACTTGCCTTCTAAGGTCATGAGTCATAAAAGTCCTTACGGTTTGAGTCAGTTTTAGTCAGATTTTCTATTACTACCTACTTGAAAGCATCCTGTGTGATTCGGGGGGTAAATGAGTTTCTAACGAGATCTATCATGCATCATCTAGTCACAGCTAATCTTGTATTTGGTAACTTAGGAAGAGGTTAGAGTCTAAATTGAATCATCTTCGTCCTCTTGGTGAATTAGATCTCATCTGTTTGCAAACTTTGAAATTTCACCATTCCATCCTTTTTTTCAGAAGGATGCCCTTTTGAAAATGACTCTGCTGGAAAATTCAGCATGCAAGTAGAAAGGAATCTCCTTGTCACTGAGTACATGGGAAAATAAACATAATCTGAATACCTTGTATTTTTGTGCTCTGTCTCTACTCTTCTAATTTTTAAAGAACAAAGTGTATTCCCTCAACTCCTATAGGTCTTCTGGTTCTTTACCTTGGGGGAAAAAGAAAGACAGAGGAACAACTGTTAATCTGCATTACAAAAAAAATGCCCTAAGGTCGAAGTTAAATTCTGCTTATGCTTTACAGATATGACTCAGTACCCATGTATGCATCTGTTCGCAGTTTAATAAGAGAGAAACTACTTAAGAATGAAAAATATTACTCAAAAATCTCCTACACCATTGACAATTGTTGAGCTTACTAACTGTTCCTTTTCACTGCTAGGTACTTATGAAGTCATAAGAAAGTTAAAGGACTTTTATTTTTCTCATGTTACCAGTCCTCTCATGCTATTTTATGGATTAAATCTATCTAAACTAGAGTGTAGTATGTGTTAAAATGATATATAAAACACACATCAGGAGTTCTAGTTGTGGCTCAGAGGTTGAACCATGCGGTTGCGGGTTCAATCCCTGGCCTTGTTCAGTGGGTTAAGGATCTGGCATTGCCATGAGCTGTGGTGTAGGTTGCAGATGCAGCCTGGATCCCATGTTGCTGTGGCTCTGGTGTAGGCTGGCGGCCACAGCTCTGATTAGACCCCTAGCTTGGAACCTCCATATGCCGTGGGTACAGCCCTAGAAAAGACAAAAAGACAAAAAAAAAATAGAACACACATCGTTATGTATATATATATGTCCATGTATAAATACATATCCATGCATATATATATCATGTATAAATATAAACCAATAGATAAATAATCTGTATATTTTTTGAACATAATTTAGAAATTTGTGATAGATCCTTTATTCTCTAATTGCATTAGCTTATATAATCCTCATAACTACTATGTACTGTATCAGAATTGCCATTTTACAGATGAAGGAACTGTAATGTTGGAAGGATTTTTCCCAAGGTCATACAGTGGGATCACATTTTGACCGTATTCAGCCTGACTTGCTATCTCATCCTCTTAATCATTGCATTTGTAGAGGTGGAAAACTTCCCTCTTCTTCATTCAGAAGAAGGTTCTTTGGCTGGTCTAATACTTCCATGACATAAAATAGGTTAAAAGGAGAGGAACAAATCTCATACATATTAGAGCCTCCCATATGGTGGTTGAGGCTGAAATGCCATTGGAGGGAAGTAGATGAAGGGAGGTATCTGGGGCTTCAAAGGGGAGGGAGATACACTACAGGACAATGAGAAGAGCAGATGTTTGGTAAATAAATATTTGCCATGCCTTGCAGATAAGTCTTTCTGATGAAGAAAGTATCTTTGGTATTAGCTCTTTTCCTGGTACCAGCCCTCTATCTAAATTCTTTTAGGCAGTTAAGTGGAACGTAAATGTTCTTCATGAGTCTGTGGGGCCTTGGTTGTCTTCCTCTCGTAATAATCCACATGCAAAAAGTGGTATATTTGGGGATGGCATATTCTGCTTCCCCCCACATTGGACACACTGACTTATGGATATAATTGTTTTCTGACACAGTCATTTCTGATAGCACTGTCTTATCCATTATCACTATGTCGCTGATATCAACCTTTAACCAGCAGGTGGGATATTAGTCATCTTGGTTTTGCCATATTTGGAAGGAATTACTTAATTTAGACCAAAAAACATATTTTAAAGATTCATACAAGTGTTTTTGGTAATCGAAGCAGCTAAATAATTGATTCCAAGTCTTCAGTTTCTATAGTCTTTCCTCCTTTCTCTATAATTCACTGCCTATGTGCATGTGTGTGTGTATGTGTGTAAATAAAATAATGATGGAAGTTTTATCCAAAATGGAGGCTGTCAGCTTTGATCAGTTTAAATTGGAACATGTGAATTAAATAATCTATTATACGAATGCTATAATTACATTATAAACATTTTTGCATTAGGTCCATAAATCAATATGATATTTATCTGATGTAATTTAATTAAGGTGCCTATAGGGTACAGGCTAGTTATTGGCCTTCTGAGTTACTTTTTAACTTTTATATAATGTAAGTGTCATGTATAAGCTAATAACCCTAGAAAAAATAACTATATTCTCATTATATATAAATAAACAAATTGTATATAAAGTTTTATATAGAAAAACAGGTAAATAGATAGATATACAAATCAGAACTTGAATTTAAGAGCTAACTCTATAAAAGAAAACTGATTAAATTTTCAAAAATTTACCCATGTACTTTATTAGCCATTTGTTATTATTGCCTAAGAGCACCCTTCCCTTTTTTTTTTTTTTTTTCCTTTCTTCCTTTCCACGGCACACTAATTTTTCCCTCAGGGTTTTCTTGGTATAATTATAAATCCAGATGCCACCCTCTACCACCAATACTTGCCACGGTGGGGACAGTGACAAAAACTAGGCAAATCACAACTACATATTTGAATTTTTAGGGACCATTACCCAAGGATGGAAAAATACTAGAACTATACCATTTTAATTTCTATAAGATAAAAAGACCACCAATTAGTTCCTTATACTGAAATCCCAAGGGCGGCACTCCTGTCTCCTTTCTGTAGTCTATTGTTTAGTATTTTTTTTTCTTTTTGTCCTTTTAGGGCCACACCTCTGGCATATGGAAGTTCCCAGGCTGGGGGTTGAATCAGAGCTGCAGCTGCTGGCCTACACCATAGCCACAGCCACACCAGATTCAAGCTGCGTCTGCAACCTACATCTCAGGTCATGGCAACGCTAGATCCTTAATCCACTGAGAGAGAACAGATACTGAACCCACATCCTCATAGATACTAGTTGGGTTCATTACCATTGAGCCATGGTGGGAACTCCTATTTGTTAAGTTTTATATTTGATTATGAAAGTTATATTTTCCAAAATCTATTTATCCAGAGCACATATACAAAGTAACTGATATAAAGATTTAGAATGCATTTAACACAACAGACTCTCAGTGAAATGTGAGATATTTATCATGGATTATGACATTGAAATATAGGAAATGACATTGAGATTCCCATTAACCTCCCAGAACCAGAAAAATAACTGCCCCAAGCTAATCAGCAGTATAACAACTAATTAAGTATTTCCCTGTGGTCACCTGGAACCATGTGTTCAACAAGAGAAAGGTTTTGGGTGAATAATTACTGTCACAGAGCAGCTTGGAAAGTTCAAATTATTCTACCAGCAAGGGGCAGGAGAGTTTTTTTGTGACAATATTCAATATTTTAAAAGCAAAAGAATGACAAGCTCAAATCTTTAAATTCTTGCCTCAAGGCATGGACTGGACTGAAAATCAGGGCCATTCTGTAACTGCACCAAATAAAAATCTCTTCTCACATACAGCCATAGAGCTGAAATCACCAAAATAGTCTTAGAGAGGAAATCTAGGTTGCTGAATTAAAAGTCATTGAGTTTTCCTTTGTAAAGTTCAAGCACAGCTCTAGAACTCATATATCCCCAACAACTGGGACAATTACATATGCAGTATATGGGAAAAGAAGACCAGTTGGAGAACCCAAATCCCTCAAATCCTTGTGAAACATCCTTTAATGGAAGGAGTCCATGTTTCTCATGCAAAAGAAATCAAACAGTCCCTGTTTTTTTGAGAGACTACTGGCCATAATCATGAATATATAAAGAGATTGAAATGCAGAATTAGCAAAATGAAGATAAAAGTTAGTCCCAAAAGGATTTTATAGGAATTTGCTAATTTGTTTAGTCAGAGCCTGGAAATTGTTTGTAAGATTGGGTTTTTGAGAATGTTTAGCCAAGGAGGGGGCTGGGGAACATAATTTGGATCAAGCTGGTTTTATCAAAATAGTTATTCTCAACAGAGTTTCTACATTCATTGAGGTAGCTTAAGTAGACAGCTGCTGCCTCTGTTTAGAAAGAGCAAACCTGAATCCAATTTGCTAACTCACATTGAAAGACTGAAAATCCCTGTACGTATCTAGAAGTGCGGTCACAGACTTTGAGATCCTGGAAGGCTGGATTGGATCTTCTATGTGCATCTGTTCACTCCTCTTATCCCATTGAGCATAGTGGACTAAAAGGTAACAAGATCCTGTGGCAATGCACTTCTCCATATATGTCCCATATGTATCCGACAATGAACCAAGAGGCTACTAGAAATGAAATAGAATTGTGGTAGTATCTTAATGATAGAGGAGAGAGTTCCTGTTTTGGCTCAGCAGTAATGAACCTGACTAGTATCCATGAGGGTGCAGGTTCGATTCCTGGCCTCATTCATTGTGTTAAAGGGTCTGGCGTTGTGAGCTGTGGTGTAGGTCACAGACACAGCTGGGATCTGGCACTGCTGTAGTTGTGGTGTATTGTGGCAGTTGCAGCTCCCTTTTGACCCCTATCCTGGGAATTTTCATATGCCACTGGTGTGGCCCTAAAAAGAAAAAAAGAAAGAAAAAAAAAAACCCACAAAAAAAACCAGAGTCACAAAGACGGAGGAAATTGTCCACGTTTTACAACCACAGATACATATTTTGAGTATTTCATAAGCTGTCTGCAAAGAGACCTGGATTAATATCCAGGACAACATTTATACTGGATAAGAAGAAATAGCTGAAAATTTTGGAAAGCATTGGATACAAAATGTACCACTGTAGCCTATTGGAAAGAGAGGGGCTTATAGGGTTCAGGAAATATAGGAGGCCTGATTCTGACCTCAAACTCACCCTTTTTTGATTTTTTCTTCATGTTTGCTTAGAGTAATAATCTGAATAGATATTCTCAGAAAATGGAAGAATTTCGCCACCTATTCTCTAAGGGTCATTACTGAAGGAGTGTTCAAGAGGAAGCTATTGGAGACTCTTCTCCCTACAAAAGTAATGGCATCTTTGGGAAATTCAAAGACACAAATTTTTTTTTTAAAATGAGGGGTGGAAATTTCCATACCATCCCTGTTCAGATCTTTAATTTGATCTGTGAAATTTCCTGATAGGACTTTAGAACGTGATTTCAACTGTGTGCACTATCCTTGATTTTGTAGTCTTGCTAGGATAAAGTAACACGGCTCCTGGCTATCGATATCAGCTATCGCAGTAGTTTATTTTTCTTGGTAAAATCAGTAGTATTCTTTTATTTATTTTTATTTTTATTTATTTATTTATTTTTGCCTTTTGTCCTTTTACGGCTGCACCTGCAGCATATGGAAGTTCCCAGGCTAGGGGTCTAGTCAGAGCTGTAGCCACTGGCCTATGCCAGAGCCACAGCAATGCTAGATCCGAGCCACGTCTGCGATCTACACCGCAGCTCACCGCAATGCCAGATCCTTAACCCACCGAGTGAGGCCAGGGATCGAACCCGCAACCTTATGGTTTCTAAGTCGGATTCGGTTCTGCTGCGCCATGACAGGGAACTCCTGTATTCTTTTATTTGTATTAGTTTTCTACTTCTTCTGTAACAGATTCCTGCAGATTTGGTGTCTTAAAACAAAAAAAAAAGGGGTTATCTTCTAGTCCTTTAGTGGATTAAACAGCAAAAATATATTATCAGAAATAAACAATGTGTAAACAGATCTATGTACTTTTATGTGGAGAATCTGTCTCCTTGCCTTTTCTAACTACCAAGTATGTCCTGAATTCCTTAGCCTGTAGCCGCAAATTGCTCCAACCTTTGCTTCCGTCATCATACCTCCTTATCTGATTCAGACCTTCCTGTATTCTTTTTATGAGGACCCTCAAGATTACATTCAGCTCACCTGGATAATCCAGGATAATCCAGTATCAAAAATATCTTAATCCCACCTGTAAAGAATTTTTGCCACATGAAGAAACACAGTCATGAATTCTGGGGGTTAGAATGTGGACATCAGGGGGGCCACCATTCAGTCTACCTCTCTTATAGTCTTGCTTTGTGTCACAGATTACTGATGATTGCATGATAATGAGAATGTTTTTATTTTAATGTCTAGAAAACAAGAGTTTGTACTATGTATGTACGTTTAAATAAGAGATCACAGAGTTAAAAATCAAATAGCAAAATTTTAAATGTTAGGTATATTTGACCTAAAGAAAGTTTCTTGAGTTTATATTGTCTGAAGGCATATTAAGATGTTACTTCCAAAGTAAGTGAAATATTACTTGTGTTTGTTCTTCTTCTACTAAGAAGGACAAACAAGGTTAGGATGGCTCCTTAACTTTGAAAATGTTTAGATGTCCCTCTGTGACCTACTTACCAGGTGAAACAAGAAATTGTGAAATTTGTATGCAAAATTTGAGAGTAAGACAACGATATCAAGCTATATCACTAATGGTTCTTTCAACTAATCTGAAGATGCAACTTGATGCAATGATTCCTAAAGTGTCTATGACAGAATGGATTATTTTTCACATAATTGGAGAGTAGGATCTTAAGGTGAGGGAGAAAAGCCATGACTCTTTTGATAGTTAACCTCAGGGAAGAAATTCTTGGCAGGCTACCAGTCTCTGATAGAAATTTAACAACTGCCCATATGACATAAGATGATGTTACCAATACCATTTTGTTGAGGGCTAGAAGATATTTTTTATTCTCTAAAGTTTTTTGGATGTAGTGTTGTTTCACTTATGTCCAGGAACCCCAAGCAGATGTGGGAATGGGGACTCAATAAAGTATATTCTTTGATCTTCTTTAAATTATTCTCATTTTTGCCATCCTAAATTCTGCCAGGGTGTACAAATATGATTACATTACATTAAAAATGTCTTATCATCTTTTTTTTTTGTCTTTTCTAGGGCTGCACCCACGGCACATGGAGGTTCCCAGGCTAGGGGTCCAATCGGAGCTGTAGTCGCCGGCCTATGCCAGAGCCACAGCAACGCGGGATCTGAGCTGGGTCTGCAACCTACACCAGAGCACACAGCAATGCCAGATCCCTAACCCACTGAGAGAGGCCAGGGATCGAATCCACAACCCCATGGTTCCCAGTCAGATTCGTTAACCACTGAGCCACGATGGGAACTCCAAAAATGTCTTATCATCTTATGGCACCAGCTCTCTAGATGAAAATTAGTTCAGGAATACCTGTTGTGGCTCAGCAGGTTAAGAACCCACCATTGTGTCCCTGAGGATGTGGGTAAGGATCCAGTGTTGCTGCAAGCTGCAGTGTAGGTCACAGATGCAGCTTGAATCTATCTGGTGTTTCTATGGCTCTGGTGTAGATAGGCAACTACGGCTCCAATTAGAACCCAGCCCAGAAACTTCCATATGCCATGGGTATGGACATTAAAAAAAGAAAAAAAAATCAAATTATTAGTAAATAGGTTTTCTCTTAGACAAAGGAAATAGAGAAGAAAATAAGATCATTGTGGGTGGGCATTATTTAAATAAATGTAACAATTGAATATTCCAGAAGAAGACCACTGAAGTGTTATCTAGGTAGGGTCTCTAGGAACTCAGATCTATTAAAAGAAGATTTTGACCACATATTCCAGTCAGCTAGGTTAAGCAAAATAAATGGGAAAATAGGAGAAGTAGAACCATAAATGTAAGTTACAGATTGGGACAATTACATAAACAAATATTACGATGTTTGTTTATTGCACTACACTAAAAAAAAATCCCACTCATTTTTTATTTTTAAGAGCAAATTTTTAGTTTTCCTCCTTTTTATCCATACTGTTAATGAGGAGCATACTGATCATGGTTCTACATGGCATAGATTATAAGATATCTAGAAATAAAAAAATCAGGACAAGAAAAAAGAGCAAGTCCTTCAGAGATCATGGAGTTGCTGCAGTTAAGTTGGATTGCAGTTGTCTCTTTTTTGGAAGGGCAAAGAGAAGATTTTTGTGTATGTTATATATTAAATATATATTTAATACATAAGCATTTATAATAGATGTGATTGAGTGATAAAAATAATAGTAAACAATGCTATGTGAGTGTGTTGATTGTTAGTATGAAATAAATGTTGTGTTTACTGTTGCTAGCAATGTAAATTGGTACAGCCACTATGGAAACAGTATGGAGTTTCCTTAAAAAAACTAAAACTAGGGTGACCATATCCACTCCTGATCATACATCCAGAGAAAACACTAATATGAAAAGATACATGCACCCCCCCAATGTTCATAGAAGCACTATTAACAATAGCCAAGACATAGAAGCAACCTAACTGTGCACTGACATAGGAATGGCTAAAGAAAATGTGGTACATATATACAATGGAACATTACTCAGACATTAAAAAAAAGGAATGAAATTATTCTATTTGTAGCAACATGGACCTAGAGATTATCATACTAAGTAAGTCAGGCAGAGAAAGACAAATATCCTATGATATCACTTCCATATGGAATCTAAAAAAGTGATGCAAATGAACTTATTTACAAAACAGAAATAGACTTACAGACTTTGAAAACAAACTTATAGCGAGAAGACAGGGGGAGATAAATTAAGGAGTTTGGTATTAACGTATACACACTACTATATATAAAATAGATAACCAACATAGACTTACTGTATAGCACAGGGAATTCTATCAGTATCTTGTAATAACTATAATGTAAAAGAATCAGAAAAATATTTATACACGTGTATAACTGAACCACTTTGCTGTACACTTGAAAATAACACAATATTGTAAATTAACTATACTTTTAAAAAATTTGTTTATCCTGAAAAACCAAGAAATACAATGGATGAGTAGCTGATATGTTTGCAAGCACACCTTTTATTCAATGCTCCTTTGGTCACAATGCCTCTTAGAAAACTATCTTGCTCAGTTCTATGTGAGTTGCTCCTTTGTCTTACAGGTACCAAGAAAAGTCAATCTTTATGATAAAGATACAATAAGAAAATATTTGAAATTGAGCTATTCTGTGGACACAAAATGAAGAAAGTATTGTAGTTTTTTTACACAAATCTTTAGGATGCTCTGTTTTCTGCCTTTTCTTAGATTTTATTGTAATTTTATCACCCATTCATTTGCCTTCAAATAAGTTTGATATAGTTAGCCAGACATTCTACCATTTAAAAGAAAAAGGTTCTAGCTTATATATGGGTTTATAGTCCTGAACTTATAAACAAACAAATAAATAAATGAATAAATGAAATAAAGATTACAAAACATCTTGATTTGGATGAATTTGAGGTTTTCCCCTTTTGGACAAAACAATTCTAACTAAATTGAGCTGTGTGTATAGTCAATCTCTCTTTTTTCTCACTCATTCCATATAACATTTTTTTAGGCTCCACATATTTAGCTTGCCTTCTTCCCATAAGTTCCAAGTGGCCATTCATCATTGAAGGCCAATCTCCCTTCTCCTCTTTCTAAGCAGAATTAATTATTCCCTTGCTTATATTCTTATATGCAGGGTAGGCATATAAGATTTTTTTAGAATTGCATATGTGTACATTTGTCTTGCTTGCTAGACCCTGAGTCCCTGAGGACCTTATGAATATATGTACACACACAGACATATATAGTAGATTTTCAAAAACTGAGTATTTAACCCAATATTGAGAATTGACCTATTTCTCATTAAAATAGGAAAGTCAGAATTATTTTGGAAATATGTAATGGTACATAGGTTCATAAAAATTGCAAAGTCATAAAAGAAAGCAGAAAAATATGAAAAGAAGTAATTTAACCTCTATTCATCAATGTTATTCTTCTGTTAGTAGGAAAGAAAAATGGAGAAAAAATAGAAATTTTCCTGTGTAATTTATTCATAATAGATAAGAAAGAGCTAAAGGTGAATTATTTTTCATCAGCAATTGCAAGATTTCAAAGCAAGTTGGCATATTTTGATGTATGTTCCCATTTAGTCCCTTCTCTACATCTGAGGGGCAACATTTTCAAAATCAGAGATGAGAAAGTTAACTGGAGACAAAATTTCTTTTATTACTCTTATGCAGGAAGCTAGATTTTTTTCTAAGCAGTGAAGTTTGTGTACACGTAGTGGTCAGCACAACTAGAAGAATGGAAGAAAGTAGCAAACAGTGGAGTCATGACCTTGTGACAGGGAAGTCAAGAGATTTATTTCAGAGCAGTGACCTCTAGGAGGAATCAGTGTATTCTAGGAACTATGTGAAATCATCCATTGAAATGAGGAAAGAAAATAAATAACTTCTGTATATCTATATCTATCTATGTATAAGGTTTCATTTTTAATTAATGGAAAGCCTGACTCATTTAAGTGGTCAAGTGGCCCATGTGTCAAATATATCTATGTAAAGGAGCCAGTCTAAGTAAAGGAAGAGAAGTCTGCAACTCAGGGTTTCAGAAACACGTACTCACTCTGTAGTTATTTTTTTTTTAATTGGGACATTGCAATTTACATATCTATAGATTTATAGACTGTGTTATCTACTTTTGACTATATTCCATCACAAAAATGGTTTTCAAATATTCTTATAAATACAAGAGATTATAAACTAAACTAATACAGGTAGAAGTAAATGATAATATAAGAGCAGAATTGACAACTTTATTCCTAGTCGCAACTATGCTGTTTTTATATTATGATGTAAAAAAGTTTGTCAGCTGTGATCTAATCAGATATGAGAGGTTGAGCTAAAACACAATTAGTAAAAATTAGTAGATTATTACACACATATGCACATGCATATGAACATTGTATCTCCACATATAATTATTTTAATGATAGAAAGTGACAGTCTAGAAATTGTCTGGAAATTATTGGCTTGGAGGATTGGGTAGACTGAGACCATTTCTCAAGGGACAAGTGGCCTAAGAGGAAATACGCTAGTGAAGACAGATGTAGAATCTAGCAAAAAAAAAAAAATACTGAAATTAAGGGATGAAACATTTTAAGAGAAAGAAGCAGAAATAAACAGAGTTAAGGTAGTCCTGAGATCAGAAGAGAAATGCTTTTTATATTTTTTATATTTAACATAGCAAAGACCTTGCCATAAGACTTAATATTGCAAAGTGAGTCTATTATCCCCTGAAAAGTATACCAAAAGATCAAAGATAGACAAACTAAAACACTGAGATCCAAGATCAGGCCTCAGATATTTATTTATTTATTATTTATTCATAGCTAGTGCATTTATTTATTTTTTATTAGGGTATGGTTGATTTCCAGTATTGCGTCAATAAGCATTATATATCTTCCTTTTCTCATACTATCTTCCGTCATCTTCTACCCCAAGAGGTTCACTATATTTTAGCCTGATGAGAAGAGATTAGGGCTATATGATCAGAATCAAACCAATTAATTATCCTTGTTATTATCTGAGGCTTGCTCTAATTATTTAGTAGATGCACATGTACCATCATCCAATTATATGATTTGATCCTTTTCAAGTACGCTGTTGTGTCTGGATTTCCTTTCTAATTAAAAGGGCCCTATTTTGATGAAGACTAATCATAACTTTTGCATATAGGAGAATGACTGGAATTCTGTGAATATAGTAAAATGGCATCTTATGTGGTGCCCCATGATAGAGCCCTCTTTGCTCATTTCCTTATTTTGAGCAAGAGAAATTAAATAATTACCAGAAATTCTATTCCTTAAGTCTTTTTCTAGAATAAGGATACGTTTTAGAAGAATGGAAGAACCCTGGTGGAGACTATTATATTCTTCCACTTTTAGTGACATTGTTTTTCATGTTTTAGTGTCTGAAACTGAGCTGCATCTTACTATTTGATGGTATGGTCATTTTTGGTCTGGTGACATTGGGGTGTAGTTGTGTTCAGTGCATGTACAAACTTGGCTGCTGAACCTAATTATCTGAGCAGACAAATCCAATGTTTTAGTCCAAAAAAAAAATTTACCTCTCTTAGTGAACACAACAAAGAAACAACATCAGCATATAAAGGATTGCCAGCAATTTAGGAGAAAATAATAATGACAGTAGTTAGCACTCTTCTAAAAATACTGCCATTACCAATTCTCTTACTGTCCCAAGATGAAATGTCTATTTCTTATATCAAGTCAAAGAATATTTCAGAAAACTCGGGTTGAGAATACATTTTAGGAGGCATTTGATCAATTAATTTTTCTCTTATTGTTACGGATATCTAACCAAGAGAGGTAAATGAGATATATCTTTATTAGAATATGTGTAAAAATGTCTTCCCACATTTCTAAGATTTTCAAGTAATAATAAAGTGTTGAGCCAGTTAGTCTGGTAGTGGTAACTCTTACAATTGGTGGTAACTTAGATTAAATTGTATACAAAATTAAACTTCTTCCCACCAGGTATGATGCAGAGAGTTCTTACTGTTATATCATTGTAATATCTCAATGACATCTCAAAAATAGTTCTTGAATTCTCATTTACACTGCTTTACTAAACAGGATTTTCACTTTCCACACTCTCATGTGTTTGATTTCTGGACCAATTGCTCCTCATTCCTCCTCTTCAGTGTACTTTTCTGTTTTCCTAGCAGGAGCTCTCAGTAAAAAAAAAAAAAAAAAAAAGTCTATTCACATATGAGTGGGCAGGTACATCAAAAGGTTTAATTGCAATAGAAGGAAGAATCACACACATTCAGGCAATAAATTTTAAATATAAGTTCCTAAAAAATTAAATTTCCCAGAAAATATACCTTCTCTAATTTATAGCAAGAGAGCATAGAGCTACTGAAAATTTATATTAAAGCAATCTAAGTTATCAACAATAACTTCTACATACCATAGTATCTTTTAAATACCTTTCATTGGGGGTATGTATTGTAAATTTTATCTAGTCTCTCTCCATTATATGGGAACTTATATACTGTCTAACAATAGAATACACTAATCTTTAGTGCATCTTATCAAAATTTCCATTTCAATAGGCCACATGGTAACATAATAACTACTACAAAATTGGGAAGAGGAGTTTTTTCTGTAGCACAGTGGGTTAAGAATCTGACTTCAGTGGCTCAATTCACTGCAGAGGTATGGGTTTGATCCCTGGACAAGTGCAGTGGGTTAAAGGGTCCGGCACTGCCACAGTTGTGGCATAGGTCACAGCTGCAGCTTGGATTCAGTCCCTGGCCCAGGAAATTCCATATGCTGCAGGTGTGATCATTTTTAAAAAAAATTAAGTAACTATTATAAAATTGGAAAGAATTTGTGCTGATTTTACTCAAAGTCATTTCACACCAGTTACAATGGAAATATGAGCAGAATATTTCATGCTTCTCTTCTCTCTTGAGGATAACATCTTTGGTAATTTCCATATGTCATCTAGTTAATATGACAAACAAAGAAATTTGAGGATTTCAAGCATAATAACAGAAGTGAAAGATTTTGATTGACTGGTACATTATAACTCTTATTACATACTGTGGACCCAGAATGTTATAATAATTAGCCTGTCAAGTCAATTGTTACTCTTCATTAAAAATGAATATATGAGAGCAATTAATCTCATAACTTTAGCTTCATTAGGACATTTTATTTTTGTAGTTGGGTGAAGTTCAGTGTCTTGATCTGAAGGATGTATTATTTTCTAATGGAAGGTTTCACCTTCATTATTTTGATTACATACTTGAATAGCAGAACCTAAGCTTATGTAATAACTGGGTGAAAATTCTGAGTTATTTATAATTTGCCTTTTAAAATTCACTGTAGATACAAGAGGTTTTCCCTTATTAATTTTCTTCACCTTTATATTATGAGGCTGTGGACTCAGAATTTCACACTCCTTGAAAGTGATTCTATCTTCTGTGAATCAAGTCTCTGAAAATGCTGACACACACAAAAATAGATAAGGCTAGAGGACTTGTCTACAAACACCAAACACATTGCAAAAAAAATCTGAAATCAGAGTTGTTTTTCTTACATAGTTAAGGTTAGATGAGCAACAGTAAAAAAAAAAAAAATGTCAGTAATCAGGTTTCAACTTAGACGGTGGACTGATTGTTCATAATGATTGAGAGCTGGCAGGTGAAAGTTATAGCACAGATCACAGAGAAGATATTGGGTCTGTCTTCTGCATTCCAATGAAATAAAGACAAGAAATAATAGCATTTGGAAATCAGCATCTCTCTTTATTCATTGGCAAGTAACCCCATCACTTGGAAAATTTAAGTAAGACCTCTACATGACTAACAGGCATTAGAGAGAAACCCAGAACTGCAGAATAGTACAGGAATGAACTCTGAAAGGTGGGCCATTTTGTCAATCTTTTCATCATTATTCAGCCTTCACATATGCACCTCTATATTAGAAATGTCATGATATCCCTGGAGAATATCTTAAAAATCTCACTTTTAACAAAGTGTTGCTTTTAATAACCTTATGATATTACTGTTGCTGCTTATGTGTGCTAGAATGGCATAGTGGCTAATGATAGAGAAAATGTTTACTTAGATTACACAATCTATGTTTACAACATATTCCCACTTCTTTTTTTTAATGATTTTTATTTTTTCCATTATAGTTGGTTTACAGTGTTCTGTCAATTCTCTACTGTACAGTAAAGTGACCCAGTCACTTTTTCTCACATTATCCTCCATTATGCTCTATCACAAATGATTAGATATAGTTCCCAGTGCTATACAGCCGAATCTCATTGTTTATACATTCCAATGGCAATGGTTTCCATCTATTAACCCCAGATTCCCAGGCCATCCCACTCCCTCTCCCTCCCACTTGTCACCTACAAGTCTGTTCTCCAAGTCCATGAGTTTATTTTCTGTGGAAAGGTTCATTTGTGTTGTATATTAGACTCCAGATATAAAGGAAATCATATGGTATCCATCCTTTTCTTTCTGACTTACTTCACTTAGTCTGAGAGTCTCTAGCTCCATCCATGTTGCTGTAAATGGCATTGTTTTGTTCTTTTTTATGGCTGAGTAGTATTATATTGGGTATATATACACCACATCTTCTTAATCCATTCATCTGTCAATGGACATTTAGGTTGTTTCCATGTCTTGGCTACTGTGAATAGTGCTGCAATGAACATACAGGTGCATGTATCTTTAGTAAGGAAAATTTTGTCCAGATATATGCCCAAGAATGGTATTGCCAGGTCATATGATAGTTCTATATTTAGTTTTCTGAGGTATCTCCATACTGTTTTCCATCATGGTTGTACCAATTTACATTCCCACCAACAGGGTAGGAGATTTTTTTAATCTATGCAAAGGGGAGTCTGTATGGCTTGAAGTGAAGATACAATTAAATAATTCTCATAATTATATAATTATGAGATAATTATAATTAGATAATTCTCATAATTATCTAATTGTGCCACCAGCAAAAGCAGATGGTTCGTAAATCTAGTAACCCAACAAACAAGTGAACTGAGTTTTTTGACAGAATTAATTTTATATATTGTCATTGTTTCCCTCAAAATTCATCACTTAACATCAACTAGTTTATCTGCTACAAAATTCAAAGTAGTTGTTTTTCAGTTATTCTCCTACCACATTTGACACTGCAGCTCACTCTTCATTTTTGAAAATCTTTTGTCCCTTAGTTTTCTTGATTCTGAAAAGTTTTTTGTTTTATTTTGCTTTATTTTGTTTTGTTTTGCTTTTTAGGGCCGCACTTGTGGCATATGGAAGTTCCCGGGCTAGGGGTCAAATCCGAGCTACAGCTGCCAGCCACAGCCACAGCCACAGCAACACAGGATCTGAGCCACGTCTGTGACCTACACCACAGCTCACGGCAATGCCGGATCCTTAACCCACTGAACAAGGTCAGGGATTGAACCCACAACCTCATGGTTCCTGGCTGGATTTGTTTCTATTAAACCTCTACGGGAATTCCGACAGGTTTTTGATAGATTAGCCATTCATTCTTTCTTTACTAAAGAGGTACATGTACATATCCACATCGTCATGAACTTCAATAGAGATTCCTGGCCACTTTAAAAAATACATCCCTTGTTTTGGAACATTTTATACATCATGAGTTGTGCATCCCTAAGAAAAAAGTCAGCAAATTCGATCTTGGCCTTGAAACTAAGAGGGGGTAGACTTTGAAATTCGGCTGTGCCAGTCAAGTGCATCAATAAAAGACTTTAGCTGGGAAGTGAGGAACAAGACTGGATGAGGATAAAGATGGAAGCATCCACCCTACAAGCATAGCAAATCTGAGGCTCTCCTCACCTGTGGCCCATTTGTGCATTCCCATAATTGTGTGAGGAAACTTGTGGCTGAAAAGTCTCTAAGCCTGCATCTCTAGAAGTCACTTATATCCTTTAATTTCTTAATTTATTTTCTGCTTAAACTAGCAACACTACTTTCTACTGTTAGCAGCAAATAATCAGCGACAACAGTGTCCCTCAACCTTATCTCCATGACCTGTGCTTTTTCTTCTCTACTCCAGTCCAAAGTAAAACCATTTCAAAATACAGCTTATACCTAGAAGTTATTAAACACCAAATTGACATGACATATTTGAGCATCCCACTATTTTTCTACTTGTTATTAAGCAGCTCTACATGATTATTTACCGAAAGTACCCAAACCTAATACCTTCAAAACAATATTCACATGTCACTATACCCAAAGTCGGATATATTTAATCAGCCAAGTGAACAAGTTTTTATTCTTTTTTTTATTCCTGCTTCTAGATATAATTACATTCAGTCCAAATCTTCATTTATCTGCCATAACTACCCTGTATAGCACACATTTTTGCAGTGATGGAAATGTTCTAAGTCTATTCTGTGCAAAATGGGTAACCACTACCACATGTGGCTACTGAACATTTGAAATATGGCTGGCACGAATGAGGACCTAAATTTTTAATTTTGTCAAATTATATTAACTTTAAAGTTTAAATAGCCACAAGTGGCTAGTACCTGCCATATTGAACAATGAGGTTCTGCATTATATCCCTCAGCTTTGGTTTAATTTGCAGATGTGGCAAAAATGTATTTTTATTCAGATTCCACTGGTAGAAATTTTAAAAATTGACTTGAGGGTTTTCCTTTAGAAATAATGCTTATTAAATTCTTCAGACCACTATTTTACACTGAAAATTATTTGGGTATTAACCATTAACCAGTTATATGGACACCCGGACCTAGTGTCCTCAGTGATTGTTCTGACCTATTGCTGTGTATGCCACGTAAACAGAATCAAAAGCTCCCTGAAGTCAAGATCTCTGACATCTGTGCTGAACCTGCCAAGTATATACACTTTGTATCAAGTGAGAGAGCAGGTGTTTATCTTGATTCTGAAGGAATTTGCATAGTCTCTGCCTAAAATAAAATTGCTGGCACATTCCAAATTTGGAACTGATCTGCTTAAAAAAACAAAAACAAAACCAAAAACAAACAAACAAACAAAAAACATAGTTTAAGTAATAGAATTCCTTAGTGCAGACATTTAGGGATGAGTTACAGGCTGTGCTTACTTAGAACAGCTGGATTCATTGTTTTGTTAGAAACTGTTGGAAATTTAGCTAAACAGGAGATGTGATAATTTTTTTTGGCCTTTAAGTTGGCCAAAGTCAATATGCTTTATTATTCTGTATACCAAGGGTTGGGCACAGATTTTCGCTGTGCCGTCAGATAGAAAAATATTTTAGACTCTGTGGCAAAATCAAGGATTATTACATAGACACCTGCATAGTCATTTACACATGTAAAAAACCTGATATACTATTAAACAACATATGGTCTCTATTTGTCTAAATCTATGTCTATGCATTTCTAATTTATTGATATCTGCTATTAATGTCTTATTTTGTTCTTAGAACTATTATTCTCTCCTTTTATAGTTTACAGGGCTAATTCATTTTAAAAAGTCAGTTAGAGATTGTTCTATGCATCTTAAATGTATAGTTCACAGTTCCTCTTAAATGTCTGCAACTTTCATAGTTTTTCTTAGGTTTGGAAATTGAATTGGTAGGGTCTAGTTGTGTGCCAAGATTTTCCTGTGTAATGTTCTCCTCAATCTTTGCACTTAACCTTTTCTCTCCCTAGCTTTTGTGGACACTCTCAATGCCAAGAAGAGTCCAAACTCAGGTGTTCTATCACTGGCTAACATTTTCTGTCTCACAGCCGTGTTATTGATATTCCAGCTCTAGTTATTCAACTAGAGGGTGAGTTGACTCAAGTTCTCTCTGTAGTAATTTCTCTGCAACCACAAGTACTCGGATTTATTTCAGCTCTATCCCTGAGCAGCATTCCGACTTATTTTCAGCTTCCTTGGTTCAAGTAGCTGGCCTTGAAGCAGGTCTCTGCCACTCAAGTTTCTCTGTCTCTGCTATCCAATGCCCTGTCACTCCATCTTGAGTTTACTTCTGTGCAGTTATAGTCCATGGAATGTTTTTATTTTTGTGTAGGCTGTATTGTTTTACTTTATAGTATTATAATTTATTTGAATATTTTATTTTGCATTATCCTTACTTAGATATATGGAGGGAGAATTTCCTAGTGTTAAGTTTACATACTAACCTTGTCCAAAAAACTTAACAAGTTTTCCAGAACTTATCAGAAATATTCAGACATAGCAACTTTTCTCCTTGAACTTCCTTCCTTTTCAAATGAACAGAAATTTTTCTGACTAGCTTTCCTGTAATTTATCATCAATTATTGAAGCCTTCTTGTCTATGTGGCAGATGTAGTGTTTTGAACTTTTCTTGGATAAATATCTATTATAAACATTATGAACTTGGCATGCATTGTTGGTGAGTTATCTCACCTTCAAGTCATATTGCTCATGAAGAAAATTTGGATCTACCCTGCCTTCATTTTTTTTCTTTAATTTTTATTTTAAAATGATGATAGGGAGTTCCTCTTGTGGCTCAGTGGGTTAAGAACCTGATCAGTATCCATGAGGATGAAGGTTCGATCCCTGGCATCTCTCAGTGAGTTAAGGATCTGGCATTTCAAGCTCCTACAGTGTAGATTTCAGATGTGGCTCAGATCCCACATTGCTGTGGATATGGCATAGGCTGGCAACTGCAGCTCTCATTCAACCCCTAGCCTGGGAATTTCCATATGCCATGGGTACATACCTAAAAAAGGAAAAAAAGAGAAGAAAATAAAGTGATGATTGGTCTAATGCTGTATAGAAATGTACAGAGTTGTCTGCTTTCTTTGTAAACATAATTTGGTAGTGAATTTTCTTAAGTTTTTTCTTAACTTTCTTAAGTTGCTATCTTCCACATTCCCTTCTAAATACTTGACATACATTTATACATAAAAATAGCTTGGTTCTCAACATACTTGCTGTTAAATTCCAAGTTACTCCTTTAAAATTATCTTTAAATAACCAAAATTGTTTTTACAGTGATGCAAACTAAAATTAGCAGAAGTTCTGAAGTAGTTGCTGCATAATGATGCTGCTTCTATACTCATATAAGCAGTGTTTAACTTTATTTTCATAAACACACATAAGCACATACATACATATATACACATACACAAATTTTTTGGAATTTGATGAGGCCAAAACTGTATTATAGCATAATGTTTCTCAAAATAGGAATTGCACTTGACCCTTAAGCAACATGGATTTGTACTGTTCAGAACCACTTATACATGGGATTTTCAGTAGTAACTATTACAGTATTACATGATCTGTGATTTATTGAATCTGACAATGTGGAACCACAGTGCATGGAGGGCCAAGTATAAATTATACATAAATTTTTGACTGTGAGACAGGTGGATGCCACTAAGTCCCCATTATTCAATGACCAACTCTACCGTCTTATAGAAAACCTGGGCTGTAAGAACACCACCACCTTCTGTGGGTTTTGATCAAAACCCACAGGATCCTCTGCCTTCTTTTTATCCTGGTCATGGCTCACTTTCTTAATATTGTTTTATCATTTTTTTTCTCCTTTTTCTATCTCATGGCTTCTTCTAACCACTTTCCCAGTATTCACTGTTAAGTACTCTTCTCTCTTTGTAGTAATTCCCTCTTTTTCCATGTCTCTCAAAATCAACAGGGCACATACCTAAAATATCATGTATTTATTCATTCATTCGAGAACACAGCATCAGTTCTGTCGATTAATAAGTACTGTGAGTGTCACTAAGTCCCGTATTAGGCCAGGAACAAACTATTGGGAATATGTCCTGAGTATCAGCAAAGCTCTCATGTGGAAACTTCAACAAATAATTAAAAGAGAGAAGAAAAATTCTGCCTATTCGAGAACTTCAACATCCAAAATAATGAAATCTGCCTCCTCTCAGAATATATATGACTTCAAAACTCTGAGTTTTTGAGAGTTTTTGCATAATTATCAACTTTAGCCAGTTATAAAATGTGTGTTTGTTTTAGTATCGCTATTGTCAATTTTCTTTCTAAAATGCCTCTATCTCTTCTTTCACTACAATTTCTGCCAAATCTCATGTAAGAAAGAAAATAAAACGGAAAAGAGGCTAAAAGAAAAATATAAAGTGGAGAGGAACGTAGAGTGACATTGTTTAAAATGAAGAAAAGTTAGAATAATTTATGTTCACGATTCTCCTCAGAATAAAAATCTAATTAAATGCTTTATTTTTAAAATGTGGCTAGTAATAGATAATGTTATACATTGTTCTTAGACTTACAAATATTCATAAACTATTTTAGAAGTGTGGCAAATAAAACTTTAAAGTAATTACTCAAAGGCATATTTGAAAATGTAATTCAAAAGTTGCTTTAAAAATTCTCCTAAAGATATATATAAAGCATCTAAATTTATAATACCCATTAAATAATTCCCTTTTACTTTTATTATTCTTTTCGGACTCTGAAGTCTTTATTCTCTACGGTATTAACTAAGAATGCATTTGCAAAAAGTCATCCCTCCACCCCAAGGAAGAAACTGAAAATGTTTATCACAAATAACAGATATTGCTTTCCTTGTATATAATGCTTAAACTGTCACATGTTGTTACTTCAACGAGAAAATTCCATTGTGGTTACATTTATTTGTTTAATTGTTTATTTATTTATAGCTCTTCTGATCAGCTGCTTCTTATTCTTTTGAGCTCATCTGAAATTTTTGATCTCTGAACTGTGCAAAGGAAATGTTTCTGCTGTTAATTTATTTATAAGAAAAGGCTTTTTTGATTTTTGAAAATCACTGTCTTAAAAAATATATATGAGCATACTTACAGATTTTTGCAGTGGCCTTGGAGTTTATATAACACACACACACACACAAGATTGAAAACCTCATAAGATTGACCCAGTTCTCTGGGAACATAAAAAGTTGTGTAAGACAGTCGAGATGCATTTATGTAGGACATAGCTGTTACAACAGTGCACATCTCAGCAATATCCTCTTTGCTGAGGTAGAAAATACCAGAGGCTAGCATATCTTATATCACTATCCACTGATAATATATTGTACTTTAAAGAAACCAAAAAAGAACATGAGGGAGTAGAAAACAGGCCCTCAGGTCAATGTTCTTATAACTCTACTTTCATCTGCACCCTAAACTAACCACACAAGGCAGTGCATGGACACTCTATCCAGTTTTTATTGCCTACTCATCTTGACTTATATCCTAAGCCAAAATGGAGAGCTGAATATTAAAGGGTCCAGTTTAAAGTCGTCTTTGTGTTTAGACCATTTGAATCTTTACTATCTAAAACTACAACCCTCCAACTACCTTCTGCCAATCAATCACTGAAGTATAAAAGGTATATTATCTAGTGACCACATGTAAGAAGTGGAGAGGGGCAAAGGAATTCAATTAAGAAAGTACATAAGGAGTTCCCATCGTGGCGCAGTGGTTAACAAATCCAACGAGGAACCATAAGGTTGCGTGTTCGATCCCTGGCCTTGCTCAGTGGGTTAAGGATCTGGCATTGCCATGAGCTGTGGTGTGGGTCACAGACGTGGCTCGGATCCCGCGTTGCTGTGGCTCTGGTGTAGGCTGGCAGTTAGACCCCTAGCCTGGGAACCTCCATATGCCGTGGGAGCAGCCCAAGAAATGGCAAAAAGACAAAAAAAAAAAAAAGTACATAAGAAATATCTTACCTATCCAAGGCTCATATGCCACCCCTGCTATGAAGTGATGAATTATTTCTTCTTAAAATTTCTTTACCACAATATTCTTTATACCCTCTCCATAACTATGGCAACTCAAAACTCTGAGGGACTTTAAATCTTCTCCCCCCTCCCCCTTCCTCCTCATCCCCCCTTCCTCTCCCTCTCTTCCTTCTTCTTCTCCTTTTCCTCTTCCTCCTCTTTTTTTTTTTTTTGTTTTTTAAATTACTACACATTGACTTGCCTAGTGGTTAAGGATCCACCATTGTCCCTGCTCTGGATCAGGTTCACTTCCTCACCCAGGAAATCTCACATGCCTCAGACCAAAAAAAAATATATTAATAATAATCACTAAATATTGATCTAGGAAGTCATTCTAGAGTTCCAAGCATGACAGTCTTCAATGGACTTTTACAAAATTACTTTATATAATGCCATGTTACATATTTTTTTTAAAAAAAAGGGCTTAGATAGGAATGTTCCAAGTTTATTCTCAAGAAATTAATGGATATTAGAATGTGCCTCTCACTTCAAAAAGATGAATGACCAGTGTGCTCCCAAAAATGATGATAAGGAGAATAGGCAGAAGACATGCATTAAAACACAGAAGAGAGTTCAGCTCATAGAATCTTGGGAGTTATGCTTTTTATTTATGGTAAGTTATGCCAGCAGTAGGTAAAGTTTGGGACCGGCTGTTATCCTAGGAGTGCATTTGAGTCTGACCAACCAGAGGTTCAACTGGATAGGGATGGTCATCATCTCCCATCATGGGTTAGATAAATGAAGATCTCCAAAAATCCAAAAAGTGGCAGCTGAAGTTTAGAGGGATCCATGGATTGCTCTAGCCAAGGTGTAACAGAGTTTCTGGGGCCATGCTCTGAGTCTATAAGAGGTAAAAGAAGTCAGGTAAAAGGAAGGATGTTGTCATAGTAGATAGGCTATCCTAGTAGTAACTTTAAAAGGGACAGTCAGAGAACTTGAGTCCTGACTGCAGATTGGGACCCAGTGTAGACATGAAGCCCAGGAGTTCACATTATATTAGCATCAAGCTTTATAGAGAATCAGCATTACTGAGGACTCATCTGTTAAAGATTGGGAACCAGAGTTGAAATCCAATGCTGAGTACTGGACTTGTATATAGGATTAAGGGTAAGGAATAAAAACAGGAATTTTGAATCTAGGGAATAGCTTAAGACCAAGCAGTTACCTGCACCATTGTACCACTCCCACATCATGCCAGAATAATTTAACATTACTCTCAACTTTTGGGGAGACTGAGTTTACCTTCATTTCTACTTTTGTGGATCATGTGTGGCCTGAGAAACAGTAATGCATACTTAGCTTACTGGAGAGCAGTTCAGTAGGATTGAGTGTGAAGAAGTAGGTGTGACAGAGTCAAGAGCTGAGACAAGGGTTTATTCAATGCAGCAATTCTTCCAGAAATTCATAGACTACCGTGGTGCTCTTCCTACTTCCTCTACACCTGAATATAGCTCATGGGCTTGTTGTACAGGTATATGTTACAATTTCAATTAAATTGCAATTAGTTCATGTGATATATTAGTACTCTAATATTTTAGTTGTGTATTTTTTTTTAATTTTGCACTTTTATTTTGTACCTCATAGTTGATACACTTTTCTGGTTTCAATTACCCTTCAATTATTTTATAAGCCTTAAAATCTCAGAGCACTAGATACTGTGCTGACAATGTTTAATGACAAAAATAACTCAGACTAAATAATTAAGAATCTATAGCACCCTTCCTCCTTTTTCGAAATCGCTTCTATGATATGAAGTCCACGTGTGTTTAGCCACAAATTCTATAGCTGATAAAATTTCCCACAAATTATGACAATAAGTGGCCTACATATCTAATTTTTTAGAATTTTTTCTCTGTGTTTTCACACTTTTTTGTGCTTGTACAAATATTTTAAGGGAAAGTTGGTAGGGGCTTATCATGAGTGGCTAGCCCAGTGCTTTATGAGAAATAATTCCTTGTTTTTATTCATTCGTCATTTCTACCAAGGTAGTCCTAAGAGCCTAACTAAATAGTGCTTGAGTAGCTCACAGTCTAAGATCTAATATCTCAGATCTTAGTTTTGAGGGAGCAAGAGAGGTGGCAGAATAGAGCATGTCAAAACCTGGCATTGGGGCAAAGCTGTCTGGATTCAGATATCAGCTTGACTTTTTACTGTATGTACAGTGTAGGGGTCCTTGGCTATGTTTCTTTCATTCCCTGAGGCTTAGTCTCTTCATCTGTATATGACATCATGAAATGTGCAAAAAGCGATTAAGAGGAAGCATTTAGAATAGCATCTGGCCTAGAGTAACACCATAGGACTAGTATTATTATTACCTTCGAAAAGCAAAAATGCAATATTATCCCAATCACTTGGAAACCTGCATTCAGCATTTTTTTATTACATCTTGATCATACTTGTAGGAACAGAAACCAAGGATATATGCCTCCCTTAGTAAGTTTTCAAATAATAATGATAATTATAGAAAACAAATAAATAATAAACCCTGTGGTTTATTAGCATTGTTTAAAACTTTCCTATAATTGAGTGATAGAACAAGTATAAATCTAGTGACTCAACATGGTAGTGTGAATCAAAATCATGTTCATTAAATCCAGATACCTTGTATTTTACTTTAAAAATATTGAAAGATTGGGGCATTCCCATCAGGCTCAACAGAAACAAATCTGACTAGCATCCATGAGGACACAGGTTCAATTCCTGGCCTTGCTCAGTGGGTTAAGGATCCGGCATTGCCGTGGGCTGTGGTGTAGGTCGCAGACAGAGTTTGGATCCTGAGTTGCTGTGGCTGTGGCATAGGCCAGCAGCTCCAGCTCCAATTTGATCCCTAGCCTGGGAACCTCCATATGCTGTGGGTGCAACCCTAAAAAGACTAAAAATAAAGAAATTAAAAATATTGAAATATTGGAGCCAAGTATGTAACCATAGAGCTTTTGTTTTTGTTGACGAAAGCTCATCTTTCAATGGATTAGATTTAAATTTATTGGATTTAAATTGTTTATTATAAGCAAACCATGCTGAGTCGTCTTAAAGCAAAACAAGTAGCTTTAGTTAAATTTTTAAATGTTATTTTCCTATATTTTATTCATTTATTTTGGCATAATTTATATTAAATTTTTTTATCATATTTAACACTTTTTCTCTGGTACCTGAACTTTACTATTCTTAATGGCACTGGATCAGAACGATGAAAACTAAGGAATGACATCTCTAAAACAATGAGACTACAAGGTTGTATGTTTTGTTTGTGAGGTCCAGCAAAAAAAGAAAAAAGAAAAAAAGAAAATCCCTGACTTCTTACCAGTGATAGAAAACTGAAACTAGTAGCAATGAAATCAGAATCCCAAAGTCAACAGACTTCTACACATCTCTTATTTATAACAATACATCTACATTAGGCCAAGCCTACCCCATTTTTATGACTTAATTGCCTCTCTCTTTGCATTTACAATAACCAATCTACTTTCTGTCTTTCAACATACATTCCCAAAGAAAGGAAATAGAAAATAAAGCCCATTATTCAGTAGGATTTCATTGTGCGCAGAGGGTAAAAAGCAAGCATGTATAAATGGAAATGCATTTGAAAGCCTTCCCCACTGAAATCTGGCAGGAGGTAAAACACTTCATTAGGATTTGTAACATCGATGGCAAACTGCTTCACACAAAGTGCTACATTTGCGAATAAGGCACAAAATTGACTGTCAAGGAGATGTAGGACCACAGCGGATTCCAATCCATTTTGCACAAAGTCTTCTATGGGAATACTGTACCTCTGCAACTCCAAGATTTAGATTTCATAAACCGTTGATAGAGATTCACCATTGAATCTTCATTTGGTTCTGAAATAAGACCTCTTTATAGTGACACTGTGTGAAGGGCACAGCTACAACCCAGGAGTCAATGGGCATTTTATTGATATGCTCAGATAATTACTTGCCAAAAGTAATCCATATTCCCTAAATTTTAAATGGAGACAGTGACAGAGCCCAAGGGTAAAATGATCATAATTATATGTCACTTGACAAAATATATGGTTAAAGATATTGTCAACATTGCTTTTTAGAATTCAGGGTCAGACATTTAACAAGTAAATCCTCTGATCTTTTGCTCATATCAGTATCCTTTATTGACAAGCTTATTAGCATGTAATAAGTATGTTTGCTTGGCTGAGTTACAGACACATGACTTGCAAGCACCTTTTAAAACAGATCCCACTCTTCAGCATTTAACTCTCTTTTTACCATCCCCTTACTCCTAACCCATTCTTTCTCCCCACTGACATTTTCTCCTGGGTAAGAGTCAAAACCATCAGGAATGACCCTGTTTTACACTATACTTATAGTGTTTTACACTATATTTATAAGTATAGTGTCTTAATATTCTTGATGTAAGAAAAACTATGAATTTAATTCCTTAATTAAATTAAATTTAATTTAATCTTGATTAGCTCTGTAAGACCTTAGTTTCCTCCTCCTTACATGAAAGTATATGACTTGGTTTTCGGTTTGCTTTGGTTTGGTTTTGCTTTGGATTTTAAGAAACCTAGATATATATACCTAGTGTTCCAAATGTGGCTTAATGGGTTAAGAACTTGACATAGTGTCTGTGAGGATGTGGGTATGATACCTGGCCTTGCTCACTGGGTTGAGGATCCAGCACTATTGCAAACTGCAGATTTGGCCTGGATCTGGTGTTGCTGTGGCTGTGGTGTAGGCTGGCAGCTGTTGCCCTGATTCAATCCCTAGCCTGGGAACTTCCGTACGCTGCAAGTGTGGCTGCTAACAAAAAAAAAAGAAAAGGAAAAAAAGCAAATAGGTATAATTACCATGCCTACTCATGGTTTATATCACATTCTCTACCATGAGACTCTTAACACTTCTAATTTTCCTTTTTCTGAAGGATTTAACTCATTTTTCACCTTGATTTTGACAGTATTGGAGGAGTATGAGGTCCTCTAGGACAGGGAAGACACCTGACTCTTGTGTACCCCAAAGTGCTACAGTGCCTGTAGAATAACCATGTTGAAATTCATTTATGTGACTACTAAAATGTGGATTTTTAAGAAAAAGGAAAGCTATGTTTTTTAATTGTGTGGAATGAAAGAGGTTGAGAGTTGAAACGACTTGGAATAAATTATTGGAGATAGCTCCATAGCATCATTGTTATTTCTAGATAATTTTAGTGTAGGCCTAGTTTTAAGTTGTTTTCCTGTGATTTTGAAACTTCCCTCTAGGTAAGAATCACCTTGCACACCTGTCAAACATACAAATCCTACAGAATTATATTATGTAACCGAGAAGTTTTGTAATCTTAAGTCATAGGAATAACTGTTGTGTAGTGCCTAAAAATAGATATTGAACTGTGCTATGAAGGAAGAAACTGATGTGAAAGTATCAGGATTTGAGGAGGAAATGAAAGTCATCACAGGATGTAATAGGGAACTTCTGCTTTGAGTGGCAGCAGTGATCATCTTCTCTGGCGTTTTCATTAGAAGGAGAAGCTGACAGACCTTGAAATTCTCCTCTGACCTGGGTTCCACTAAAAGCAAATGGAATGTCAAACCATATCAGCTGAAGATCTTTTTCCTTTCTGTATTGTTGTGAGTCACTCTAAAGTCTAATGTGAGGAGTTCCCTTTGTGCCTCAGCGGAGGGAGGTTCGATCCCTGGCCTCGGTCAGTGGCTTAAGAATCCAGAGTTGCCATGAGCTCTGGTGTAGGTCGCAGACATGGCTCAGATCCTGCATCGCTGTGGCTGTGTTGTAGGCTGGCAGCTACAGCTCCGATTTGACCCCTAGCCTGGGAACCTCCATATGCCACGGGTGCAGCCCTAAAAAGATAAATAAATAAATACATACATACATAAAATCTAATGTGGGAATGATTGAAAGCACAGAGCTGAGAAGAGAATAGCCATAACCTCACCTGGACATCCAGAAGTTTGGAAATCAGATGCTTAGCAAGTACATAACTCAATCCGAGAATTCTGACAAAAGTAGTGGTTTAGAAAAAAATGTAAGAGGGCTGACTATAAATAAAACTCATTTGATTAAACTTGTTTTTTCCCTTGGATAGTTAGTAAACTATACATTCTATCTTTTTATTTTTTTCACATCTCTATACTTAATTTTTTTTCTGTGTCTCACATGTGAAAACATTCTCTTTAACTTTTTTCCTTTCTCCTGTGTCTTTGAAATAGCTAACAGGATAGTCTTTCTTTCTCTCTGCACATTGTCCCATTTGGGGGTCGATAAGCTATTATTATTATTATAGTTGATACACATTAGGTGATGTCATCCTTTTGTATGTGTGTGTGTGTGTGTGTTTAGGACTACAGCCACAGCACATGGAAGTTCCCAGGCTAGGGGTCAAATCAGAGCTATAGTCGCCAGCCTACTCCACAGCCACAGTAATGTGGGATCTGAGCTGTATCTGAGACCTACCCCACAGCTCATGGAAACACTATGTCCTTAAGCCACTGAGCAAGGCCAGGGATCGAACCTATGTCCTAACGGATGCTAGTCAGATTCGTTTTTGCTGAGCCACAGTGAGAACTCAGAGGATTTCATCCTTTTTATAATACTTATAATACAGGTATTTATAATACCTGTTACCTGAATAAGTCATATTGTTGAGGCTCTGAGGGGAGGATGAGAGAACATGGCACAGGCTTGATCCCAGGAGGGCCAGTGCCAAGCAAGGGGCAATTTCTTTTTTACTTAGTGTCTTGTAGGTTAGGCAGAGAAATAAATAAACAATTAGTATAGTACCTGAATAGATGAGATAATATAGAGAGTTATAGAATCATAAAAGAGACAAACAACTCAGTTTATGGACCAAGCTTTATTGGTTATCCACTAATACATAATGGAATAACCTAGTCCATAGTAGGTTGAGACAACAGAGATTCTGTGGGTCAGAAATGTACACATTATAGAGGTGGATCCTCTGACTCAGAATTTCTCCCGTGCCTGCATGTAACGTGTAAGCTAGGATTGTAATCATCTCAAGGTTCAACTTGGGGGAGGATTTACATTCAAGCTCAGTCACAGGGTTATTGGCAAGAATCTATTCCTTGCAGACACTTGTGGCTGATGGCTGGAGGCTGGCCTTAGTCCCTTCCCACCTGAGTCTCCCCTTAGGTCAACTGGCAACATGTCAACTGGATTCCATCAGAGTCTGCAAGTAAGAGGGCAAGAGAGGGCCAGCAAGACAGAAGCCAGAGTGTTTCTGTAATGTAATCTTGGGAAGTGACATTCATTCTCTTTTGCCTTATTCTAATGTTGAGAACTGAGTCATATTCTCTTCTAAACGCACACTGAAGGGGAGGGATTATACAAGGTTGTGAATACCATGAAGCCAGAACTATTAGGAGCCAACTTAGAGGCTGCTGACTATAGTTGCTAATTACAGATTTCTCAGAATAATATAACATTAAAAGCCCTGAGCTTTGAAGTACAATCGAATAACGAATGCTAAATAGTAGTAGAAATCACGATAGTAGTATCAACAATGGGGATAATAGGAACAATAGGTCCAATAATAATAGTAATCTAAGGAAAGAAAGACAATGTATTTTCAATATTTCAATAATATAATGTCTACTGCTTCCATATTCTAGATACAGCATCTGGATTCATTTTGGAGGCAGATGAGTTTGATGTTTTGGAAAAACAAACTTGAGTGATATTTTTTGTGGTGATAGGTGAAGGCTTTGGGGCATGATCTGGAAAGTTTTTTCATACACTGCAAGCCAAAACTCATTACCATATTACGAAATCAATTAAATAGATTGAGACCAAGATGCAGAAGACAGAGGCTGAAATGTTAATTGTTCGGAATTAAAAAAAAATCAAGGATATGAAGTTTTACCTAGAAAAGGAAAAATCATACTGGAGAAACCTTATTAGGAAAATTAACCTAAGCAAGGGAGGAAGCTTGAAATTTTTTCGCTATTTCACTACTCAAAATTCCACCAAAGTCCCAGTGTAGTTCATCAGCAATGTTTGTACACAGTGGCTGTATTAGTATTATATGGAAAAAATTAAGGAAAATGTATGTGTGAGTGGGTGTTACACAGAGAAGTCAGCATGATGGAAGCCAAGGGCAAGGTCTGAGACCTGGGCAAGAAAGCAGGCTGCTTCAGGAACAGCTCAGATTCAGACATGAGACCCAGCCAGCTTGCCTTCAATGTCCAAAGGATGAGACTGGAATTCACATCTAGTGGGATTTTAGGTTAGACCAGCTCTTCACTCTGTGTCATGTTGCTCGGGATGGGAGTAAGAAACTAGATCCAAGATGTTGTGGTTGAAAAATAGGACTTAAAATCTGAGATAAAAGTAAATGTCAGTATAATTAAACACAAAATCCCAGTACATCGTGGGAAGAATGAGACATCTTATTTGACTGTCTTAGGAAAGCAAGGGTGCCACTACTGACTGAGTTCAACCTTCTGCTCCTTTGACATGAGAATTATGTGCCTCAATGACATGTCCTTATGGCTTCACCACAACAGTCTCATGTGTACGTGTCAGAAAATATTCAGAACTCTTTGCATTCTGCTCACTACCCATACTACCTTAAGCAAACAAACAAAACTCCAGATTTTGCCAACACCGATGACTACTATTTGGACTCTGTCTCTTCTTTCATGGAGGTATTTTTAATCCTAAATTATTTTATTCATTTTTTTAACCATAACTACTTTAGCATCCATTATTAATGCTTAAGGAAATTCAAATTACCTGTTCTCTGTAATGTAAATTATCTTGCACAATTCCTTTTATAAATCTGCTTTATATACTTAAAGTAGTCTATGGATATTTTAGGAATAGCTTTATCTAAAATTTCAGAAAAGATGATTTATAACTCCAATATGGTTTATTCTACTTTACATATTTTTTGTGATTCGTTTTGTAATAAATGTTCTTTTATACATTTTGCTTTTGAGATGTTTTGGTAGAAAAATAATTTAAAAAAAAATGGGAACTTGAGGATATTAGCTCCTTTCTCTTGGCTGAAGCAATAATTGCTGAAATGAACTCAGACACAGTTAGAGATTTCAGGATACTGAAGAAAACTAATAGAGGACATGTGTATAATGAAATCAGAATTGGCTGTTTCTGGATCTTTTTCCTGCTGAGGGAATGTAGTTAGTCGCTCTATACAACAGGGACATAAAATAGTCTCATATACAAATGAAAGTTCTAATAATGTTTTTGGATTAGCAGTTAAGCAAGCATAAACATTTATCAAATTGTGAAGAAAAAAGACTAAAAACCAAATGAAAAATAATACTAATTTCAGTGCAAGGATAGAAACAATGAATAGACAATGAATATAGAAAGACTTGGGCTTTCCTATAAAAGAAAGGATAAGGGAAGCAATGCATTTAATTTACTAGTGAAAGAATTATGCAAATGTGCACTAAATTTTCTTTGTAAGGCTTAAATCAGATATAGATTATAGAATACCATCAACCATCACACCAGGCTAGCATCTGGGAACAGAGACCAGTAATTGTAACACAGTTGTATTAGTTTTCTATTGCTATGTAACAAGCTACCACAAACTTTAGTGTTTAATACAACATCCATTTATTATCTCACGGTTGCTGCAGGTCAGAAGTTCAGGTAGTAGTTAACTGAATCTTATGCTTAGATCTCACTAGGCTGAAATCCAGGTGGTAGCTGGGGGTTCCATTCCTTTTTGATGGTTAGGGTTTTCTTCCAAGCTCATGTGGTTATTGGCAATATTCAGTTCCTTGCACCTATATATCTGGCATTCCCTTTTTCTTTCTAGCTGTTGACTAAGTACCACTCCCAGCCCCTAGAGTCATCTCTCAGAACCTAGCCACCTGGCCCCCTCCATAGTCAGTTTATGACGTGGTTATTTCTATTTTTTTAGGCCAGGAAGAGAGTTTTTCTTTTCAAAACTCATCTGATTAGGCCAGCCTCACCAAGAATAATCTCCTTCAAAGTCAACTAATTAGAGACTTCAATTACATGTGAAAATCACTTCACTTTTGCTGTTTTACTTAATCATGAGAGGAATATTTTATCAGATTCACAAATACTGTCCACATGTACAAAATATAGACATTAGTGGCGGGAATCTTGGCAAGAATGTAGAATTTTAGCTACCACCCTCTGCCCTCCCAGCCCCCAAAGATGCACATAGTTCCCAAATGCAAAATATATCCACCATCTATCAAAATTCCTGATTCCCATTCTATTGGCACTAGTGGCTCAAAATCAAAAATCTTGTCTTCTAAGTCTAAAGCTCATTATATTTTCAAGTCAAAGTCCAAAATTAACCCAAATATCTTCAGTTCAAAGTGCAAAATCTCATTATCATCTAAGTGATTATAAATCAGATGCTTGTAGCTCCTGTGTGTAATCGTTTAGCATTCTCCTTGGGGCACAATTTCCCTCTATCTGTTTTTTTTTTTTTTGTTTCCCCCTCCCCACTTGGTCCAATTCACAACCCTTCTTATAAAATGAAAATTGGCTTCATCTTCCATGCACCATCCCCCCAGCTTTACTAAGGTAAAATTGGACATAAAATTGTATATATTTAAAGTGTACACTATGTTGATTTGATACATATGTATGGTGTGAAATGATTAACCAAATCAAGTTAACCCATCTTTTACCTCACATAGTTACTTGTGTGTGTAGAGGGGTGTAAGATCCACTCTCTTAGCAGATTTTAACTGTAGAACTCATTTAACTAAAGTGGCTGGTTAGTTCAGCTGGTTAGAGCATAATGATAATAACTGGTAGGTTGATCAGCATCTTTCCATTTTTCCCATTCACCCCCCAGTTTCTGTTAACTACCATTTGACTCTGCATTTCTATGAGTTTAACTTTTTTTTTTCCCTTTAGATTCTACATATAAGGAAAATCATAGCTGTTTTTCTTTGGCTTATTTCACTAAGCATAGTGTCTGCCAATTTCATCCATATCGCTGCAAACGGCAAGAGTTCCCTCTTGTTTATGGCTGAATGATACTCCATTGTGTGTATATGTGCATATGCGTATATAGTTATTTCAGGATATTGGAAAAAATAATAGAGGACAATTATATAATAAAATCAGAATTGACTGTTTCTGGATCTTTTTCCGAAGGAGGAGGGAATGTAGTTGTTACTCTATATACATTTACTATATCCATTCATTGCTTCAAAGCCAACAATAGAGTACTTCTCTGAGATTTCTCCCTTTTAAAGGACACATCTGTTTTTGTCAGGCCCATCAAGGATCACTTTTTATTAAATCAGACACGTAATTAGGTATCTGAACTAAATCCACAAAATTTCTTTTATCATGTAACATAATCATAAGAGTGATAGTCCATCATATTCACAGGATGAACTCACACTTAAAGGGGATGTAATAAAATATGTATATGTGTATCAGGAGATGGAAATCTTGGAGAACATTTTAGAATTATGCCTACTACAATATGGTATAAAAAACAAGATCATTCACTGGAGTTCCTGTCATGGCTCAGTGGTTAACAAATCCGACTAGGAACCATGAGGTTGCGGGTGCGATCCCTGGCCTTGCTCAGTGGTGGGTTAAGGATCCGGTATTGCTGTGAGCTGTGGCGTAAGTCGCAGACTTGGCTCGGATCCTGTGTTGCTGTGGCTCTGGTAGGCCGGTAGCTATAGCTCCTATTAGACCCCTAGCCTGGGAACCTCCATATCCTGCAGGAGCAGCCCTACGGGAAAAAAGAAAAAAATAAGGTCATTCATCCACAGTTATTTTAAACAAATTTTATAGGTGGGGGAAAATGAAATATTCCTTATTTTTAATTTGATTCAAATACAATACCAAATTTTGTCAATAATGATTTATATTACTTTATGTAACTTAGATTAAGAAATGAGGAAAGGATGTGTTAATGGCACAATGTATTTAATCAAAAGACATATGGATGGGAAAGACCCAAGGGGAAGCAAATAATAAAAGCCTAAACTAATAATTGTACTTTGATATTTGAAAGAAAAGTTGGACAGATGTGATAAATCTATAAAAGGATTAATATAGTGTTTTAAATGCACAGAGGATGGGAAACAACTCTGAGTGGCTAATGAATGCCAAGCAGGTATTCTTAGAACAAGGAAGGAAAAAAAAATAAACACACTTTGGATGGAACTTATTGCAAGCCACAAAGCCGAGTACTGACAATGTGTTTAGAACACAGTTCAGCAGGAACATGGGGCTTATCTGGGTAGCAGAATATCAGTGTATGTTGAGGTTAGATTATGAAGGCTCTCTGTCATTCTTCGCAAGTTACATTGTATCATGTAGGCAGTAGCTTTAACCTTCTTTAGGCAGTTGATACTTTTTCTTTAAGCTTCTGAAGCTTCTAACAGTAAGATATCATGGAGCTTCCAATAGATCAAAATAAGACTGCATGGATATTTGGAGACTCTTAACATCCCACCAGGGAAATTTAAGCTTACCTCCAAGACAAGAAAAGACAGACAAAACAAAGTGTAAATATGCATGCACTGGTTAACAATTTCCTATCTGTTAAATATCTATAATTCCTTAACAATCTGTAGACAAATAAAAACAAATACTGTTATTGCAGTAGAATTTTTTGATGAAGGGGCTGCTTAGCTCCAAACAATCCCCTGCCTAGTCTTTTCTGAAAACTGCTCCTGAAAACCCCAAGATAAGCTTCCAGAGACGATGTTCACCTTATGTGGCCCTTTCCCTCTGGCAGAAAACATTTGATTGAAGAGCAAGAAATTAACTCAAGATAAGACAACAGGATTATCTTTCCCAGAATTTTAACTTTTGAACAAAGACAGATTGAAAGTTCTTGAGCATTCTTGCAGCCTTCTAGAGCAAAAGTGGACGGAGTAAGTATCACAAGCCAATCCAGCCTGCTGCCTGTTTTTGTGTGATCAGTAGGCAAGGATGGTTTTTGCATTTTATAAAGGGCTAGAGAAAAAAGTCAAAAGAAGAATGATATTTCATGGCAGATGGAAGTTCTCTGGCTTTCATATTACAGTGCATATAAATACAGTTTTATTCAAACACAGCCATGCTCATGAGTTTCTACATTGTATGTGGCTGCTTTCACCTTGCAGTGAGAGAATTGAGTAGTATAGCAAAGACTGCATGGCCCACAAAGCCTAAAGTTTTTCCTATCTAGCTATCTAGCTCTTTGTTAAAAAAAAAAAAAATCTTATCTCTGCTCTAGTCTAGAGGAGAGGACCATAGCTATTTAAAGCTGCCCTGCTTCCATCCCTTTTTAAGTCTTGTTTGCCCAACTATTCCTTTGATGACATAAACCTTCAGTGTCTTGCCATTAAATTTCCTCTTTTGTTTGAGCTAAGAGAGCTAGTTTTCAATGTTTGCAACCAAAAGAACACTAACTCATATCATTATCTAGTGACTTAGTCCAAGAAATCCATTAGCTTTGCATGCTTATAGAACTAGATTGACCATTTCAAATAAATTTACCACTGAATTAGTGAAAACAAACAAGCAAAATATTCATTTAAAAATAGCCAACACAGTGGGGAAAAAATGCTTCTTAAATGGACAGGTAAAATTGTTAATGGAATTGGCATTGTATGAATGAGTTTCTGTGAAATCTGAAATCATTATTGCCATTTTCAGAAAATCAATGACTTCTGGGGATCAGAATTTAAATGGAAAGCCTATAGTTCCTATAAATTCCATCAGGACCACACAAGTGAATAGAAAGTTATAATATACAATGGTATTCTTTAAGCTGTGCTAGAGGAAAAAGCTGATTTTTCTGCTTTGCTTGATTTTGAGCATGAACTTCAGTGATTCTTCAGATCATTGTCTTGAAATTCTTTTTTCTTCTATATTTTTTTTTCTCTAACTTCATTGTTCCATAAATAACTGATGGCTATTGGGCTAACCTCAGCCTATGTATGTTTGCCCTGATGGTCATGCAGCTGCCAGGTCCTAGCTTCTTTTCTCTTCCCACTTGTTTTATGTTCTCTAATGGAGACCATTATGGTTCTTGCTTAATTTTTTACAAGTTCACCTTCAGGGCACAAATTATTACTTAATCTTTCCACTCATTACTTTATCTCACTAAACCTACTAGAAGAGTTTTAGCTATTTGACGGCTTCAATTTTCCCTATAAATCAACTACTTTCTGATTTTATTTCTCAGTCCACACAGTTGAACTGGGGAAATAAGCCACAGCAGTGGTACAGGTACTAGCTCCAGTGATGGCCTTTTTCATTCTAACAAATGCCTTTCCAATTTCCAACCCAAATTAAGGATCTGGCATTGTCACCAATCCAATCAGCAGTTGGATTGCTGCTGTGGTGCAGGTTTGATCCCTCGATCTCTGGTCCAGGAACCCCGACATGCCACAGGTGCTGTCAAAAGAGGGAAAAAAAAAAAAAAAAGGAATGCCAGTGTCAGACTTTTTCCAGTTTATGATGCTGGTTTCCTTTTAAAGAGTGACTCTAGGAGTTCCTGTTGTGGCTCAGTAGGTTAAGAAGCTGACTAGTATCCATGAGAATGTGGGTTCATTCCTTGGCCTTGCTCAGTGGGTTAAGGATCCAGCGTTATCACAAGCTGTGGCATAGGTCACAGATGCAGCTCGGACCTGGTCTTTCTGTGGCTGTGGCATAGGATGGTAGCTACAGTTCATGTCATCCCTTAGCCTGGAAACTTCCATACACCACAGGTGTAGCACCTCTCCCCCCAAAATAACAAAATGAGATGCTAAAAATATAATAGAGCAAATGTTGCTATGTGAGTACAAAATTACATAATTTATTAACCTGACCAACGTGACTGGGAGAATACTAAATTGCAACATATAAAAATTGAGACATAGAACTTTAAAACTCTACCTGTTTAAGTTAAATTTTGTCTTACCCAATGTAGTTCCACACCTAGAATCCCACTTGGAGTGGTTTAACGTTAAGTTGTATTAGGTCCTTTCCTCCTTTTTAATTTTTCTTAAGTCATTTTAATATAAAAATATCTTTCCTTCTCATTGTCTCTTACCAGTGGCAGTTGTTATTAAGGTTTTTGTTTGGGTAGAGGCATACTTTAATTCTAATATATACACATGTTTATTCATCTAAAAAATACCGTAAGAGCGATTGTTTTATTTTTCCACATTACTCATTCTTGAGGCTTTTGTTAAATTGGATGGAGTATGAAATGTTGCACCAGAGAGAATTGTGCAGATCATGAATGGAGAGACCCTGGAACCCCTTTCTCAACTTCTTCCTCAAAAGGACTGTACCTCTCCTCTATGTGATTCTGACTAGAGTCTCACAAAACATTGTTTTGAGGTTCTTGTGTACAAGAAGAGTCAATTAATTAACCAGCCATTCCTACTTTATATCTAGAGCTGCCTGGACCCCAGGTTATGGCCTTGCTTATCACTTCACTAAAACAACCAGTAGCATTGTAATTTCTATTTCCCATCATCCCTGTTCCTCCCTTTAATTTATTCTTCACTTCTCCAACCTCAATTCTACATATAAAGAAGAAATGCCTCTCCTTTTATCCAAAGGAAAAATTTATATTTTGTCCTTGACTCTACCAATCTCCTTCACTAGAAGCTTGTCCCATTTGTTAAAATCACCCCACTCTTGGTCTCACATCCAGCCTCCTACCCACTTCGTTGCATCAGTCCACATATTGCAATATATTTCTAAACCTGGTCCTAGAACATCTTATTCTTCCACTATATATGCTGCTATTCCAGTTCAATAGAATTTTTAATCAACATATAGTGCCATATATTAATTCAAATCAAAAGCATAAATTGAGGGAGTTCTCTTGTGGTGCAGTGGGTTAAGGGTCCAGTGTTGTCACTGCAGCCACTGGGTTGCTGCTGTGGTGCGGGTTTGATCCCTGGCCTGGAAATTTCTCATGCCACAGGTATGGCAAAAAAAAAAGTGTCTAATTGATTGTAAGGGACACCAATATGTATGTTCCTCTAAGAATAAAAACAAAGGCTTAAATTATGACATGCCATTGACTACTAAGGCATATTCTGATTTTAGAGATAGTAAATTATTAAAAATGCGCATTTTAAAATTGATGAAATATGCATATGTACAGCCTTGAGGTGTACTAGAGATACAGAGATGGCTAACATGATGTCGCAACTCTGGAAAAACTCATAGACCTTTGCTCTGACAGGCACTGAGTGCTTATTCACCAAACAAAGAAAACATTGAAAATTGAGAAGTGGTATTTTATTGCACAAAGACAGTTAATTTCTGATTGTGTGTTTGCATTATATATGAGTTTTACCCAGAAGCTTTTGATCAATTACTCCAAACTATTAAAAAAATTTTTCATCTGTGCTTATTTACAGTAATTATAAGCCACATTTTTACAGCACTGTACTCTTCACAAAGAATAATCTCATTTTGTAAGTAAGCAAATTGTGACATCCACTTAATCAAAAATAATTCAAAAACTATATATGCTACAAATAATTTTTAAAAGCATTCCAGAAGTTCCTGTGGTGGCGCCGGGAAAACGAATCCGACTATGAACCATGAGGTTGCAGGTTCGATCCCTGGCCTTGCTCAGTGGGTTAAGGATCCGGCGTTGCTGTGAGCTGTGGTGTAGGTCACAGACTCGGGTCCAATCTGGCATTGCAGTGGCTGTGGCTTAGGCTGGTGGCAATAGCTCTGATTAGACCCCTAGCCTGGGAACCTCCATATGCCGTGGGTGCAGCCCTAAAAAGGAAAAAAGACAAAATAAATAAATAAATAAAATAAAAGCATTCCAATTCCAAGCATAAATATCAATTAGTACTTCAACTCATTTTTATTACTCAAAGGTAATACAGGGACAAATTTGTGTTGGAATGTACGGATTATAAGTTTTGAGGCAGTAGAGCTTGTGGCTTAGATTTCAGTTTGCAAAAGATAGAATTTATTCCACTTGCTGGAGGAAATTGTCAGCATACATTGTGCCCTATAATGACACTGACTATAGCTTCAGTTGGAGAGAAAATGTTAATGTAGATGCAATGATTAATCTCACTTCAATTCACGGGTTAAAAAAAATTAGAAATTCCTACTTTTTTCTACCTTTCTCCCCATTATCATGGACACATGTGCAAAAATAAACTATGTCTTTATATTGTTCAATTCATTTGAAATTGGATTGGTCACAGATTGGTTGTGCTTATATTAATCCCTTTTTCTGATATTGAGAATTACATGAATCCTTTTTTGTTACTGCTATTTGTGACAATCCTAGGCTAAAGTAGAAAATTTACTGAGAAGTAAGGAATGGATACCCATGAGTAAAGTCATGAAATCAAAGGAGGAGATTAGCAGTGGCTGAGATAACCTTTCTAGAGCCTCTGTCACATTTTTTAGGCCCAAAATGAAACTAAGAAGAGTTATAAACCTGGTTTAGAGCAAGAAATTATTGCAGAGCAGAAATAAGCTAAACATCATGTGTTTTTGTTGTATTTGAGCCAGTCATAGCTAAGAAGAATACGGATCAATTTAATATGTAAATTTGAATGTAGAGTTATCTCAAACTAAAGCTAACACTTCTTCAATACTTACTCATCATGTGTGTATCTTTCTCATTGTCTATATTATCCATGGCAGATAAGTGTATTCAAGAGAGGGATTTGTTTTTCTGTATGTGCCTCTAAATATATAATAGAACAAGGTTCAGTTTTAAATCCATTGATAAAAATTCATCAGATATTAGCAAAAGTGAATGTCTATGATAAAACTACTGTGTAATTGATTAGCTTGAGGACTGGTTACTGATGAAATTCAAAACATCAGAATAGGAGTTGCCTGGTGGCTCAGTAGGTTAAGGATCCAGTATTGTCACTGCTGTGGCTTGGGTTGCTGCTATGACACAAGTTCAATCCCTGGCCCAGGAACTCCCACATGCCATGGACATGGTGCCAAAAAAAAAAAAAAAAAAGAATAGAATACCTTATCAAATTATGACATGAAAAATTGAAGAGCCTTTTAAAACATCATGTGGATTTTTATTCCAACAGTGTTAAATTTACTTTGACTTAACTTTTAAAATATGGAATGGCTTTTATGTAACATTATTATTAAAATACAAATCTATTTTGAGTTTTTGGCAGTAGACAAAATAACGGCAGTTGTCTCTGACCTTTTATGGTAAATTAAATTTACTGCTTTTACTTTTTCTTGCTTCCAATAAATCTAGGGCAGTATCTGTGAGCCTCTTCCTGAATCTGCGTTAACTCAGAGAAATCGCATAATTGACTGTCAGCTAGAAACCTATTCTCAGGACCAAATTAAGGAGCATCAGCCAACAGTTCTTAAGGAAGTGTGGTATATATCTGCTTTGCTTTTATCACTCAGCTGAGTTTTCTCATAAGAGGGTAACTGGTATCTATAAGTAACCTAAGAATTCTTATTTTCACTTAAGGTAAATATTTTCACTTTATGTAAAGGTAATCAGTTTCAAGTCCCCTAAAAAGAGATGCATAAACAGAAAAATTATGGTTGTGCTAAAAATTACTCAACTTGTTTCTGCATGAGGGTCCTCGGAAGGCATTTTGCCATTGGCAAAAAAATACTGAGATGATGGCAACACTCACTTTCTGCCCAAAGAGATTGAATTCATCAAGTACCCATTTTATCCCTTGTTGGCATATTAGGAAAGTTCACCACACTGCATACATACCCTTAAAAAAACCTTATCTGTTTCAGATAATCAAGTCTGTGAGGAAAAACAGTTTTTACTCTGGTCTTTTGTTAACTTTGCTGAAATCATCTTTTAAAAATTCTGAGTTCTGTGTTTATAGTTACATTGGACAGTATGGTTATAATAAGCTATCTGAATATTTTTTGAAGTAAAGATTTAATAAAAATTGAAACAGTCCCTTAGCCCAGGACTTTTAAAATGTTGCTATTAAGGTACATAAGCAAAGTAAAGGTCTACTCTGACCACTTAAAGGTATAGTCTTAAAACTTCATCAGCAAGTAAAGAATGCCCTTATTGTTTGTAGACTTTTTGATGATGGCCATTCTGGCTGGTATAAGGTGGTACCTCCTAGTGGTTTTGATTTGCATTTCTCTAATAATGAGTGATGATGAACAAGTGCTGGAGAGGGTGTGGAGAAAAAGGAACCCTATTACACCGTTGGTGGGATTGTAAATTGGTGCAACCACTCTGGAAAACAGTATGGAGATGCCTCAGAAAACTCAAAAGAGAACTACCATTTGATCCAGCAATCCCACTCCTGGGCATCTATCCAGAGAAAACCAGGACTCATGTACTCCGATGTTCATTGCAGCACTCTTTTCAATAGCCAAGACGTGGAAACCTAAATGTCCATCGACAGAGGAATGGATCAAGAAGATCTGGTACATATACACAATGGAATATTACTCAGCCATTAAAATGAACGAAATACCAGCATTTTTAGCAACATGGATGGACCTAGAAATTATCATGCTAAGTGAAGTCAGCCATACAATGAGACACCAACATCAAATGCTTCCACTGATATGTGGAATCTGAAAAAAAGGGCAGACTGAACTTCTTTGCAGAACAGATGCTGACTCACAGACATTGAAAAACTTATGGTCTCTGGAGCAGACACTTTGGGGGGTGGGGTAATGCGCTTGGGTTATGAGATGGAAATCCTGTTAAATTGGATTGTTATGATCATTATTCAACTACAGATGTGATAAATTCATTTGAGTAATAAAAAAGGAAAAAAAATGCCCTTGAACATATTTTATTTTAGAAAATGCAGATGAATTTTGCCTTTTATTCTATGCCATATTAGATATCATTTAATGTTTCAGTTGTTTTATCTTCTCAAGGAAAATGGGACAGTGTACATATTCATATTTTTGACATCAAGCCACCAAGAAATCATGATAAGACCACAGTCTGAAACTGTCTTAGAGACTCAATAATGTGTGCAGAAATAAAAAAAATAACTATGTTGAAAATAACTAGAGCCAAAATAAACTTAAGGCCTGATGATTTTGTTAACTATTTTAAAATGATACTTTGATGGGTAGAAATGAGTAGTGAATCAGAGCGTAGTTTTAATTATACTATCGCATTAAAAAAATAAGTTGAGGGGAAGGGATTTGGAGTTGTACTGCATTTCTGCCTCCATTGCGTGGATGAAGACAGAAGGATAACCTGAAACAGTTATCTGCAGTCTTCATCACAGTGTGTTTGGCATATCACCAAATCTCTTTTACTTCTTACTGGAAAAGCAATTCAGATAGATTTCCCCTAATGATGAGTCATAAGTATCATTATTGTACATGAGACATGCACAGTGTAGAGCACTACATAGTTGATGGCCTTATTATGCCATTGGCCAAAAATACAGAGATGAGACTATTACTCACTTTCTGCCCAAAGAGATTTGATTCACAAGCACCCACCTTAGCCCTTGTTGGTGTATTAGGAAAGTTCACTAATTCTTTTGTGTCTCTGTCCTGTCAGTCATTTTCTGAAGAGTAGAAGTGGGCAGGTACAGAAAATATGGAAACAAACGAATCTCAGTTCAAAATTTAATGCATTGAACTTCTACTTGTGGCAGTTTCGACAATATTTTGAATAGTCTTTCTAGTGCAAACTACTTAGATGTTTGATAAACGAGAACAAATTTTACATGCATTGCTGAAATATATTCTCCATAACTTTCCCTATTTGCTATCACTTCTGCCTTTCAATCCAATTATACATATATTCTACTTGATATACTAGTTAAATAAATAGCACAAGTCACTGAGACTCTTCCCTACTTTCAATCTCCTTACTCTGTTCTCCAGACTGGAGACTTTATATGTCTTCAAGTTCACTAAAAATTTATTTTTCTGGCTTTATTTCTGTTAAGCCCAGTAAATGAAATGTTCAACTCAGGTCTAGATTCTTGTTTTGTTTCATTTTACTTTACATTTCTCCATTTGAATTCCACATTTCTCATTCATTTTAATCAACTTTTCTCCTACATTCTTAAAGACATTATAGCAGGTGATTCAAATTCTGTGTCACCCAATTTAAACACCTGGGGAAACTTCTTGGTTGTTTTTTTATAAACTGCTTTTATGCAGTGATACACTGTAAGGTGTCTGGATTAAGCCTTCTTGCTCTGAGGAGTGTGGAGATGTGTTTTTGCTGGTAATTAAATAACTAGGAGATTTTTTGCTCCTCTCAGATTTTGTTGTAGGGCAAGTGTGCAGTGATTTGAGGCTCAGTCCTGGGGAATGGCTTTTAAGCTAGGATGTGCTCCATACTATCAGGCATGAATTTATTTGTGGATTTAGTTTGAATACACTGGGTGCTCAGCAAGAACACCACTTTTAATGGGCCAGAACTCCAATATCCACTTCCTAGAGATGCATGACCCCCAATATTATCAGTAAATTCTCTGCCAAGAAGTAAATGATATTATATACGTTTCAGCTTTCCCTGGAATCCTATAATGTTCATAGGAAGAAACTGTTAATTTCTACCTTTTTAGTTCAGTCAAGGGAATACTTAAGTCATCTCAGAAAAGCATCTCATGCAGGAGGTGAATATGAGTTACATTAGACTTACCTCTTGTGTTTTCCTTTTTTCAAGAATCCTAGTCCTGTGCTGCCTGTTATTCATTGCCTAGAAGCAGTTGCCTCAGATATGTGGTCTAGCACTGTTTGTTTGTTGGAAAAACAAATCTAGTATCAGTGTCTTGAATGAAAGCAGAAGACTTCTGGATATTTGCTATCTAAAATTATGTATTGGTTGTATAGATTAACCTTTTGTATAGCTTTGCTCTATAAAACTAGATTGGCATGATCAGAATTCTCTAATAAATAACTTCCATCAATAATAGTTTGTTTTTTGACTAAACTACCTAAACATTATTCCTACTCTTTTTCATAGTGTTTCAGCAGTGTATTCTTTAACTACAAAATGGGGCCTAAATGATAGAATCATCATTTAAGCATTTATATTTAGAAGACTAATGTTCTTTAAATTTGGTTCATTAGAAAAAAATAAAATTTCTCCAATAAGAAAAAGTAAGTTTTTGTTGTTGTTTTGTTTTAGTCACAGATCATCAAGAAGCCTTTGCTGCCTTAGACAGTGAAAAATGTTACTAATTGGAAAAAGTCACTTAGTTTTCTTCATTAAAATCATGAAAGTAAATTGAATGTAAATGGTTCCTCACCTGAAAATTATCAATCCAAGGTGATCTTTATAAGATCATTTAAAGAACCTCTAGATCATTTTAAAGAATTGCATTGATTTTATGACTAATTATGCCTTTTCAAATGAAATAAATCTATGTAAGAAACAAATATAGACACCTTGCTAATGTTCAAAGGCATTTACAGGGTTTTTAATGACCGCTTTTCATGATAAAACCATTCAGAAGCTGGTTATACCATTTATATTTAATATTAACTCTAAAGGTTTTTTATGTCTTCAATACTCAAATGTTCTAAATCAAATACAGGTAAGAGGGTGGTTATTGGAAACATATGTCATCTATTTAAATTGATTTTATGCTGGTTTATGAAAACACATGTGTGTAATCTAAATTCTGGCGAATCAATCAGGGTTCAGAGAAAAAGCCAGTAGCAGATACATATTTAAAATTTACTGCAAGGAATTGACATATGAAATTGTGGGTGCTGGTTAAATAAACTCGAGATCCACAGGGGCAGACCACCAGGAACAGTAGGCTGGATCTTTCAGATGTGGGCTAAAACTGCATTTCACAGGCAGAATTTATTCTTTTTAGGGAAGCCTGAGCTCTGTATTTTAAGGACTTTCAGTAGATTGAATGACCACCATGCTTATCTAAGATAATCTTTCCTATTTAAATCACCTGATTACGAGCTACTATTTCATCTCTAAAATAACTTTCCAGCAATAGTTAGAAAAATAAGCGATGGACTAACTGGAGACTGTATGCTGTGGTCTGAATTTTTCCCCTAAAGTTCCTATGTTGAAGGAATGCTAGCCCCTCCAAAGTGCTGGTATAAGGTGCTGGGGGACTTCTGGGAGATGATTACGTCATGAGGGCGGAACCCTCACAAATGGGATTAGTGCCCTGCAGTATAAAAGAAACTTGAGAAAACACGCCTTTGCCCCCTTCCACCATGTTTGTGTAAAATAAGAAGTCCGCATCCCAGAAGAGGATCCTTACTTGACCACACTGGTACCCTGATCTCAGCTTTCAGAACCGTAAGAAATATGTTGTTGTTTATAAGTTCCCCATTCTGTGGCATTTTGTTATAGCAGCCCAAACAGACTAAGACAGTAGCCTAGATTATGCCTAAGAGCTCTATCCTCTCCTTTCTGACAGCCTGCCCCATGAACTTCAGACTTGCCTTGCAACCCCACAATTGTGTATGCCAGTCATTTACAGTTAATCTTTTAAAGTATATTATCATTGTTTCTGTTTCTCTACCTGAATCCTGACTGATCATATTTTAGTACCTGGAAGACAGAGCTGCTATAACAAACACCTGAAGAAAATGTTTAAGTGGTTTTAGAACTGAGCAGTTGGCAGAGGCCAAAGGATTTTTGATGAGCATATTAGAAAAAGCCTAGATTGCCTTGAACAAACTATTAAAGAAATACGGATGATAAAGATTCTCCTGGAAAGGGCTCAGAAGGAAATGAGGGACATGTTATTGAAACTGGAGGAAAGGGTATCCTTGTTACAAAGAGAAGCCTTGAATTATTGAATTGTGATTGTTGACAGAGGCTTGAATGGTTGATTCGTGTCTTGTAGTTAAGTGGAAGTCAAACTTGTAAGCAGTTAACTTAGTTATTTAGCTGCAGAGACTTCCAAGTAAAGTACTGAAACTGTATCCTGGAGTGGGCTTGCTCTTATACTCAAATGCAAGGGGAAAGAGAAATTCAGGGAACACATGTTAAGTGCAAAGGAACCAGAACTTGATAATTGGGGAAACTCAGCCTATCCAGGTTGCAAAAGATAATGTAATCAGGAGTGGTAAAAAAAAAAAAAAAAGTGTGCCCTTAAGAGGAAATCACAAGTGTATTTATTTTGACTTTTGTCAAATTGTTTTGTTAGTGCTTTGGAAGGGTCAAGTAGAGTAACCAATCACACAGGGAATTTTTGAAGAGATTGAGTGTACCTGTCGGATCCACCCAAATCATCTCAAGAAATGGGATGGGATTATCCATAAAAGGTTGCTGGAGGAGACCCTTGTCAAATGAAGTGAACCCCATGATATACACAGAAAATATCATTGAGAATGTAATGCCAGAAGAAACAGTAATCTTGGACTGAAGGAGGTAGAAAGATTGCAACGTGGAAACCAACATATTAGGAATATTTTGTGTCATTTTCTTTTAGGTTTCTCCCTGTCGATTGAGAGCATGTAATTTGTTTTATTCTGTTGATAGAATTATTACATTAACTTTTCAGATGTTAAACCAACCTGGCATTCCTAGAATAAATACTACTTGTGTAATTATTTTTATAGGTTCCTGGATTCATGTTGCTAGTATTTTCTTAAGGATTTGTGTCCCTACTCATAAAAGATGATGATTTGTAGTTTTCATTTCTTGTGATGTCTGTGTCTGTATCAGAGTAATACCTAAAGATTGGGTTGGGAATCATTGCCTCTTCTCTTTTTGAAAGAGTTTGTTAATAATTGGTATGAATTATTATTTAAATGTTTGGTAGATTATAGCAGTGAAGTCTTCTACATTGGGCTTTTCTTTGTGGGTAGTTTTGTCAGTAGTAGTTGTAATCATAGTAGTAATAATTTAATCTCTTTACTTGTCACAATCCTATTTAGTTTATGATTTTTGGAGCTAGTTCTGGTAGTTTGCTATCTTTATTAACAACATCAATTTTCTCTGAGGTATCTAATTTATTGGTATATAATTGTTTATATAGTATTTCCTCCTACTCTTGTATTTCTCTATGGTCAATAGCAATGTTCCTGCTTTGATTTCTGATCATAGTCATTCTAGTCTTCTCCTTTTCCTTGATAGATTTAGCTTAAACTCTGTCAATTTCATCTTTTCAAAAAATAATATTTTTGCTCAAGTTTTCTCTATTGTTCTTCTGTTCTCTCAGTACTCTTTTTGCCCATCTTTATTATTTCCTTCCTTGTGCTTGCTTTAGATTTACATTGCTCACTTTCCCAATTTTCCAAGTGTCTTGGAGTGGAAGTTTAGGTTATCAATTAAGGTTTTCTTAACTCAATAGGACCTAAAAACTGATAAAACATGAACAGAGGATCTGAATACATATTTTTTTTAAAGAATATATACAAATGTCCAACAGGTAGATGATGTGCTCAAACCACTAATCATCAGGGGAAAGCAAAACAGTGCTAATTCAAAGATATCTGCACCTTCATGTTCATTGCAGCTTTATTTGTAGTAGCCAAGATATAGAAACAACTTAAGCGTCCACTGATGTATAAATGGATGAAGAAAGTGTGAGATATATATAATATTATTCAGCTAAAGGAAAAGAAGGAAGTCCTGCCATTGTGACAAGCTGGATGGAACTTGAGGCATTATATTAGAATAAAAGTATTTTTCATAATATATCCATGTCTAGCTTTGAATTTTCCTGTGAAAAATTCTTAGACTACATCTGAATGAATTTTGATGTTTTTCATTTCCATTCCTCTCAAAGTATTTTATGATTTTTCCTTTTGATTTCTTGACTTATTAGTAATTTAATAACATCCCTAAAAATGTTGCTTAATATTCAGATGTTTGTGAGTCTCCCAAGTTTTTATCTTACTGATTTCTTTACTTAGCTAAAGTATATGTGAGATAATATTACATACAGTTTCAATATATATGTAGGTGTACAATATAGTTATTCAGAATTTTTACAGATTGTACTCCATTTAAAAGTATAGTAAAATAATGGTTCACTTTCCCTGTGCTGTACAACGTATTCTTGTAGTTTATTGATTTTATACATAATAGTTTGTACCCCTGTATTGTCCCTCTCCCCACTGGTAACCACTGGTTTGGTGTCTATATTTCTGAGTCTATTTCTGTTTTGTTATATCATTCATTTTATTTTTTAGATTCCAAATATAGGTGATGACATACAGTATATGTCTTTCTCTGTCTAACATATTTCACTAAGCATAATATCTTCTAGGTCAATCCATATTGCAAAGGAGAATCTATTTTTTAATAGCTGAGTAATAGTCCATTTTGTGTGTGTGTGTGTGTGTGTAATCTTCTCTATCCAGTCATCTGTTGATGGGCAGTTAGTTTGCTTCCATATCCTGGCTGTTGTAAATTATGCTGCTATGAACATTGGAGTGAATGTTTCTTGTGTTTTTCAAATAGATACACAGGAGTGAAATTGCTGGATCCTATGGTAATTTGACTTCTTCTTCTTCTTTTTTTTTTTTTTTTTGAGGAACCTCCATACTGTTTTCCATAGTGACTAAATCACCTAACATTTCCACTAGAAGAGACAGAGGTTCCCTTTTCTCCATATCCTCACATACATTTGTTTTTTGTGGTCTTTTTGATTAATAACCATTCTAACAAATGTGATGTTATTTCTAATTATGGTTTTGATTTATATTTCTCTGTTGGTTAAAGATGATAAATACATTTCATGTACCTGTTGGCCATCTTTATGTCTTTGGGAAAATGTCTGTTCAGGTCTTATGCCTACTTTCTTGATTGGGTTGTTTGTTTTTTGGTATAAGTTGTATGAGTTGTTTATATCTTTTGGATATTAATCTTTCATAAATTATATCATTTGTAAATATTTTCTCCCACTCAGTAGGTTGCCTTTTTGTTTTGTCCATGGTTTCCTTTGTTGTATAAAATGTTTTAAGTTTAATTAGGTTTCCCATTTGTTTCTTTTTTCTATTTCTTCTTTTTTCTTTTTCTTTGCCTTAGAAGACAGGTCTCTTTTGGAGATCATTTTTATTTTTTGATGGCTACAATTGATGTCAATGATCGATCTAAGTTTTCTTCTAGGAGTTTTAAGGTTTTCAGCATTATATTCAGGTCTTTAATTCATTTTGAATTTATTTCTTTTTGTATATGGTAGGAGAAAATACGCTAATTTTTTGACATGTAGCTGTCCAGCTTTTTTAACGCATCACTTACTATAAAGAGATCATTTTTTCCATTGTATATTCCTTCTTCCTTTATCATAGATTAATTAATCTTACCAGTTTCTAATTTTATTCCATTATGATCTCTGATCACACTTTGTGTTATTTCCTAGCTTTTAGTGTTAGTGACAATCGTTTTATGATCTAGGCTATGGTCAAACCTGGAGAATGCTCTATGTGCACTTTGAGGAATATACATTTTGTTGCTGTTCACTAGACTGTTCTATAGATAGATACCTGTCAGATCTGTTTGGTTTATAGTGTTGTTTAAGTCTTATATTTCATTCATTGCTATTTTTCCTAGTTGTTCTATCCATTTTTGAAAATGGAACGCTGAGGTATTCAGCAATGATTTTTTTTTAATATTATGATTTTTATTTTTTCCATTATACCTTGTTTACAGTATTCTGTCAATTTTCTACTGTACAGCATGGTGACCCAGTTACACATACATGTATACATTCATTTTTCTCACATTATCTTGCATTATTTTTGAATTGTCAATTTCTTCTTTCATTTCTGCAAGTTTTCTTCATGAAAAACAGTACCCTTCTGTAAGGTAATTACATACACACACATGTATACATGTGTATATATATTCATATATAATTATTATCTTTTTGATGAATTTACCCTTCTATCATTAAAAAAATGTCCTTCTTAATCGCTGGTGATTACTTTGTTTTAACATATATCTTTGTCTGATATTTTCATAGCCACTTCACATGTCTTGTATTTGCCGTTTTTATAATAAAACTTTACCTATCCTTTTACCTTCAAAAGAAGGCATAGAGTTTAATTTTTTAAAAATTCAGTTTTAAATCTCTGTCTTTCAATTATATTTCAATCCATTTATATTTGATGATATTGTTATTTTCTTTATTTTCTCCATGTCACATTTTTGTTTTGTTCTCTATCCCTCCTTTACTGCTTTATTTGCTTTGTGAATATTTTCCCATGAAGAATTTTACTTTAATTATGTTTTCACTTTAAGTGTATTTTTAGAGGCTGATCTAAGGCTTACCATATATATTTCACTTACATATATATCTTTGGTATAAGATTTATACTAGTTTAATTTCTGTGCAATGAAGGAATATACCTATATATTTTATTAACTGCATATAATAACATATATGATATATAGAGTCTATATAATCTATAGAGTTATATATAACTATATATTATATTAATATAACTCTATTACTTTATTCTCCTTTTATGTTTACATATTAATATTATACCTATTAATATTACAAATCCAGCAATATATTCTTATAATTATTACTTAATATATGTAGACATTTCTTTAGCTTTGTTCTCACCTATGTCTTTTGTGTGTTACTGGCAAATATATTACAAATAAATTGTAATTCTTTATGTTATAGGCCCAACAATAGGTTTCATACATATTCTTTTATGCAGTTGATTTTTACATTAGGTAAAGAGAGAGACTGCATTTATGCTGTATTTTATAGTTATAGAATTACTTTCACTAGTGCTCTTCATATTTTTGTTTGGATTCAAATTTATGTCCTGAGTCACTTGCTTTAGCCTGAAGAACTTATTTTAATACTGATTGTTAAGTTGAGTATACTAGCAACAAATTCTGTTTTTATCAGAAGTGTGTTACATTGCCTTTATTTTTGAAAGGTAGCTTTGGTAGTTGCCAAATTTTTCTTTGATCGTTTTGAGTAGATTATCCTACATCCTATGACTACATTGTTTCTGAGAAGTGAGATGTTACTTTTATTAACAGATTCCTTTGTTAAATGATGAGTCCTTCACCTCTAACTGCTTTTAAGAGTTTCTCCTTGTCTTTCAGAATATTTCTTATGAAGTGTCTGTGGATCTCTGCGTTTATCCTACTTTGAGTTCATTAAGCTCTTGGGGTGTGTAGATTGCTCAATATATCCTGAGAAGTTTTTAGCTTTCTTCCTTCCAATATTTTTTCTGTTCCCCATTTTACTGTCCTCTGATACTTTTTTTGTGTATACGTTGATGGATTTAATAGTGCCCCACAGTTCTCTGAATCTTTATTTTTCTTAGTTTTTATTTCTTCTCTCTGTTTTTCAGATTGTATTATATTTATGAACCTATATTCAAGTTCATTAAATCATTCTTCCACAAGGTGTTTGATATTTCTTCTGACTCCATGAAGGTACCCCACCCCCAAAGGTCTCCCAGTGGTTCTTTCTTACAAATTAGCCAGCCTACAATTTATTCTGTGTCTTTAGTACATCTAGGAATCTCTTTCTGATTAGCCTTAATCTCAACTTTCAGTGTTTGGTGAATATCCAGTGTTTGGAGAAGTCTTGAACTTCTCCAGGTCCTGTTGTAAATTAAATTGGTTCCTTTGGATAGAGATTAGGAGCTGTTTTATGTCCTATTTCCCACCCCAGGTGAAATCTCAGAGCCAAGGTTCTGAGAAGTTGAAAAATGGAACACTGTTCTCTGAGTGAAATCCCTCTTTAAATTTTAGTCATTCAGTGGAGTGGGGAATGGACAGTAAGCTAAGGTCTTCTTGGCTTGTTTTTTATTTGTTTGTTTCTTTTTCTTTCTTTTTGCCATGGAAGCAGCATTACAAGCCAGGGCAAGGATGCTTAGGGAACCAGTATCTTCACGGTGCTATGGGTAATGTTGGGTTTCTATTTTGTAAGTAGAGGCTGGACAGCAGAAGAGATCGTACAAACCCAGAACTTGGCCTCAGCAATAGGTAACAGAGCAGGCTGAGAAATGTTTATCTCTGACTCTTCCCAGGAATAAACTGACTCAGGACTTTTCCTTGGTTGGGAGCTGTCGGGAGAGGGAGCCATGTGTTCTTGGATATGCTAGCCTGAAGTTTTCATTTCATTTTGTTGAGCTCAGATGTGGCAGGAGGAAGCAGTCTTGGTTTAAATACTACAGATTTTCTTTTACTTTTTTTATTTATTGAATTTTCACAAACTTTCTTGAATAGATGTTTCTTCCTTTTCTATATTCCTTTAGAACCACTTCTAGAGACTTTGAATTATTTCCTTTTGTTAACTTTTTTTTTGCCACTTCACAGAGCTAGTCTACAGAATTCCTTATGTCCTGTTATAAATTACTCTAGGTATACACTTTAGAATCTCATTTCTGAAATTGCACAATTTTGAAAACACAGGCCAAGCATGCTTACATGAGAATCTGAGACAACTGTACATGGAAGGGCTTGAAACTACATTTTTGTAATGGTGAAAGAAATTGCTTTTTTTTTTTTTTTTTTTTAAACACTTAGGGCTCATTTTCCAGTCTGGAGACATATTTCTCCATTATCTTTTTGGCTATGGTTTCATTTCTTTGTTGACATTTACATTTCTATTAAGCACTTTAGTAAGACAAATACATGTATTAAAAGAAAATGAGAAAGTATAGGAGTGACTTTAATCAAATTTAGTGAAATTTTTCTTTTAGCAATCATATAAACCACTTGAGCTTTGTATCATTTTTTTTTTAATGAAGTGGGAAATAAGTCATTCCATTTGCCCTCCTTTTATCTTCAAGAAATAATTCCACAATGAAAAAGAAACTTAATGTATCAGATTCATCAAGCCCAGAATGAGTCAAATCAATTTTTTAAACAGAAGAGAAATAGGTCTGTATTACAGATAGGCCAAAAATATCAGGATTCACAGAATCTTTTTTTTTTTTTCTTCAGATCTCCTACTCCAATGCACCCAGTTGTAGAATAATAATCTTCAGAAAAAATTGATATCAGCCAGTTTTCAGTTTGAATACAAAATGCAAAACAACTCAAAAAGAACTTCATTTTCCAAGACTTCTGAGTGCCAAATTTTTAAAAATAACAGCCACAAAATAAGCACCATAAGATTCCAGGGTGATTTTTTTGTTTTATTTTATTGCTTTAGAAAAATAAAATTTTCCAAAACAGCAAACTTTTATATTGCCTTGAAACTTTAATCTGAGTCTTCGGTTGAAAACAAGTTTACATAGTCTGTTTGGGAAAAATCGTATGACTCATCCATCAAAATAGAGCAATTGTAAAAACTTTGCTTGCTTTTTCATAACAATAACTGAGAAGCATGGAGTTTTTGTTTGTTTGTTTTGTTTTGTTTGTGTTTTTGCCGTTTCTTGGGCCACTCCTGCAGCATATGGAGGTTCCCAGGCTAGGGGTCCAATCAGAGGCATAGCCACCAGCCAATGCCAGAGCCACAGCAACGTGGGATCCGAGCCACCTCTGCAACCCACACCACGCTCAAGGCATTGATACCTAGTCAGATTCGTTAACCCCTGAGCCACCACAGGAACTCCAGTTGTTTCTATTCTTAAAAATCAGTCAACAAGTTTTAAATGGTCATATCCATCATCAAGATTAGGCAAAAAGGAGGAGTCACAAAAGAGAAGTGAGATAAGTACTTTTAGCTTCATCTGGTTGTGGATATTGCCATATAATGAGTATGCTTTTGTTTTTGAAGTAATTCTACACTTAGAGAAATTTTATCAGAATAATAAAGAACTCCTCAATACCCTTTACCCTGGTTTAGCAACTTCTACCATTTTGCCACATTCTCTCACCCTTCCTTTTCCTCCTCCCTTGTGTTTGAATGTACATTGCACATATCACCTCTTTTTACACAGGGTACATGAAGATGGCAATTCCACGAATGAGGATATTCTCATACAACAACTTCACTAAAATTATCAAATTCAACAAATCAACATTAATAACACTGATTCAACAATACTTCATATTCCAATTTTGTCAGTTATTCCAATAATGTCCTTTCTTCTTCTTTCATTCCAGAACTATTTAGCCTTTCCTTTTCTTTCATGATATTGATATTTTGCCACGTAATTTTTTTGAGGTTTAGTTACGAACGTCAGGTTCATAACCTGCTGAGCCACAATGGGAATTTCAGGAATATTTTTATCAACAATTTAAAAAAAAAAATCTTACGCAAGTTGTTTACAAAAGTAGCTGTCTACATTTCACATATAAAATAAATTCCAGGTAACAATCATCTACTTGCTTTGCAATGCTGTATTGAAACCAAGCCCCACCGGGTTAAAGAAACTAGTGACTAATAGAAATTCTTAAGCTTATCTTACAGGACAGCAGAAAAGAAAGCAGCTTTTTGAAATCCCCTCCACTTGCAAATGACAAGGTTGTGTCCCTGAGGATTCAGGTTTGATCCCTGGCCTTGCTCAGTGGGTTAAGGGACTGGAGCTTGGCTCTTGTGGCTGTATGTGGGCCTGCAGCTGCAGCTCCAATATGACCCTTAGCCCTTGAACTTCTATATGCTACAGATGCAGCCGTAAAAAGAAAAAATATATATTCCTTAGTATTTAGTATCAAATAGTATTTCATCTCTCTAATATGTTATTCACTGTTTTTTTACTTTGCCTCATTTGTAATCAGTTTAATATTAATTATCCTAAATTAATATTAATTTTCATTTCTTTTTCATTGTTTCCTCAATGAGTATCTTTATTTTATTTCTCAAACATGCCCTGTTTTTTTTTTAATTTTAATTTAATTGGAATATAGTTATTTTGCAATGTTGTATGTTTCAGGTATACAGAGAAGTGAATCCGTCATACATATAAATATATCCATTCTTTTTTCCCATATAGGTAATTACAAACTATTGAGTAAATTTTCCTATGCTATGTTATAGTACGTTCTTATTAATCATCTATTTTATATAGTAGTTCATATGTTATTCCTCAAGCATGCTCTGTTTAATCTAACATCTTTATCACAGGCTGTTCATTTTATCTATCCTACCCTTCCACTTACCTTGGTAAGTGGTAATTTGTTTATAAGGTTGAATTTAGATATAGCTTCTTAAAGCATATCCCAATATATCCAGCTAGAATTCATCTTTTCCACAATCCTTTTGCAGTAACTACACTTCTAAGATAGTTTTTATTTGCCTTGTAGTAAAACTATTGTCATCAGTATAGTTCTGAAATTGCATATTTAAAAAATAAATGAATGATTTTTATGTTTGTCTTTATCATTTGAGTTTGTGTTTCTTGACGAGAGGGACTTTCTATCCTCCACGGTGTTGTTCAAAGTGTTATACATAATAGGCACTATAGAAATATATGTTTATTGAATTTTATTTCAAGGGATTTTATATATACAATAATAGGAGACTGCAATGCCTGCCTCCTCGAAGAGTTTTAGCTGTACTTACAGACAAACCAGGCTGTGAAGTGTTTTTAGAAATATTGAAAGGGGAATTTTTGTTTGTTTGCTAGGGCCACCATAACAAGTTACCACAGACTGGACACTTTAAACAACAAATCTATTGTCTCAGTTCTGGAAGCTAGAAGTCCAAGATCAAGGTGTTAGAGTTGTTTTCTTTTTATATCCCTGTGGGAAGGATTTCTGACAGGTTTTTGTCCTTAGAGATGGTTGTCGTCTCCCCATCTTCACATTGTCCTCTTCTTACAGGACACCAGCTGCATTAGATTCAGGCTCACCCTAATCACCTCATGTAAAGATCTATCTCCAAGTACAATCAGATTCTGAGGTACAAGGCATTGGGACTTAAACATATACCTTGAAAGGGATGGAGGAAACAATTTAGCCCACAGTAACATCAAAAACTCAGTTACATGCACATTTATGGCTATAAATATTTTTATGAAGATGAATATTTCATGTTACAATTAGTGGTAAAAACCACTGGAAACCTTGATACATTGATTTAATATATACATAACTTGTAAGAAATGCTATTGAGGAGGACAGGATTTGATAATACATGCAAGGGAAAGAGAAAAGTGGCAAATTAAACACACAAACACATAAGGATTCTAAATCCATGGAAAAAGAAAAAAGTGTTCCAGGCAATGTATAAAATGGCAGAGCACCTGAAAATGAGAAATAAGAGCACCAGATAAAACTTAATGCTTGAATTTCCCTAGAAATGACCCTGGCTCGATTGTTAAATAATTCCATGTTCATTATACCTTCTAATTGTTGTATAGCAAAATAGACTGGCCCAAACTTATGAGACATTTTTGGATATGCTAATAGCAAACATTGTATTGGCCCCCCCCCTCCTTGAAAACTCCCTAGGAGAAGCAATAGCACTGTTTTTATCATGATAGAACCTGTTTTCTCTTGAGGGATAATATCAATGGTAGTCAAGCTCAAAAGATATTCTAAAAATGCTGACTCTGCCCACTTAATCCTATGTTTATATAATTCCAAATGAAGTCCAAAATTCTTGACTTTACATTGGAATAAACCAGCATCTTTTATTTAGGGACAGCTTACTCTGTTGATAAATTTTTTCAAGCCAGTCTGACTCCAGCTTCCTCCCTCAAGAGGCTTGTCTTTAGCACCAATTTGTTGCTCATTAGCACCTCTGTCAAAGGGTAAATACAGGAAATAAAAGATGAACCAATCAATTCAGTCCTTGTTATGGACTCAAAAGCATTTAATGAAGGATGATGCTGAATTTTATGGGATGGATAACAGTAAATGGTGGTTTTTCAAAAATCGCTTCCTTTATGGACTTTTTAAATATTGCAAGAAAAAATTATGAGAAAAAGCACGTTAAATCCTAGTGTGTTCATTCCAAAAACAATAGAATTAATTATAGCTTCTGGAGATACATAAAGTCATATATTATTATTGAGGTAACCATTTCTAAAATGTGATAGCAATTATAAATAGATTAATGTGACATTTTTCTGAAGTGATACAAATAACATAAAGCTATTTCTTACCTGTTATATCTTTAGTTCACTTACGGTGACTTTTTGGAAATTTTAAGAAATTTTGACCATGTTGAAACAAACATAAGTGCCCCCATAAATGATGTCCACCAATACTAATATTTTGTTAGCTAAGGACTTTTTCTTTGGAGAATCACACATTTCTATAACTAATTACCATGTACTGAATTTCTATAACAGCAAGCAGTTACTTTTCCAAACTTGGCTTCTCTGAAAGTATTGTTGGCCTATTTTTTTTCCTCAAGATGGCAACATGACTTACAAAACAGATTCATGGAGATTTCTATCCACAGTGAATTACACAGAAATCAAATTCTGCTATAAATTTATTTTGAAATACAAAGTAAACCTTAAAATATACATTTGAAGGTTGAAATGACGTACTTCCTGCTCAGCATATTTTGACAAGTATTTTGGAAGCCAAGGCAGAGTACATTTAAAAAAAAATAGAAAAAGCTTATTATAAATTGATAAAGGCTACTTCGAGATAGAACTCTTCAATACTACTGAGATGATGATCCAACTTTTAATGGTTTTCACTCTACTTGCATCCATAGGCAGTTTTCCCTGCAGCAATCCTCTATTGCTAAAAGTAATTTTGTTGAAATAGTAACTGTGAAATGTTATATAGTGCTATTGTGTTCCAGTAATTGTTTTAAGGGGGTTACCTGTATAAACTCAATTTTTCAACAAGGAAGGTGCTATCTTTTTAAATATAAGAAGACTAAAGCAGTAAGAATAATAACTAATTATATTATATTATATTTTAATAATAACTAATAATGCCTTGAGAGATACAGAAGTTACCGTTACCCACCCCCACTTTTTTCTCCCACCCACTCTTTGTCCAATTGCGGTGAAATGCATATAACAGAAACTTTACCATCTTACCCATTTTAAAGTGTACAGTTCAGTATTATTAGATACATTCAGATTGTTGTGTAACCAATCCTCAGAAGCCTTTTTATCTTAAAAACCTAAAACTCTATACATGTTAAATACCAACTCTTCTTTCCTTCTTCCCACAGTCCTTAGTCATTCCACTTTCTGTCTCTATAAATTTGATTATTTTAGACATATAGTATGAGTAGAATTAAACAGTATTGGGTTTTTTTGTGAGAGGCTAATTCAATTACCAAAATATCCTCAAAGTCCATCCGTATCTTAGAATATGTCAGAATTTCATTCTTTTTTAAGGCTAAATAATATCCTGTTGTATACAAATACCACTTTTAAGATGGTATCCTCCCATTTATAAATGAATATTTGGTTTGTCGCCACATTTTGGCTGTTGGAATAGTGCTTCTGTGAGCATGGTTATACAGATTTCTTTGAGATCCAGCTTTCAATTGTTTTAGGTATATATGTACACAGAGGTGGAATTGGTGGATCATATTGGAACTCAGTCATTACTTTTTTAGTAACTACCATACTGTAGCAATTTTTCATCTCCACGATCCATGAACAATAATTCCAATGTCTCCATATCCTCACTAATTCTTCTATTTTATTGCTTTTTAATTATGGTGAGCATCCTGAAAGGTAGAAGGTGGTATCTTATCGTAGGTATGGTTTGCATTTTTCTGACAAGTGATGTGAATCATGTGTGCTTGTTGGCCATTTGTATATATTTTTGGAGGACTGTCCATTCAAGCCCTTTGCCTAGTTTTTAAGCAGATTGTTTGCGTTGTTATTGTCAGTTGTAGTTCTTTATGTATTCTAGATATTAATCCCTCATCAGATATAAGATTTGCAAGTATTTTATCTTATTCTGTAGTAAACATTTCACTCTGTTAGCTGTGTCCTTTGATGCACAGGAGATTTTAATTTTGATGACTATCAATGAAACCATCATCTATTACCTATAAAAATAGACATTAGAATTGTTTTAATTCAATGCTTAAAAATTTTATGTCTACTAAGCACCCACTATTATGTCAGGTGGTAATATTAACACAATGATTTTTTTAAAAAAATTTCAACATCATACATTCTGTCTTAAAATGCAAATTTTTATTTTTAAGGAAACAAAAAAGAAAATTAGGTAATTCTAAATTAGTTTACCCTGAAAAGTGTCCTACATAAAATATGCTAAGCTAAATGTATTAAACTTAACTATCATATTTGTATTTTATTTAAAACTTATGAAAAGTATACCATTATATAATTTTACAAAATGGTAAGAGGCAATTACTGTAAAGGCTTTTCATACTATCTCTATATTCCTATAGTGGAGATTTGTAGAACACAAGAAGAGATTAAGCTGGTATTGCACAGAATTTTCTCAATACAGCTCACGGCATCAATGACTTTACTCCAACTCTGTAGAAAAGAAATGCAGATCTTCATAAAGTTCAACTAAACGACTTGTACAAAAGCAAAACTCACACACACAAAAATTGTTTCCTTAAAACTTCAAAAATCACTCCCCCTTTTGGCTAACAAAATGTAACCAATAAGGTGTAATTGAAATAGCATTAAACTGTTAGATTTACCTTTGACAATTTTAATGTTACATTCAGTAAAGCAGTGTAGGGGCCCTAGCATGAAAAATAATATGCATATATTGAATCAGAAAAAACACTTCACTTTCTCTAGCTGCTCTTTCTGTGACTCCACCTTGAATTAAGATCTAGCATGAAGTTCCTTCATCTTAAAGATGAAGTTCCTTTTTCTTAAAAGGAGCATTTTAATATATGAATTCTGATCTATATGAAGATGGTGGAAGGTAAGATGTGATGCTTACCTTTTCCCACAAACGCATCAAAAAAAAATCATTTACATGTAGAATGATTCACACAGAACATCTGTTGAACACTGGCAAAAGCCCTTAAACCTCCAAAAAGGTCAAGATACCCTCCGAATAACTGGGGAGGACAAAAAGGAAAACAGAGAGAGAGAGAAAAGGGAAAAAATGGATTCTGATTTTTAATTGTTTCAAAATTCATTTGGAAAACAAAACTCATATAATCTATGTTTGTGTTTGGAAAGTTTCATTTGTGAGGAAAAATATTTTTCTCATACTTAAGTTTGGTTAAAATTGAAGCTCATAAATTAATGGCAGATGATTTTCTGTAGTTCCAGCCCCATCTCTGCTCTCAACTGTCCTAACAATTAGTCTCTGATCTCCATGGTTCTCAATCATTAAATGAGTGTGTCAATAAAAACTTTCCCAACCACCTTCTATATAGCTATAGATTATTGAAGGTCTAACATGTGCCAAAGCACTGTAGGTATTATCTCCATCTTACAAATATATCAGAGGCCAACACAGGTAGCATGGTCATTTCATAAAACAGTCTTTTTGCAGATTTTTCTGTTTCCAAATTCTCTAAATATGGCATTTTGTCATTTTCCTATGATTATGAGAGTCCACTCAGCCCATAGCATGGCTAGCCCTTTGTAAAGCAAAGTTCTGGGTAAGCCACATGGCTAACACCCTAACTTTTCTATACTTGTCTAAAAGGAAAATAGAAGTAGCCGTTTAAAATATAGTGAAAGAGCATTAGAGTAGGGATTGAAAATATGTTCTAGTCTTGCATATATTTTAGATTCTTATGTTTGCCATTACAATTTTAGACAAAATTGAGTTAAAACAACACACAATTATTCTCATATAATTTTGGAAATCAAAAGTTTAAGATAGGTTTCACTGGGTTGAAACTGAGGTGTCAGCATAGTCTAGCTCCCCCTGGAGGCTCCAGAGGAGAGGCTGTCTCCTTGCCCTTTTTCACAGCTTTTAAAGCTGTATTCCTTATGGTCCTTAGCTCATGTCCTCTTTTTCCAATATTGAAAGCCAGCAGTATAGCATCGTGCTTCAGTAGCCACATTGTCTTCTCCTGTGCCAAATATCCTGCCACCCTCTCTTTAGCACTGTAGGAGAGGAAAATTTACCGTTTCAGAATCTCTCTTGGGCAGGTGGATTATTTTGAGCAGAAAATAGTCAAGGCCCAAAAGGTTCAGAAAGAAGCTTCAGTATTTCTTTTAGCTGCCAACAAGGTTTTAGTCATAGGACCTGTTCCTGTAATAAAGCTACCACCTGGGATATCGGCAAAGACTATGGGTTAGATGGGGTGGGGTATACACAGAACCTAGGGATCAGCATCCATTCTGTGTTCCATTGACTCTGCATAGCCCAGCAAACATTTGCTTTTCCATCTCCTTATGAATTGCCTTTATCCCCTTTGAAGTCTTAAACCACTACTCCCAACATCCCCTTTTATCTTTAGCTAAAGATAATATTTAAGGTGAGGATTTAGGCCATTTTGACAAGTTCCTTGATCTTCCTGGGTCTCTCTAAAGTATACTTTTGTTGTTAAATTGTTTGATTTTTTTCCCCCTGTTAATCTGTTTTATGTCAGTTTAATTCTGGTCAATTGAAGCCAACCATAAGAATTTGGAAGGGTAGAGGAAAATTTTCCTTCTTCCTTAACAGAACCCTTGTCATTATATTGGACTCACATGGAAAATAGAGGAAAGTCTCCCCATTTCAACATCCTTACTCACATTTGCAACATTCACAAGTTCTGATGATTAGGGAGCGCGTGGTGCTCTTTGGGGGCCGTTGTTCAATTTACCATTTTATGACTGTATCACACTGCACTAGAAATACTTATCAGTCTTCTTCTCTATTTTTCATGAATGTATTTCTTAAAATTAGCATAGTATCAAACACCTAAGTTATTTGAAATTTTTAAGATACATATGTATTCCTTCTATTGTAAGGCATTTTATCATATCCTTGGCATGGGCAAAATTGCTAAAGCAAATAAATAGCACTTTAAAAATAACACTTCTGCTTTAAGTACTCAAACCTACATGACTTCTATAAGCATCTGCTTCATTTGCTTATTTTTTAAAAAAGTATTTAAAGTAAAATGAATGTGCTGGAGTCAAATCAATAGTGAAATAAACAAGATCAACACCAGTGTTGTATCTCTGAATGCCTTCATTGGATTCTCAAGTGCTTGTTTTCCAGCTTTTTAATTGCCTGATCATAATACAATTGAAAGACAGAAATTCATCTCAAAGTAGAAGAAACTGAGAAAGAGGACTATATATAGACAGAGGACTATATATATATATATATATTTGCTTTTTAGGGTCACACCTGTGGCATATGGAAGTTCTCAGGTTAGGGGTCAAATTGGAGCTACAGCTGCTGGCCTACACCACAGTCACAGCAATGCCACATCTGAACCATGTCTGCGACCTACACCACAGCTCATGGCAATGCTGGACCCTTAACCCACTGAGCGAGGCCAGGGATCGAACCCACATCCTCATGAATCCTAGTCAGGTTCATTAACCACTGAGCCACAAAGGGCACTCCAAAGAAGAATATTTGTTATGGATATTATACAAATAGAGTTAAATTTTTGTCTATGCCATGGCCAATGAGAAGTACTCTTTAAATCTGTCACAGTGACAACATAATAAAGAAGGTAGGTTCCCACTGGATTATCTGTGATGCCAGATTCTATACATCATTCTAAAAGTGACTAAAATCCTCTTTGAAAAAGGTTATTTCTCTTACATAATTTTTGTACTATGATTTTGGGTCTGTAGACAGATAATTTATGTATTCCTCTACTGCTAGTGTCAGAGATGGGAAGTTAATATCACAATAGTAATATCGAAATAGTATGGTATATAAATAACTATAGAAGCAACTAATTTAGGAGGAGTTTGCACTGTTTAGAACATCTGTATTCACCTTCACAGTTGTCCTATGTAGTAGGTTCTATTATATTCTATAATATAATATTATATTCTATTATAATTCCCATTTGATTGAGGAGACTGTAAGATGTTAATGTTACCTATCTTAATTACTATCAGATATCCTGTTAGAGATGAAGATTTCTTTTAAACACAGGCAATAATACAAAGACAAATACTTAATCTCTATACAATATTGCTTGAATTTATTTTACTTTTTCTGGGTTAAGAAGATGTTTCATTTTCTATTTATCAGGCCATATTTTCATTGTTATATTAATGCCATTCTATGTGGCAATAAACCATCTTAATTCACAGACATTTGGTGATAAAATTTTACTCTCTAGAAAAAAAAATAGCCCATTGAAAACATAAAATGTGCTAACTCTAGATGTGATATAATTAAATGTCATTGAATTCAATTTATAAGAAAATATTATAGCTTTTCAACTAGGAAAATTTTCCAGTATTATTATTCAAACAGAAGTCATGATGCTGTTATAAAAACAAGTAGTGCTTTTATAGTTTTGTTTTTATTTATAAATATTATATCACTAAACTCTAATTGATGAACTCATATGAAGTAATTTTTAAATACTCTTGGTAATCCCTATAAACATGCTGGTTTTACAGAGTAAAATAGTCATGATGAATGATCTTAAGAGAATCTCTTCAGTTTCAGAAGTCAGTAAGTACAGAATTCTATTGTGTTCTCATGGGATATTGTCCAAGATAGACCATTGGCTAGGCCATAAAGCAAGTATTCACAAATTTAATTGTGTTAAAAACACAGAGAAGTTCCCGTTGTGGCACAGTGGTTAACAAATCTGACTAGGAACCATGAGGTTGCGTGTTCGATCCCTGGCCTTGCTCAGTGGGTTGAGGATCTGGCATTGCCATGAGCTGTGGTGTAGGTTGCAGACATGGCTCAGATCCCATGTTGCTGTGGCTCTGGCATAGGGCATTGGCTATGGCTCTGATTTTACCCCTAGACTGGGAACCTCCATAAGCCACAGGAGCAGCCCAAGGAATGGCAAAAAGACAAAAAAGAAAAAAAAAAAACAACCATAGAATACATGTTCCCTGACAAAAATGCTGTTACTAGAAATCATCAGCAGAACATTTGAGAAATGCGCAAATGTTTAGAAGTGAAAGTATTTTAACTTTCGAAATTAAAATTTCTAAATGATAAACATTTCCAAAGCCATGAGTCAAAATTTTCTAACAAAAATTAGGAGTTCCTGTCATGGCTCAGTGGTTGACGAATCCGACTAGGTTGCAGGTTTGATCCCTGGCCTCACTCAGTAGGTTAAGGATCCGCCATTGCTGTGAGTTGTGTGGTCGCAGATGTGGCTTGGATCCTGCATTGCTGTGGCTCTGGTGTAGGCCCATGGCTACAGCTCCGATTACACCCCTAGCTTGGAAACCTCCATATGCTGTGGGTGTGGACCTAGAAAAGGCAAAAAACAAACAAACAAACAAAATTTCTAACAGAAATTAGAAAATAAAATTTGGAAGAAAGTAAGAATATACCAAACTTTATGGGATGTAGCTAAATTGATACTTAGCAGAAATGTATATGTTGAAAATCCTATATGAGAAAGGAAATAAAGTCTCAAATGTAAGTATTTATCTCTAAAGTCTAGAAGAGTAAGGGCAATCAAATTAAAGGAAGCAGACAGAAGGCAATAATAAATATTTTAGTGGGAAATTGTTATTAATGAAAATAGAAAAAGTGTTGAGAAAGTCAGTGGGACTGACCTCTCAGTTTTAAGTATTAGAAGTGATACTTACATATAAGATAAGAAAATAAGAAGCAAAATATTTTGCTAACAAATTTAGTAGTTTAAATGAAATGACCAAATCCTAGTGTCTTATATTACCAAAACTGACTAAATAAGTATAAAATCTACATAGACATAACATATGGAGAAATTGAATTTATAATAAAAATCTTCCCATAATGAAAAGCCCAGGCCCAGGTGGCTTCATTAGTAAATTTTATTAAACTTTTAAAGAAGTAATACCAATACTTGCCAAAATCTTCCACAAAATACAGGATGAAGGAATACTTTGCAATTTATTCTACGAAGCCAGTATTAATCTATAGCAAAACCAGCTACAAATATCACAAGAAAGCTAAACTACAAGCCAATGTCCTTACTAATATAGATGCACAATCTTCAACAAAATATTAGCAACCCAAATTCAGCAACATAATAAAAGGATTACTCACCATGAATAAACTCAGGTGTAATTTTATTTAAGAGCCAGAATTGATTAATGTGATAAATCATATAAATCACCAATTATATACTATAAATCATATACATTAATAGATGAAGAAAAAAAATCAGACAATATCCCACATCAAACATGACGAAACCTTTTCAAAGATATGGGATAGAAATAATTTTTCTAAACCAGATGAAATCTTTTCACAGATATGTGACAGAAAAGGGCATCTATGAAAAATCTACAGTGAGCATTGTAAGTAATAGTGAAAGAGTAATGCTTTCCTCTTAAGATCAGGAAAAAGACAAAGAAAAATCTCTTCAACATAGTACTGGTAATTCTATCCCAATTAAGCAAGAAAAATTTTTTCGTCAAATTGTATTGAATGAAATAAAATTTTTGACATGCACAGACAACAAAATATTTCATATAGAAAATTCTAAGGAATACACATGTACACATACTCAAACACATTCTAGAATAAATATACAGCAGAGCAAGGTCACAGGATTTAAGATCAATATGGAAAAAATCTATTGTTTCTATACCTGAGCAATGACAATCCCAAACTGAAATCAATAATACAATTCTATTTAAAAATGATAAAAAATAAAAATATTTAGGAATAACCTAAACAAAAAGGATCTGCTGAACTCTGAAAATTATGAAACTTTTCTAAAAGAAATTGAAGTTCAAATTAATTGGCATCTAAATGGGTTTTTCTGTTAATTGCTTTTTGTTATTGTTGTTTTCAACTTTATTGTCTTATAGTTGACAAATAAAATTGTAAAGTATTAAAGTATACATCATGATTTGATATACACACACTGTGAAATGGCTTCTCCTGTATAGTTAACACAATCATTACATACATACATATACATGTGTGTGCATGTGTGCGTATACATATACATATATATGTAAATTCTACCCCCTTAGCAGATTTTAATTATACAGTGCAGTTATTAACTCTAGTCACAATGATGTACATTAGATCCTCAGACCTTATTCATCTTATAGATGAAAGTTTGTTCCTTTCAGGTACCTCACCCTATTTTCCCCACTACAACCTCTAGCAACCACTTTCTATTACCTGTTTCTATGAGTTAGACTCTTTTTTTTAGACTCGATGTATAAGTAATGTCATATAATATTTATCTTTTACTGACTTGTTTCACCTAGCATTATACTCAAAAACTCCATCCATGTTGTTGTAAATGGCAGAATATTCTCTTTCTGAAGACTGAAAAAATATTCCTGTGTGTGTATGTAAAATATACACCATGTCTTCTTTATCCATTTATCCATTCTCAGACACTTAGGTTGTTTTCATACCTTCTTCTATTGTGAATAATGCCACAATAAACATTGGAGTGAAGATATTTTTTTGATATCCTTTTTTCGTTTCCTTTAGGTATATACCCAGAAATGGGATTGCTGGATCATATGGTATTTTTAACTTTCTAAGAAACTTCCATACTGTTTTCCATAGTAGCTGAACCAATTTACATTCCCACCAGTAGTGCATAAATATTTCATTTTCTCCAATGAGTCATCCAACACTTACTTCTTGTCTTATTGATAACTGACATTCTAATAGGTATGCAGTTATATCTTATTGCATATTTGATTTGCATTTCTCTGATTAGTGATGTTGGGCATGTTTCCATTTACTTTTTGTTCATTCATATATCTGCTTTTGAAAAATGTCTACTCAGATTTTCTACCCATTTTAAAATCATATTTCTATTGAGTTATATGAGCTTTTTATATAATTAGTATATTGGCCTCTTATTCAGCACAAGGTTTGCAAATATTTTCTCCCATCCTGTAGGCTGACTTTTTGTTGTTATTTTTGCTTCATGTATGTTTTTGGTGTATCACTTGTAGATTTTGGCTTTTCTTCCTTCTTTTACAAAAACTCATTTCTAAGACCAATGTCAAAGAGCTTCTTCCCTACATTTTTTTTTTCTAAAAGTTTTACACTTTGTCATCTTATGCTTGAGTCTTTAATCCTTTCTGAGTTAATTTTTGTGAGTGGTGTAAGATAGAGAACCAATTTCATTCTCTTGCATGTGGCTGTCCAACTTTCTCATCATCCTTTATGAGACTATACTTTCTCTGTTGTATTTTCCTGGCTCCTTTGTTAAAAATTAATGATCATATATAATGGTTTTATTTCTGTTTCATTGATCACTGTGTGTGTTTTATGCTAATACCATTCTGTTTTGATTACTATGTCTTTGTTATTTGATTGGAAATCAGGAAGTGCGATTACGCTAATTGCATTCTTTTTTCTCAGGATTATTTGGCAATATTCTAGTGCAATACACATCTTTTCTATTATTGTGAAAAATGCCACTGGAATTTAATTGGGATGACATTGAATTTGTAGATAGCTTTATGTAATACGGACATTTTAACAATACTTCTTCTATATGGGTATATGCATGTATATACATACATATATATATGTATATTATGTATATATATATAATTTCATGTCTTCTGAAAATAGAGCTACTTTGTGGTTGACATGTTTTTTATCTGTCTTGCCTGTCATCAATTCCAGCATAATTCTGAATACAACTTTTGAGAATAGGCATCCTTTTCCTGTCCTTGGTGTTAGAGGAAAAGTTTTAAGTTTTCACCATTGAATATAATCTTAGCTATGGGCGTTTTTTTATATATGATGTTTATAATGTTGAGTTCTGTTCCTTCTATACTTATTTTTAGATGTTTTATCATAAATGGATGTTGAATTTTGTCAAGTGCTTTTTTTTCATTATTTGAGATGATTGTATTATTTTTTCCTTCCAATTTGTTAATGTAGGGTATTCATATCAATATATTTGCAGAATGATTTCCCATCCTTTTACTACTGGTATAAATCCCACAATTATAGCATATGAGCCTTTTAATGTGTTGTTGAATTTGCTTTGCTAATCCTTTGAGGGTTTTTGCATCTTTATTCATCAAGGATACTCAATTGTAATTTTCATGCAATGACATCACCTAGTCTTGGTACCAGGGTACTGTTGGCCTTCTAAAATGAGTTTGAAAATGTTCTTTCTTTCCTTTACTAATTTTTGGAAGAGCTTGTGAAGTGTTGGTATATATTCTTCTTTAAGTGTTCAGTAGAATTCATCAATGAAGCTATCTGATTGTGGACTTTTCCTCAGAAAGTATTGACTACTGAATGGATCTGCCTACTATTAATATATATGTTCAAATTTTCTACTTCTCAAGATTTAATCTTGGTATGTTGTAAGTTTCAAGGAATTCATTCATTTCTTACAGGTTGTACAATATTTAGGTGTATGATTGTTCTTAGCAGTATCTTATGATCCTTTGTATTTGAGTGATATTAATAGTAACGTCTTCCCTTTCAACTATAATTTTGAGTACTTTTATTTATTTAGGTATTTTTTAGTATACCTAAGGGTATTCTGTTCATATTTTAAAAAACACAACATTTTTTTCCTCTTTGCAATCTCTATGCTCTTTTTTTTTTTTCCCTTCTACTCCGAATTTTGGGCTTAATATGTTCCTCTTTTTCTACTTCCTTGAAGTGTGACATTAGGTTGTTCTTTGAGATTTTTTTTTTCCTGTAAGAATTTATTGCTATATTGTAAACAGCTTATGCTGAATCCCATATGTTTGGTATATTATAGGTATATTTTCAAGGCTTTCTAGTCCATCCCCATTTACGTTTCTATGCCAGTGCTTCACTGTTTTAATTATGTAGTATACAGATGACCCCTGAACAACATAGATTTGAATTCTGTGGGTACACTTATGTGTGAATTTTTTTTCAATGACTGTTTATTACAGTATTATGTGATCCACAGTTATTTGAATCTGCAGATGTAGAGCCACAAATATGGAGGGCCAATTGTAAAGATATACTTGGAATTTTGGCTCCCCTGGGGAATTATTGTCACTGACCCCTATGTTGTTCAAAGATTAACTGTTTGAAATTGGGAAATGTGATCCCTCTAGCTTTGTTCTTCTTCCTCAGGATTGCTTTGCCTATTCATGTTCTTCTAGAGTCCCCTGCAAATTTTAGATGGCTTTCTATTTCTTTGAAAATGCCATTGGGATTTTGATAGGGGTTGCATTAAATCCATAGTTGGCTTTGGGTAGTTTGGACATTTTAACTACACTAATTCTTCAGATCCATGAACACAGGGTATCATTCTATTTGTTGGTGTCTTCTTCAACTACTTTAATCAAAATTTTGTTGTTTCCATTGTACGTATCTTTCATTTCTAGGTTAAATTTATTCCTATGTATTTCATTGTTTTTTTTTGATGCTATTGTGAATGGGATAGTTTTTTTTTTCCCCCAGGGTTCTATTTTAGAGTATATGCTGAAGATTTCTGTATGTTAATTTTATATCCCACAACTTTACTGAATTAGTTGATTAATTCAAAGAGTTTTTTGGTTGAATCTTTAAGATTTCAATGTATATGATCATATCATCTGCCAATAATTGCTATTTTACTGCTTTCTGATTTGGATGCTGTAGTATAAAACCGAAAGTTTCTAAGAGACTAGATGTTAATTATTCCCACCACAAAAACAAATGATGATAATGTGACTTCATAAACTTGTTAGCTAATATTATAGTGGCAGTCATAAAGCAATATATAAATGTACCAAATCAACATGTACAACTTAAGCTTATATATTATTAAATGTTAACTATACTTTAATTTTAAAAATTGAGATCAATGGAACCAGTCCAGTCTGGGTCCATAATTGAATAGTAAATTAATTTTTTAAAAGAAGATTCTAAGAAACTTTTCAACAGCCAACAACAAATCTGTTCTCTGTATCTATGAGTCTGGGGTGTGTGTGTGTGTGTGTGTGTGTGTGTGTGTGTATTAGATTCCACTCACAAGTGAGATCATATAGTATTGTCTTTCTTTGTCTGATTTATCTTACTTAGCATAAGGTATTCCATGCCCATCATATTGTTGCAAATGGCGGGATTTACTTCTTTGAATGAAACTGAATATAAAATGAATAATATTCCATTTTGTATATATATGACATTTTCTTTGTCCATCCATTCATCCATGGACATAGGTCATTTTTATGTCCTGGCTGCTGTAAATAATATTGCAATGAATACGAGGTGCAGATATCCCTTTGAGTTAAAGTATTGTTTCTTTTAGATAAAATCTCAGAAGTGGAATTGTTGCATCATATGGTAGTCCTATTTTCAATCTATTTTTAAGGACCTTCTGTACTGTTTTTATAGTGGCTGCACCAATTTACATTCGCATTGGCAGTACACAAGGATTCTCTTTTCTCTATATCCTTAACAACACTTACTTTTTTAACCTTTTGATAATAGCCATTCTAACAAATGTGAGGTGATAGCCCACTCTGGTTTTGATTTACATTTTCTACTCATGAAGCTATTTGGCATCTTATTTTCTAAATTGAAATCTCCTCAAAAGATACAATTAAGGAAATGCAGTCCCAAAAAAACCCTATTTCATGAATAAAAAAATAACTCTTCTAACTCAATAATAAACACATAATTTATTAAAATAAGAAAAATCATTTATAGAAAATTTTAATTAAAATATTTAAATGGCCAGTAAGCATATGAAAAGATATGTAATGCCATTAGTCATTATGAATGGACAGATTTAAACCACAAGGTATCATGTCACATACATTTTAAAATATTAAACCATACCAGTATAAGGATGTATAGTAACTGGAACTCTCATGAATTGCTAATGAAATTGTTTAATATCAGCACCACTTAGGAAAGGCATTTGGCAGCTTCTTAAAAATTTAAACGTATACTATAGGACCCAGAAATTCTATTCTTAGATATTTACTCAAAAGAAAGGGAAACCTATGTCCCTCAATAACTTATACATAAGTGTGTAGAGCATCTTTATTTGTGAAAAGTAAACTCTGAAAACTACCAAAATTTTCATCTACTGGTGAAAAGATTAAAGACAATTCTTAAAATGGAAAATATTCAGCAAGAAAAAGGAAGAAATTACTGGTACATGCAAAACTGGTAATTTCCTTAAAAATTAAATTGAGCCATAGAAGCCAAAATGAGAGACATGCCTAGTATACAATTTTATTAACATGAAACTATAGAAATGAAGAAAAAAAGCAAATAAAGTGACTGAAGTCAAATTTTATATGTAATGTGAGGCCAGGTATGTGGGTAATTGATTACAATGTCTATGAGTATAGTTCTTAGAGTGGTTTCATGGGTTTATATTCTGTCAAAAGTCATTAAATTATACACTTAAAAATCAATGAATATATTGATCAATAATATAATACCTCAATTAAAAACTTGTGGAGAAAAAGTAAAGAAGAATATTACTTTTCATCAAAAGTGAGGAAGTGTTCATAAAGTAAGTCACCTGGGAACTTTATATCTCTAAAGACTAAATTCTTCATTATGGAAATATTTTTCCAGTATTGAGCAAACACTTATTAAATGCCTGTTCTAGGACATACTGTTCCACATATTATCTCATTTAATTTTTTCATTCTTTCTGAGAATTATTAGCACTTTTTAAAGCAAATGGAAAATATGATTTCAGGGATTATATAAGATGCCCCAAATTATATAGTTCAAAGTTGGCAAGTAGTTAATTACAGGTGTTGCCAAAACTTGACCTCTGTCCACTGGTACCAAATAGAAATGAGAAGACAGAGGTTTTGGTGAAGAAAAAAAAAATAGATTTTATTGCCTCGTTAGACAAAGGAGGCCACAGCAGGCTAATGCGCTAAAGTGTGCCCTCCTCTGAGAGAGAAGAGGAAGTGGTCTTATGGTTTGGGAGTGGAAAAGAGGGCCATAGTTAAGGATCAAGGTAGATGCAAGTTTGAATTCTTCTTCAAAGCTGGTGCTGAGTGGCCCTGAGACTTATTCTGGTGGTTCTTGAGATTGTCCTACCTGTACTTGTGACCTTCTTTCTGGAAATGAAGAATGCTTCACCAAGTAATTAACATCTTCCATTTGTTGGGGGTTTTAGTTCTTCAGAACACTCAAAGGTATTGTTATGCGCATGCCTTGAGGAGGAATCAGGACCCTGCTCCAAGGCTGCACCATTGTTTCTTCATTGTTCCTTCTTTGTCTCATATCTCTTACCTTCCCTGATTAACAACTATTTGAGCCTGCCCTTTGGAACTCAGGGAAGGTCATGGAGCCTGAATGAGGCCTATTTCCTAAAGACAAGAAATGTGGGACACAGAAAGGCTTTTGTGCCCAGGAGCCCCACAGGGTCCTTCTCATTTTCACAAGGCGAGTGATTATTCTACCACCTCCTGGCTCATGTGTAATTGAGTGTTGCAAAAGAACATGATCTTCCATTATGTCCTATTGAAGATCTCTATGTCTTTCATGTGAACAAGCTGCTACTTGCTTATATGAGAAAAGGAACTAGAATCAAAAGTTTGATGAAGCAACTTGGAGATGTGGATTTAAGGTCTGTTAGACTGTTTTTAATTATTTGAGAATGAATAGATGATGTCATGTTTTCGTGAAGCATAATATAGGATTTTTTTTTCCGTGTTCCTGCTCAAATATTATTGATCTCCGTTTAACCGTTAGTGTAACATTTGGAAGCTAACTCACACTTAGTTATTGAGCATCTACTGTGAATTTCTTGCCAGAATATAGCCTAATCATCAATCTAGTTTTTAATTCATTCTACACAGCATTCTGCACACTTGAGTATGCCTAATATATGTTTAAGAATAAAAATAGTAAACACAGAAGAAGAGTAATTCATGCTTTGTTGTATCTTCTCTCTGAAGTGTTTATTAACAAAGCATTAAAAGCAAGGTACAGGGCACAGTTCATTTTAATGCTCTTATAAATATGGATTTTCCCTTTAATTTTTTAAAACAACATTTTAACTTTCAGATACCGCTATCTTTCCAACACAAAATATAACCCAAACAGAAGAGCAGATGCATTAAATAAATGTAGTATAGGTTTTTAACTGCCAAGTCTGTTTACATAATGTCTTCCTTCCATTCTTTTTATGCTTTGGTGAAAATTTAAATTTTATATTTTTTAAAGTTTGATTTATGTTGTTATTAATATTATTTATTATTCATACATTAGTATATGTGAAGTCTTAAGATAAATATCCCCCTTTTAAAAAATTCCTTATCAAAAAAGCTCGATACTACTAATAGAGAATTCAAAACACTAAACAATGAACAATGTAAAGCTGCTTCATTAGGATGTCAGTAATTTCCATAAATAGGTATGTAGTATTAAATATTTTGATCTCTTCTTTGAATATTTTGGCAAATTCCTGTCATGCAATGTCTTGCCTCAGCCCATATAACCAAGGTGTACCATGAAGAAGCCCTTTGGAATGTAAAGCATCCTTCTAAATTCCAATTAGATTTCCTAGGCATATAGACATATTTGATGAGTAAATTCAAGTTAGACAAGAAAAACAGGATTCTTGATCATGGGTAAAAACTATCATCCACAGAAATGAGTCAAAATAGTTGACTTCAAATTCTCATTTTGTCATTCACTAGCTGTTTGATTAGGGTAGTTATTTTAATCTCTCTGAACTGTTCTTTCATTATATGAAAAATAGAAGTAATATGAAACAGACCACAAGAGCTGTTTAGAGAAGTAAATAAGGTGATATTTTAAAATATCTGTCAAAGCATCAGAATATTAGAGGGCAAACTATATTTCTGTGAATTGAATTAAACATTTAATTGAATATTTCTATCATTCATTTATTATGTGCCTCTATGAACTGTTTTGCTATAACAGGATTTGCTTTCATCTGTGTCTATACATGTTCCATTTACTACCCTTTGTGTACCTTCTCCTTTCTCTACAGGTTGAAATCTCTACCTGTATACAAAAGTGCACTATAACAAATACTCCTGCCCAAAGCCATCAAAGTCCATGGAAACCCATCATTGTGTACCTATTCTCTAAATTAGCATCACTTATTTGAGTTCCTTCACTTAACTCTTACAAGATATATCCATGTTTTTTCCTCTAAATAAACACTTAGAGATCTGACTGAAGGCCTAAATGATCTGAGGGAACAGAGGCACCCAGACTTGAAATGTTTGCTTTGAACAGTCTTAAATCTTACTGTGTTGTTTACAAGCAGTTTAATAATTCTCTGTTAATACAAGTTATAATGTTATTATGGAAATACTATGGTTTTCATGAATTGACAGCATTCCTCCTAAAAAGTCTATCACTCTAGAAGACAAAATGAGAACTGTAGAGGGGTTGATATTTCTGCTTACCCAAATTCCCTTGAGTGTTCCAAAGTTGTTATGCCAGTCTTACCCACACAAGCATTCTGCTTGCCTTCTCTCCTTAGTTAATGAGTTTATGAACAATTTCACATGTTAACCCATTTGTTCCTCATTCTAGTCTTTTAAGTTGCTATGAATTCAGGATATGTTGATTGTTCTCTATTCTCTCTTCACTTGGTTGATTCTTTACCTCTGTTTGTGTCCTGTGAGCCAAAGGGAGGCAAGGGCAAGAGCTTGGTTCAGGGGGAAAAGAGGGAGCAGTCAACTTTTTTTTTTCCAATCCCATTCCTGCTTAGGCATTGTGTCTCTTACCTGGCAACATCCTCCCTTGAAGTCAGCTTCTTCCGTGTGGTCCAGATTTATAGTTCCACTTTCACTGGTCTCCAGCTACACTATTTGTCTTCAGTGTCCCTCCAGTCATAGTGACGATAGCTTTGCTCTATGGTTAGTTTTACTGTGCCTCATCATCTCTTGTTTTTAAAACTTTTCTTTAAACCCTAAATACACCTCTATAAATAGTTTCTTCATTAATGTCATTTTAACTGAACCATCTTTTTCTTGTGTCTATAATATATTGTCCCATCAATGAAGAAACATAAGTACAGAAAGATCAGCACCCCAAGTTAACTTTATAGATGATTTAGAAGTTCCCATTGTGGTGCAGCGGAAATGAATCTGACCAGGAACCATGAGGTTACAGGTTCGATCCCAGGCCTCTCTCAGTGGGTTAAAGATTCAGGTGTGGTCATGAGCTGTGGTTGAGGTTGCAGATGTGGCTCAGATCTGGCATTGCTGTGGCTTGGTGTAGGCTGGCAGCTGTAGCTCCAATTCTATCCCTAGCCCAGGAACCTCCATATGCCACAGGTGTGGCCCTAAAAAGACCCCTAAAAATGATTTAATAAGGATTTGGAACCAGGTCTGATGTACCTGAATGCTTAGTGGCTCCATGTATCAGTGCATGGAGACTACATAAAATTGATGAGAAATGCTTTGGAGATATGTATCTACATATAGATAGAGATATAGACATATATGGCATTCAGAGAATTAAACTTAAAATGATCACAATGTGAGTCAGAAAATTTTAACTGGAAAATAATATAAACAATATTTTAAAAATGCAAAAAAAAACCCCATCAAAAGTAGGAGTAGAGTATATTCTACCTAGGAGCAAAGAATAAAGGAGATGATAAGAGACAGTGTACAACCCGGGGTGTTCAGAGTATTTTAAAATGCAGCCCCATTTTTAAGGTCATTCCTAATGTGTAGGGTAAATGAAGCCCCCTTATGCTGGTATCACTCAACATTTAATACATCTCCCCCAAACCTTTTGTCTTATTACATGCTCATACAACAGCCTTATGATTTTGATTTGTGTTTGTTACACTGCCCATGGGACAAGAATGCACTAGTTTGTACATACTAAGGATATGCAAACTATGTAGATGTATTGATATTTTAAAATACTGGAGAGAATGATATTCTGAAGGATATATCAGTCCTATGAGTTGGTTAATTGTTATCTGGTCCTGTAGGATAGAGCTGCTTTCAAGGATCTGAGGAAATTGTATTTTTCAACCTGTAAGACAGAATGATAGTCATCTTATTATAGAGAGTAAATAACTTTTTCAATTTGATTATTGGAAGGAAAGGAGTAATAGAAAGACAGTATTCTCTACAATTAGCTGAGAGCCATGTAAAAATGCTAGCTAAGAGAAATAATTCTTAGGAGATATCAATTATCAGCATTATCACAAAAAATCACTTAAGGCACAACTATCTGTTTGCCAGTTTCTTCCAGTCACTCAAGTTAACAGACAGTTCTCAAAGGCTTCAGACTTTACAGCTTAATGTAGAATTTGTTATAAAAGTTATATAAACAACCAACCATAAGTATTGAACCCAGCTTGACAGTAATATTTATCTGGGTAAAATAATAAATTGTCATTCTTTTCTATAAACAAGCTTCTTGTGAATTTTATTTTATCAAATCATCCCTGAGGGAGCTGACTTGATCAACTTTTCCCCTAAATCCTAAAAAAAAGCTGAAATCCAGACCCCATACCTGGTATGGCATAGATTCCCAGAGAGACTCAGTCTAATAACTTTAGTTCATCTGATTCTGATCCCTATGATGGGGGTACAAAGTAGTTCTTAAGAATTTGGACTTTGTAATCAGACAAACCTGGGTTTGACTCTGGATCTTGCCATTCCCAGCAGTGTGATATTGGGAGTGTCTTGTTATGTAAAACAGGGATGTTAATGCCTGTATAAAAGGGTGATAATAAAGATAGGATGAAATGAGAGGAGTTTGGCTTGCAAACCACATATATCAGCTCTTAGCATTATGACCATTAGAACTCTGATGAACACAATTTGAACCTGTATCTGACTACTAGAAGTTACCCCAGAGTTTTTGTAGAGGCGTGAATTAGCATTATGAATATTAATCATTATTTGACTACATGTGAGTATATGAGGAGCTGCGTGCAGAGCCTACAGTTAATAAATGCTAGATAAAGCAGCTTTTACTAGATTTACCTGGCTTTGTAAAAGTTAGACTGGTGAGATAATAGTTATTACCATTATATTTTTAATCATCGGGTAATGGACAGAGATACTCAACATTAAACACATACTTCAAAAATATTTTAATGTAAAAATAGTGCTAAGATCTGTGTCAGGAACATCTCTTAAAACTATAGCAGACATATTTGAGCTATTTTAATTGTAAAGACTTAGAGCTTAGTAGGAGGTTTTTCAAAATACTTTTTTTAATTGAATACATCTATGCTGTTACTAGATACTAAATCATGTATAGAATCTATGGATGCAGATATGAATGTGAGAAAAAGTGTCTAAGCTTAAGGAGCTTACATTAAAGATATTTGATCTGCAACACTGGTTATTTCCTTGCATTACTATGAATAAGTTATACATAATTCCTTATGTAAAAATAAATGGAAAACAGACTTTAAACACATAGAGCTTCAATTACAAGGGCATTGCGGTATACTTATTTATCTATATATTATTTATATTCTAACCTATTCTAAATTTGTGATGCAAGAAAATCATGCAACTCTATTAAATGATTTTACCAGAGTGGATATGAGTTGCATAGGCAATGTGTATGTGATGAGAAGTGAGAAGAAGAGAGGGAATAAAAGATTCTACGCAAGATGAAAACCTTAGCCCACAGGCTTCATGGTATATTTGAAGAACTGAGAGATACATTGAATATAAAATAAAAGTAGGTAACATGAGTCTGGGGAGATAGATAGGGCCAGATCAAAAGGTTGTATGAATAGTAGGCTCAATGAAACAAGATTTGCTCTGGGGAGACAGAATCATGGTCTAAGTAGGCTTTTTTTTTTTTCTTCTTGGTCTTTTTGCCTTTTCTAGGGCCACTTCCTGCGGCATATGGAGGTTCCCAGGCTAGGGGTCTAATTGGAGCTGTAGCCACCAGCCTACGCCAGAGCCACAGCAACGCAGGTTCTGAGTCGTGTCTGCAACCTACACCACAGCTCATGGCAACGCCAGATCCTTAACCCACTGAGCAAGGCCAGGGATCAAACCCACAACCTCATGGTTCCTAGTTGGATTCATTAACCACTGAGCCATGACAGGAACTCCCTAAGCAGGCTTATGATGATGCCCAATCCACTGTGTTGATTGACTTATATGACTGAATTTGAAAGTATAGAAAGAGGACTAATTCAAAGAATAAAATACTTTTGTTGGGAACCATGTTTATGAATGCCTCTGATTTATAGCTTAGACATTTATACCCAACAATCTTAAATTGTAAATAAAATCAAAGGCTTTATTGTTCTCTTAGGAAGCACCAAATCTTTAGAATACAGAGTTGATTCATTATATGTTAAAATACTACAAAACAAAACAAAAAAATAAATAAATAAAAGGAAAAGAGAGTCCTGAAAATGTTGGAAAGAGTGTAACTCCAAAAACCATTCTTTGCATGAACCAGAGGAGGAGCACAGAGCATCATTTGGCATCTTTAGTAGAATTTAAGAAGAGCATGGGATCTGCATAACAGGCTAGGCATCATTCTAAGAGGACAGTCATGAAAGAAAGTGGGGGAAGGATGAGGACATATCAGTTGTCTGCCCTCTAACTCTAAATTAAAGTTGACAATGGGAAAAATAAAAATGAGAATTGAAAGTGTCAAAAAGTGATTTGGAATTATGCCTCAGTCACTTGAAGATTTGCTGAAAAAGCCACATTTATTTATTAAATTTTAAGTATGACGATATACAGTAAACCATTTCACCCTTATATTCTTGCAAATAGAGAAATCCCAGTATGACCTTCACAAAAAGCCTCTGACTAAAGCAGAACTGTATTCTGGTAGTCAGCACTATCTTAATTTTCCTGTTGTAATAAAGACAGAAGCCTCTTTACTTATCCAATATTTTAACACATTCATTATAAGTGACTTCATTATATATGTCTTATAAATGCCAACATATATCTTGAACTAGATTTAATATTCAGACATACCAGACAGAATATCATAGATTTCAAATGTTCCCAAATTTTGGTAAATGATATTTTATAGAACTTACCAAGTACTTTAAGCTAGAGATATATTGCTTTACTATAATGGACGTAAGTAGGTCTAGAGTAGTTCTCAAAAAAAACCGATTTCTCATGTTACACACAAAAAATTCTAAATGGCCAAAGTCCAAACATCATCTAAGAAAAGGTAAGACTGACTGGCATAGTAATGGCACAGCTGCATCAAACTGTATGAATCTGCTTTTATAGTGGTTAACCACTGAGGAGACCAGTGAGTTGAGTCAACAACTAAACGTTTAAAACACACACCTACAAATATAATATACATTGATTTTGCTATACACAGTGGTAGTTAAATGTACTTTGAGGAAGTTCTCAGCACTGACCGTGGGATTATATGAATTGAAAATATTCAGGAGTTCCCGTCGTGGCGCAGTGGTTAACGAATCCGACTAGGAACCATGAGGTTGCGGGTTCGGTCCCTGCCCTTGCTCAGTGGGTTAACGATCCGGCGTTGCCGTGAGCTGTGGTGTAGGTTGCAGACGCGGCTCGGATCCCGCGTTGCTGTGGCTCTGGCGTAGGCCGGTGGCTACAGCTCCGATTCAATCCCTAGCCTGGGAACCTCCATATGCTGCGGGAGTGGCCCAAGAAATAGCAACAACAACAACAACAAAAAGACAAAAAGACAAAAAAAAAAGAAAAAAGAAAATATTCAAAAGTACTTGAATTAATAGAAATCACAGGAAAATGTATTTAAGTTTTTTAAAATAATGTCTTTGAAGTAAAATCTTCCATTGAAATTCAGATGAATAATTGTCCATGACCTTGGCTTACATGGTGTCCAGCAGTGTCATGACAGCCATTAAATCTTCTCATAAATTGCATATGAGACTAGTCTTATTTTATTTTAAAACCAGAATCCTCCAAATCACTTTGAAGATAGATGACCTGAAAAAGAGAAGAAGTAAGAGGCAAAAAGAGATATAGATAGATGATAGATAGATAGATAGATAGATATAGATAGCAAGAGTGAGAGAGAGAGGGGCTGGGTTGAGGGAGGGATTATAGCAACACAAACACATCATCTTAACATACATGGTAAAGAATAGCTTATGAAGACAATTTAAAAGCCCTTAGGCCACCATTCCCCCACCATGCCTTCTTCCCACAGGCAATTACCTTTGATCATTTTGGATTTTATGCTCCACCGGTACTTCATTCCATGGTGTCAAATCCTTTAAAATATTAGATATTAACGAGTTTCTCCCTAATTAAAAAAAAAGTTAACTTTTCACCATCTTGATCCTCAGCCATTTCTCTTCCTTCATAAGGCTAATAGTTATTTCTTGAGTCATTCTTTTGACTATAATTTTCATTTTGAACAATATACTGAGAGTGCCCCATTTTTCACAGGAGGAAGGAAGTAGCCTTAAGCCAATGCTTTACTTCCTAACCTATCAGCAATAGATACCAACCATGGGAATGAAAACAGGTCCCCACAGTTTACACCATGAGTAAGATGGAGGTAGAGGTCTCTAGAATGTTCCCAGTAAACATGTAAATGATCAGAGAGAGAGGGGTGTAGCCAAAACTCACAAAATTACTGCCTATAACTCTGATGGTATGGCAGTTTCTTCAGGGGAAATGGAGGAGCTCTAGGAGACCCAGAGAAAAACAGCGTTAGAGAACTCTGCAACCGGGACTCACACCCCCAGAATGAGAGCATCTTCCGCCGCCCCCCCCCCAGGAGAACCTGTTTAATCCATTCTGAGGATAAAGTAGCAAAGGAGGGCCTGAAATCGCTAAGGGGAAGAGGTGTGAGAGAAAATATGACATGAGAAGACCTCATGTTAAAGAAACTGCACATCCAGGAAGCAATAGCAAAAGTTCTTGAGCCATTTAAACGTCTTCCCTTCTCCAAATGATCCAGGAAATCCTAAACATGCAAATATGAATTATTTAAGTATGAATACACATTTTAAAAGCATACATGACCATATAAATATATATCTTTAAGATTAAAATTAGGGAGTTCCCATTGTGGCTCAGTGGTAACGAACCCAGCTAGTATCCATGAGGATGTGGGTTCGACCCCAGCCTTGTTCAGTGTGTTAAGGAACCGGTATTGCCGTTTGCTGTGGTGTAGGCTGCAGACATAGCTCAGTTCCCACTTTGCTGTGGCTGGGGTGTAGGCTGACAGCTACAGCTTCTATTCGACCACTTGCCTGAGAACTTCCATATGTTGTGGGTGCAGACCTAAAAAAAGAAAAATCAAAAAAAAAAAAAAAGATTAAAAATAATTGGGAGATTTTTAGCAAGAAGAACAAAAAATAAATCACCAGAAAAAATGTAAAATGAAGCAGAAGGAAAGGATAATGCACCAAAACTTCAATTTAAATATATAAATATTGGAAATATGAAAAAATAACAAGAAAATAAAGGAATTTGACACTTAGAATGCTGATTTTTAACATATCCTTTTTTTATTTGACAAAGGTATTTCAGTTAATAGTAATAACATAATAAAATAAATGTAGTAATGACCAGAGAATAAAAGCAGAATTTTTTGAAGTTTACATAATCATACTAATAAAAGTAAAAACTAATATAAATATTAAAAGTAATGAATTAGTTCTAAAATACATTAATGTATTTTATCTTGATAAAAAGTAAAAAGGAAACATACACGTTATCTGTCACAGTAATTTTACAATGTAATTCCTGTTTTCAAGCAATTTATAAATTGCTCAATGATTCATGTTTATTAGAAAATACAGTTTACATGTTATTCCATCTTCACTCATAGTTGATCAAAGAACAGTTTGAAATGATTTTTAATATTGAATTTTTTAACATTAAAGTGACTGATATGCCAATGAACAGGAAAATATTAAATTAATTTGGCAGAAATTGTTTAAATTCTTACTTCATAATGTATTTTAGAAATTGCAAGTATAGAAATGCCTTGATCTCTATTAATATCTTTGCTTCTGGATTTATTTTCATGGCTTTTATATATCGCCATAGTCCAACATGTTCTATCATAATATTTTAGAGATTAAAGAAAAAACAGACTTTGAAACTTCTTTCTTGGGAAAAAAAAAGGCCAAAGGAAATAGCTAAATGGTAGTAAATATTGAGCTCACTTGATTTGTTGCTTTAGAGTTTCTAGGACTGGAAATTTAAGATAAGTTTCTTTCATTTTATTCTCCAGTATCCTTAGTGGAAATTTGATTCTTACTCTCTGTAAGTAAAGATCAGTTTCTTCTGTGAGGTTGTTGTTGTCATTGGAAAATTAATAGTCTTCTACATAATTTCTGCTTTCCAGTCTTCAAAGAGCTGTTTTAGTACTTGATATTTCATGTTAAAAGACTCATTTGTCTACTTGCAAGTGTTGTAAAACTTTATTGCAGGAAAAAATAATAATTTAGAAAATAAAAATCACATGTAGCAAATAGAAAAATCTGAGAACTATCTTTTTTTTTTTTTTTGTCTTTCTGTCTTTTTAGGGCCACACCTGCAGCACATGGAGGTTCCCAGGCTAGGGATCCAGTTGGAGCTATAGCTGCCAGCCTAGCCAGGGCCACAGCAATGTAAGATCTGAGCTGTGTCTGTGACCCACACCACAGCTCACGGCAACGCCAGATCTTTAACCCACTGAGCGAGTCGGGATTGAAGCTGGGTGCTCACGGATGCCAGTCAGGTTTGTTAACCACTGAGCCACAGTGGGAACTCCCTAGAAGTATCTTTTGTATCCACACTTTCTTTTGGGTAACACAAGAATTCAAAGATTGAGATGAACTTAGCCAAATTTCTCTTTACTGTGCTCATAGCTTGACAGTGAGCAGCACACCTGGTTATGTGGGGAAGCTTTTTTACTTTTACAATAGTAATATGCAACATGGTCACACTGCAGAACTCAAGTGTTTAAAGTTCTGCCTATCTGGCTTTAGGACCCCTGCACTCATTGTTGATCTGAATTTGTGTTTGTTGGAAAGTGTATGTGGTACCACCAGGATTAGAGAGAGAAACAGAATCAGAAGATAGAATGATTTTGGAATGTTACTTGTTTACTCTTGAAAAGATCCCATATACCTGAGCCTGCATATTTCTGAGCTAGTTGTATAACAGTCTACTAAAGAAACTTCTATATATAAAATATCTATTAAAGATGAATAATGTGTGTTATTATGAAATATGTGTATGTATGTACAATTAAAACTCAAGAATAGAGTAACTGTTCAGAAAATTAGAGAGAGAAAAGATTTCAGGTAATTAAATTCTTGCTAGCAACATTGACATTGCTGGCACCTAATGATAATAAAATATAGTTTAGGTGTTAATAAATGTTATTGTTGATTTAAAATCCTCTGTAGAAAAAACATCCATCTATTGACTACACCCATGTATCGACCACTCCCACCACACTGCCCTTGAAATTTGAATGAGTGAAATAAATTCTAGGAATTAAAATAACACAATGAAATTTTATACTTCACTCAGTACTTTTGTTGTCTGTAGTAATGCTAGCATTTTTATTTTATAAGGGAAAATAAAGCATTTAGTTAATTATGTTATGAATAAGTCGATTCGCTAGAAAAGAGATGCAATTATAAAATCAAATAGATTAAGTGAAAGCAGCATAATGTTAAAACTGAACATATTATGAAATATTGATATCTGTGTACTAAAAATATATATTCTTACAGGAATGTTTTCCAATAACAACAAACACTGCCAGCAGCACCATATTTAAGTCTCTAAGTGAGTTACTTCCTAAATGGAACCTGGAATACTTGGAAATGCCTGATTTGATTCCAGATCTTGATGTGAGCCTGGTTAGCAGAAAGAGGGAAGCATTAAAAAGTAATAGTATCATTAAAAAAAAGTAACAAATGTCAGCGTACTAACCAAACTGTGGCAATGGGAACATTAGAAAAAAAATAGTACTTTCAATAATTTAAACATATGTAATCAATTAAAATAAAGGAGTACTGGAGTTCCCATCATGGCTCAGTGGTCAATGAACCAAACTAGAATCCATGAGGATTCAGGTTAGGTCCCTGGCCTTACTCAGTGGGTTAAGGATCTGGCGTTGCTGTGAGTTTTGGTGTAGGTCACAGATGAGGCTTAAATCTGGCATTGCTATGGCTGTGGTGTAGGCCAGAAGCTACAGATCCAATTCAACACCTATGCTGCAGGTATGGCCCCTAAAAAGAAAAAAGGAAAAAAATACATAAATAAATGAGTATGAAATATATTCATTTAAGAAAGAAAGAAAGCCAGAGAAAAATTCTTTGTAACTATTTGGGGAGGGGAGGTCAATTGAACTATTAATTGTTAAAATTTGAAAGATAAATACATACTGAGTTTTTTCTGATCAAATGATCTACATTTTTAATAAAATAATCAATTCAGTAGATTATCTTTCTGCACCACCAATTGCATATATATATATATATATATGCAAATGTTACCAAGTGGTTAGGAGCAATGAACATGGTTAAAGGAAAAGGAGTCATTCATAAAATACCAAATTAAGAATATACAAATCATAGAATTACGTTTCAGTAAAAATTTATAAAATAAAACTGATGAAGGGGATATAATTATAATAAATGACCTATTTCAGCATCATTAAGGAATGGTCAGTCAAATATATATGTCTCATGCCATAACACAGTTTAAACTATAAAACATCCCAAACTACAGACTGTCTTAAAAGATATTTTATCTATATTAAAAATATCTATATGACACATCAGGATTTTATAATTATCTCCAGTTTATGTGAGAAGGGAGTACAGATAAAGCTATAGATGGCCATAATGTTGTATTGGAAACATTCACCACACTTTCATTTACTGGTTTATATCTCCAGGTTTGTCTAGTACATGATCCATTTCAGAAAAAGGGGTTATGTATTTGCCTTATTTTGTTTCTGACCTCCAGGAACCAGTTCTGGCCCATGGAAAAAGTTCAGTATATAGCAGTGAAATAGAATAAATCCATAACCTACATACATGCCTTTTAAGGTTGAAGGGGAAAATTGTGTAATAAATATTCTTATAAAGGAAATTATTTTATTTTATTTTTTCTACTGTACAGCATAGTGACCCAGTTACACATACCTGTATACATTTTTTTTTCTTACATTATCATGCTCCATCATAAGTGATTAGACATAGGTCCCAGTGCTACACAGCAGCATCTCATTGCTAATCCATTCCAAAGGCGATGGTCTGCATATGTTATCCCCAAGCTCCCAATCCATCCCACTCCCTCCCTCTCAGCAACCACAAGTCTATTCTCAAAGTCCATGAGTTTCTTTTCTGTGGAAAGTTTCCTTTGTGCCTTATATTAGATTCCAGATATAAGTGATATCATATGGTATTAGTCTTTCTCTTTCTGACTTACTTCACTCAGGATGAGAGTCTCTGGTTCCATCTATGTTGCTGCAAATGGCATTATTTTGTTCTTTTCTATGGCTGAGTAGTATTCCATTGTGTATATATACCACATCTTCCTAAACCAATCATCTGTCGATTGACATTTGGGTGGTTTCCATGTCTTGGGTATTGTGAATAGTGCTGCAATGAACATGCGGGTGCATGTGTCTTTTTTTAAAGGAGAGTTTTGTCTGGGTATATGTTCAAGAGTGGGATTGCTGGGTCATATGGTAATTCTATGTATAGATTTCTAAGGTGCCTCCATACTGACCTCCATAGTGGTTGTATCAGCGTACATTTCCATCACCAGTGCAAAAACATTCCCTTTTTTCCATACCCTCTCCAGCATTTGTTATCTGTGGACTTATTAATGATGGCCACTCTGACTGATGTGAGGTGGTATCTCATGGTAGTTTTGATTTGCATTTCTCTAATAATCAGGGATGTTGAGCATTGTTTCAGGTGCTTGTTTGCCATCTGTACATCTTCTTTGGAGAAATGTACATTCAGGTCTTTTGCCCATTTTTCCATTGGGTTGTTGGCTTTTTTGCAGTTGAGTTGTGTAAGTTGCCAGTATATTTTAGAGATGAAGCCTTTGTCAGTTGCATCATTTACCACTATTTTCTCCCATTCTGTAAGTTGTCTTTTTGTTTTCCTTTGCTGTGCAAAAGCTTGTCATTTTGATTAGGTCTCATTGGTTTATTTTTGCTTTACTTTCTGTTGCTTTGGGAGACTGACCTGAGAAAATATTCATGATGTTGATGTCAGAGAATGTTTTGCCTATGTTCTCTTCCGGGAGTTTGATGGTGTCTTGTCTTAAGTCTTTCAGCCATTTTTGGTTTATTTTTGTGAATAGGGTGAGGGTGTGTTCTAGTTTCATTGATTTGCATGCAGCTGCCAGGTTTCCCAGTGATAGTTGTTGAAAAGACTGTCTTTTGCCCATTTTATATTCTTGTCTCCTTTGTCAAAGATTAACTGACCATAGGTGTCTGGGTTTCTTTCTGGGTTCTCTATTCTGTTCCATTGTTCTGTCTGTCTGTTTTGATACTGGTACCACACTGTCTTGATGACTGTGGCTTTGTAATATTGCTTGAGGTCTGGGAGAGTTATGCCTCCTGCTTGGTTTTTGTTCCTCAGAATTGCTTTGGTGATTCTGGGACTTTTGTGGTTCCATATAAGTGTTCGGATTGTTTGTTGCAGTTATGTGAAAAATGTCATGGGTAATTTGATAGGGAGTGCATTGAATCTGTAGATTGCTTTGGGTAGTATGGCCATTTTACAATATTAATTTTTCCAACCCAGGAGCATGGGATATCTTCCCATTTATTTATATCTTTAATTTTCTTGACTAATGTTTTATAGTTCTCAGCATATAAGTCTTTCACCTCCTTGGTCAGGTTTATTCCCAGGTGTTTGATTTTTTGGAGTGCAATTTTAAAAGGTATTGTATTTTTATATTTCTTTTCTAACATTTCATTGTTAGTATACAGAAATGCGACTGAATCCTGAACGTTAATCTTATATCCTGCTACTTTGCTGAATTTGTTGATCAGTCCAAGTAGTTTTTGGGTTGAGAACTTAGGGTTTTTTATATATAGTATCATGTCATCTGCATAAAGTGACAGTTTTACCTCTTATCTTCCTATTTGGATGGCTTTTATTTCTTTTGTTTGTCTGATTGCTGTGGCTAGGACATCCAATACTACATTGAATAACAGTGGTGAGAGTGGGCATCCTTGTCCTGTTCCAGATTTTAGTGGGAAGGCTTTCAGCTTTTCTCCATTTAATATTACATTTGCTGTGGATTTGTCATAAACGGCTTTGATTATATTCAGGAATGTTCCCTCTATACCCACTTTGGTAAGAGTTTTTATCATGAATGAATGTTGGGGCTTGTCAAATGCTTTTTCTGTATGCCTTGAGATGATCATGTGGTTTTTGGCTTGTCTTTTGTTAATGTGGTGTATGATGTTGATTGATTTACATATGTTGAACCATCCTTGTGAACCTGGTCATTGTGTACAATCTTTTTTATATGTTGTTGGATTCAAATGGGTAAAATTTTGTTGAGACTTTTTGTGTCTACATTCTTCAAAGATATTGGCCTATAGTTTTCTTTTTTGGTAGTATCATTTATGGTTTTGGAATGAGGATGATGGTGGCATCATAGAATGTTTTGGGGAGTGTTCCTTCTTTTTCAACCTTTTGAAAAAGTTTAAGGAGGATGGGTATAAGTTCCTCTTTGTATGTTTGGTAGAATTCTCCTGTGAAGCCATCTGGTCCTGGACTTTATTTGTAGGGAGTGTTTTTAATGACATATTCAATTTCATTTCTAGTGTTTGGTCTGTTCAGTTGATCTATTTCTTCTTGATTCAGTTTTGACAGGCTGTAAGTCTCCAGAAAGTTGTCCATGTCTTCTAGGTTGTCAAATTTGTTAGCATACAATTGTTAGGGTGTTATCTCATGGGTTTTTGTATTTCTGTAGTATCCTTTGTGACCTCTCCTTTTTCATTTCTTATTTTGTTTATTTGGGTTTTTTCTCTCCTCTTCTTGTTGAGTCTAGCCAGAGGTTTGTCAATTTTGTTTACCTTTTCTAAGAACAGGCTCTTGGTTTGATTGATTTTTTTCTATTGTTTTTTTAATCTATTTTACTGATTTCCTCTCTGACCTCTATGATTTCCTTCCTTCTGTTGACATTAGGTTTTACTTGTTCTTCTTTTTCTAATTAATTTAGGTGGTGGATTAAATTGTCGATTTGAGATTTTTCTTCTTTTTTGAGGAAGGCCTGTATTACTAAGAATTTCCCTCTGAGCACTGCTTTTGTGGCATCACATAGATTTTGGGTGGTTGTATCTGCATTATCATTTGTCTCGAGGTAATTTTTAATTTCCTTTTGATTTCCTCATTGACCCATTGCTCTTTTTAGTAGCATGTTTTTTCATTTCCATGTAGTCAGTTTTTTCTCATTTCTTCTCCTGTGGTTGATTTCTAGTTTCATGGCATTGTGGTCAAAGAAGATACTTGAAATAATTTCTATGCTCTTAAATTTGTTGTGGTAAGCTTTGTGCCCCAGTATGTGATCATTTCTTGAGAATGTTCCATGTGCACTTGAGAAGAATGTGTATTCTAACTTTTGGATGTAATGTCATGACAATGTTGATTAAGTCTAACTTTTCTATTGTGTCCTTTAGGATCTCTGTTGTCTTATTGATTTCCTTTCTAGAGGACCTGTCCATTGATTGATGTGAGTGGGGTGTTAAGGTCTCCTACTATGATTATATTCCCATCAATTTCTCCTTTTATGTCTGTTAGAATTTGTTGTCAGTATCTGGGAGCTTCTATATTAGGAGCATATATACTGATGATTGTAATATCTTCTTCTTGAATGGCTCATTTAACCATTAAATAGTGTCCTTCTTTTTCTTTATGGCTTTCATTTCAAAGTCTATTTGGTCTGATATGAGTATTGTAACTCCTGCTTTCCTGCCTTGACTTTGGCATGAAATATCTTTTCCCATTGCCTCACTTTCAATCTATATGTGTCCTTTGCCCTAAGTTGAGTTTCTTGTAGACAGCAGATTGAAGTTTTTTGCTTTTTATCCAATCTACCACTCTGTGTCTTTTGATTGGAGCACTCAGTCCATTTACACATAATGTGATTATTGATAGATATGTATTTATTGCCATTTTAAACCCTGTTTTCCAGTTGATTCTATGTTTCTCTTCTTTTCTTTTTTGGGTTGGATGGTTTCCATTTATTTTATGCTCGAGTACTTTTCTTTTCAGTTTTTGTTCAGGTATCCCCACCAGTGGTGGGCCATGTCAACCTCTGGAGACAGGGATAACTGTGGCAGTTTGGTCTCACCACCTGTAGGCTCAGTCTGCTGCAGGCTAGCAAGTGGCTTCCCATGGCCAGAGATGCCCATTCCACAGCAGGCTAGCAAGCAGCTTCTGGCCACAGGGGGGGCTGTGCTGGGAACACTCCACCCTCTGCAAGCCAGCATGCACATGTGCACACTCAAGCACAAGGAGTTTTCTCTGGCATCCCTCCCCTCCTTCTTTCATCCTCCCCAACAGCGGTGGTGCCTTGCCTCTCCTGCAGGTCCAGACATTCTACCGGGTTCCCTCTGCAGTGGGTTTCCATTCCCAGTCCTTAGCGTAACGTTCCCCCACCCAGGGCACATTGCTCCTTAGCCTCTTAGGCTGTGTCCACACCACCAACTCCAGCCCTTTCCTGGGGACTGACCTCCAGAGCCTAAATCTCAGCACTCAGCCCCCACCTAAGTGTCTCAGGCTGTGGTGTCTCTGCCAGTGGTTCAGATGATATGTGCATCTCTCTGCTTTTCCATTCTCAGACCTGCTGCTGTGTTTTTCTTAGTTACTTTGAGGTGCCCCCAACTCAACTGATCTGTTGGTTAGGCGACTTCCCAGGGTGTGGGTTCCTTTTCTCCTTCACGGCTCTCTCTTTGGAATGCTAGTGTGGTCCTGATTCCTTTTCTCTCTCTCTCTCTTTTTTTTCTATTGTTCTACCCAGTTATGTCAAGAGTTTCTTGCCCTTTTTGGAGGTTTAAGTTCTTCTGCCAGCATTCAGTTGACGTTCTGTGTCAGTTGTTTTACATGTAGATGTGTTTTTTTTAATGTGTTTGTGGGAGAGGGTGAGTGCAACCTCTTACTCTTCTGCCATATTGCTCCCAGGATTATATCTATAAAGGAAATTATAAAAGAAAACCTTCACAAGGGTTAGATGGATGGTATCAATTTCAAATGCAAAAATCATAATCTTGGTTTGAATCTTGTAACTTCTGCTTATTAATTTTGTCTGAGGGCAAATAACTCATCATACTTCTTGGAGAATAGAGGACAATGGTATTTATGTCACAGAATTTTGAGAATATCACAGGCCAAATACACTGTCTGCTTATCTATCAGCACATCCTAACTCTTACTCATTTGACCACACCTGCATAACTGTGAAATTTTAAAGCAAGTTCTCGCAAACAGACTTTACAACCATTTCAAATAAAAATATATATTATCTGGGTACTGTTTCAATCTATGGATAATCTCAATTTAATCTACTATTAAGGAGTTCTGTTGTGGCACAGAAGGTTAAGGATCTGGCGTTGTTACTGTACCAGTTTGGGGTGCTTCTGGGGCATGGCTTTAATCCCTGGCCCTGGCCCTTGAGCTTCTTCATGCCACAGGAGTGGCCAAAAAAAAAAAAAAAAGATTAAAAGATTTTAAAAATCTACTACTAAAGTCAGTAATAGATTTTACCTTTGGCCAATATTCTATTTAAGATTATTATCAAGATGCTATGAATCCTCTACCCTCTGAAGCAATAGAGAAGATAAAAACAAATTTAAAGGACAATGCAAATGTTATTGTATTTTTAACTCATGTTGATATCACCTAAGAGCCCATAAATTGGATGTCTTTAAATAAAAGTCACAGACATGGCCCTATATTTCTCGGACTCAAGAGAGTATCATCCTAGAATAAATTACTTGCTTTTATTTATCTTCTGTCATTTTTGCCTCACTTGGAAGATAAGGTCACTTAAACTTTACTTGATCCATCTTCCCTATAGCAGTGTGTTAGTTTGTGACAAAGTAGGGTCTTATGGAGTTTTTGACCTATAGAGTTCTGTTGAATTGTGGAAAGCCCAAAGTCTTGCTTGGAATACAGATTAAGAGAGAAGTGAAAATTTTGTGAAAAGATAAAAATGAACCAAGGAAACGGTGCTATGTATTTACAATTGTGACTAATCTTTTGTAGGAAAATTATTAATTTATAGATTAACTAATTCTCTATGTTTTATTATGGAAAACTTCTTCCAAAGTTATATTATTTTTAAATATTCCCATGTTCAGTCAATTTTAAGGCCACAACATTAGACACTGAACAACAACTATATGGAAGGTTGGATAGATAGGGATTTAGATTTAGAGATATAGATAGAGATATAACTTTAAGTTACTGAAGTCTCCACAGTTTCCTGTAATATAAAGTTGTAATTATAATAGTAACTACTTCAGAAGGTGGTGATGATTAAACACGATGATATGAGTAAATCAGTAGTGGTAGTAGTAACAAGAGTAATTTTATGCTCTATGATTGTGCACTGTGTACTAATTGTTCCAACCATGTCAAATTATGGTACTTACATTTTGGTGTGCTGTGATCTCTAATGGTTCCAGGTCTTTGAACATGCTGTCACCTTTACATAAAATGTCCTTCTTCCTCTTGCTCATGTGGTAAAAGTTGCCTTATATTCAAAAATCAGTTAATCCTTCCAGAGCTGGGAGGCCACATGTGGTTCTTAAGCAGAGTTTTACATATCTTTTAAAAGCATCTAGAATTCTCATTAGCTGTTGTCACCTCAAACGTCTTGTCTGTACTCCCTTTAAAAAAAAAATCACTCACCAGTCTGCAAATACAATATACACATTTTCTGTAAAATTCAAAGCAATAACAATTTATGAGTTTGATCCCTGGCCTGGGAACTTCTATGTGCTGAGGGCACAGCCAAAAAAACAAAAACAGAAAAGCAATAACAATTTAGAAATTGTAGGAGGAAATATAATTTACATGAAGGACAAAATTTATGAAAATGATGTAAGAAAAAGGATGATAAATTTGCCAATTTTAATTTCACAAGTATGTTATCATTTATCCTAATTTATTATTGATATTGATAAAAAATATAGGACATGGATTTTATTAATAGCCAGATAAAAATAGAGGTAAATTTAAACAAAACTGAACAAAACCAGAAGAGAAAAATGAAAAAACAAAAAAATTAAAAACAAACATAAAATTAAATATATGAACAGGAAATTAGCTTACATATTGGAGGAGTTAAAATTCCACCAATCATCAGAGTTAGAGTAGGTAGGTGCAAAAAATGTGAATTAAGCAGTATTACTATAATGCAATATAGAATTGAAAACAAGGGCCATTATGTGACATAAATAAAGATATTTTCTATTAATAGAAGCTACCATTTATCAATAGTATGCATGATTTATGATCCTAAAAATTTTAGTGTTGTTGGGGAGAGGGAATTTCTCCTGCCTCTCTTGTGTTCTTCTGGATGGACTAAGAATAAAATTGACAGGAAAGATGAACAGGAAAAAAAGAAATTTTAATTTGTGTGCAAGGAAGTCTCTTAGAAATAGGACCTAAGAAGTGGCCAAAGGAGGCAACTTTGATATTTTTTAAGATAAAGAAACAATAAATTTGGGAAGAATTGATAGGACAAAGAAAAATTGATTTCGGGTGCTCAATTCGTGAAGACTATAAACAGAATTTGAACAGGGGAAGTAATGAATAACAAGATTTGTTCATACAAATTCCCTGCCTCTGGCAATAAGGGTGTCCTTCTATCTCCAGGTAGAGGGAGTGCAGCTTTCATGTGAGGAATTTATTTCTCACTTTCAGAGAGAGGGGGAGAAAGTTCATAGTGGACCTCTTACATTGGCCATTTCTTAAGTAATTTTGAATTAATTTGAAAACTTAAAAGTAACTCATTTCTCTCAGAATTTTACAGATAGATACTAAATAAGTATAGATGTAAGATTTAATATTATCAACATCCTTTATTACAAATACACACATCCACATTTGTACTAATGATGCAGTCTACAGAGAGCATACCATGTCTGCAAGTCAGGGAACATCACTCTATCAAGTGTGCATTCAGAACATCACAAATGCTCAATCCAATAATAAATATTCTAGCTCATATATACTGTATAGTGTGTGTGGGGGGGGGGTGGGAAATGCCAGATTTGAATTTAAAAGAACCTGAGCAATGTTTGCAAGATGGTGGACTGGGCTGCCTCCAGACCTTGTACCTGAACAAGAACAATGGCTTGCCAGCCATTCATGGCCACAGATCCTAGGGTGCTTTACAAATGAAAGTGAAAAGAAGATTTAATCAGACAAAAAAAAAACTGAGGGAGTTCATGACCACTAGACCTGGCTTAGGAGAAGGGATAAAGAGAGTTCTTCAAGTGGAAACAAAAAGATGGTAAGCACCAACATGAAAGCATATAAAAACTATAAATCTCACTGCTAAAGGTAAATATAGTATAAAGACCAACACAGAATATTATAATTCATAGTAATGGCTTAAAATCACTTTTAACTTTAGCATTTAAAATAAAAGACAAAATCAGTAAGAGTAAGAGTAACCACAGAATTTGTTAGTGGAAACACAACATAGAAGTAAAATCTGCCCTCAGTTTCATAAAGTGTGTATAGGGAGGTGTATAGTCTGCATACTCCCAAAATTATCCATATAGAAGAGATGGCAATGGCTAAGACAAGTTCACTGTAAATCCATGGCATCTACAAAAACAAGTATCATAAATATTCAAAGAAGAAAAAGAAAAACACAGAACTATAAAATAAATCAAACCACGAAGACAATAAAAGGAAAGGAAAAAGAATGAGAAAGCAACATAAAACAATGAACATACTGACAACAGTAATTATCAAAAATTACTTTAAATGTAAATGAACTTTAGAAGGGAGGAAGAGATAGGAATACAATGACTCTACCAGGGTTTTTTTTTTTTTTTCCCCCCAAGAATCAGTATTCAGTTTTATCAAACACTTTTTCTGCTTAGTTTTATGTGGTCCCATGAGTTTTGTTATTTTTATTTTTCCTGGCCAATGAAAACATGCTGAATTTTTCCTTTTTGAAAAAAAGGTTCTTTATGCTATATGGTAAGATCTTGTGCCCTGAAAATTTGCTGAATTTGTTGATCAGTTCAAGTAATTTTTAGAGCCCTTAGGGTTTTTATAGTATCATGTCACCTACATAAAATGACAATTTACCTCTTCCTTAAAATTTGGATACCTTTTATTTCTTTTATTTGTCTGATTGCAGTGCCTAGGACTTGCAATGCTATGTTGCATAAAAGTGATGAGAGGGGGCAGGCTTGTCTTGTTCCAGATTTTAACAGGAAGGCTTTCAGCTTTTCTCTGTTGAGTATTATATTGGCTGTGGATTTGTTATATGTGGCTTTTATTATGGTGAGATGTTTCCTCTACACCCACTTTGGTAAGAGTTTTTATGATAAAAATATGTTGAATTTTGTCAAATGCTTTTTCTGTGTCTATTGAGATAATCATGTAGTTTTTGAATTTCCTTTGTTAATGTGGTGTATGACCTTGCTTGATTTGTATATGTTGAAACATCCTCGTGAACTCTGTTAAATCCCACTTGGTCATGATGTGTGACTTTTTGGGTCATGTGTCAGATTCAGTTTGCTAAAAATTCTGTCAAGATATCTTGTATCTAATTCATTGTATATATTGGGCTATAATTTTCTGCTTTGGTGCTGTCTTTGCCTGCTTTTGGTATTAGGGTGACAGCTTCATAGAATGCTTTTGTGAGTGTTCGTTCTTCAATCTATGGAAGAGTTTGAGAAGGGTCAGTGTAAGTTCTTTTTTGTATGTTTTGAATTTTGTTCTTTAGCATGTTAATACAGTGGATTACATATTTTGACTAGAATATTGAATGAACCTTGCATCCTTGGAATTATTATAATTATTTTTGTATATTGTTGAATTCTACTTGGTAATATTTTACTAAGAATATTTGTGTCCATACTCATTTAAGCTTTTTTCTAGTTTTTTCGCGTGTGTTTTCTGGTTTTGTATCAGGGAAATATTATCTTCATAAAATTAATTGGGAATTGTTCTCTCATCTTATATTTTTCAGAATAGATTTTGTAGAATTATTACTAATTCTTCATTATGTTTGGTAGAATTCTCCAGCAAAACCATGTGGTCTTTCAGATTTCTTCATTGGTAATTTTAAAATTATGAATTCAATGCCTTTATAAGACAAGTTATAAAACAATTCAAATGATCTATTTTTTTTTTGGTCTTTTGTCTTTTTGTTGTTGTTGTTGTTGCTATTTCTTGGGCCGCTCCCGTGGCATATGGAGGTTCCCAGGCTAGGGGTTGAATCGGAGCTGTAGCCACTGGCCTACGCCAGAGCCACAGCAACGCGGGATCTGAGCCGCGTCTGCAACCTACAACACAGCTCACAGCAACGCTGGATCCTTAACCCACTGAGCAAGGGCAGGGACCGAACCCGCAACCCCTCATGGTTCCTAGTCGGATTCGTTAACCACTGCGCCACGACGGGAACTCCTCAAATGATCTATTTTATGAGTTGTGGTAGTTGGGGTTTTTAGAGGAATAGGTTTATGTTGTGTGTATTTTCAAACTGATGCATTTAGAGTTATTTATAGTATTCTTTTTTTATCCTTAAGATGTTTGCAAAATGCATGATAATGTCCCATTTTTCATTCCTACTATTGATAAGTTGTGTTTATTTTTTGTTCATAATTGATTTTTTTCAAAGAACTTTTTTTGTTTCATTGATTTTTTTTTGCTTTTTTCGTTTTCATTGTTGCTGACCTCTGCTCTTATCTTCATTATTTTCTTTCCTCTACTGCTTTGAGGTTATTTTGCTCTTGATTTTCTAAATTCTTAAGGTGGGATCTTAGATTATCAATTTGAGACTTTTCCTCTTCTTTGATGTGTACTCCTAATTTTCTACAAATTTCCCCTACAATATTGCTTTAGCTGTCTCTCACAAAAGTTGATATAATTTATTTCAATATATTTAAAAGTTTTCATTATACTTCCTATTTAATTCATGGATTATTTAGAAGTGTTATGTATAGTTTCTAAATGTTTAGAGTTTTTCTCCTTTTATTTTTCTGTTACTGATTCCTCATTTGATTACATTATAGAGAAAGTATTTCATGTGATTTCAATTATTTTAAATATGTTTATATTTTTTCTGGCCTAATATTTGATCTATTTTGATGTAAGTTCTGTAGATAGTTGAAAAATATATGTTTTGCTGTCATTGAATGGAATGTTGTAAAAGCTTTGATTAAATCCCATTGATAAGTTGGTAGTATTATTTCATATTCTTCTTGATTCTCTGTCTAGTTGGCCTATCAGTTGTTTAGTGAGAGGTGTTAAAGTCTCTGGCTGTAAATATGGGTTGGTTTCTCTCTCAGTTATTCATTTATTTGTGGTCATTTCCAAGTGGACAGATTCCTAAGGTCCAAGTCTAGGTTATTTCCAGCAAAAACAAAACCCAAAGAATTCCTTATTTCATTCCTTAGAACCTGGGGATTCTAGCCAGTCATCCTCCTTTTGCCCACCTTTCAGAGACATCTTACATTTGTTTCAAATATTCTGCCCATATTTCTTAGTTGTTCTTGGAGAAATAGGAAAAAGTATATTTACATCATTTTCCTAAAAGAGGAAGTCCTTTATCTTTTTATTTTTACTTTCCAGTTCTGGTGTACAACAATCGTACAAAAACTATTTCCCTGTCATTTTAAAGTAGCATTTTTCAACTTGGGTGTAAGTTATCCTTACACAAAAATCTTAAAACATTACTAAAATCTGTATAATACTCCTAAATATTCTGATTTATAGTTTTGAATTATTGCCTGGATATTGGGATGTATAAGATCTCTCCCTATAACTCAAATGGCAAGGAATGTTTGCAAGTCACTCTTTTAAGTAATTTGTGAAGAATAGGAATATAAGTATCTTGGCTTGCAACTGGCATGAATTAACAAGTTGAATCTCTCTCCTTAATGAGATCTAGGCTTGAATTACTAGGATATCACAATATAGTCTGAGTCACTGACAGTTGGGTACAGTTAGTAATATATCATCATTTTCCTTTATAAAGAGAAATATTTTTATTAAAATCCATTCGAAGAACCATCAGCAAGATAGTAGAGGACTAATACCTATGCCTCCTCCATGGATGTACAACAAATTTATGGTTATTCATAGATCAGTACCCTCTGAGAGAAATCCAGAAACTAGTTGTGTGAATCCTACATACTGGGCAACTGAGAAAATACCCACATCAAAACAAGTAGGAAAACTTAGACATACTCAATCTGTAAACTCCACTCAAAAGAAAATAGGATGGAATCTTTAACCCTTAGCATCTCCTTGACACTTCTAGCCCCCTGACTTTTATGAGTGACACCTGAGGGACTGGCTCCCAAATCTCCTAGCTTGAAGAGCCAATGTACCCAGGACCACATAAAAAGGCTATTTTTAAACTGTGATTTTTTTTCAGAGAAGATATAAAATTGCCAACAGGTATATTAAAAGATGTTCATCATCATTAATTGTCAGGAAAAAGGAAATCAAAATCGCAATGTTACCACTTCATGTCTGTAGAGATGGCTATTATCAAAACTCAAGAGATAGTTAAGTGTTCCTAAGGATATGGAGACAAGGGAGCCCTTGTATACTGTCAGTAGGAATGTAAATTGGTACAACCACTATGGAAAAAAGTATGGGATTTCTTCAAGAAATTAAAAATAGGGAATTCTCATTGTGGCACAGAGGGAAAAAATCCATCTGGTATGCATAAGGATGCAGGTTCGATCCCTTGCCTCACTCAGCAGGTTTGGGACCTGGCATGGCTGTGGCTGTGGCTGTGGTGTAGGCTGGCAACTGTAGCTCCAGTTCGACCCCTAGCCCAGCAACTTTGATATGCTGCGGGTGCAGCCCTAAAAGCAAAAAAAAAAAAAAAAAAAATTAGAGATGGAATTACCACATGATCCAGCAGTTACACTTCTGATATTAATCCAAAGGAAATGAAAACATGAACTTGAAAAGATATCTGCATCTCTGTGTTCATTGCAAACTTATTCACAGTAGCCAAGATATGGAAACAACCTAGGTTCATTGACGAATAAATAGATTTAAAAATATATGGTATATACATACAATGGAATATTATTCAACCTTTAAACAGAAGCAAATCCTGCCATTTCTGACAACCGGATGAACCCGGAGGACATTATGCTAAGTGAAATAAGCCAGACACAGAAAGACCAAGATTGTGTGAACATCATAATATGCAGAATATTAAAAAATAATTAAGTACAATAAAACCAAACTCAAAGTAACAGAGAGGAGAATAGTAGTTATCTGGCAGAGGGATATAGGGGAAAAGAGGAGATTAAAAAAATAATAATGAAGAGAAAAAGTAAAATGGTGTTTGACAGGGCAGGGGAGGGAGTCATTGGTTATTTGTTGGTTCAGAGTTTCTGTTTTGCAGGATGAAAATAGTCCTGGAGAAGGATGGTGATGATAGTTGCACAACAATGTGAATGTTCTTAATACCACTGAACTCTACACTTAAAAATTGTTCAGATAGTAAGCATTATGTTGTATGTATTATACCACATTATATATACACACAAAAATATAAACATTTATACACACACATATACACATTTCTTTGTTATAACCTGATACTTTGGTAACTATGATTTTTAACAATATTTATCATAATTGCATTTAATTTGATGAGTTAAATAAATTTCTGACAATATGGACTATTTTAAAAATGTAAAATAACAGCTAAATGAAAATTCTAAAATTCATTCACCTCTATTTTTGATGTATCTGCTCAGTGGCCAACTATTCATTGCTCTTTACAACCCCATGCCTTTGGTACCTAAATGTCTTTTGAAGTTAAAATATTAACAGCTAGACTTTGATCCTATAATCAGGGGGAAATGTCATATAAACGTAAGGTTCCTGGGCTCTGAGCTTTGGCATGTGTTATATAAATCAGTGGGTAATCTTTTCCACTGAATTTGTTTTGATGATATTTGAGCAAAAAGAGCCAACACACTGAATAACTTCCTATTTATAGCAAATGCCTAGTCTATACCTTTATATAAGTTGTCTGCTTTTCTAAAATGTATTTTTTCTCTTCCTTTCTAACTGGAGAACAATCAGTAACATTTATTATTTAGATCCCTGTTAAGTTAAGCTAATGCTAATAATATAACAGATAAACCTGAAAACAGTGGTTTAAAAAGAAATTGAAGTTTCTCTCCCAGTGAAATCCCATTTTTGACTCTGCAGAAGGCAGTCATTCAGGCACCCAACCAGAGAAGAGATTTGCTATTTTTAACAAGGTTTCCCTATACCAGGAGAAGGAAGAATAAAAAGTCAAGAGTTACGCTGGAAACTTTGTTTAATGAGCTGAACGTGGGAGAGTGTACATTTCCCACACCCAGTCCTATTGCTTCAAAATCCTAATTACATGCCCACACCAAAATAAGAAAAATGCATTAATTAGCAGCCAGTAAGTCTCTCTCTTTTCTTGTCCTGTTACATATGTTGTCTAATTTTATATTTGCAACAATCCAATAAAATCAAATTTTATAGATGAGAAAGCTGAATCTTTAAAATATCAAGCAGATACCCTAAGGCCATCAAACTAGTAAATGGTTGTTAGAAATGGGAACCCATGTGGATAGTAAAATAGGTTGAGATCAGTGGTAGAAAAATGGCTATGTAAAATTTTAGCAGGCGAATCCATAATCTAATGCTCAGTCAGTATTGCAGCTAGCACAATTTCAAATGCCTATTCATTGTTCTTAGGTTTAAGAAAACTGAAATTTTAAATATTTACTAAAAAGGGAAAATGAATACAATTCTATCACTTCATATACCTAGATTCTTGTTATTCTTAAAGATGTTTGTACTCTGATAGGCAACAACTTTTTAAAAAAAGATAAAACGTGTATTACTACAGAGACCAGTTTGGACATTATTCTCACTCAGTGTTCTCTTATGTCTAGTGTATTAGATTAATAATGTTTCAAGGCATATTTAGACCCTCTTAAGTCAAAGACATGTCAGAGTTTTTTAAATTGACCACATTAGAAACTATTAACTGCTTGAAAATTGTAAAGTGGCTCAGAGAATGGAAACGTTTCACATACCCATTTTGGAGTTAGGGCTCTTAGAGAGTTGTTATTCAGATATTTACTTAACTTCCTTGAATCCCAAGATGTTTATTTTTAATGGTCTAATTGGTAAATACAATTGGAAATGTAACCAATCAAGTTAAGCAATGAAATTAAGTTAGCTTGTATGTATATATCACATATATTTTAGAAGGGTCCATTTTGGATAGAAATCATTTCAACTTCAAGAAACAGCACATTACTTCTATGTTATTTAGTGTAGTATTGTGGGATAACATTCACTAAACTAATCAAAATATTAATCAATGCCAGTATATGGAAATCTTATCAGAATTTAGAAAAAATATGTTCCCAAAATAAAAGTATGTAATATGTATAGACTATTACAGTGAGAAACTTTTAAAAATTATTAAAGATAATTTTGATAGTAATAATGATAAGCTTATTAAAATTAGCAAATATATGCCCAAAGAGTATCAGTATTTCATCACTGAAGTAATTGAAAAAGCTAGCCTCCAAATTAATATCAAATCCTGTTCCCTTTACATCTAGAATAAAAGTGAAACCCTGGGGCATGATGAAAACTTAATATTGTTTCATAATTAGTACCCCCAACTGTTTAGGCCAATATATTTGCTATTTCAAGTGTACCAATAAAATATTACTCCATTGTTGTTTTTACCTTTTGCATAATTAATACATTTTACAATATATATTTTCACATTTCTAAATTGCTTAACTTTCTGGAATTAAGTAGTTTATGAGACTGATGCACTGCCCACTGCACTAAGAAGGCACTTGGGATTAAGTGGTTTATAACTTCAATTTTAACTAATTTTGAAAAAATCATAATTTTCTGGGTACTATAAATGTTTTCTAGCTATGGTATTAAGAGTAAAGTGAAAATGGGATGAATTTTAAAAATTAACATGGCAAACAAACAGAAAAGCAAAAGTATACCTGAAGGAGCCTAATACATCAAAGGAATAGTTGTTGTGAGTCTAATTTCTCCCCAGCTTCAAAAACAGGCATTGCATGCTTCTGTAGGTAATTGATGCAATTATAAGAATAAAGAAACATAAAACACATTTATAACCATAAAAACAAATATTAAAAAATAACTTCAGTGTAACATTTAAAAATAACTGAATGAATCACCAAACATAATCACAAGAAAATGACACACTTACAAGGTGTCATGGTAAAAGTGATAATTACATACACCACGAAGAATGACAAATTGCATATCAACCTTTTACCCTAAGCAAGTTTAATTTATTGAATATGAAGTAATAACTGAATCACCCATAGATGAAGTTTTTTTTAAATGCATTATGACAACATTAACTAAAATGTAAAATAAAAATAATGCCCACCATGCCATTGTCTCAACATCTCATCTGTGCAGTGTAGACATTTGTCCTGTTACTTCCTTGCCTTTATAAATAAGCAATTCACTTTAAACAATAGTCAAGACCCCATCGGTGTAGAAAAAATAATCATTTAAATTTTGTTCTTTACTCATTTTCACATTTTAAAAAAATTCATATGTTAACTCTGTAATCAGGAAAATGAAACTTCACATTTTATTTTCATGAAAGAAAATAAAAATATCTGAGAGCTATAGAAAATAAAAATATCTGAGTTGCTGTAGCCCAACTGTGATATAGAAGATTTATCTTCCTGAGTCTTTTTCCAACAGCAGGAATCATAGCACACATTAAGACTGAAGTTGAAATTATGAAAAAGGAATTAATCTTTGCTTACTATATTTCTTTCTGTAAAAAACTGTCATATATTTGTAAAAACAAATAAGAGAGTCTAATCAGGATTCTGGTTTGAGCAGAGCAGTGTCAGAAAAGATGTTAGAAACTATTGTTTCTAATAAAAGAAAACAGAATTTACCATCTCTCTGCTTAATAAGATCTATACAGAAGCAACTACAGAAACATATTTCAATATTTAGTATATATAAGAGATGAGATTTTTGAGTTTCCCCTTTAATTTACTAATAAGAATAAAAGAACACTAAAATTTTAAATGCAGGGCAAAATAAAGTGAATTCTCATCTATATCATTATGTGTTTAGTATGTATCTATACAGATCAGAAGAATTATTCACAGCCTATATAGGATACAATATAATTTTGGCTTTTGAGTCAATTCCTAAGGATACATATATGGAATAATTTACCATGTATGGTAAATTCTTATGGTCTTTTGTTCATTTCGTAACTGAATTTTTTTCTTTTTACTTTTGATGTTTAAGTTATTTATATGTTCTTGATGTTAGTCTCTTGTAGGGTATGTTGCTTATAAATATTTTTGTTAACCTATAGATCTTTCACAGAGCAAAAGTTTTCTACTTTGAGATGTCCAATTTATATTTCTTAGTAGATCATAATTTTGGTGTCTAGTGTAAGAACTATTGGCCTGAACATTGACCTAAATATTTTTGCTCTGTTTTCCCTAAATTTTTATTGTTTCTCATTTTACATTTAAGTCTGTGACTTATTTTATTCGAGTTTCCATGTATAGTATAATACTTGAGTGTCATATTTTTTGCCTATGGATGTCCAGTTACTCCATTGTTTGAAAAAAAACAATATACTTCCTCTATAAATTACCTCTGCACCCTTGTCAAAAATCAGTTGGATGTATTTGTGTTGGTCTCTTTCTGTGTTCTCTATTTAATGTGCTGTGTCATGGTCTTAATTGCTGTATCTATACTATAAGACTTATATGCCATTGTTTCATTCCTTTTAATGGCTCAGTGATATTCCATTGTGTATATGTACCACATCTTCTTGATCCACTCCTCTGTCAATGGACATTTAGGTTGTTTTCATGTCTTGGCTATTGAAAAGAGTACTCCAATGAACACTGGAGTACATGTATGCTTTGTGAGTCATGGTTCTCTCTGGATAGATGCCCAGGTGTGGGATTGCTGGATCAAATGGTAGTTCTATGTTTAGTTTTCTGAGGAATCTCCATACTGTTTTCCATAGTGGTTGCACCAATTTACATTCCCTCCATCAGTGTAACAGGGTTCCCTTTACTCTACAACCTCTCCAGCACTTACTGTTTGTAGACTTTCTGATGATGGCCATTCTGGCAAATGTAAGGTGGTACCTCATAGTGGTTTGATTTACATTTATTTAATAATGAGTGATGTTGAACATCTTTTCATGTGTTTTTTGGCCATCTGTATGTCTTCTTTGGAGAATTGTCTATTTAGATCTTCTGCCCATTTTTTAATGGAGTTGTTTGTTTTTTTGGTATGGAGCTATAGGAGGTGTTTATAAATTTTGGAGATTAATCTGTTGTCAGTCAATTCATTTGAAAAGATTTTCTCCCATTCTGTTGGTTGTCTTTTCATTTTGTTTAGGTTTCCTTTACTGCGCAGAAACTTTTAAGTTTAATTAAGTCCCATTTGTTTATTTTTGTTTTTACTGTCATTTCGCTAGGAGGTAGATTTGAGAAGATGTTGATGTGGTTTATGTCAGAGAGTGTTTGGCCTATGTTTTCCTCTAAGAGTTTTATAGTATCTAGTCTTATGTTTAGGTCTTCAATCCATTTGAATTTTTTTTTTTGTGTATGGCGTTAGGAAGTGTTCTAATTTCATTTTTTTGAATGTGGCTGTCCAGTTTTCCCAGCACCACTTATTGAAGGTGCTGTATTTTCTGCATTGTATACTCTTTCCTCCTTTATCATAGATTAGTTTACTGCAGGTATGTGGGTTTAATTCTGGGCTTCTATCCTGTTCCAGTGATCTATATTTCTGTCCTTGTGGCAATACCATACAGTTTTGATGACTATTGCTTTGTAGTATAGTCTGAAGTCAGGGAGCCTGATTCCTTCAGCTCCATTTTTCTTTTTCAGGATGTCTTTGGCTATTCTGGGTCTTTTGTGCTTCCCAACAAATTTTAAAATATTTTGTTTGAGTTCTGTAAAAAATGTCCTTGGTAATTTGATAAAGATTGCATTGAAGCTGTAGATTGCCTTGAGTAGTATAGTCATTTTGATAATATAGATTCTTCCAATCCAAGAGCATGGTATGTCTTTCCATCTGTTTGTGATATCTTTGATTTTTTTCATCAGCATCTCATATTTTTCAGAGTACAGGTCTTTTGTTTCTTTAGGTAGGGTTATTCCTAAGTATTTATTCTTTTTGATGCAATGACAAATGGGATTGTTCCCATAATTTCTCTTTCCAATCTTGTGTTGTTAGTATATAGAAATGCAGTTGATTTCTGTGTATTAATTTTGTATCCTGTGACGTTGCCAAATTCACTGATGAGCTCTGACAGTTTTTTGGTAGAGACTTTAGGATTCATGCCATTTGAAAAGAGTGATAGTTGTACTTCTTCCTTTCCAATTTGGATTCCTTTTATTTTAGTTTTTTCTTCTCTGATTGCCATGGCTAGGACTTCCAAAACTATGTTGAATAGTAGTGGTGAGAGTACACATCCTTGGCTCGTTTCTGATCTCAGTGGAAATTCTTTCAGCTTTTCACCATTGAGAATGATGATGGCTCTGGTGTGGTCATATCTGGCATTTATTATATTGAGGTAGGTTCCCTCTATGCCGAGTTTCTGGAAGGTTTTTTATCAGAAATGGGTGTTGGATTTTGTCAAAGGCTTTTTCTGCATCTATTGAGAGGATCATATGGTTTTTATCCTTCAGTTTGTTAATGTGGTATATCACCTGATTGATTTGTGGATATTGAAGAATCCAGGCATCCCTGGGATAAATCCCACTTGATCATGATGTACAATCCTTTTAATGTATTGTTGGATTCAGTTTGCTAGTATTTTGTTGAGGATATTTGCATCTATGTTCATCGCTAAAATTGGCCTGTAATTTTCTTTCTTTGACTGGTTTTGTTATCAGGGTGATGGTGGCCTCATAGAATGAGTTTAGGAGTGTCCCTTCCTCTGCAGTTTTTTTTTTTTTTGGAATAGTTTCTTAAGGATAGGTGTTAGCTCTTCTCTAAATGTTTGGTAGAATTCACCTGTGAAGCCATCTGGTCCTGGACTTTTGTTTGTTGGATGTTTTTAAATCAGTTTCAGTTTTAGTACTTGTGATTGATCTGTTCATGCTTTCTATTTCATCTTGGTTTAGTCTTTGAAGATTGTACTTTTCTAAGAATTTGTCCATTTCTTCTAGGTTTTCCATTTTATTGACATATAGTTGCATGTAGCAGTCTCTTATGAGCCTTGTATTTCTGTGATGTCTATTGTAACTTCTGCTTTTTCATTTCTAATTTTATTGATTTGAGTCCTCTCTCTTTTTCTTCTTGATGAGTCTTGTTAAGGGTTTCTCAACTTTGTTGATCTTTTCAAAGAACCAGGCTTTAGTTTCCTTGATCTTTTCTATGGTTTTCTTTGTTTCTATTTCATTGATTTCTGCTTGGATCATTATGATTTCTTTCTTCTGCTAACTTTAGGTCTTGTGTGTTCTTCTCTCTCTAGCTGCTTTAGATGTAAAGTTAGGTTGTTTATTTGAGCTTTTTCTTGTTTCCTGAGGTAGGCTTGTATTGCTATAAACTTCCCTGCTTTTGCTGCATCCCATAGCTTTTGGAGTGTCGTGTCTTAGTTTTCATTTGCTTCTAGGTATTTTTTAATTTCCTCTTTGATTTCTTCAGTGATCCATTGGTTGTTTAGTAGCATGTTGTTTGGTCTCCATGTCTTTGTGTTTCTTGTAGTTTTTTTTTTTTTTTTTCTCGTTAGTGGTTTCCACTCATAGAGCATTGTGGTTGGAAAAGGGTTTGAAATGATTTCAATTTTCTTAAAGTTACCAAGGCTTGATTTGTAGCCCAGAATGTGATCAATCTTGGAGAATGTTCTGTGTGCACTTGTGAAGAATATGTATTCTGATGTTTTTGGAGGCAATGTCTCATAAATATCTATTAAGTCCATCTGGTCTAATGCTTCATTCAGGACCTGTGTTTCTATATTGATTTTCTGTCTGGTTGATCTGTCCATTGCTGTAAGTGGGGTGTTAAAGTCCCTGACTATGATTGTTTTATTGTTGGTTTCTCCTTTTAAGGTTTTTAGCAGTTGCCTTATATATTGTGGTGAACCTATATGGGGTGCGTACATATTTAAAATTGTTATAGCTTCTTCTTGGATTGATCCTTTGATCATTATGTAATGTCCTTCCTTGTCTCTTTTTCATTTTAGGGTCTATTTTGTCTGATAAGTGTATTGTTACTCCAGCTTTCTTTTGATTCCCATTTGCATGGAATATTTTCTTCCATCCTCTCACTTTGAATTTGTATGTGCCCCTAGAAGTGAAGTGGGTCTTTTGAAGACAGCATATATATGGGTCTTGTTTTTGTATCCATTCAGCCAGTCTATGTCTTTTGGTTGGGGTGTTTAGTCCATTAACATTTAAGGTAATTATTGATGTGTATGTTCTTATTGCCCTTTTTATTAATAGATTTGGATTTGGTTTTGTTGCTCTTTTTTTCTTCCCTTCTCTTGTTCTCTCCTCTTGTGGTTTGATGACTATCTTTACTGTTGTGTTTGAGTTGATTTTTCTTATTTGTTTGTGTATCAATTGTAGATTTTTGATTTGTAGTCACCCTGAAGTTTTAATATAGGAGTCTGTGTATATATGAGATTGTTTTAAGTTGTTGGTTTCTTAATTGCAAGGGCATCTCCAGTGTCCAACATTTGTACCCTCCTCTTGTCATGATTTTTTATTTTGATAGTATAATTGTGCATGGATGATTTCCTATCTTTACTGTATATATACCTTTACTGGTGAGCATTGTCTTTGTGGTATTTTTATTTCTAGCTGTGGCCTTTTATTTTCTGCCTAGAGAAGTTGTAAACCTGGCTTAGTGTTGCTGAATTCACTTAGCTTTTTCTTATCTGTAAAGCTTTTTATTTCTTCTTATATCTGAATGAGAGCCTTGCTGGGTAAAGTAATCTTGGTTGGAGGTTTTTTCCTTTCATCACATTGAGTGTATCATGCCATTCCCTTCTGGCCTGCAGAGTTTCTGCTGAAAAAATCTGCTGTTAATCTTACTGGGGTTCCCTTGTATGATATTTGTTTCTTTTCCCTAGCTGCTTTCAATATTTTCTCTTTGTCTTTAATTTTGGTCAGTTTGATTAATATGTGTCTCAGGGTGTTCCTTCTCAGGTTTATTTTTTATGGAACTCGTTGTGCTTCCTGGATTTGAGTGAGTGGTTCCTTTCCCATGTTAGGGAAGTTTTTGGCTATTATTTCTTTGAATATTTTTTCTGTCCCTTTCTCTCTCTCTTCTCCTTCTGGCACCCTTATAATATGGATAATGGTGTGTTTAACGTTGTCCCAGAGTTCTCTGAGACTCTCTTCATTTCTTTTCAATCTTTTTTCTCTTTTTCTGTTCCACATTTGTGATTTCCACTAGTCTATCCTCCACCTTGCTTATTCATTCTTCTGCCTCCTGTATTCTACTATTGGTTGCTTCTAATGAATTTTTTTATTTCTGTTATTTTATTCTGCATCTCTACTTGCTTAAGTTTTAAATCTTGTATTTCTTTGCTCAATGTATTCTGTAAATTATCAATCTTTGCTTCCATCTTATTTCCAATGTCTTATATCATCTTCAGCATCATCAGTCTAAAGTCTTTCCTGGAGGCTGATAATCTCCAGATCACTTAGCTGTTTTTCTGGGTTTTTCTCCTTCTCCCTTATCTGAGTTATAGTTCTCTACCTTTTCATTTTTACAGGTTTTTGGTGTCATGTCCTTTTTGTAGACAATATAGTTGTAGCCTCTTCTATTTCTGATGTTTGCCCCCCTTGTGGCTGAAGTTGGTACCGGGGCTTGCTGTAAGCTTCCTGATGGGAGGGACTGCCCAGTGGTAGGTGGGGCTGATTCCTGTTCCTCTGATGAGTGGGGCTTTGTCTCTGGGTGAGATTAGAGGTGGCAGTGTGCCTGGGGGGGGTGTCTTTAGGCAGCCTGTTTACTGATGAGTGGGGCTGTGATCCCACCTGGATTATTGTTTGGCCTGGGCCTTTTCAGCACTGATGTGGGGGGCCAGATTTTCCCAAAATGGCCACCTCCAGAGAAACACACACTGATGACTATTCCTGAGACTTCTTCCTCAAATTTTCTTCCCCCACAACAAGCCACAATCACCCCCTGTTTTCCAGGAGATCCTCCAAGAACTGCAGTCAGATTCCTATGGAGCCTCTGCTTGCCCTGGGACACAGTGCACATGAAAGTCTGTGTTCCCCCTTCAAGAATGGGGGGTCTCTGTTTCCCCCAGTCCTGTGAAGCCCTATCACAAGCCCTTTAGTGCCAGATGCTCTGGGCTCTTTCTCCCAGTGCCAGATCCTCAGGTGTGGGGACTTGTCATGAGGCTAAGGACTCTCACTCTTTACATGAGTCTCTGTGATAGCGTTATTTTCCAGTCTGTGGGCTTCCCAACCAGGAGGTATGGGGTTGCTTATATCATACAATTGCACCTCCTACCTCTTGATATGGCCTTCTCTTGTGTTCTGGGGCATGATATCTTTTTGAAAGTTTCCAGTCCATTTGGTTGAATGTTGTTGAGCATTTGGTTTTAATTTTGTTGTTTTTAAGAGAGAAGTTGAGTTCCAGTCCTTTTATTCTCCCATATTGAAAATTGACATCTTTACTGATTATTTCAATCCATGAACATGATATGTCTATCCATTATTTAGGTCTTTTAATTTTATGTATATAATTATCCTTCTCTAGAGTCATGGTACATGGCATCATGTTTTTAAATTCGATATCCACATGCTCATTTTTAGTAGCTGGAAGTGTGCTTGATTTTTGTTTGATAATATTTTATGCTGCTTTTATTTTAATGTTTTTGCTGAACTCCATTTTTGTAGATTCCTTGAGATTTTATTTTTATTGTTGAAATTATAATTAGCATACACTAATATTAATTTTAAGCCTATCAAAATTTTTGTGAAATACCTTTATGTTACCTAGAAATGGGGACAGATTTCTTCTATCCTTTCCAATACTTTGTCTTTTATTGCTTTATACTCCCTTAGTACAGTGGCTAGAATGTTCAATACAGTGCCCGAAGTAGTAAGAACAGAAATTTTTGCCAGGTTCTTGATCTTAAAGGGAAAACAGTCTTTCACATTCATTATGATGTAAGTAGTCTGTTTTTAAAGATGCTTTTTATCATATTTAAGAAATTTCCTTCTTATCCTAATTTGCTAAGCTTTTAAAATCATGCGTAACTGTGAAATTTTATCTTTTTTTGCATCAGTTGATATTATTGTATGTTTTTTCTTCCTTAGCTGTCATTGTGGTGACTTCTATTGAATAATTTAAAAATCCTGAAATAGCCTTACATACCTGGAATAAATGCTAATTGTTGATGGGTATGTAATTATTTCTATATACTATAGAAATAGATTTTCTAATATTTCATTAAATTTGCAGTGAGTTCATGTAAAGAGAATATGCTTTTTTTCCACTATGCCAGTCTATGGCTTTTAATTACTGTTTATAGATCATTTATATGCAATTATTGATATGTCAGAACTAAAGTTCACAATTTTATAACTTGTTCTCAATCTTTTTCCTTTCTTTCTCTTGCCTATTTTTCTCCTTTCTTGACTTTTGTTGGTTAATGGAGTATCTTTTAGAATTTCATTTTGATTTTTTTTTAGCATTTGTGAGTGTATATCTTTCCACGAGTATAAATAATTACCTAGTTCTAGTAAAGTGTGGAAACCTCATTTCCATTTAGATCTCTTTAACACGTTGAAATGTGCCACTTTTTTTCTAACCACCATTTCCTAGGAGAAAATTGTTGTCATTGGAATTCACATTGTCAGTTTATTTCATGTTCCACATTAATATTGTGAATATTAATGAAATATTTTGTGATAAAAAATAATCCCCAAATTTTTCATGTTACAGTGGGGTTTTATGAAATACTTTTCTTGGGTTATTGCATAAATGTTTTTTGTTCATTTTATCTTTTTGTGAGGTAAATTACATGCATTTTTATTCCATAAAAATGCAGATATAAAGATAAGCTAATTGCTATTTGAAAATAAGACCACCATCCCAACTTCCAACATTCCAAGAGAAAAAAAAATTATAGTCACCTATGGTAATTCAATCAGTGTATTTATTATTATATAATGAAAACTTGATTAAATATACAAACTACTACAGAGAAATAACTTGAATTTTCTCGTGTCAATTGTTTTAGCTATGTTAGCTATTAACATCAAATAGAATTATTTATCAAGGAGAGAGTACTGGAAATATAGTTAATTCATATTTTAAGTCCCAACTTTTGTGATCCTTAACCAGACCCTTTCATTTCATTGAAAGAATAATTATTTCTCTCTTAGACTACTTGTTACTGTATTTTTCCTCATTCCAATCTGCCAAACTTCTCCCATAGAGTTTATAGAAATATAAAATATATAGATTCATATTGAAATCTAATTTTAGACAGGTAGTAGCTAAACATAATTGGTGTTTAAAATACACATGCTAATTTATTTACAACATAAAAATATATTTACAATATGTTTTAACTATTATTGAGACAAAATCAACAGAGAAATTGATACTCATTTTAGGTGTACAACATAATGATTGGGATATGTGTATAAAATTGCAAAATGTCCACTAGAATAAGTTGAGTTAACATCCTTTACCACAGAGTTATAATTCTTTTTTCTTGTAAAGAGGACTCTTAGATATACTCTCTTAGAAACTTTCACATTTACAATACATTATTAACTATAACCACTATGCTATAAATTACATCCCCAGGGCTTATCTATATCAGAAGTAAATTTGTACTTTTTCATGATGTTCATCCATTCTACCTATTGTCAACCCCTGCTTCTGGCAACCACTATGTGTTATCTGTATATATAAGTTCTTTTTTCTTTAAGGATTCCATTATAAGTTAGATCATACAGTATTTGTTTTTCTCTGCCTTTTTTCACAAAGCATAATATTCTCAAGTTTGATCCATGTTGTTGCAAATGGCAGACTTTTGTATGGCTGATTAATATCCCATTGTGTGTTGTGTATATATATATATATAACTTTTTTTCCATCTATCTTTCGATGGACCTAGATTTCTCTGTCTTAGCTGCTCTAAATAATGCCTCAGTGAACCAAAGGTTTCAAATACCACTTGAACATAGTGAATTGTTTTCCTTCAGATAAATATACAGAAGTGGAATTGCTGGATCATACGATAGTTGTATTTTTAACTTTTTGAGGAACCTCCACACTGTTTTCATAGTAGGCACACTAATTTACATTCCCACCAGAATACGCAAGGGTTCTCTTTTCTCATCTCCTGTGCAACATTGTTACTTATCTTTTGATTATAGTTATTCTGAAAGATAGGAGGTGATATACCATTGTGGTTTTTATTTGCATTTCCCTGCTGATTAGTGATATCAAATACCTTTTTAAGAAGAAATTAAGTATATAATTTGTAAATATTTTCTTTCATTCCTTGGGTTTCTTCTTCATTTGCTGATGATTTGCTTTGTTGTACAGAAACATTTTATTTGATGTAATCCTGCTTGTTTATTTTTGCTTTTATCTTCATTTTTGGTCAAATAAAAAAAATTATTCACGTGGCTGATGTGAAGGAACTAACACCTATATTTTCTTCTATGAGTTTTATGGTTTCAGATCTTACTCTTAAATCTTTAAACCATTTTGAGTTGATTGTTTTGTCCCATATAAGACACTGATCCAGTTTCATTCTTTTGTCATGTGGTTACCTAATTTTCTCAGAACTATTTATCCTGTCCCAACTGTATAGTCCTGGATTCTTTGTTATAAGTTAGTTGTACATATATGCATGGATTTATTTCAAGGCACTCTATTCTTTTCCATTGATCTAAGTACCTGTTTTAATGATAATATCATAATGTTCTTATAAATATAGCTTTAAAATACAGTTATAAATGAGAGAGTGTGATATACCATAGCTTTGTTCTTCTTTCTCAATATTTTTTTTTTGGCTATTCTGTGACTTTTGTGACTTAATTCAAAATTTAGAATAGTTCGTTCTAGTTAGTGAAAAATTTTATTGGAATTCTGAGAGAGATTGCATTGAATCTGTAGATTGCTTTGAATAATATGAATATTTTAATAATATTAACTCCTCCAGCCTATGGGCACAACATATTTTTCTGTTCATTTATATCATCTTCAGTTTCTTTGATTAATGTCTTACTATTTTCAATGTATAGGTCTTTCACCTTGATTAAATATATTTCTGGTCATTTTTTTTGAAATTTGGATGCAATTGTAAATGGGAATTTTTTCTTAATTTCTCTTTCTGATATTTCATTATAAGTGTATAGAAATGAAACTTATTTTTGCATATTGATTTTGTATTATGCAACTACAATGAACTTATTAATTATAACAGTTTTTTTTCATAAGAGTTTAGAGTTTTCTTTACATAATGTTATCTGAAAATAGAGGTAGTTTTAATTCTTCTTTTCCAATTTTGATGCCTTCGATTTACTTTTTTCTTACCTGAATGCTCCAGCTAGGACTTCCAGTACTATATTGATAGAAGCAGCAAGAGTGGGCATTCCTGTCTTGTTCCTGATCTTAGAGGCAAAATTTTCAGCTTTTTACCATTGAGTATGATGTATGCTGTAGGCTTTCCATATGTGGTCTTTAGTATGTTGAGGTACATCCCCACTATACATACTTTATTGAGAGTTTTTATGATGAATGGAGGTTAGGTTTTGCCATTTTTTTCTGTATCTATTGAGAATATTCATATAGTTATATACTTTATTTGGTTAATGTTGAATATTTCATTTATTGATTTAAGATTGTGGATCCATCTTGCATCCCTGATATAAATCCCACTTGATTATTGTATATGATCATAGTGTTGAATTCAGTTTGCTAATATTTTGTTGAAGATTTTTGCATCCATGTTCTTCAGAGATATTGGCTGTAATTTTCTTTTTGTGGCATCCTTGTTTGTTTTTGTTATTAGCTATGCTTACCTTCTAAAATGCATTTGGAAATGTTACCTTTCCTTTTTTTATTATTTTATTTATTATTATCATTTTTTGTCTTTTTTAGGGCTGCTCCCACAGCATATGGAAGTTCCCAGGATAGGGGTTGAACTGGAGCTGTAGCTGTTGGCCTACACCATAGCCACAGCAACACCAGATCCAAGCTGCCTCTGTGACCTACACTGCAGATCACAGCAATCCTTAACCTGTTGAGTGAGACCAGGAATCAAACCTGCATACTCATGGATACTAGTTGGGTTCATTACTGCTGAGCCACAATGGGAATTCCATGGAAATATTACCTTTCCTTCTATTTTTGGGGGTGAATTTGTGAAGAATAGGGATTAATTCTTTAAATGTTTGTAGAATTCACCATCTGTTCATAGACTTTTAATCTCCTTATTAGTCATATGTCTGTTCAGATAGTTTTCTGTTTCTTCATGATTCAGTTTTGGTAAGCTGTATTTTTCTGGCAGTTGGTCCATTTTTTCTATTTCTCCAATTTTGTTAGAATTTTTATAGTAGTCTTTTAAGATGCTTTTAGATTTGTGATATATCAATTGTAATGTGTCCTATTTTCATTCTCTTTCATTTCTAATTTTATTTATCTGAGTCTGGGCTTTTTTCTTGGTGATCTCACTAAAGTTTTGTTAATTTTATTTATCTTTTATACACTAGCTCTTAGTTTCATTGATGTTTTCTACTGTATTTCTAGTCTCTATTTTATTTATTTCTACTCTCATCTTTGTTATTTCCTTGTACTATTTTTGAACTTAGTTTATTCATTTTTTATTTCCTTGAAGCTTAAAATTAGGTTGTCTATTTGAGATATTTCATTTTCTCAGTGTTGGTATTTTATTTTCTTAATGTGGGCTTTTATCACTGTGAACTTCCTTCTCATAATTATTTTTGGTGCCTCTAGGTTTTGGTATTCTGTGTTTCCATTTTCATTGTCTCAAAATATTTTTATTGCTCTTCTGCATTACTTGACACTTTGGTTGTTAAGTAGCGTGTTGTAGAATCTCCATGTATTTGTAAATTTTCCACTTCTCTTTTTGGAATTGATCTTAGCATTGTGTTTGGAAAAGAAGATTGATATGATTTCAATCTTCTTATGTTTATTAATATTTTTGTGGTCTAACATATGATCTGTCCTGGATAGTGTTTCATGTATGCTTTAGAAGAATGTGTATTCTGTTGCTTAGGGATTAAATTTTGACCCTCTGGCAACAGCTTTTATTATAAGCAAATAGGCCTCTTTCATGGAAATCCCGGGTAGGTTTAAGTCTGCTGACTCTGCACTGGGCCCTGGGGTAAGGTTGAGGTGGGGGAGGAACATAGCAAGTCCTCACAAACCCACAAAGAATTTTCCTAATTCACTACCATATACTGTGGGTCTCATGGATTCAATCTACATTGACTTTCAGAGCTATATGTTTCAGGGTTCTATTTTCAGGTGGAAGTCTTAAAAGCTGGGATGCCAGATGTGGAGTCCAAACCCTCTGCTCCTCAGGGAGAAGGTGGAGTTTGAGCTCCTTCGTGGTTTTGTGTTGTCATGTCAGTGCTGCAGTTTATGACAAGGTTGTGCTCACTCTTGACTATACTTTTCAATGTAGGGTTTTTTTTTTCTCATAGTCCCACTGTGTAGGAGTTACTTGTCTACTTTCTGAATTTTTTTCAGCGGGAATTGTTCCATGTGTGGCCATAGATTCAGTATGTCTGTGGAGGGAGTGGAGCTCAGGAATCATCTGTGTCACCATCTTATTTTTATTTGATTATTGATACCATAAACTCACTACCATTTTAGTACAAGGGTAAGCTTTAAACTATTCTATTCTATCCAATGACAGGATCAAGAAACTCTGAGTAATCACTGTTGCTTTTATCTGATATGTCTTCCTGGAAAGTTACCTAAAGAATTAAAAAAGGAACCATGCATATATATATTATGAAGTGTTAAAATGGAAAATAGGTACATATACCTATACTTGCTTATACATACAGACCTCTGACTTGGTGGGAAAGAACCTGGAACTTTAATTGAGTTAATTGAACACTAACTCTTGGGCCCTTGTTTATCAAAGGATACTGTCTTCAAAATCAATATTCTGTGGTATTTGGGGGGAAATAATGAATTTTCTTCATTCAAATTCTTCTCTTTTTTCTATCTACTTTTTTGGGAGGTAAAGTGATCAGTTGGAGTTCAAAGATTTAATATGTCAGAGAGCAGCAGTGGTTTAATCAGTCTGTGTAAAAAATCAATCTCAATATAGGTAGGCTCCAACCTTTTTAACCTTATTGGTTTTATGCTTACTCTCATTTCCTCCTACAGTGTCATCATTATGTGATTGCATGAATAACACTAAAAGTTTAAAGTTATATCTGCTCCATAAAAATACCTTAGTTTTTATTTCTAAGATGAGAAGTTCAGGTCATCCAGCTTTTCTTCCCAGCTACCATTATGTTTCTTTATTGAAGTATAAAAATAAATAATAAAAATTGTGTCAACTGAATGGATTGCAAGCCTATGTTCCCTCAAGAACCCTATGAGAGTAGAGCCATTAACACTGTGAAAGATGAACAAGGAAACTTCACCCAGAAGGTACTACTCCTGTGTTAGGTAGTGATTCCACACTAGTAGGTGGTATTGATGAATGGCATTTCATTTAGGTTCAGATATCATATCTACACTTTATTCCTTTTTTAGTCCTACTAGAAGGTAAAATAATAAAAAATAATAAAAGTAGAGGAAATTTTTTTCCTAAAAAATGTTATTGAAATCAAACCATGATTCTCTCAGCCTCTATAGAAGACACCTAAAATCAATTTAGAGTGTGCTGTTGAAAGAAATCTTTTTTTAAAAAAGAATCTTTCTCCTGAGGAATATTTGAAATAATTTCCTTGAAATTCCAAATCTTTTTATTGTTTCTGAAATCAATCTTCATACCATTCTAGGTCTACTTAACTCTTCATGTTTCTCACTCATTTCTTTCCTATTTTTTATGCGTTTAGAAATTAAATTCCTCTTAAGAATCTACTCAGTCTTATACTTTTCCTTATCTTTCTGTACTTTTTTTGCTGATAACTTTTTTGATTTCTTTTTGATGACATTTTCACTTTCATGATAGGTCCCCAATCTTCCCTTTGTCTACCCCATGAAAAACCACAATTTATTTTCTATGGCACTTTTTAAAAAGATATTTATTTTTTCCATTATAGTTGATTTACAGTGTTCTGTCAATTTCTACTGTACAACAAAGTGACCTAGTCATTCATATATATAGTGAATAGTCCTACAATGAACATATGAGTGCATGTATCTTTTTCAATGAAAGTTTTATCTGGATATATGCCCAAGAGTAGGATTGCTGGGTCATATGGTAGTTCTACATTTAGTTTTCTGAGGTACCTCATATTATTTTCCATAGTGGCTGTACCATTTTACAACCACCAACAGTGTAGGAGGATACCCTTTTCTCCACACCCTCTCCAGCACTTGTTATTTGTGGACTTATTAATGATGGCCATTCTGACTAGTATGAGGTGGTATATCATAGTAGTTTTGATTTGCATTTCTCTAATAATTAGTGATGTTGAACATTTTTTCATGTGCCTGTTGGCCATCTGTATATCTTCTTTGAAGAAATGTCTATTCAGGACTTCTGTCCATTTATCAATTGGGTTGTTGTTTTTTGTTTTTTGTTTGTTTGTTTGTTTTTTGGTGTTGAGTTACATGAATTGTTTCTATATTTTAGACATTAAGCCCTTGTCAGCTGCATCATTTGAAACTATTTTCTCCCATTCCATAGGTTGTCTTATTGTTTTTTTTTATGGTTTCCTTTGCTGTGCAAAAGTTGTCATTTTGATTACATTCCACTGGTTTATTTTTGCTTCTATTTCTGTTGCCTTGGGAGACTGACCTGAGAAAACATTAGTATGGTTGATGACAATGTTTCGCCTATATTCTCTTCTAGGAGTTTGATGGTATCTTGTCTTATGTTTCAGTCTTTAAGCCATTTTGAGTTTATTTTTGTGCATGGTGTGAGGGTATGTTCCAGTTTCACTGATTTATATGTGGCTGTCCTGTTTTCCCAGAACCACTTGCTCAAAAGACCCTTTCCCATTTTATATTCTTGCCTCCATCGAAAATTAATTGATCACAGGTGTCTGGGTTTATTTCTGGGTTCTGTATTCTGTTTTACTGGTCTATATGTCTATTTGGTACCCGTATCACATTGTCCTGATTACTATAGATTTATAATATTGTCTGATGTATGGGAGAGTCATGCTTCCTGCTTGTTCCTCCTCCCTCAGCCCATGATTGCTTTGGCAATTCTAGTTCTTTTATGGTTCCATATAAATTTTTGGATTGTTTGTTGTAACTCTGTGAAAAATGCCATGGGTAATTTGATAGGGATTGCACTGAGTCTGTAGATTGCTTTGAGTGATACGGCCATTTTCACAATAATAATTCTTCCAATCCAGGAGCATGGAATATCTTTCCATTTCTTTGAATCCTCTTTAATTTCCTTGGTTAATGTTTTGTAGCTCTCAGCATATGTCTTTCACCTCCTTAGTCAGGTTTATTCCTAGGTATTTTTTTGGGGGGGGTGATTTTAAAAGGTATTGTATTGTTGTATTCCTTTTCTAATAGTTCATTGCTAGCAACTGATTTCTGAATGTTAATTTTGTATCCTGATACTTTGCTGAATTTGTTGATCAGTTTGAGTAGTTTTTGTGTGGAGGCATTAGGGTTTTCTATATGTGGTATCATGCCATTTGCATACAGTGACAATTTTGTCTCTTCTCTTCCAATTTGGATACTTTTTCTTTTTTTTTTTTTTTATTTCTGTGTCTAGTACTTCCAATAATGTGTCGGATAAAAGTGGTGAGTGTGGGCATCCTTTTCTTGTTCGAGATTTTAGCAGGAAGGCTTTCAGATTTTCTTCATTGAGTATTATATTGGCTGTGAGTTTTTCATAAGTGACTTTTATTATATTAAGGTATGTTCCCTATATATCAACTTTGGTAAGAGTTTTTATCATGAATGGATGTTGAACTTTGTCAAATGCTTTTTCTGCATCAACTGAGATGATCATAGGATTTTGACTTTTCTTTTGTTAATGCGGTGTATGACATTGATTTGCACATGTTGAACCATCCTTGTGAACCTGGGATGAATCCCACTTGATCATGGTGTATGATCCTCTTTATATGTTGTTGGATTTGGTTAGCGAAAATTTCGTTAAAAATTTTTGTGCCTATATTCAACAAGATATTGGCCTATAATTTTCTTTTTTTGGTAGTATCTTTCTCTGGTTTTGGTATTAGAGTGATTTTGGCTTCATACAATGTCTTTGGGAGTGTTCCTTCTTCAACCTTTTGGAAAAGTTTAAGAAAGATAAGTTCTTTGCATGTTTGGTAGAATTAGCCTATGAAGCCATCTGGTCTTAGACTTTTTTTTTGTAGGGAGTGTATTTATTAACATTCAACTTCATTTCTAGTGATTGGTTTGTTCGGTTGATCTATTTCTTCTTGATTCAATTTTGATGGGCTGAATGTCTCTAGGGTTGTCCAATTCTTCTAGGTTGTCAAATTTTTGGCATATAATTGTTCACAGTATTCTCTTACAGTTTTTTTTTTGTATTTTGCAGTATTGGTTAAGATTTCTCCTTTTTCATTTCTTATTTTGAGTTCTTTCTCTCCTCTTCTTGGTGAGTCTGGCCAAAGGTGTGTCAATTTTGTTTACTCTTTCAAAGAACCAATTCTTGGTTTTATTGATTTTTTATATTATTATATGAATCTCTGTATTATTGATTTCTCTCTGATCTTTAAGATTTCCTTCCTTCTGCTTACTTTAGGTTGTGTTTGTTCTTCTTTTCCCAATTATTTTAGGTGGTAGTTTAAATTGTCAATTTGAGATTTTTCTTATTTTCTGAGGAAAGCCTGTATGACCATGAGCACTGCTTTTGCAGCATCCCATAGATTTGTAATAATGTTTATTCATTGTCATTTGTCTTGAGGTGTATTTTAATTTCTGTTTGATTTCCTCATTGACCATTGGTTTTTTAGTAGCATGTTGTTTAGTCTCCATTAGTCTGTTTTTACTCATTTCTTTTCCTGTTGTTGATTTCTAGTTTCCTGCCATTGTGTTTAGGGAATATACCTGAAATAATTTCTATATGCTTAAATTTGTTTAGGTTAGTTCAGTGCCCTAATATGTGGTCAACTCTTAAGAATGTTCCATGTGAACCTGAAAAGATTGATTTTTTTTAATGTAGTGTCATGAAAATATCAACTAAGTCTAAATGTTCTATTGTGTTATTTAGGTTCTCTGTTGCCTTATTGATTTTGTGTCTAGAGGATGTATCCATTGATGTGAGGGGGGTGTTAAATAATACTACATTGTATTCCCATCAATTTCTCCTTTTATATCCATTAGTATTTGTTGTATGTATCTGGGTGCTCCTATATTAGGAACATATATATTGACAAGTGTAATATTCTCTTCCTGAATGGATCCTTTTATCATTAAACAGTGTCCTTCTTTGTTTTTCTTTATGGCCTTCATTTTAAAGTCTATTTTGTCTATGAGTATTGCAACTTCCACTTTCCTGTCTTTTCCATTTGCATGAAATATCTTTTTCCATAATTCACTTTCAATTTATATGTACCCTTTGTCCTAAGTTGAGTCTCTTGTAGACTGCATATTGTAGGCTCCTGCTTTTTTATCCCATCTGCCACTCTGTGTCTTTTTATTGAAACATTGAGGCCATTTTAAGGTAATTATTGATAAATATGTATTTATTGCAATTTTAAAACTTGTTTTCCAGTTGAGTCTTTTTCTTTCTTTCTTTCTTTTAAATTTTTAATAATTTTTATTTTTTCTCTCTGTACAGCATGGGGATCAAGTTATTCTTACATGTATACATTTTTCCCCCACCCTTTGTTCTGTTGCAACATGAGTATCTAGACATAGTTCTCAATGCTACTCAGCAGGATCTCCTTGTAAATCTATTCTAAGTTGTATCTGATAAGCCCAAGCTCCCGATCCCTCCCATTCCCTCCTCCTCCGTCGAGCAGCTGCAAGTCTATTCTCCAAGTCCATGATTTTCTTTTCTGTGGAGATATTCATTTGTGCTGGATATTAGATTCCAGTTATAAGTGATATCATATGGTATTTGTCTTTGTCTTTCTGACTTATTTCACTTAGTATGAGAGTCTCTAGTTCCATCCATGTTGCTGCAAATGGCATTATGTCATTCTTTTTTATGGCTGAGTAGTATTCCATTGTGTATATATACCACATCTTCCAAATCCAATCCTCTGTCGATGGACATTTGGGTTGTTTCCATGTCCTGGCTATTGTGAATAGTGCTGCAACGAACATGCGGGTGCATGTGTCTCTTTTAAGTAGAGTTTTGTCTGGATATATGCCCAAGAGTGGGATTGTGGGGTCATGTGGAAGTTCTATGTATAGATTTCTAAGGTATCTCCAAACTGTTCTCCATAGTGGCTGTACCAGTTTACATTCCCACCAACAGTTCAGGAGGGTTCCCTGTCTTTTGTTTGTTTGTTTGTTTGGATGATTTATATTTACTTTATGCTTGTGTCCTTTTCTTTTTAGTTTTTGTGAGTGTAATATTTGGTTTTGATTTGTATGTTAACCCCTTCCTATATTTCCTTGCTTTAGCCTGATAGTCATATAGGCTCAAACACATTCTCAAAAAAAGTGTCCAGATATTCTTAATTTCCTTCCCCACATTTTATGATTTTGAAATCTTTTTTTAATATCTTCATGTTTGTCCATTTGCAGTTCCTTGTGTTTATCATCATTATTACAGTATTTTTTTTCTTTCAGATCTGTATACTGGCTTATTTAAGTGATTGCTTTCCAATTGTGTTTCCCCCATCCTGTTTCTTCTTATTTTTTATTTAGAGAAGACTTTTCAGTATTTCTTTTATAATGGTTTTAGTATTGCTATAATCTTTTAGTCTTTTTTTGTTGGAGAAATTGTTATTATTTTTTAATAGTTATTTCCCCAATACAGTTTTTTCTACTGTACAGCATGGTGACCCAGTTACACATACATGTACAATTCTATTTTTGCACATTATCATGCTCCGTCAGAAGTGACTAGATATAGTTCCCAGTGTTTCACAGCAGGATCTCCTTGCTAATCCATTCCAAAGGCAATAGTCTGCATCTCTTAACCCCAAGCCTCCCCAACCACCCTAATCCCTCCCCATCCCCTTTGCTAACCACAAGTCTATTCTCCAAGTCCATGATTTTCTTTTCTGTGGAAAGGTTCATTTGTGCCTTATATTAGACTCCAGATATAAGTGATATCATATGGTATTTGTCTTTCTCTTTCTGTTTGTTGGAGAAATTCTTTATTTCTCCTTCTATGTTAAATGATATTCTTTCAGGGTAGTGTATTCTAGGCTGCTCCTTTTTCCCTTTTAGAACTTTGACTATATCTTGCCACTGTCTTCCAGCCTGTAGTGTTTCTGTAGACAAATCAGCTGAGAGCCTTATGGGGGTTCACTTATAATTATGCTTTATGTTTCTCTTGCTGCCTTTAGAATCAACTCTTTAACTTCTGCCATTTTTAATTATACTATGTCTTTGTGTGGGCCTCTTTAGTTTCAACTTGTTTGAGGCCCTCTTTGTTTCCTATATCTTGATATCTGTTTCCTTTAGATTTGGTAAGTTTTCATACATAATTCCTTTAAGTATATTTTCAATCCCCTTTTCCTTTCCTTCTTCTGCTGGATTTCCTATTATGCATAGATTGGCCCATTTTATATTATATAGATCTCTTATATTGCTTTCATGTTTTTTCATTTGGTTTTCTATCTGGTGTTCTGATTGCATTATTTCAATTATTCTTCTCTTCTGTCACTGATTCATTCCTCTGCATTATAATTTCTGCTCTTTAGTGCCTTTAAATCAGTTTGCATCTCTGCAAATGACTTATAATTTTTCTTGCCTCCTCCTTATATTTTCTAGTTCTTCTCCAAAATAATCTGCATTACCTTTTGTATCTGCTTTTAATTCCTTCAAATTCACCCTTAATTCATTGTTTTCACTATCTCCTTTTTGAATTTGGTGTCTATTAGACTAAAGAGGTCTCTTTCATTGTTTGCTGCTTCAGGTGAATTCTCCTATTCTTTTAACCAGGAATCGTTCCTTAATTTCATCATTTTGCTTATATTTTTCTTATTCTGTGAGTCTAGGGAAACCACCTACTGTAGTCTTGGAGGGCTATTTCTATGCAAGAGTGCCACTTTGTATTTTTGGGGGTGGTTACTATTTTTTTTTTTTTTGGTGTGGGAGTTTGGATATTTGCTGTCTCTTTCTTCATTAGAGCTTTTTTCTCCTTTATAGAGTGCTTAATATGTTTTCAGGGAGAAGGAGGCAATGGGTACGGCTTATAGTCAGTGTCTACTTATTGGGCTCTTGACTGTAACAAGGACCCCCCCCCCAGAAGGTGGCAGAGGCTACTCCTGGTGGCATGGCCCTGGGAAGTGTTAGTGAGACTCAGGAAGATTTAGGTGGTGCCTGGATCATTTGGCAGTGGCAGGATCAGGGTGTGTGAATTCCCAGGGGAGGGAGAGCAACAGCAGGTGGTGTTTGGTCACAATGCCCTCCTTTGTGGTGCCCTTTGAGATGACTGGGGCTACAAGTGCTGCCTGTTCAGGGACCCCTAGAGGTGGCGGGCCACACCCAATTTGGAGTCGCAGATAACTGGTGGTTTGCCCTCACTGACTATAGACCATGTAAGAAGCACCCTGTCCCACTTAGCCCATGTAGGTCAGGCTTCACAGGCTGATCCTAGTTGCAGGGTCCTGGGAAGTGACAGTGATCAGGCATGTGCAGGTGGTGCCCTGAGCACTTGGCAGTGGCAGCAGCAGAGTGGATGTGTTCCCAGGGGTGTGAGAGCAACAATGGGTGGGGCTCGGTTGAAGTACCCTTTTCTTTACCAACTTCTGAGGTGACTGGGGTCTCAGGTGGAGCCTGTTCATGGACCCCTAGTGGTGGTAGACCAACCTGTTTGGTTTCTGAGATTTCTGCTGTGGTTTGTCCCTACTGCGTGTAGATCATGCAAGAGGTGCTGAGTCGTGCTTAGCTACGCATTGCCTTAGCTACACATAGCCCAAGCAAGTGGTGCCTCACCATCTGTAGCCTATGCCAGAGGCACCTCTCCCTCTAAGGGTACATGCCTGTGCAGGGAAAGAGATTCCTATGGTGGTCCACCCCTCCTCCTCTCGCCGTCCCTAACAATGGCACCTTGCGCTCCTTTGAGCCCAAGACCTGCTCCAGGGTTCTCTCGGCTCTGGTGTTCTGCTCCCCAGCCTGTTAGCATTTGGCTCTCCAGTCCACATGCACCACTCTATAGCCCCTCAGGCACAGCCAACCCTAGTCTTCTCCCTGGAAATGACCTCCAGAGCCTGAGTCTCAGCGCCCAGCCCCCACCCGAGCATCTCAGCCTGTGGTGTCCCGAGGTGCTGGTGCGGATGATCTGTGCAGCTCTCACTCTGCTTTGGCCTCCTCAGTCCAGCTGCTGCACTCTTCTCAGCGACTTTGAGGTCCCTCCATCTTGGCTGATCTCCCCATCAGTTACATGGCTCCCCAGGGTGTGGTTTCCTTTCCTCTTGAACAGCTCCCACTCAGGAGTGCTAGTCCTGTCCTGATTCCTTTTCTCTGTTTTTTTTTTTTTTTCTTATTCTATCTAGTTATGTGGAGGTTTTCTTACCCTTTATGGATGTTTAATCTGCCAGCATTAGAAGATGTTCTGTGTGAATCATTCTGCATGTATATTTTTTGTTTTTGATGTGTTTGTAGGATAGGTGAGCACCATGTCTTATCCTCTTCCATCTTGATCCTTCCTCCTATGGCATTTTTGCCTTTTCTGCAGTAATCCCCATCCTATTGCCATGACGCCTTTTTATTTAAACTGATCCAGAATAAAAGTTTTTCTTTTCTATTATTTTTGGCTGTTTCCTAAGTGGTCTCTTGACGACTATAACCTGGCATTGTCTTTGTTTTTTTCTTCTCTTTTCCATTTAGATAATGCCTATTTACAATTAGGTAGCATCTTCAGGTTTAGTAACAACAGTGCTTTCAAATCTGGCACAATTAAAACGAACTCTATTTTAGGAAACTAAGAAATTGAAAATGGGGCCAGTTACTGGTCAAAGTATTGTGACTAAGGTGGTTAGATTTTTAAAATCAGCATTAATTATCTCAGAAGAACCCTTGTTTAGAGGCTGTTCTTCCATCTGTAACTCCACTCTTTAAGTCAATAGTAACCCCTTATCCTCTTCATTCCTCAATATGGGAATATCCACTGAAAGAGAAAATTAACTGTTAGATCTGCAGCTGTTCACTGGTAAATGAAAGCCTGATAGGTTTCATCTTCATAAGACTCCAGGGAATTTGTAGTGTCCACACGGATCATGTTAGAACGGAGTCTGAAGTCAGCCAGAAAGGCTGTTGAGGTTGATCAACAATATCACTGATCTCTTTCTTGAACATGGGGACTGAGATGATACTAAGTGCTATTTTTCTCATCTTTGATCCAAGAAGAAAACACCTGAGGTCCTTGTTAGCAGAGATTGTAAATGATGACATGTACGAAATTGTTGATGATGTAGAAAATTACTTGGAAAGAGAAAGTCTTGATGGCAGGGAGCAAGAAGCTAGTAATGAGACTGTTACCATAGTCCAGACAGAAAAAAAAAATAAATTAAAATGATTACTGGAGATGAAGAAGGACCAATGGTTCAGAAAACTTAGTTACCATTAGAATTAATCATAGGTTAGATGTGGAAGAGGAGGAAGAAGCAAGTTAAGAAAATCACTTAGACTGCTGAAATAGTAGTTGGATGGATATATCCATTGAAATACATAGAAAAAAAAGAGCCTTTAAAATATGGAAATATTATCTTTTGAATATTCCTATCCCTCACTTTGGTTCCTGTTCATTATGTTTTATTATTTGTACTAATCTTTAATTATACCACTATACACTCTCTTTGTAAAAATAAAATAATAACTAAAGGCCCTTTAAAAATCATTGATAAATCCAGTCCTTTCCTCCTTTCCTAAGAGATAATTATAGTTATAAATTATTCATTTTTCATGTATTCACATATATTAGAGTTTCTAAACACAAGTGCTATTGGTATTTGTTGTTGGAAGATGTACTGTGTATTGCAGGATATTTAGCAGCATTCTTTGCCTCTGCCCCCCAGATGTCAGTACCAAACCCATAGTGAAACAATCAAAACTCATATGTGGGCAAATATCCCCAAGGAGAAAAATTACCACTAGTCAATGAGAACTGAAGTATACATGTATGAACCCATAGAAAATATATATTAAGGTGATTTCAGTGAAACACAGAGATAGAAGCTATTTTATAAAAGCTTACTCAACTCCACTCTAACCCCCCCTTGTAATGTTCCTCACCGCATGTTCTGGATGGAAAGCCAAGGGCCTTATTTTCAAGACTCATTATAGTCAGATCTGTACATTATCTACATTTAGCCAAGCCAAAACACCAGCATGTGATATTAAAGGCAAAGAAAATATGAAGCAGATATATGACTTCTCTGGCAAGCATGATCACAATCATGTTTGCTTTTTATGTGTGTGTAAACTGCATCAGCATCAGAAATCCAAGGTCAGGGACTATTTTTCATGGCTATAGAGAGATGTCAAGCAAATACTTTGTTGGCTCAGTTCATAGTACACATAACATGGCCCTGAAGTCAACAATAATGATGGTAGTTATTTAATTCTGTAGTATCCCAAACATCACAGAGTCAACAGCTACCTTAGAGGTCTTGTTCAGCAGTGTCATTCAGGGAATTAGTCAAGAGCTGTGTTTCTGGCCTTTTTGGTGATTTCTTAAGCCACAAAATAATGAATCCTAAATAATAAATTCTCCTCTCCTTACCATAATTAGAGGGTATCCAAAGGGAAACAGCTGAATGTAGAATCATTCTCTGCTGCCTTCTGAAATATCAATGAAATAAAAATGAAGGATGTTTGATTGTAAATTAATGATTACAAAGAGAACATGAGTGGAGACTATAATGGGTAAAAGATGTTAACAAATGTTTAATGATGGAATGCAGGAGAAGCATTAGCAGATTCAAAAAGCTAGTGTCAGTTTCCATTTGGGCTCAGCGGGTTAAGACCCTAACTAGTATCCACGAGGGATATGCTCAGTGAGTTAAGGTCTGATTCAGTGTGTTAAGGATCCAGTGTTGCAGTGAGCTGTGGTGTAGGTTGCAGAATAGGCTTGGATCCCATACTGCTGTGACTGGTGTAGGCCAGCAGCTATAGCTCCGAATAGACCCCTAGCCTGGGAACTTCCATATACCTTGGGTGTGGTCCTTAAAAAAATATCATTGTCAATTGCCTGCAGAGGATAATGCAAATGGAAAATATAGCAATTAATCCTGCAGGATCCTGAGTAGACTTAGGAATCAGAGGCATTGGTAGTATTGGGTGAGATGAAGAGTGGGAATGAGGACTGTATGATATGTGTGAAACTAAAATCAGGGAAATCAGTAAAAACCACAATAGGAGGCAGGTACATCCCCAGGTTACTTTCTCATTCCATGCGTCCCAGTGACTACTTGTCTCAAACTTTGGTTGTTTACTAGGCTACTGGAAAAATTGAGCTAGGGAGGCATCAGACTCAAGGATATTGGTCACTGCAGAATGAGAGAGAATGAGCTGCCTTCCAAATGACACAACTATTAAGTGCAATTCAGCACATGGAACGGCAGGACTTCCATTCCTCTTGTACATGATTAAACTTCTCAGAGTGCTGGTAACCAGATATACATATTCCAGGCATCATAGGTGAATGCTTTTAGTAGATGCTGAATAATCCAATAAAATAGACTTTTAGATATTGACATTTAGAAGTCCCACCACTAAATGTATGGTTCCCCAACTTGCCCAACTTGTCCTGATCTTGAACGTGAATGATAACATCAAGTGTCAGTTGTGTGTGTGTGTATAATGGGAAAGGAAGGCAGATTTAAGAATATCCAACAAGAGGAGTTCCCGTTGTGGCTCAGTGGTTAGCTAATCCAACTAGGAACCATGAGTTGCAGGTCTGATCCCTGGCCTTGCTCAGTGGGTTGAGGATCCGGCATTGCCGTGAGCTGTGGTGTAGGTTGCAGACGCGGCTCGGATCCCGAGTTGCTGAGGCTCTGGCGTAGGCTGGTGGCTATGGCTCTGATTAGACCCCTAGCCCGGGAACCTCCATATGCCTCAGGACCGGTGCAATAAATGGCAAAAAAAGACAAAAAAAAAAAGAATATCCAACAAGAAAGATAGAGGCAAAAACAAATAAATAATTAGGTGAAAAAAGAACCAAAAGAGAAAACAGAGTGTGTGAATATATACATGCCTATCCATCTTTCTATATATAGAGAAGAATGTATCAGTATATGTAAATATGTAGTTTTTAAATTAATATATCACACACACATGCGCATACACAGAAGTTCTCCAAGTGAGCCAGTTCAGAGCCTGTTTCTCTCCTTCTAGAGCATGCACTATGACCCATGAGCTTAACAAACCTCATGTACCAAGATGTGTGACCCAGGGCAAATCTTTTAAATTCCATGGGCTTCAGTGTTTCATTTGTAAAAATGAAGAGCTTGTCCTCAATCTCTGAAGATCCTTAAAGCACTCACATTTAAAATTCTTCCTCTCTTTTGATGCTTTTAAAAAAAAATACACTAACATTTATTTGCAGGTTCACATAAACTATAATTTTGAAAAATGCTTCCTTTTTATTTCCAGAAGACATAAATTAAACACACATAAAGCAGCAGGTGTAAAACATTTCTGTGCCTTTTATTCTCCTACTCATTTAGAAAGCAAGCCTTGAACTAGGTGAGCAGTAATGCTCCTGTTGACCGGGGTGTGTGTGTGTGTGGGGGGGTCTTGCAGTGATTTGGCATCTTCTGGCTTATTTCTTTCCTTAGAATGAGTTAAGGTGCCAAGACTAAAACAATTTTCTTATGCAAGATTTAGCATGGAAGGAATTACTGAAACCACAGGGTGGAAATTAATGATTAGTTTGAGATGCTATTAGCATACCAGCAGGAGAAAAGACTAAATGAGCTATGATCTGAAGAAAAATATGTCATCCTGGAAATTGCCAGTGATATGATGGAGAAACAATGCTGGGTAATAAGGGAGGAGAAGGAATGAGCTATTAGACTGAGAGGCAAGGAGACAAGCATCTAAATTAAGAGAACAGGACAATGAGACAGCGTGCGTTAATGTGCAAGCACCCATACTGAAAGACACTGTGGTTAGTCATTACGTCACATCAGGAAACAATCCATTAGCTGGGTGAGAATGAAGCACTAAGGGGACTAGGCAAGAGAAAGGATGAAAGGTACTTTTTCTACTTGGCTAAAGCAAGTAGACATAAATTCATCCCAAACACTTTTTTTCCCTTAAGCGGCATCATTAAGGACTGCCATGAACAAAATGTTCACTCATCAGAAAATGATTGAGCGAAAAAAAAAAATGGATGAGGAGATATAAAAACCTGATGAGTATATGTTTGAGATAAAATATTTTTTAAAAAATGCAAGTCACTCTCAACTATTTTGGCAAAGGTTGATATTAAAGTATAATATTTACAATTATATTTAAGAGGGGGAAAGAGAGTGAAAAAGATAAAATGAGAGAGAGAGACACTTAACAAAATCACATCCATGTTGCAGTGAGCCATCTTTTATATAACTAGCCATCCTTGTGAGTTCAGACAGGTCACCTCATCAAGAATAGGTTTTAATGTTTGGGAAGGTAAGGTGTGATTTTCACTGTATAACACTTCACAGTGATGTGCAAGCTTTGCTTCTAGAATGTCATTGCACCCTGTGTGTCAGAAATTCAAGTGGGGGCAATGACAATATTATGAGCCTGTAGCTGCAATGAAAATAGGCTGGGGGAATGAAAATAAGGGCTTTTTAAAAATATTTCATATGATTGAGAATAATTAATGAGACAAGCTAAATCATTGTGATTAGCCCCGTTGATCACCAGGAAGCATTTTTCCCACTCTTAGCCACAAAGCTATGGGAATAGATAAAGAACTAACATTTACGAACCCATACACTTCCACGTTCACAGTTGGATTACTGATCTACAGCAAACCCTATTTAATAAACACCAGTCCTAATCCCATCAAAATCAGATTTATAATCTTGAAACTTATTTTTGCTATATGATTGAAAATTGAGAAGAATAAATTTTATTTGTATTTTTTCACTGTAAGCAAAAAGGAATACAAGCCTTAATGATCATGTTATGATTTTTTTTAAAGGAGTCTCTCAGTCTTGTCAGTAGTATTTCCAAAATCTTCTGTTTATCAACAATTTCTTCTTTAAGTTTTATCTCCAGTAACTATCACTAAATAGATACATAGGATACAGTCTCCTTTCTCATGTAATAACATTGTAATATGAGAGATAACACTTTACAATGAATTATTTAAGTGAGAAAAATGCAATACTATCAGGCATATTAGAAATAGCGAGGCAGCTAACATGGCATTATTAGCTTTCTTGGATAATAAAACAGTTCTTCACAGAGAGGATGCTTAAGTTGGAATCTGAAGAATGAGAAGGTTTTGCCAGTATGTCAAAGTGGAGGTCATTTGGGGCTGAAACCAACATCTACATGGGCTTATTAGTTTGAAACGACATAGGCAGGGGAACTGTGGATGTATCTATATGCCTGGAGCTTAGGATTGAAGAAGAGAGCCAGTGAGTGGTAGGTAGGAGGTTATATTATCATAGTTAAACAACATAAAGTACAATTACCTGCCTTACAGAATTCACCATCACATTAAGCCTAGGAGTTGGAGCTTTATTTTATCATAAGAGCAGGTGACTTGCTTGGTGTGCCTGATTTGATCTTTGTGATCAATAATAATATACACTGCTGTCAAGCAAGTCAAATTTGTCATCACAAACTAGTTTCATCTATTGACTTGCTTTTTATCAATTCAGCTAGATCCACATAATGTTTCAGAAAGGGCAACAAAAGATCCTATTTCATATTCAAGAGAGATGCCTAGAAATGGTGTAATTTAACAATGGGGCATATCAGAGTTCTTCTCTCTCCTTCCTGTGTTGAGAGTTAACAAATTTCTCAGCCCTTCAAATGTCTTCCTTATTAATTGGTTAAAATGATTATTCAGACAGATGGTTTATTTAGGGAAAGTAGTTACTTTTATATCCCCTTGGGGAAGAGCCATCTGTTCTGATTGGGGGTGGGGGCTTCCAGATGTTGTAATTTCCTTATAACCTGTGGAGTCTTTGTAACCCATTATTTCAACTATGATATACAACCACCTATGGAATAATAGCAGTTTACATAAACCTTTCCATTAACACAGTAAAATATCTCCATGCATCCAATTGTATTGGATTGAGACCAGAGTTCTTTATCCCATCTCTCCTGTTCCTTCTGCATCTTCATGTTTTGATTCAAAGTTTAAATCTTTCATTATTAAAACTAAAGTAGACAAGAAGAAGCCCTACTAAAATGGGCACAGGACTTGAATGGACAGACATTTCTCCTAAGAAGATAAACACATGACCAAAAACTACATGAAAAGATACTTGACATTACTAATAATTAGGAAAATGCAAGTAAAAACTTCTTACTCCTAAGAAAAGCTCATATTAAAACAAACAAACATAAAATAATAATTGTTGGGTATTGCCAAAAAACAAACAGAAAATAACGAGTGTTATGTATTGGCAAAATTACATATCCAAAAGAAATAAAAGCAATCTCATATTTGTACATGTGTTCATAGCAGAATAATTCACAATAGCTAAAACGAGGAAACCAATTAAGTGTCCATATATGGATGGATAGATAAACAAATTGTGGTATATTCAATGAAAAATTATTCAACCTTAATAATGAAGGAAGTTCTGACACATGCTACAACATGAATGAATTTTGAAAACAACATGCTAAATAGTAAGCCAATCACAAAAGAACAAATACTAAGTACCTGAAGTAGTCAAACTGATAAAGTAGAAAGGTGGTTGCCAAGGTCTGGGACTATAGGGAATGAGGAGCTACTATTACTGCTTAATGGATACAGAGTTTCAATTGGGGAAAATGAAGAGACCTAGAGATAGATGGTTATTACATTTGCACAACAATGTGAATGTATTTAGTGCTACCGACCTATACACTTGAAATATTTTAAATGGTAAATTTAATGTCATGAATATTGTAACATAATAATAAAATAACACAGTAAAATTAGTTTGGTTATTTCTACTTCAAAACATAGCATGCATTCTAACCTGGAGGTTGTCCTTCACTTTTCTTCCCAGCTTGGGGAAATTTCACAGAAAGTCCATGGCCATCTACTCTATGTTCTTTATCTTTTCTAAGAGGTTGATAAATATATGATAGTCTTAAATACAATCAAAATATCTGATTCTCATTATATCCATAGACAGTTTTCCACACTGGATCAAGGATGGCAACATGTTATAAACAACAGAATAAGAAAACGAGACATGAAAAGCAGGCTACAAGAGAAATACACTAATGGGATCAAAATGTATTGAGATCACAAAAGTAAGAAAAAGTCAGAGAACATGAGGCCTATGGGAATGTTCACAAGCCAGAAATCTGCAGAAACTAAGGATCAAGAAAAAGGGCCAGGTGAAGCAGTCACTAGTAAAAATCCAAAGTACTAAGAGAAAATTTGCCCTGTGCTAAGCATGGGCAATGGGGGATGCTGTGATGGGCTTTCCCACATCATTTATAAGATCCCATCTACTCTGTATCCTTACCCACATCCACCATAGCGACTTACACCAAAGAAGACTGATAGATTATAATAAGAATCACTAGTATTGGAGCTCCCGATACGGCGTAGCAGAAACAAATTCAACTAGTAACCATGAGGTTGCGGGTTTGATCCCTGACCTAGTTCAGTGGGTTAAGGATCTGGCATTGTCAATGAGCTATGGTGTAGGTCACAGACACAGCTCAGATCCTGCATTGCTGTTGCTGTAGCATAGGTCAGCATTGTTAGCTCCAATTTGATCCCTAGCTTGGGAATCTCCATATGCAGCGAGTGCAGCCCCAAAAAGCTAAAAAAAGAAAAGAATCACTGATGAAGTTACTCTTTCCTATATCACCATGCCAATATTAATAATTAACAATGAGAACTAGCATTTGCATAGCAAATGTCATGGTTCTTCTATCTAAATAAACAGTGGTGGTTGTATATTTTCTGCACCAGGGTTATAGTTCTATACTAGAAGTAAAAGATCATGCCAATTTACCTTACTTTGTCTAGCAACGATGCCTAAGTACAAGAAAATTCAGCGATTTATGATTCTTGTGTTCAATTATTTATAAAGTACCAGGTAAAATAAAAATGTATGAAAGGGGTCAATTTTTAACTCTTTAAAAGGAATAATCCAAGTTTAAGAATAATATGAAATGCAATGTGCTTGGCTTAAAATAGTTTGAAAAATCAGTATCAAAATTTCCATTGTAAGGAAGTAATTATTTTAAATAAATTGTGGCAAAATAAAATTAATAAACAAAAATATGGGAAAAATGCAAGATAAAAGCAATACACTAAAATTACAACCATGGTAAAATATATAACCATAAAACTAAAAGCGATTGCATGTACCTTTTGGTATATAAAAATCTGTGTGCTTTTTCTCTTCTTTTAAATTTTGTGTAACAATGCTATGTTAGTTTAGTAAGAAATGCATGGCTTTAAATACACATATGGTTAATAGCTCTTATTTATACTATATGTTATTTCCATAATACCTTGTAAATCTGCAAGTATTGATAGCTACACTAAAAAGGAATGAGGGAGAGAAGTAGCAGCAGCAGTAGGAGGAGGATGAGGGATAGCAGTGGTTGTAGGGGTAGTATTAGTAGTAGAAGTGGTAGTAATGGTAGCAGTAGTGATAGCAGTAGTAGTGGCGGTAGTAATAGTGGTAGTGGTGGTGGTAGCTAAAGTTGTGATAGTAGGGGTATTGGTAATGGTAGTAATAGTGCTGATGGCATTAGGGGTGGTAGTGGTAGTAATAACAGTAGTAGGAGTAGTGGTAATGATAGTAATTGTAGTGACGGAGGTAGTAGCGTAGTGGTGGTGGTAGTAGTGGTAGTAATAGTGATGGTAGTAGTATAGTGGTGGTAGTGGTAGGAATGATAATGATAGTAGTCGTAGTATAGTGGTGCTGGTGATAGTAGTAGTGGTAGTAACTTATAGTTAAGCTGGTCACACAGTTATCAGGTAGAAGGAGGAGGATTTGAAAAACAAACCTCTTTACTCGCTATCATGCTTTTTCCATGTAATTTTTCCAGGACACTACCTTCCATTTGTGCTGAACAATGGCAAGTAGACATATACCTCTGAATGCAAAAGGCTTCAGACCTCACCCACTCCTATATAGGACTCATTGCCCTCCTCACACAAACATCTGGATGTCATGATAGAACTAAACAGCCATCCCCAAATCTAATATTTTTCCATCAAATTTTTAAAGTTTGATAGAGAAAATGTGTTCCCTCAAAATTTGTATTCTCATGCTAAAATGATTTTTTTCTAACTTTTAGCTTTGAAGTGTTAGACTTAACAAATTGCCAACAGGCTCTTCTCTCTCTCTCATCAGTTTCTGCTAAGGTTAACATCTGACATACAATTGTAAATTTATTAATACCAAGAAATAAACAGTGTTACAACACTATTAATTAAATTACAGAGCACATTCAAATTTCACCGGTTTTCCCATTACTGTCCTTCTGTTTCATGATCCAATTGAGGATCCCACATTGCATTTTTTCCCTCAGTCTCTTTCATTCCGCAGCAGTTCTTTAGTTTTTCACCACTTTTTTTTTAAATGTTTTTAACACTTCTGAATAATATTACTGATGTACGACATTCTGCAAAATAATTTAATTTGGGATGTCCAATGTTTTCCTCATTATTAGACTACAGTTAAGAATGTTGAGCATAACTACCACAGGAATGACAGTGTGTCCTTCTCAATGCACGGTATCAAGAATAATGTTGATACGTATTTTTACTGGGGATGTTAACTTTGATCACTTGGTTAAATAGTGTTTGCAGGTTGCTATCCTTCCATTGGCAGTTAATAAATATCTTGGGGTGGATTCTTTGACAATATGATAATATCTTTTAAAAATTTATTAGAATATAGTTGATTTACAAAGTTACCTTAGTTTTAGTCTTAATTTTAGGTATACAGCAAAGTAAATCAGTTATACATATATCCACTTCTTTTCAGAATTCTTTTCTATTACACAATATTGAGTCATTTCCCTGTGCAATACAGTAGGTACTTGTTACTCATCTATTTTATATACAGTAGTATGTACATTAACCACAACTTCTGAATTTATGCCTTCCCTCAAGTTTTCACTTTGGTAACCATACGTTTGGTTTTAAATCTTTGAGTCTGTTTCTAAGTTCTTTTGTATAATTTTATGAGATTACACATATTAGTGATCTCATATATTTGTCTTTGTCTGACTTATTTCACTCTTTATGATAATATCTAAGTCCATCCCTATTGCTCCAGATGTCATTATTGTGTCCTTTTATGGCTGAGTAACATTCCGTTATATATAGATCACAACTTCTTTATCCATTTCCCTGTGGATGGAGGTTTAAGCTGCTTTCACCTCTTGGCTATTGTAAATAGCACTGTAATGAACATTGGAATGCATTATCTTTTTTTTATTTTTATTTTTATTTTATTTTTATTTTTTTTTTGTCTTTTTGTTGTTGTTGTTGTTGTTGTTGGCATTATCTTTTTGAATTATGGTTTTCTCTGAATACATGGCCAGGAGTGGAATTGCTGGATCATATATATCTGTATTTAATAATATCTTGTTTCTTCTCAAATATTCAACCTGTTACTCAGTAACCTTTGGTGGGTTCTGTCTGCAGCAATTATGTCAGTGGTGTTTGCTAGTGTTGCTTTTCTATTAAAATGTAATTTGAACCTGCAGTAAGGAAAGGGGACATATATGGCTCAAGATGTATTTTTTTTCCTTCCTCAAGTTCTCAATACCTATAGGAAATGTAAATGTAGCTCTTAATGTTGTTCTTTCCCTTAATCAGCACTGGATTCCATAAAAAATGCTATTTACCTTCAGTCAGTAATGGTGGCTCTCTTTTCTCAGCTGCCTAATTTACTTTGGATCTAGACTAGAATGAGTAAAAAAAATAAGATTGCAACTGCACAATATGAGGATATGAGTCTATTTCCTGCATCAATTCTGATGATAGGGGAAAACATTGGCAGTATTCCTTTCAATATGATAGATGTCAACAACTAAGAAAACCTCTCATTGATTTTATTAGATATCCCCTTGTTTGTGCCTTTAATGAAACATATTTGATTATGTTTGATTACATGTAAGAAAAATCTCTTCAGGTTCTGTTTGTTTTATTACTGTTTAGCCTTTCTTATTCTCAATTGTTTTTCCAAGGAATCATAATGATAGGCTGAGCTATCATATTCCCTTAACACCAATGGAAAAGTTTCCCTCAAGGAAAGTGTAGAAAATTAAGTGACTCAAAAATCTCCCATCCTCCCACTCCATTCAGACAAGGGATTAAGAGAAGCAACTGATAAAGTAGGCTTGGCTACACTCTACATCTATGTGTGTCCTGGGGCTAATCTCCCATTTCAGTTTCTCTAAAGCTAAAGACAGACAAACAAGTGCACTCTAATTGCTCATTTCATGGAACTTTGAAAATATTATTTACTCAAATGGATACAGGCAAGGTACAAATTAGACAGTTAAGCAACGGCATTGGTTTTCCTGAATATATTTTTATGCATTTTATTTATGAGTAAAACTACTTGTTATTCCACTTGCCTCCTTGTGGCAAATTAACTCTGACAAGTGGGAGATAGGTTAAAAAAATCCTTATAACTTGTATATAAGTAGGTTTATTTCTAGTATTTGCATATCACTTCAAACATGTACTATTTTATCAATTATATCCACACATAAAAAGAGGAATGTTCATTATGTTGTCTAACACATATAGAATTATTCATAACAGGTGTTTTTCTAATTTTACATTTTTAAAATTTACCAATATAAGAACATTCCTAGGCTTTCCAGTTATATTAATGTCATCTGTGAGAAAAAATTTAATCTCCTCAACGAGCCATTTATGTGAATGAAGATGATGCCTTTTTGATTCTTCGGAGGTATGAGCAAAAAATGGTATAGCCCCATGCTTGCCTTTTGCCTCTAGATCATGATTTCCAGGCAATGAATCCCTTAATTTAGGTCATTTTTTTTTTCACAATCTGAAGAGGCGGAGAATTTCCAAAATCATTCAATACTGGATCTTATTTTTGTAGGCTTTTAATTTTTTTTTAATTTTCATTTTTTGGTTGTTATTTTAACACTGCTTCCTCAGGTAATCTCCTGCTTTTAAAATTTTACTATAAGCAGCAAGAAGAAAGCAGGCTTCAACACTCTACTTAGAAATGTCCCTGATTCAATTACAAATTCATCATTTACCAGCCCTCTCCACATAACCCACATAACTAAAGGATACAGTTCTGCTAAGCATGCTGCCATTACACAGCAAAGGTGTTCTTTCCTCTGGTTTCCAATAACATGTTCCTAATTTCTTTCTCAGCCTTCACCACCTGTTCCTTTAATGTCCATATTTTTCTTAACAGTCTGTTCACAATGATTTTGGATTCTGTGAGATGATTTATGTTTTCTCAGTCCTGCTTCTCATTGCTTTAAGTCCGCCTTAAGAATAGTTCCCTTCAAGATTTCTACTCACAATTTCATGAAAGAAATCTAGCCTTTTTCTCATGCTCTACCAAATTCTTCCAGTCACTCCCTTTTGCCCATTACCAAATCCATTTTCATATTCTTAGATATTTTTTACAGAAGCACTTCACCCCTGCTCCCAAATATATATTAGTTTATTATTACTGCTATAACAAATTATCCAAAAAAAGTAGGTTAAATAATGCAAATTAAAAAAAAATTATTGATATGTAGGTTAAAATTGCAATGACAGCCTTATTGAGCTAAAATTAAAGTGTCAGCAGAGCTGAATTTTTTTTGTGGTGTCTCTCAGGCAGAATGTTTCCTTTCCAAGCTTTTAATGGCTAACCACATTCCTTGGCTTGCCCCTGTCCCTTCACCTTCAAATCAGCAATATTCATCCCTCCGACCATTCTCGCATTTCCTTTTCTTAATCACAGCTAGGAAAGAAAAGCTTTTCTGCATTTAAGGATCTCTATGATTAGGTTGGGCTCCCTGCATATCTAGGACAGTCTCTCCATTTCATGGTCCTTAACATGAACCACAGTGGCAAATTCCCTTTTGTAATGTGAAGCAACATACTCATAGGTTCTGGAGATAAGGAAGTGGACAACTTTGGGGAGTCATTTTTCTTCTTACCTGGCCTCATTAGAACATATATGACCACTATCCAGGGCTTCTCCTTTTCTTTGAGTACTTGCTGCCCGTTACCTACATGTTTTTAGTCTTGAATGAGTGTGACCGTTTGTCTAATTATTTGATCAATAAGCTTTGCTTGCTCAATCCCTGTGGATCCCTTGGTATCTGAGAGTGGATATGGTCTCAGATGATTACAGACCTCCTTGAAGCTTGGGTTCCCCAGAAAACAGACTGTGAGGTAGAGTGTACATTCTAGCAAGTTTGTTAGGGAGAGTTTTGGAGATTATCACTAATGAAGAGGAAGGAAAGAAGCAGCACGGTTGGGCAGAGGGAAGGATCATCTTTATAGTCTCAACTGACTATGTCTAATCTAGATATAGATCTAGATACCAGGCAGTATGGTCTCAACAAAAGCCTCAGATGACCAGATGTTTGAGAAGGAGTTTCTGAAGCCAGATGAACTCAGATTATTCCATGTTACAGTGACAGAAGCAGAGTTTTAGGCTACTGAATCTACCAGTCATTGAATGCAGACTGCCCACAGAGAAGTAAGGCAGTAACCTAGGGCAACTTCCAGAAAGGGCTGGCAATTAAAAGCCATCAGGCAATAATACTCACAGCAGATGGGGAAATAAACCCTTCAGTCTTGAATAGGAATCTGGGAAGTACCTCCCAACATCTACTACTCCTCCAGATTTTGATTTCTTAACTTAGACCTGATCTTTGCTGCATAGACACTTAAAATATATGTGTTAACTGTTTCTCTGATGGTGATATTTGCCCAAGCCACTCATAGTGCTGTCACCCAAAATTTGCATTCAAACTGAACATTTGCTGGTTTGTTTACAGATAATTCTTCCAGCTCCATTCTATCCCTCCTGTTAACAGATGCTGCCAAATCATTCCTTTTTCATTTGAGTCTCAGTGTACTAGAATAAATTGGGTGGCACTAAATAATGTCATTTCCTGGGTATAGGGCTAGCTGTTTTCTACAAAATCCCAGCTTCCAGTTTAGTACACAGAATGGGATGGTCCTTAGGTAGGGGGGAAGCCATTACTTTACATTCCTAAGTTACCTGCAGTTGAGAACTAGAATTGAGTTCTTGTTCTCTCTTTCATTAATGATACTATGCAGTGTGAGATGGGTAGATTTGGAGTCAGAGCTGCAATAAAATTTCAGAATCACCCCTTACTGATTTTGTGACATGTGGCAAAAAACAAAACAAAACAAAACAAAACAAAACAAAAAAACCTACATTGAGCCTTGATTTCCTTATTTTCAACATTTAAACATTATCTACTTTGCAGTGTTGCCTATGTCCCCAAAAACAGTGTTGCCTATGTTGCCTATGTCCCCCAAAACAGTGTTAAAATATCTCAGAAAAAAATATTATTCAGAATGCATTACTTTTCTTCTTCTTTTAGGTCATTTTTAGATCTAAAATAAAATAATCCTTTATCTCTCTTTCACTTGTCTCTATCCTTTTATAGGCCATCACCTTTATTATGCATTGGTACATTGCATATCTGTTACCATAAGCCTAGCAATATAATATTTAGATAAATTTAACTCATGAAATGCTGTTGTTTTAGGAAGAAGTAAATTATTTTAAGAAAGTTGAAATATAAGTTTTATTCATACTTTTAGAGATCTAAAAGTTTTTATTTTTAGGAACATAGATAAATTTTGTGTGCAACCTGATTAGACCCTAAATTTAAGTTGGGAACATAGAAGCAATTATTTTTGGTACATGTATTTGTAAAGTAGAGAGGCATATAGGTATAAATTGTTATATTATTTTCATAACCCACTACTTCATGATAACTCATAATTTGGTCAATTCACAATTTGAAAAATACTGCTGAAAGACTCCTAGGATTCTGTATTAAAAAGTAATGATTGGGCATCTAGATAAAAATACAGCTAAAGCTGCTGTGACATAAAGAATTAGGTTTATGTTGGTGGTGTTCAGTTTATAATCCCTAAAAAATCATAGGGAAAGAGTAAACTTATCACCATTAAACAAAAAGCAGTCATAGTTCAATTATGTTTTTGTCTATCTGTCTCTCTGGAGAGAATTATATTCATCAAGTTTTGAAATATGAAAACTAGACAATGGTATATTAAAAAATACCCAGTAGATACATATTGTTCAAGTAATGTTTGGTCTAATTTCAGTTCCGGAGCTATTTTATTTGTGTCTTAAATTACCTTCTCAGACTTAAAAAAAATAAAGGTAATTATGCATTAAAACTAATTTATAACACTAATTTACTAATTTTAAATGTTTCTAAAAAGAAAAATTTCATTCCCTTGTTTCAAAATAGAAGGAATAAATAGCATGTAATACACAGAGTCAGAACCTCTTTTCATGCACTCTCCTTGCTACCAAGTATAAGGACATCTGTGTGGGACAGAACTGCTATTTGCATTTCTAGCTTATACCTGAGAGGGGCTCCATATTATGCATGCTTTGAAAGTAACTTTATATAATACAATGCCAGGGCACTGATAGATTCATAATCAAATAATAAGCCATAAGATTGAAAACTGGGCTAACATAACCTCACCTTTCATGTTTTCTTTCTTTCTGTTAGATTCCAGTCATAAGCAACATGTTAACTAAATAAGCAGTTTTACAATTCCTGTATTCTGAAACAATATTCTTTTTTAAGTGAAAATGTATAATGTATATTTTCTTAATTAATATACACACTTAGAAGGGGCTAGTATATTGAAGAATATCTAATTTAGATCAGTAATTACCTAAATGTTCCAAAGACAGAGATTTTTATAAATTCTGGAACAACTATTTAAAAATCTCCATAATTACTTCACTCAGTATGAGAGCCTCTAGTTCCATCCATGTTGCTGCAAATTGCATTATTTTGGTTTCTTTTATGGCTGAGTAGTATTCCATTGTGTAAATATACCACATCTTCCTAATCCAATCCTCTGTTGATGGACATTTGGGTTGTTTCCATGTCTTGGCTATTGTGAATAGTGTTGCAGTGAACATCCGGGTACCTGTGTCTTTTCAAGGAAAATTTTTCTGGATATATGCCCAAGAGTGGGACTGCTGGATCATATGGTATCACTTATATCTGGAATCTAACATACAACACAAATGAACCTTTCCACAGAAAAGAAAATCATGGACTTGGAGAATAGACTTGTGGTTGCCAAGGGAAAGGGGCAGGGAGTAGGGTGGATTGGGGGCTTGGGGTTAAGAGATGCAGACTATTGCCTTTGGAATGGATTAGCAATGAGATCCTGCTGTATAGCACTTGGAACTATATCTAGTCACTTATGATGGAGCATGATAATGTGAGAAAACAGGATGTGTACATGTATGTGTAACTGGGTCACCATGCTGTACAGTAGGAAAAAATTGTATTGGTGAAATAATTCAAAAAATTATACAAAAATTTTTTAAAATCTCAATAATTAATTGCTGTATGTAGAGCAAGATCCAGAGTTCTCCATTTCTGTCAAGCATCCACTCTGTTTTGCTCCTAGTAACCTGATACTTGAAAAGCTATTCAATAAATTATATTGTTCTCCATTGTGAGAGAGATTGTTAATGGGTCAATGTTTGTTTCATCTTTTAGAGGTTGATATCAAAAAAAGATATCTTGAGTACAATTACTTTACACATTTACACTTTGTCTGCAGCCTTACTGTGGTATGTTAATGTATTACGACTTTTTAAATCTAACTAGGTCTCATACCACTTGCAGTATATATCATAGTCTTTTCTAAGTAGTAGTTTGTAGCCATTCTTCTTCCTCTTTCTCCTCTTCCAGTTCTTTTCCTTCATTATCATCAAGCATCTGTATAACAGCCTGTAAGGTGAGCACTATTATTGTTAGCCTCCTATCTAATGTCACGTGTCTTGTGGCAAGTAAATATCAAAGCCTGATGCATTTTGTAGTAGTTTTTATCACCAGTTAGTTGTAGACATAAATCAGCATCTGTTTGAGCAGCTGAACAATCCTAGATCTCATTTTCTGGCCTGTGGGATCCTTCCTTTCTCAGAAACACAGATACCAAAGAAAAAAAATTCATAAACAGGTTTTTGTCTGCTGTGGCACAGAGAGTCAAAATGATTGTTTAAAGATATCAATGGCCCGTGGAGTTGCCATGGTGGCACAGTGGAAACGAATCTGACTAGGAACCATGAGGTTTTGGATTTGATCCCTGGCCTTGCTCAGTGGATTAAGGATCCAGTATTGCTGTGATCTGTGGTGTAGGTCACAGATGCAGCTCAGTTCTGGCATTGCTGTGGCTGTGGCATAGGCCAGCGGCTGTAGCTCCAATTGGACCCCTAGCCTGGGAACCGCCATATGCCGTGGGTGCCACCCTATAAAGCAAAAAAAAAAAAAAAAGTAATGGCCCAATTTTATCAATAATTGACTCATCTTTCAGGGCTTTAGATAGTTCTTATGGAATGTGAGAGTCCATGAAAACAATGAAGAAAAGCATTTGTGGTGAGTGACCCATTTGCTGAATAACAAGTCTGATGAGTCAGTGAATACACTAAGTATTTTTTTTTGTCTTTTGTCTTTTTGTTGTTGTTGCTATTTCTTGGGCCGCTCCCGCGGCATATGGAGGTTCCCAGGCCAGGGGTTGAATCGGAGCTGTAGCCACCGGCCTACGCCAGAGCCCCAGCAACACGGGATCCGAGCCGCATCTGCAACCTACACCACAGCTCACGGCAACGCCGGATCGTTAACCCACTGAGCAAGGGCAGGGACCGACTGCAACCTCATGGTTCCTAGTCGGATTCGTTAACCACTGCGCCACGACGGGAACTCCGTTTTTTTTTTTTTTTTTTTTTTTAAATCATGTACAGGATGTGAATGTGGTACATTTGATGATGTTGTATACTGTCTACAGAGAGTGGGGATTACATTTAGTTTCTTTTTCCTCTCTGCTTTGTCAACTTGGGGTGTTTTCCATTTTTTTCCAAGGGAAATTATATAGTTTAAGTTACTGCACAGCATGCCCTTCACAATTCTATGAATTCTCTTCCAGCGATACTAAAATTCCCAAGGAACTTGATTTACCTGGTTGCTGGGAACAGTCATTATTCTCATAGTATATATAACAAAAGTGTGACAGAAAATACTTGAAACTATAATTTCAGAAAATAAGGGCCTGGTCAAATAAAAGCCTAAGAAACTTGGCATGCTAAAACTGCTTTTGAATAATAACAATATTCAAAGATTATTTTAAAAAATCTCCTGTAATCAATAAAACAATCTAATCCAGCATTTCCTGAAACACCTGAATATAAAGTCTTCTTTTTTTGGTTAACAGCTCAATTAATATCACATACTATTACTTTAGAAATATAATTATTGTTTGAAGTCTCTGTGATTTTTGCTAAGTTTGATATCCTCAATAAATATTGGTTTCCTCATAGTAACCTCATAGGGATGATTAAACAGTAGTGCCTTTTGTAAAGTGGCTGGCAGGTAGATTTTTGTTACAAACTGAGTGGCCTTTTTTTTTTTGCATTTTATGGCTTTATTTATTTATTTATTACACAATTTTTAAAGGTTACACTCCATTTACAGTTATTATAAAATCTTGGCTATATTCCCTGTGTTATACAATATATCCTTGCAGCTAACATTATACGTGATAGTTTTTACCTCTTAATCTGCTATCCCTCAATTATCATGCTCCCTTCCCTCTTCCTAGTGGTAACCACTAGTTTATTCTCTGTATCTGTGAGTCTGCTTCTTTTTTGTTATATTCACTAGTTGTATATTTTAGATTCCACATTTAAGTGATATCATATATTATTTACCTTATTTAATTTAGCATACTTATTTCATTTAGCATACCACCCTCTAAGTCTATCCATGATGCTATAAATTGCAGAATTTCTTTTTTAATGGCTGAATAGTACTCCCTTCATACACACACACACACACACACACACACACACACACACACACACACACACACACCTGCCAAATCTTCATCAGTTACTCTGTTGATGAACATTTAGGTTGCTTCCATGTTTTAGGAATTAAAATAATGCTGCTGTGAACATTGGGGTGCATGTATCTTTTTGAATTAGCATTTTTGGTTTTTTCAGGTTCATATCCAGGAGTAGAATTGCTGGGTCATATGGTAGTTCTATTTTTATTTTTTTTTTTGTGCAAAATCTCTATACTCTTTTCCATGATGGCTGTGCCAATTCATATTCCTACCAACAGTGTAAAGGGGTTCCCTTTTCTTCACGTCTTGATTCTCCACATTTTGATAATATTTTGGACCTGAAGTCAGGTGGCTGGATATCTTCATCTGCCTCCAATTACTAGGTGTACTAACTTAGGGCTTGGGATATGTCATCACTACAGTTAAATTTATTTATCTTGAAGATGTGGTTACTAGTAACATCTACCTCAAAGAATTACTGTGATATCTAATGCTATGATATGTGAAAAGCACTTAGAAGTTTGCCAGCAGAATATATGTTCAATAAATTTTAGCTATCCTTATTATTTTCTCTTCCTACCTCCTCCTTTCATCCAAGGAAGCTCCAGTAGTAAAGTATGTAGATATGTACCTTGAAGAATGACAGGAAAGTAACATTAAATCTTACCTTCTTTCTTTCACACTTCAAATCCAATTATGTCAGCTCTCCTCTCACAATATATCCAGAATCTGAGCACTGTTCAAAAGGTTTATTGCAATGATTTTCTGACTGTCACCTTGCCGCCACTCTTTCCCCACCACAATGAATCCTCAAAGTTAGCAGCTAGGAGGTCTTACAGAGCCCTTACTTGGTGGCCTCTCTGACACTTTACTCCTCATTGCCACTTCAGTTTATTATTCTTTGAATGTGACAAGAGCATGATTTATTTGTCACAGGATTTATACTTGCTGTTACTTCTGCCTAGAAATTTCTTTGCTCATGGTTTAAAATACTTTGTTGTCAAGTCAATGTTAAATATGACCTTATGAGAAGTCTTCCTCAAGAATACAATCAAAATACACTTTCTATCATTATCAACCTTTTTTTCTTCCTTGAACCTATCACATCTGATAATTTAACTTTTATATCCTAAAATTTAGGTTCCATGAAGAAAGCAAGTTACTTCTTTTCTCTCCCACTGATGCATTTTCAGAACCTGGACAAGTATTTTACACACATTGGTATTTAATATATGCTTGATGAATGGATGACTTTTTTGAATAGTAACTGCTTAGATTTTTCCACACTTTATCAATTGAAGAAGTTAGTGTCATGTTTCTTAATGCTTGTTAAGAGTACAGATAGAAATAAGAGTAATAAGAGTACAGATAGAAAACCTTAGTATATGTACTGCCAAGCACTTTTATAGGCACAGAAAAAGTCACAAGATCTATTGGAGATAACACAGATGGAAAGAAAGAATGTGCTTTTTTTCAGAGGCCTAATTTTGTTTTGCAAATGTGCATTCATCTTGAATTTCTGAAAACATAAACTAGATATAAATGTTTTCCATTTTTTATTTTCTTGATAGTTGGTATGTTTAACTTATTTTCTCTTTCTTCATTGTCTTCAAATATCTAGTAATAACTGTCCATTCACATTGTTGTCAACAAACAATATGAATATTATTTATTCATATAAATAATAGTGATTAGGAGTTCCCATTGTGGCTCAGTGGTAACGGACCCGATTAGCATCCATGAGGATGTAGGTTTGACCCCTGGCCTTGCTCAATGGGTTGAAGATCCAGTGTTGCTGTGAGCTGTGATGTAGGTCGCAGAGGCGGCATGGATCTGGCCATTGCCGGCTGTGGTATAGGCCAGCAGCTACAACTCCAATTCGACCCCTAGCCTAGAAACTTCCATATGCTGTGGGTGCAGTCTAAAAAGACAAAAATAAAATTAAAATAATATCAGTAATGATTAGTAATATTAATTAGTAATATTAAATTGTCAGTATTAGTCACTAATTGGTTTCCTTGTTGAGATCACTGTTTCTCCAGCAGGAAACACAGCTGTGAATGGAAAAGCCATGGTTGTGTTACGTGGGTGAGGTGTTCTTCAGTCTGTGAGCTGCATATACCATCTGAAAGAGACTTAAGGTGACCCAAATCTTCTTTTTCTTTATAGCCCTATCATACTTCCTAGGGTGTTCCATACAGAATTCTTGATTTTTGCATTGGGGCCTGCTCTTCCCAGCTATACTTTGTGAACAAACCACAGAAAGAGCTGATTCTGAATGGAAGGGAAAAGGATCCACCAGTGAGTTACTGTTTTAGACATCCTACAGTGGATGCCAGCTAATGGCTTCTAGGAGTTTTCCCGGGCTATCTTGTTATATCAGTACGCATTTCTTCGATAGCTCTTCTACCTCTGCATGCTGATTCCTCTGGCTATATTAGTTTGTTGTTGATTTAAACAAAAGAGCTCTTTAATTTCTGTTATTTTCCATTTAAACTGTTGACTTGCCTTTCCTGATTATTTGGGAGATTATATAGTTATATAAACTTCGACTCTTCAGTGTATCTTTGCAGTGAGAGTTCATAACAACAGCATTAATCCCCATTCTTTCAATCAAATATGTTGTGTATTTAATTGTTTCTATGCATGTGCCTGAATACAGGTGAGAAATTCATGGTTGCTGGTCCAGGTTGGCCCACTGAGGAGACAAAAGAGATAATAGATAATGCGGTGGACTACATAGTAGAGGAGTGCTAAACATGAAATAACGTGTTCAACAAACAGAAGGAGTACTAAAGCCAGCCTGGGATTTGTGACTATTTTTAGAAGAGATGATGTTTATGCTGTGTAGTGATGAATAGGATTTAAACAGGTCAAGAGGGATAGGGGAGAAAAGCCCAGAAACAAAAGCTTCAAAGAGGACATTCTAAGTGGAGAAATGCTAATATTAGATAACATAATTCAAGCCAATATAATGAAATAAGCTATAAAACATTTCATCTTTAATACTTAGAAGGAAGGAAATGGGGGTTTAAAAACTGGCCCTTTGGACATGTTACTTTCTTCCTCAATATTGTTTTTCATAGTACAATATTTTGTTTTCAATAAGGCAAATTGTTAGGTCAGAGGGATGCTGTAATGTACCTAAAACATTTTAATGTCAATGTCCATATAAGCATAGCTCCTCTGCTCTTTTGAAAGTCATGCAGCCTTATGATAATGAAAAATAGCAGCTGATTAATTTTGTGTAGTTATCGCTCTCATTTTATGACACCCAGATGTTTCCTTTTCCTCCATGTAAGAACTACACACACTGCAAAGCGTAAACATATTTGTTTCCCAATGTGCAATTAAAACTGCCCAAACTCCAGAGACCATAAGCAATATTATTTGACCTTGTGTGGGCTGTAGTTACAATATTCACCAGCCAAGTTACAATAAAACAAATAAGAGGTTAATGAAATTGCTTTGCTTCTTTTAAATTTACAATAAAGTATAGTGCTAATTAAATATGTTTATTTCTACATTCTCTTTCCCATTTTGTTTCCATTTTGCCCTGCAATTGCATTGTCCTTTAAAGCTTGATCCAAAAATTTTTTTTCAATTATTTATCATTACTAACTTCCTTATATGTAAGTGTTTGTTTTTATATAAAACTATTTTTCTCTAGTTATTTACCAATGTGTAATAATACTGCCAGGGCCTTGCATGCAGGGATTAGATCTGAAATGAAATGTAGCTGCACACATTTAAAGTATAAAATTCTATAGGTTTTTACATATGTATATGCCTTAGAAATGATTGCCAAAATCTTGATAAACATATTTATTACTCTTAAAATTTTCCACATGATCCTTTCTAACCTTTTTCTCCTTCCTCTTTATGACCAACTTTCCCCCATCTCCAGGGAAACCATGGATGAGCATTTTACAGACTTTCTGTAGATTCATTTATATTTTCTTACTCTAGTACTTTATAGAAATGGAATCATAGATGTATTCCTGACTTCATCCATTACACCATAATTATTTTAAAATTCATCCATGCTGGGATATGTTCCAATAGTTTCTTCACTCTTATTGTTGAATCATATTCAATTTGGCAGATATACTATTTTGTTTACAAGTTCATTCATTGATTAATATTTGGGTTGTGTCAAGTATCTAGCTATTACAATGGAAGTGTTATGATTATTTGTGTACAAGTCTTAATATATACATACGCTTCCATTTATCTTGGGCAGATCCTAGGAGTGGAATGTCTAGATCATGCAGAAGGTGTATCTTTAACTGTTAAAGAAACGGCCAAATCTTTTCAAAGTAACTACTATTTTACATTCCTGCCATATCAGTGTGTGAAAATTTCAGTTCTACTTTATTCTTGCCAACATTTAGGACAGTCAGTCTCTTCAAGTTTTGCCATTCTAAAATACATGAAATGGAATCTTGTGGTTGCAATTTTCATTTTCTTTTTTTTTGTCTTTTGTCTTTTGTTGTTGTTGTTGTTGTTGCTATTTCTTGGGCCGCTCCAGCGGCATATGGAGGTTCCCAGGCTAGGGGTTGAATCGGAGCTCTAGCCACCGGCCTATGCCAGAGCCACAGCAACGCTGGGTCCAAGCCGCGTCTGCAACCTACACCACAGCTCACGGCAACGCCGGATCGTCAACCCACTGAGCAAGGGCAGGGACGGAACCCGCAACCTCATGGTTCCTAGTCGGATTTGTTAACCACTGATCCACGACGGGAACTCCGCAATTTTCATTTTCTAATGATTTTTAATGCTGAGTATCTTTTCATATGATTACTGATTCTATATCTTAGCTAAAGTATTTGTTCAAATCTGTTGCCCATTTATTTTAAACTGGGTTATTTTGAGAGATCTAGGTATAAGTCCTTTGTCATAAACATGATTTGTAAGTTTTCTTCCAGACTATGTAACTGTTTGATTCTTTTTATACTGCCTTTCAGAGATGCTTTTAATTTTAATAGAGTTCATTTTAATGGACATTATGTAGTTATACATTTTACCTTTGATCCATGGTTCACTTTGAGTTAATTTTTGTACATGGTGGGGTTTTGTCCATATGAATCTAAGGGGTTCATTTTGTTTGTTTTGCATATGGCTATCAATTGTTGGAGCTACTGAGGTAACTTTTACCCTTTTTTTGTAAAAAAAAAAAATTAGTTGCCCATATATGTGCAGGAATCATTCTGGAATCTTGATTCTGTTTTCTTTCACTGATCTATTTAGTGGTCTGTTTGCCATTTCTTCTCAGTCTTGATTACTGCACCATTATACTAAGTATTCAGATCTGGTAGTCTTCATCCTCCAGCTTTATTCATCTTTCACAAAACATTTTTTCTATTCTAGGTTCTTTGCATTTCCATGCAAATTTAGGTATATGATTAATTTTAATTAATTAATGAGTAAAAACTATACATAATGTTTATCTAATACCTCAGGTACATGCTAAGTAAAAAATGTAAACATAGGCAATCACCTACTTTATGCTTTTTTTTAGTTGCGTAAAATAGTTAAAATTAGTTACAGCTAGTAAATTGACACAACGAATGCATCAGAATGGCTCCCTGTGTCTTAAATACATGTCTTCATTTTAAATAAATGACGATTTTTCTCTTCTAGAGAGTTAGAGTATCTCAGAGCTGAGAAAAATGAACTAGTTCAACTGCCTTGTTTGCAAAGGATTAAAACACTGCTATTGGAGTTCCTGCTGTGACTCAGTGGGTTAAGAATCTGACTAGAGTGGCTTGGATCATTGTGGTGTGGGTTCTATCCCTAGCCTGGGGCAATGGGTTGAAGGATCCAGTGCTGCCGCAGCAACATTGTGGGTCCCAGTTGCGGCTCAGATTCAATCCTTGGCCCAAGAACTTCCATATGCTGAGGGTGAAGCCATAAAAAAATAATAATAAAACTAAAACCCTATTATTTATAGTGGGCAAAGTTAAGATTCATAGCAGGTGGGCCCTGACCAGTATATTTATATTATACTCATATGTATCTCCAAACTTCACTTAGTAAAATACACTGGAATTTGGAGCAGTTCCTTCAGAGCTACTGAAAAGTTGTTTCCTAGGCTATCTTCGATAAACTGAAAATCACTACTAGCTAACTAGCAATGATAGATAGATGATAAATAGATAGATAGATGTATTAATCTGCATTCTTGAAGAAATAAATGAAAAAGCTATTACTACTGGTATAGTTTACTTAATGCTTGTAAATATATACAAATCTCTACTGTTAATATATAATGGAAGTCTAATATGCTTTGATCTTCTGCTCTAATGTGCATATTTCTTCATCTTCCTTTCTTTTTTAAAAAATGGTCTTTATAATTGAAGTACTTTATAAAGTTCTCAGTTCCTCAAAAGACTGGGCCAGGGCAATATCAAAGCTCTCTTTGAAATTTTGGAGTTCTTTATAAAATGAGGCATAAAATGAATTGATGATATTGAAACAATTCTTAAAATGTATTAATTCACTTTTAAACTATTACAACTTTGTCACTAGCAAGAAGGAGATTTTTAAATACACAAGTAAATCTAAATAAACCAGAGCCCTCAAAAGCATGAATGGCCAGTTAAACATGTTAATACTCTTTAGAATAAACTCTCATTATTTGAAAAAGTGAAAAAGTTGTGTTGTCTGCTGATTTTTTCCCAATTATATTGTAAATAGAACATTTCTGGAAAATTTCAAATTTCCACATGTACTTCATATTGATTGGACTATGTCTATTTGGAATTACCTTTATCTGAGTAAATATCTGTTTGAAGCACATAATTAAATATAAGAAAGTATATATTCATTTCATTCTTAAAATTTTGGTAAATAATATTAAATTGCAGTAGTGTTGCTTTGACTGGACATGGCCTTATTTGCTTTTTACTTTTTCTTTCCAGGAAAGGCAAAGAAAAATAATTCCAGTGAAACTTCAGGGAGAAAGGCAGAAATAACTACAGAATTGGAATGCTTCCAGAACATGGAGCTAACATCCTGATTATTAGAGGATCATCTTTTACAGTCACAAGTGCTTTGAGGTGAACCTAATCCATCGGTTCATGCTTCCCCAAAAGGCCACTTCTAATTCTTTCTGGAAATATGGCCACCTGGTAAGATAGGTGATAAACTTTCTTGGCAGTACATTTCAACCTCTAAAATCCACATGAAACTATTCCTCTGAATGTTTACACATTCTAAAATTGTAGTCAGTATGGAAATATTCTATCCTGTTTTCTGACATCTGTGGAATACAGTTACCCACAGACTGAAGGGGTGAGGAGGCCCTGGGAGTTCTGGACTTTTCTAAGATCACAGGTAATGCTTCTGGTGTGTTAAGGACAATCATCATAAGGGCATTCTGTGGTTCTGAATTCTGTGGTTCACCCAGGTTTTAACCCTAGGAAAGAAATGTCTATTCATCTAGCCTTCATTTATAAAATTGTACCTTCCCCAAGTCAAAGGTGCTATAGTGTAGGCATTAAAATGTGCAAACCAGGAAGACAGAACTAAAGGACTATTGAAATAAGAGGCATGAATACATCTTTAGAACCCTCTCCAGGATATTATATACAAAGTGATCAATAAGCTTTTTTTAAAGTGAATGAAACATGAACTATGACTTCCAGAACATGGGAATCTAAGTTTTCAGGAAATATGCTAGGACTTTGTTCTGTCAGAGAGACAAAGATGTTACAGAGTGATGAAATTGTTAGCATATTATTAAACAAAGAAAATTAGGTAGAAGTATTAGAATATGTCATCAGGTTATTTTCTTATAAATATTCAGGTCTAAGCAATCTAAATGACTATATGTAACAATTAGGAGGACTTGGTAAAAACCAGTACCTGCCAACATTCTAAAAATATGTATTGCTAGAAATTAAGATATGAATTTGCAATAAAAAAAATGGAACCTGAAGTTCCTCCCACCACCAAATAGCTTATCCAAGAAGTCAGTGTAAAGAATATAATGAGGAAGGAATTCCAATTCTGGTGCAGTGAGTTAAGAATCCAAAACACAATCAATCCAATCAAAAAATGGGCAAAATATCTAAAGAAACACTTATCCAAAGAAGACATATAGGTGGCCAAAAAGCACGTGAAAAGAGGCACGACATTGCTAGTTATTAGAGAAATGCAAATCAAAACTATGAGGTAACACCTTACACCAGTCAGAATGGCCATCATCAAAAAATCTACAAACAATAAATGCTGTAGAGGGCATGGAGCAAAGAGAACCTTCTGACACTGTTGGTGGGAATGTAAGTTGGTGCAACCACTATAGAGAACAATATGGACGTTCCTTAAAAAACTAAGCATAAAACTACCATACCACAATGATAACCAATCCCATTCCTGGGCATATATATGGAGAAAACCATAATTTGAAAAGATACATGCACCCCAGTGTTCATAGAAGCACTATTTACAGTAGCCAAGGTGTAGAAGCAACCAAAATGTCCAAAGAGAAGTGAATAAAGAGCTGTGGTACATGCATACAATGGAAGCTTACTCAGCCATTAAAAAAAAAATGAAATAATGCCACTTGCAGCAACATGGATGGACCTAGAGATTATCATACTAAGTGACATAAATCAGAAAGACAAAGACAAATATCATATGAGGTCACTAATATGTAGAATCTAATAAAAATAATATAAAAGAACTTACAAAACAGAAATAAACTCAAAGATTTTGAAACCAAATTTATGGTTACCAAAGGGGAAATGTGGGGCAGGAGGGATAAATTAGGGTGTAGGGATTGGCGTATATACACTAATATATATAGAAGAAATAGGTAATAAGGGCGTACTGTATAGCACAGAGTAATCTATGCAACTGTGTAGTAACCTATGTGGGAAAGAAATCTGAAAAGGAGTGGAGATATGTATGTATAACTGATTTACCTTGCTGTACACCTGAAACTAACACAACTTTATAAATCAATAATACCCCAATAAAATTTATTCTAAAAATAAATTTAAAAAATTTTTAAATTAAAAGTTACAAAAAATTTAAAATCCTGGTGATGGCCTTAGCCACTTGTATGAAGATAAGCAAATAAGACCAACCTCTCTCATATTAAATAAATAAAGCTCTGTATATATTATCTCCCCAAAAAATTAAAAATAAAAAAAACAAACCTTCACAAGTTAAAAAAAATAAAAAAGAATCTGACTACATTGGCTTGGGTTGCTGTGGAGGCAGGGTTTGATCCCCACCCTGGTGCAGTGGTTAAGGATCTGATGTTACCATAGCTGCAGCAGCTCAGGAACTTCCATATGCCATGGGTATGACCATAAATTAAAAAAAAAAAAAAATATATATATATATATATATATATATATATATATATATAATGAGGGAAAAGAGTGCATATTCTACTTTTTACTGACGATTAATAGAGAAATTATTCATTAACCTTTTGGAACAAAATGACCATGTTTCTCTTTGTGGCCTTGAATTCTATTTTCAACAAAATTCAGAGAAAGATCTACCAAGAGAGATGTATTATTAAGCCCAAAATTTTAAGGGCTGTTGTGGTTTTCCTTATTTCTATTTTTTTCTCAAACAGAATTTCATAAGAGATCATGTGGCTTTTTACTGGGTTGTCCTTAATTTGACTGCCATAATGATTCCGTAGTGTTATTTACAAACTATTTATTTAGGATCCATAATTAGCATAAGAAAAAAGAGTAATTAACATAAAAACAAGAAGTTTCCTTTTCTTATAATATTTATTATACTTTACTTCTGCAGTGGTCTTCTCAGTTGGGCAGTTTCTAAATATTTTTGAGATTAGGCACCAGATTTTTCCTAGGTATGTTATTTGTTTTTGCGGCTACTACAGTGTTTGACATGTAGAAAAAACGAGTAATATATAGTAAGTTGAAATTAAATTGAAAGATTAAACATAATCCAAAGAGGGAAGAGAGGAAACTGATTTCCTCTTTTACACAAAAGTAGTTGAATTCAGATCTATTTAACTTAACAGTTGTAGAACTCAGAGTTCTTGTCAGGTAAACCGATAATAAATTACCCTAAGGAAGCTATACTGTGACTATCATATGCCACATGGCCTCATGGCCCTGTCTACTTAGGAAGCCTCTGGAGTTCTTACTGACTGAAATGGGTGGATAAGAGAAAAATATTTCTCAGTCTTACATGCTTTGAAACAAAAACTAAAATGACAAAAATTTGTAATAACAACTATATTTCCAAGTTCTATTTTGGGTAGAAACACAGATTGAAGATAGTTTGAAATCATGGCCTTAGATGTATTTGAGATATTTGGTTAGAAAACCAAGTTTTTGTGCTTACCAGTACGGCATACTATAATATTTTGTAGGTACCCATCAGTATAAAGAAAAACGGAGAGGAGAGAACCACCGGCCGCTTCATGATTGGTAAGTACCTCAGACTCTTATAGAATTTTTTTATTCCAGTTTTATTGAGATGTAATTGATATCAAACACTGTATAATGTATAAAGCATAACTGATTTACATATACTGTGAAATGATGACCATGATAAGTTTAGTTAACACCCATCAATTCACAAAGTAACATAAAAGTTTTTTTTTCCTGTGATAACTCTTAGGATCTAATTTCTTATCAGTTCTTAAATATACCGTGCAGCAGTTTTAACCTCAGTCATCACATTAAAAATATATTTTGTTAACTTTTTAGGGCTGCACCTGCAGCATATGGAAGTTCCCAGGCTAAGGGTCAAATTGGAGCTACAGCTGCTGGCCTTTGCAAACTTGGTTTTCTAACCAAATATCTCAACATGGGATCAGAGTCATATCTGCAACATTTACCACAGCTCACAGTAACGTCAGATCCTTAACCCACTGAGCAAAGCCAGGAGTTGAACCTGCATCCTCACAGATCCTAGTCAGGTTAATTACTGCTGAGCCACAATGGGAATTCCAGTCATCACATTTTACATTATATTCTTAGTACTTATTTATCTTATAACTGGAAGTTTGTACTTTTTGACTGCTTCAGCCAATTCCATTCTACATCCTTGGATTCAAACAATCTTGGATCATGTAGTAACGTAGTATTTACTTCAGAAAAAAAAACATGAGAGTAAATGGACCTGTAATGTTCAGATTATTATTGTTAAATAATCAACTCTATATACCATAATTTCTCTATCTCATGATGGACACTTAGGTTGTTTCCCTGTCTTGACTCTTGTAAATACTACTACATGAACACAGAGTGCATATATCTTCTCAATTTCTTGTTTTCTCTGGAAAAAACACCCAGAGGTGGAGTTGCTGTATCATATGATAATTCTCTTTTTAATTTTTTGAGGAACATCTCTGTCTTCCACAGTGGCTTTAACAATTGATATTCCAGCCAACAGTACACAAGGGTTCCTTTTATTCCATATCTTACCAGTATTTATTATTTTTGTCTTCTTGATAATAGCCATTTTAACAGGCATGAGGTGATATCTCATTGTGGTTTTGACTTGCATTGTCATGATGATTTGTGATGTTGGGCATCTTTTCATGTAGCTGTTGACCATTTGAATGTATTTTTGGAAAAAAATCTATTCAGTATTTTGCACAATTCTTGGTTGGATTATTCATTTGCTATTCAGCTGTATAAGTTCTTTACATATCTTGGATATTAACTGCTTTGGATGTGTGGTTTGCAAACATTTTTGCCTGTTCAATAGCTTGCATTTTAATTTTGTTGATTGTTTCTTTTGCTGTGCAGAAGTTTTTTAGTTTGATGTAGTCTCATTTGCATTTTTTTTTGTCTTTTGTCTTTATAGGGCCGCACATGCGGCATATGGAGGTTCCCAGGCTAGGGGTCTAATTGGAGCTGTTGCTGCCAGCAACAGCGATAGCCACAGCCACACCAGACCTGAGCCATGTCTGAGACCTACACCACAGCTCATGGCAACACCAGATCGTTAACCCACTGAGTGAGGCCAGAGATCAAACCTGCAACCTCATGTTTCCTAGTTGGATTCATTTCTGCTGCACTACAACGGGGCACCCCATCATGTGCATATTTTTATTTCTTTTGATGTAGGTGTCATATCCAAAAAATATTATTGCCAAGACCCATGTCAAGAAATTTTTTTCTCTATGTTTCCTTCTAGGATTGTATGGTTTCAGGTTTTATAGTTAAGTTTTTAATCCATTCAAGTTAATTTTTGTGGGTGGTCAAAGATATGGGTTTATAGTAATTCTTTTACATGTGAATATCCAATTTGTCCATCATCAGTTTTGAAGAAATTGTGTTTTCTCTATTATTTTCTTGGATCCTTTGTCAAATAGTTGGCCTCATATGTAGGAATTTACTTCCGGGCTCTCAATTCTGTTCCATTTCTCGATGTGTCTTTTTCATTTTATGCCAGTACCATATCCTTTCAATTATTATAGTTCTGTGGTATAGTTTAAAATTCAGGAATTGTGATACCTCCAGCAATTTTCTTTAGTCTCAATATGGATTTGTCTATTGAGGGTCATTTGTGGTTCCATACAAATTCTAGGATTGTTGTTATACTTCTTTAAAAAATGCTATTGGAATCTTGACAGGGATTTCATTCAGTCTACTGATAACTTTCTTTTTAGACATGCTCTTCAAGCTATTGCATGCAAGTGTAAACTAGTAAATTTTAAGAATTTAAATGAAACCTTAACTTTTAAGTCTTTTAATTTAAATACTAAGGAATCAGGATGCTAGGCACTAATAAAAGTACTCTTGCTATTTTGAAAAATTACAACTTTAATAGAAAACTTTATCATTTTCTGTAAATAGGATTGAATTACACAAGAAATATTCATTTCTCTTCAGATAAAATGACTTTTCCAGACAATATTTTTAATAATGAAGTCCACAGTGGTTGAAATGGAAAATAATTAGATGTGTGCCCAGGTTCTTAAGGAAGTATATGTCTTTCAAGAAACAGATCTCATAATACTAAAGGATGGAAAAGAATCCAGATTTCCTTTTTATGTTTTCTTATATTCCCTAAATGAGTGAACAATTTAAGTATATTTTTTCTATATTTTTAGTTTTTTGCTTTGGGATAGTTGTAGAATCACCTGAGTTCTAAGAAATAACACAGAGGGCCCTATACTATAAATCCCAGGGAGGATATGCCATTTTAGAAATCCTTTGACCTTATTTATGTCCACTAGTTTAACATGTGCTAATTTTATGTGCTTTTGTTTAGTGCTATTTTATCACATTTATGTGGCCAGTGTGTAAGTGAAGATATAGAACAGTTTCATCACAAGGATCACACATGTTGCTCTCTTAAGATACCTGTCTACACCACCACCTCTTATCTCTATGATTTTGTTGTTTAAAGAATGCTATGTAAGCAGCATCAAAGAGCATGTAACATTTCGAAGACTGACTTTTGATACTTAAGGTAATTTTCAGACTGCATCTATCCAAGCTGTTATGTACATCACAGTCCCTTTCATGATGAATAGTATTTGAAGACATGGGTGTACCACTGTATATTTAACCATTCACATATTAAATATTCCAGTTTGCAGCTATTACAAATGGAGCTGCTATAATTTTTGTTTACAAATACCATGTGAACAAAAGGTTTCATTTATTAGAAATGAATGCCTAAGAGTTCAAATGCTGGATCACATGGAAAGTGCATGTTTAGATTTTTAAGGAAACTGCAACCAGTATTTTAGCGTGGCTGGATCATTTTACATTCCTTGAGGCATTGCATGAATGACAATTTTCTCTAGATGTGGTAACAGCATTTGGTATTACATTTTTTTTCAGTTTTAATTATTTTGATAGAAACTACTAACACCTTAATTTGGTCTTAATTTGACTTTCTCTTATGGCAAATAATGTTGAGCATATTTTTATGGGCTTATTTTCCACCTATATAGCATCTTCAGTGAAATGTCCATTCATTTTACCTATTTTCCATTTTAATTTGTTTTGTTTTTTACTGTTTTGAGAGAACTTTATATACTCTAGATACAATTATTTGTCAAATGTGTTATTTGAAATATATTTCCCAATTCCTGGTTTATCCGTTTATGTTCTACACAGGGTCTTTAACAGCCAAAAGATTCTCATTTTGATGTGGTTCAATTTGTGGTTTTCATGGACTGTGCTTTTAGTTTCAATTATAAGAATTTTGTAACTAGCCTTAGATCCAAAATATTTTTTCTCCATTTTTATCTAAATATTTTATAGTTCCACATTTTAGTTAAATTGTATACAAGATATAACATTTAAGTTAAGATTAATTTAGATATAAAATTGCTTCAGTTTCATTTGTTGAAAAGTTGCTCCTTTCTTTATAGATTTGCTTTGGTATCCTTGCCAAAACATCAGTTGGGAAAAGATAGGTTGGTTAAACTTCGAGTTCTCTAGTTTGTTCCTTTTGTCTTTTGTGTCTATTTCTCCAGAGATATCATAAAGTCTTGATTGCTATAACTCATTATAAGCCGTGATGCTGGGTTGAGAAATTTCTTTCATTATATTCTTGTTTTTTCAAAATTGTTTGAACAATTCTAGGGCTTGCACATTCCACCCAAGTGTTAAAATAAGCTTTTCTGTATATAAAAACAGATTAAGATTCTGATAGAAATTGCATTAAACATATGGATCAGCTTAGAAATAATTAAGATCATATCATTCTGTTAAATTTTCTAATTCATAAACACAGTGTCTGTCTCCATTGGTTTAGAACTTCTTTGATTTCTTTAATCCACATTTTGGAATATTCATGGTATAGACAGTCTATGTGTTTTCTTAAATTTATACCCATATGACTTCTTCAGAGGAACCATAAATATTTTTACATGCTTAACTTTGGTTTTCATGAGACATTTATTAACCTATAGAAAGACAGTTAACTTTGTATTTTGATATATTGTCCAGCAACCTTGCCAAACTCACTTAATAGCTTTGAGAAGATTTTTTTTTTTTTTTTGTAGATCTTGGGATTTTCTAATGAGACAACCAGTCACCTGCATGTGCATTTTTTTCTTACTTTCCAATATATATGCCATTTATTTTAGCTGTCTTAGTTCAGTGACTACAATTTCCAGTATTATGCTGAATGTATTTTCGAGAGTAGATCTCCTAGAGTGATTCCAATCAGAAAATGGTCAACAGTTCACTACTAAGTATGACGTTCATTGTAGATACAAACACACACACACACACACACTCACTCACTCACTCCTATTAACTTTGGGAATTCTCCTTGATTATCAGTTTGTTGAAGGCTTTTATAATAAATAGTTGTCAATTTTGTCAAATGATTTTTCTTTGTCAGTTGCTTATGATCATATGATTTTTTTTCCTATAGCCTATTACTATGGTTGATTATATTGACTAATTTTTAAATATTGAACTAGCCTTACATACCTGGAAGAAACCCTATTCAGTGTATTCTTTATCACTGGATTTAATTTATTAATATTGTCTAGAGGATTTTTGCATCTATGTGCCTGAGAGATTTTGGTCTATAGTTTTCCTTTTTGCACTATCTTTGATTATGGAATCAGGATGATAGTATTCTTATCAAATGAGCTGGGAAGAGTTCTCTAGTGACCTTTATTCTGGATTTTATAAAACTGATGTTTATTCTTCTTTAAATGCATGCGTGAATCCTCCAGTGAAAGTATGTGAGCTGAAGTATATGTATTTGGAAGAAGTGAAATTATAAAATTTATTTTCTTCAAAGGTAATGGGTCTGTTCAGAATACCTATATTAATTTTGGGAATTTGTGATTTTCAAATTTGGGAAATGGCTTAGGAACTGTTATGCCCTTCCCTTTCTGAATTTTATATTTATATCTTCTCTCATATTTGTCAGTATTTCTAGATATTTATCAACTTTATTGATTTCGTTGAACAAACCTTTGATACATTGATTTTCTCAGGTTTATTTTTTCAGGTTCAATTTTATTAATTTCTACTTTTATTATTTATTTCCTTATCCCTACATTGGATTTAATTTTTTCTCTTTTTTTAGTCTCTTGAAGTAGAAATTGGGTTACGGATTAAAAATATTTCCTCCTTTTTTTCCTCTCAGAAATAATGCATTTGTGTCCTACATATATTGATATATTGCATTTTCACCCAATTCCATCTATTTTTGTCACTAACTTTGAAACTCCGTCTTTGATTACTGTAAAGTTTGTTATTTATTTCCCATGTGTTCAGAGATTTTCTTATTGTATTTCTGTTATTTATTATTTGATTTTACTGTGGTCAGGAAACGGAGTATGTCTGATTGGAACTTATTGAAGGTAGTTAAGATTTGTTTTGTTATTAAGGTATGTTCTATTTTTGATGTATTCCATAAACAGATAAAAATTATATGTATTAAGATGCTATTGGGTAGAGTATTCTTTAAATGGTAGTTAAATCCCTCCCATAGCTTAACATCATTCTCAGTGGTGAAAGGTGCAAGAACTCCTGCTAAGATCAGGAACAAGACAAGGATGTCTGCTCTCACCACTACTATTCAACATAGTTTTGGATGTCCTTGCGATGGAAATCAGAGAAGTAAAAGAGATAAAAGGAACCCAAATTGGAAGGGAATAAGTAAAACTATCACTGTTTGCAGATGACATGATACTATAACTAGAAAATCCTAAAGATGCTACCAGAAAACTGTTAGAGCTCATCAATGAATTTGGTAAAGTTGCAGGATCCAAAATTAATACACATAAATCAACTGCATTTCTATATACTAACAATGAAAGATCAGAAAGAGAATTTAGGGAAACAATCCCATTAACCATTGCATAAAAAAGAAACAAAAATTGCTAGGAATAACCCTATGTAAGGAGACAAAAGACCTGTGCTCTAAAAACTATGACACTGATGAAAGAAAGAAAAGACAGCTAGATGAAAGAAATCAAAGACGACACAGACAAAATCGAAAGATATACCATGCTCTTGGATTGGAGGAGTCAATATTGTCAAAATGAATATACTTCCCAAGGCAATCTACACATGCAGTGCAATCCCTAAAGTTTGTTTGAAAGCACAAAAGAATGAGAATATCCAAAGCCATCCTGCGGGGGGGGCGGGGGGGGCGGAAATGGAGCTGGACGAATCAGGCTACCTAACTTAAGACTATACTACAAAGCTACACTTACCAAGACTGTATTATACTGGCACAAAAACAGAAATATAGATCAGTGGAACAGGATAGAGAGCCCCAAATTAAACCCACACACCCAGAGTCAACTAATCTAAGATAAAGGAGTAAAGAATATACAATGGAGAAAAGACAAATGGGATCTAATTAAACTTAAAAGGTTTGCACAGAAAAGGAAAGCCTAAACAAAATGAAAAGAAAACCCAGAGAATGGGAGAAAATATTTGCATATTTATCCCGAATGACAAGGGATTAATCTCTAAAATATATAAATACCTTGGGCAGCTCAGTATCAAACAATCCCATCAAAAAATGGGCAGAATATCTAAACAATTCTCCAAAGAGTATGTACAGATTGTTCAAAAACACATGAAAGGTATTAAAAATCACCAATTATTAGAGAAATGGAAATTAAAACTACTATGAGGGTACCACCTTACACCAGCCAGAATGGTCATTATCAAAAAGTCTACAAGCAGTAAATGCTGGAGAGGGTGTGGAGAAAAGGGAACCCTCTATATTGTGGGTGGGAATGTAAATTATTGCAACCACTATGGAAAACAGTATAGAGACTCCTCAAAAAACTAAAGATAGAATTACCATTTGATCCAGCAATTCCACTTTTGGGCATCTATCCAGAGAAAACCATGACTCAAAATGATACATGTAACCCTATGTTCTTTGCAGCACTCTATACAATAGCAAAAACATGGAAGCAACCTAAATGTACATCGACAGAGGGGTAGATAAAGTAGATGTGGTTCACATACACAATGGAATATTACTCAGCCATAAAAATGAATGAAATAATGGTATTTGCAGCAACATGGATGGACCTAGAAATTATCATGCTATGTAAAGTTATTCAGTGACACAAATGTCATAGGCTATCACTTACATGTGGAATCTAAAAAAAAGATACAATGAACTTCTTTGTAGAGCAGACAATGACTCACAGACTTTGAAAAACTTACGGTTACCAAAGGAGATAGGTTGGAGGGAGAGGGATGATATGGGTATTTGGGATGGAAATGCTGTTAAATTGGGTCATAATGATCACTGTACAACTATAAATATAATAAAATTCCTTGACTTTAAAAGCTAGTGGTATATTGAAAGGAAAAAACAAAGAAGGAGTAAAAGATATGGCTATTGAAAATAAGAAAAAGAAGTATACTTCTAAAAAATTATTAGGAGTGTAGTTATACTTGGAGATACTCTTCAAAACTGAAATGTTGTAACAAGCATGCTCTTTATCCATCTGAAAAAGATAATTCAAATAAGAATGTTAAATTATTTGAGCAAATGTTTTGGGAAAAGATTGGGAGTATGGGACGCTGACAACAGGAAAATATAAAATCTTCAAACTCTAGGAGATGTGTAGCAGCTAATGGTTTAAATTAAACTTGGTATAAGAAACTGTCTAGAAACTTGAGTATGGAAGTGATTTATAAGTTTCTTTTAGGTAAAGTTATTTAACTCTAGGGCAAAGTAGATTGCTCATATAACAGTGAAAAATCAGCACCATAACAAACAAAATTTCAACCTCCTTGACCTTACTCATAGGCACATAGACACAGTATAAAGTTGAAATGTCTCCAAATGTGCCTACAAAGTCAAAATGTGTAATAGAAATGGTTGTCAAAGAGTTTTACTCTTAATTCATAAAAATCAATATAATTCTGAGGCAGAAAAATAGTAGCCTATTGCCTTTGTTGTGAAGACGAACGGAGACCACTTTCCACATGAAAAAAATAATGCTTAATCAGTAATAGAATGTAATTCTGACACAGACTGGGAGGAGAACTAAGAACTGGTTGAGTTTTTAACTATTAATTAGAAGGATCACAACAAAAACTGAGTATATACACAGTGACTTCAGTTTCACTGAGGTAATTGACATATGCAGTGTACAGAGTACAGCATGACAACATACATATGTAACAATGTATATATGTAAACATAACATATAAATGTATATGCTGAAAATGATTATCTAAGTTAACATTTATCACCTCATATAGTTACAAAACAGTTTTTCCCTTGGAATGAGAACATTAAGGATTTATTCTCAGAAACTTTAAATAGACCATACAACAGTGTTAACTATAGTACTCCTTTTGTACATCCTCTCCTCAGTACTTACTCATCTAATAATAGGAAGTTTGACCTTTGACCACCTTCACCAAATTTCCCACAACTCCCATTCCCAGGCTTTGGCAAACAAACACATATCTTTTACTATGAACATGGTTGTTTTAAATTCCACGACAGTATTTATCATCCTCTATCTTAGCCCATTACATAATGCCCTCAAGATTTGTCCATGTTGTCACAAATAGCACAGTTTCCTTATTTATGCTTCTATGAACATGTAAATACAGATAGCTCTGTGAGGGTCTGACTTCAATATATTTGGATATACATCCAGAATTAGGATGGCTAGATCATCTGATAGTTCTATTTTTCATTTCTAAAAGGATCTCTATATTGGTTTCCATAATGGTTGTACAAATTGACAGTCCCACCACTGGTGCACAAGAGTTCTCTTTTTTCTACATCCTCACCAGCATTTGTAATCTCTCATGTTTTAATAAGGCCATTCCAACAGACATGAAGTAATATCTCATTGTGGTTTTCATTTGTATTTAACTAATGATCAGTGATGTTGAATACTTTTTTTCATGTACCTGTTGGCCAATTTATATCTCCTTTGGAATAATGTCTATTCAGGAAGTTTGGCCATTTTTTCTTTTTTTTTTTTTTGTTACTCATTTCTATGAGTTTTATAATATAGTTTGGATTTTACTCCCTTATCAGATATGATTTGCAAATATTTTCTCCTATTCCATATGTTGTTTTCCATTTTGTTGATTTTTTCCTTTACTAAGCAGAATGATTTTAGTTTGATGTAGTCCTACTTCTTAATTTTAGATTTTGTTGCTTGTGCTTTAAGTGTCATGTTCCAAAAATTGTTGCCCAGACCCCTGTCAAGAAAATCTTTCTCTATGTTTTTTTTTAAGTACTTTTCTGGTTTCAGGTCTTACATTTAAATCTTTAATCCATTTTGAGTTAATTTTGCAAGGGGTGAAAGACAGGGGTCTAGTTTCATTGTTTTCCAAGTAAATATCCAATTTTACCAGCTGTCTTTTCTCATTGAGTATTTTGACTCCTTTGTCAAATAGTACTTGATTGTATATGCAGAGCTCTATTTCTGGACTTTTGATCCTGCTTCATTGGTCTGTGGGTCTATTTTTATGCAGTACCATAGTGTTTACTTAGCTTGGTAATACAGTTTGGAATCAGGAAGTGAACACTTTGTCTTTTGTTCTTTCCCAGGATTCCTTCAGCTATTTGGAGTCTTTTACAGTTGCATGTGTATTTTTGGATTTTTTTTCTCCTTCTATAAAAAATTACATTGGAATTTAGATTCAGTAGAATCCCTACCAATAGACAACTGTGTGTAGTATACACATTTTAACAGTATTAATTCTTCCAATCCATGACACAAGATACCTTACCATTTTTTGCTTTTGTCCTTCAATGTCTTTTATCAGTGTCTTACAGTTTTAAGCAAGTCTAGAGGTCTTTCACTTCCTTGGTTTAAGTATTTGTTCTCTTGATGCTATTATAAATGCGATCATTGTATTTCTCATTCAGATCATTTGTTTTAGTATATACACATGCTACTGATTTTTATATGTTGGTTTTGTATGTTGCAACTTTACTAGTTTACTAGTTCTAGCAGTTTTTTTTTTTGGTGGAGTCTTCAGAATATTCTATATGTAAAGTCATGTTTTCTGCAGATAGAGACAATTTTACTTCTTTCATTCCAGTTCTAAAGCCTAACTAGTACTATATGACTAGAAGTGGTAAGAGTAGATACTCTCATCTTGCTCCTGATCTTAGAGAAGAGTTTCAACTTTTCACCAGGGAATATGATGTTAGCTGTGGGTTCATTTTTTATGGCCTTCTGTATGTTGAGGTATGTTTATTCTTTATCTAATTGGCTTAGAGTTCTTATCATGAATGAATATACTGAATTTTTGTGCAGTGCCCTTTCAGCATATATTGAGATGATCATATACATTTTACATTTCCTTCTGTTAATGTGGTGTATCACATTTATTGATTTGCTTATATTGGAACCATCCTTGAATTCCTAAGGATGAATCCTGCTTTAATATAGGGCTTTCCCCCTTTTTTTAGGGCTGCACCTGTGGCATATAGAATTTCCCAGGCTAAGAGTCTAATCAGAGCTACAGCTGCTGGCCTACATTACAACCACAGCAACACAGGATCAAAGCCACATCTGTGACATACACCACAGCTCACAGCAACACAGGATCCTTAATCCACTGAGTGCAGCCAGGGATCAAACCCACTTTCTCCATTGATATTAGTCAATGCTGCTGAATTCAATATGCTAATATTTTGTTGAGAATTTTTACAAGTATGTTCATGGAGAATATTGGCTTATAGTTTTCTTATGATGTATTATATGACATTGGCATCAGGGTCATACTGGCCTTGTAACATGAGTTTAAGAGTGTACCCTCCTCTTCAATTTCCTAGGAGAGTTTGAAGATGTTGGCATTATTCCTTTAAAATGTTTGGTAGAATTAACTAGTAAAATCATCTGTTCCTGGGTATGTTTTCTGTTTAGAGGTTTGTAATTCCTTACTAGTAATTGGTCTATTCATACTTTCTATTTCTTCCTCACGGAGTTTTGGTAGGTTGTATGTTTCTAAGAATTTATCCATTTCTTCTAGGTTGTACAGTTTATTGACATAATTATTCATAGTGGTCTGTATTATCCTGTAGATGTCTATGATATCAGTTGTAATGTCTCATTTCATGTATAATATTATTGACTTGGGCCTTGTCTTTTTTCTTGGTTAGTCTAAAATTTGCCAGTTTGCTTTATTTTTTTTAAAGAATCAACTCTTGGTTTTATTAATCTTTTCTATTGTTTTCCTTTTCCCTATTTCATGTTTTCCTCCTCTAATGTTTAACATTTTTCCATCTGTTAACTTTCAGCTTTGTTTTTCTTTTTCTAGTTCCATGAGGTGTAAAGTTAGATTGTTTGAAGTTTTCTTTTTTTTTTTTTGATGTTTGTATTTATAGTCATAAACATCCCTCATAACTGCTCTTGCTGCATCTCATAAATTTTGGTATGTTGTATTACCCTTTTCATTTGTCTCTGTATTTTTAAAATTTCTTCTGTAGCCCATTAGTTATTCAAAAGTAAACAAGTTGTTTACTTTTCATGCATTCATAGCTTTTCCAGTTTTCCTATTATTAATTTCTAGTTTCATACTGTTGTACTTATAGAAGGTACATAGCATGACTTTAATCTTGAGTTTACAAAGATATATTTTGTGCCCTTACATATGATCTATCCTCCAAATATTCCATGTGGGCTTTAAAAATCATGTGTATTCTGATGTTTGAATATCCTATATATATTTGTTAGGCTTACTTGGTTTATAGCATTCAAATCTTTTTTATTCTCTGTTTGGATGACCTATCCATTTCTGAGAGTGAAGTATTAAATTACTCAATTTCTCGTTAGTTCTATATTTGCTTTATATATTTAGGTGCACCAATACTGAGTATATATTAACCATTGTTATATCTTCTTGATGGGCTGACCCCTTCATCCCTATATAATGACCTACTTTGTCACTTTTTTTTTCCGTCTTTTTGCCTTTTCTAGGGCCGCTCCCGCGGCACATGGAGGTTCCCAGGCTAGGGGTCCAAACAGAACTGCAGCCGCCGGCCTACGCCAGAGCCACAGCAATGCGGGATTCGAGCAGTGTCCGCAACCCACACCACAGCTCATGTCAATGGCAGATCCTTAACCTACTGAGCGAGGCCAAGAATTGAACCTGCAACCTCATGGTTCCTAGTCAGATTCATTAACCACTGCACCACACCGGGAACTCCTACTTTGTCATTTTTAAAAATCATTTTAAAGTAAATTTTATCTAATATAGCTATCCTTAATTTTTTCAGTTACCATTTGCTTAAAATATCTTGTTCCATCCTTTACTTTCAGTCTATGTGTCTTTAAAGCTAAAAGGCTTCTCTTATAGGCAGCATATTGTTAGATTTTTTTTTATTAATTAAGTTGCTCTTGCTTTTGATTGGAGAATTTAGTCAATTAACTTTTGAAATAATTACTGATAATTAAGGACCTACTATTGCCATTTTGTAAATTGTTCTTTGTTTTGTAGATCTATTGTTCCTTGATTCTAATACTGATATCCTCTTTTGTAATTTGATGACTTTTAATATCAGTATGGTTTGGCATCTTTATCAGGTTCTTTTGTGTGACTCCTAATGGTTTTTCTTTTGGAATTACCATGAGGTTTACATAAAATATGTTAATTACAATACCTTAGTTGGAACTGGTAAGAGCTTAAATAGCATTTGTAAACTACATTTTTTCTCCTCTACCCATTCATACTTCATATAATTATTACAGCTTCAATTTGGACATTATGTATCAAATAATAGATCACAATTATTTTAATACACATTTTTTAAACTTTTAAACTAGAGTTATAAGTGAATTATGCACCATAATTACTATATTAAAGATCTGACCTTGATTATATATTCATTACCAGTGAGTTTTACTCTACCTTTATAGGTTTTTATAATGTTAATTGATGTCCTTTTATTTCCACTTGAAGAAATCCCTTTACCATTTCTTGCAAGGAAGATCTAGTTTTGATGAATTCCCTCACCTTTTGTTTGTTACAGATTCTTATCTTTCCTGCATTTCTGAAGATCAGCTTTGCTCTTCTTTTGTTCAGGTATAGTATTGTTGCTTGAGAATTTTTTGTTTAAATGCTTTGAGTATATCATCTCTTCCTTCCTGGTCTGGTCCCTTGCCCAAGCAAGACTTCAGGAAAGGATCCTGAGTTGCCTGGATTCTCATATCAGGCTTCCTCAGCTAGCAGGACAGGGTACTATACTCACCAGAAGATGGGGCTATGCATTAGCCTCCCTGCCCTGGCAGAGCGGGAGAAAGTGCCCCCAGGTGTCCAGCATGGCTTCCTGTTTAGGGACCTGAATCATGCAGGACTATGCACTGAATTCCCTGGCCAGACAGAGCCCACTGGTTTTGCTTTGCTCCCTGCTCAAATGCCACTGTAAGTGAAGCTATAGGATGGGCTATTCAGGTGCCAGTGTACTCTAAGTCAGGTTCCCTAGTGGGCTGTCTAAAGGCTATATTCAGCAAATGGTATAGTTACAAATTAATTTTCTACCAGATAGCTCCCAAGACTGGTAAGGCTCTTATTTGGGGATCAAATTAGATCTCTTCACTCATTTCTTTGGTTTAACAGGCTACTGTCCTAGCTCTGCACATGGGAAGGGCCACTGGCCAGGCTCTCTGCTCAAGTTCTGCTGTAAACAGGGTTGTGGGATGGGCTACACAGACTCTTGAGATTTCTGGCTAGGTTTCTTGGTCGGACCAGACTGAAGGCTGTATTTAGCTTTGGGCAGGGCTATAAATTATCTCCCTAAGTAGCTGAGAATGAAGAACAGGCCTCAGGCCCACCATGGCTGTTCAGGAACCAAATCAGGCAGAACTGCATACTAAGCTCTCTGGCCAGACCAGGCCACTGTCTTTACTCTGCAGATGTAGGGAAACTAGCTAGGTTAGTGTGTAATCAGGATTACTAGATCAGCTATGCAGATTCCTGGCATCTCCTGTGTCAAGTTTCCTGGTCAGCAGCGCTAAAGACTGTACTTAGCAGTGGACAGGGATACAGATTAGCTTTCCTGCCAGGCCAGAGAGGCAAACCAGCGCACAAAGCTAGCCAGGCTCTTTGTTTGGCATCCCAAATCAGTCAGGCCAATAGCCTACCACATTCTCTGGTCAGTACTCCACTGTTATGGTTCTTTAGATGAGCAAAGCTGCTGGTAGGATTTTGACTTGGGTGTTTTTAGGGTATTATAAACCACACCCCTTTTCTCCATCACATTCTGATTCCCAGTGGTCAAGCCATGCAGAACCCCCTGTGATTCCTGTCAGGTATGACCAGAGCAGACTTCCTGAAAAGCAACATGCAATGCTGGTGGAACTGGATGTCTACCCTGGGCTCTCTTTTTCCCACTGGAGAAATGATAGGCTCATGGGGGATTTCAGTGCTGTGATGTACTTTTTTGGGGATGAGGATATGTGGTCAGAATGTAGCCATTCCTCTTACTCTTTTAATGCAGTCCCTCTCAGACTCTGGGTTGTAGGAGGTGCCTCATCCTTAGCCCCATGTTCTTAGATTTTCGTAGTGGTGTCTTGTGAATGAATAGTTATTAACAGGTGTTCTTGTCTAGGGGAGTGAAGTTAGCAATAATATGTTACCATTTTGCTGCTGTCACTCCACAATGTTAAAATTTATTTAAATATATGATTTTTAAATGCATTTTACAATGAACTGTTGAAGGCTGCCATTTAGAATTTTTATTCATACATGTATTGAATATGATATTTTAGGTAGATGCTGAAGTAAATATATGTAGGTACATGTGTATGTATATGTGTATATGTATCCGTAATTTAATATCTATGTAGATGAAATGAAAACAAGTTCTTCTGTGGCTTTATTTCAGTTCTACAACAGAGAATTTGTTTTTTAAAAACTAACTTGAAATTTTCTTTTGACTTTTTATTGTAAAGTAATACACAGAGAAATCAATACAAAAATGAATATCTTAGTGAAATATTATAAAATGAACACATCTGTTATCAGTACTCAGCCTCGGGAGTATTGTCAGGCAACTCAGAAGCACTTCTTTTTGTGCAAATATCAATCACACATTCTTCAACTTCTCAAAAGTAACTACTATTCTGACATACCTAGTAATCATTTCCCTGCATTTCTTTTTGAAATCATCAACTCGGTATATAGTTCTAGGTATTATAATTTTGTTTTGCATGTTTACTATCTTGGTATTTTGTTTCTTTTAATCTAAAGATTTCTACTTCACATTATTTCCTTATGGCTTTCATCTGTTTAAGATATTAAGCCATTCACTCTAGGATTTCTTACAGTCTGGATTTTGCTCATTGTATACACAAGGTGTGTGCTAGCAATTTATTCACTCATCTTTAATTACTGCAAATTGAACTTGGACCCAAAGGCATGATCAGAATCAGGTACGGTCTCTTTGGCATGGGTTTAGATTCACCTGTGCTCCTTTGTCCAGAAGCATTTGTTTGGATTTTCACTCTCTTCTGATGTTAAAATGCATAGGGGCTCAATATCTAGAGGAAGTTTTCAAGATGGCTCTATTTTCATTGTTATTTTGCTTTTCATTATTAACTACAGTATCTTTAAAAAGTGATGTTCTTGTTCATTTATATCTGAATATCCACCAGATAGGAAAAGGTGCATAAAAATGGTTATTTCTTATATTTTATTTATCTGGTTTATACAAAAATTAATTCCTGTCATCCCCATTTCTTAAATTATATTTTAAGTTCTTTTTTGTAATACAATTATAAACTGAGATTTAAACATATTTGGTGGGATTCCATTCATGGCAATTCTTACTTATTAAGTTCAAATATCCCCTCTTTAGACAGTGGTAGTCTTCCTAAATTGCTTCTTGTGTCCTTTTGGTTCTTTCCAAGTGGCATTAATCTTGGTTGATAGCTACCTTACAATGTGTTATGACAGGTTGTTCTTGACTCAGTTTACACATGGAATCAGCTAATTCTATTTTGTCCCTGGATTCTTTCAAAAGGAAATAACAATTTAAGAAAAAATATGGATTCTCATTGTTACTAAGTTTACAGATAATTTATAAGATATGTGTATATAATATATACAATCAGAAAATATATGTGGAGTAAAGGAATAGAGAGATGGAGAGAAACAGACTATAAAAAAGATATATACATATAGGTAAAAGGAACAAAAAAAAAACCTCACAAAGTCTTAAATAATCTAGTTCTAATACATAACTATAGGATTTTCACCTAATCTTTTCTATCATATCCTATATTATATCTGTATACATCCTGTTCTTCCACAAAGAGATCTTGATTCTAAAGACTACAGAAGGTAGTAGAATTAGAAATTCTGTGATTAATCCTTTTGCTTTATAGCCTATTACTCGTGAACAGATTAACAATTGTAATAATCAATATCAATGATAGTTACTGAAAACAGTTTAAGTATTTTTCTGCATATGATTGCTTAACATTCTCTTCAAACTTTTGTTTTTACACTGTGTCTACAATAGTAGATAATACAGCCTAAGTTCTCCCTTCAAGACCCTATTTTAGTTCTATAATTAACTATGTACATAACTCCTACCATCAGTCCTTAGGTGCATACCTTTCTACTATTTCTAGGTTTTTTTCATTGCCCAAATCTCTTTCACTAGGAGATAACTGAGGAAAGTCTGATGGAAACAGTATCTTATTAATACTTACATATCAGTAAGAGTTGATAGCTTTAGAAATGAGGCTAACTTTTGCTGAGTAGGAAATCCTTGACTCACATTTTCTTTTTTCTTTTTTCTTTTTTTTTGAATACCACTAATATGTTACCCCATTTTACTGTAGAATAAACTGTGGCAGTCTCAAATACTTTGTGATAATCTAAATTACTTTCTTATATAAACCTTGTGCATTGTTGCTTGACTGCCCCAAGTTTTTTTTTCTATTAACAGTTTGCAGTATTTTGTCTTCTCTTTTAAAAAGAACACTTGAAATTTGTTTAATTATAATTTTAATATAATTTTTAACATATTCCATATCCTTGATTAGGGTTCTTCTTCAGGTACTATTTTTATCATATATTAGGTTTACTTTGCTTGTGCTTGCCTTCAATAACGTCTACTTTCTCTCAAATTATTTACCTCTTTTTTTTTAATCTATAAAATATCCTCACTTTGTACTGTCAATTGCTATTAAGGTATTATGTTATATTTACTTGCTCCTGTACACCTTCTGCAATACTCCTATGATTTTTTGAAAAAGTCTCATTCTTAACTTCTATCATCTTATTTCTGAATTTTTATTTATGACTTTATTTTATGCCTTGCATATTTAATATACTTAGCTTATCTTGAAGTACACACTATATTTTTAATGTTTTCTGGGCAAGCATTTATGAAAGAATATTATTCTGCTCCATAGTTGTACTTTTTATTTTCTTATACTTGTAGCTTATATGGGACCTGGCCTGAACACTTTTGTGTTGCTCATTTTTACATGAATTGAGTCTCCCAAACTTTCACAAGAAAGTAAAAAAAAAAAGAAAGTATATTTTAAGGTAGGTTTCGTAATTCACAAAGCTCCCTTTAGTCTAGAATTTTCCTCATTATTGTCTCTGTACTACTCAATTTTGATTCCATTCCCAGAAATGTTTCCTCAGTATAGAGTCCTTCCTTGAAGAGATTTCATCATGGGTGAGTCAGTTTTGAGATTTCACATGGGTCTTAGCTTTTCCAGCCCAATTAAGACTTACATAGGCCTCTGGAATGCAATGAAGAGTGTGGTAGGCAAAAACTGTATGTGTTTCAGCTGATGACCAGTGTGGCTGCATAGGAAATCCTTGGCTCACATTTTCTTTTGAGTCCCTTAAATATGTTACTACATTTTATTATTATAGAACATGTGCAGTTTTAAATATTTCATAAAATCTAATTATTTAACCATACAAATCTCAAGTGTTGATGCTGTCCTTTCCAAGGAATGGAGTGGAAAGAATTGGATTTGTGGGATTCTTCTTTTCTAGGCTTTTCAAATATCCAGTTAGTTCCCTTTGATATTTACCATATAGCCCTTATAATACACAGGTCTTATAAGTCTTAATAATATGTCTCCAGATACTTAGTCATCTATTTTTGTTGTAAATACTATTCACGAATTTTTGTTTTTTCCATCCAGTTCTGTTTGTTTTTATGTGAAGATTCTTAAAAATCCCAAAACTAGCCATCCATGGCATTATCATCTTCTTCCCTAAAATTTTAGTAATAAATATTCATGACAATGATTTATTTATTAAAGGTTGATCACAATTGAAGTTAATGGAGTTTTTTCTCATTTTGTGGAAGATACATATTGTGACCCTCATATTAAGTGTGACCCTAATACAGTTGCACAAATCCACTTATACACAGATAATTTTCAATGGATATATTGTAAAAAATATGTATGTAGACATTAGTCTGTCCTTACACAGGCATAGGGTGAGTGATATTTAATGTAAAATTATTATTAATATACTAGTTTTCTTACTGTTTTATAGCTTTGCTTTCAAAGAATTACACTCCTAGACAGTATATCTCTCTCTCCTAATCAGAGATACTGCTTATCAGCTTATCATCAAAGGTAAGCAGTATTTTTTTTAAAACTAACACTTTCCAATACTGTATTATGAATGACTGTACTACTTAATACCATATAAATTGTTTAAACTCAATGAATTGTATTATATTTACAGTTGTATAACCCTCATCACAACTTATTTGCACATTTCCATCCCAAACACCCAGCCCATCCCTTTCCCTCCAACCTGTCTCCTTTGGTAACCATAAGTTTTTCAAAGTCTGTGAGTCAATATCTGCTCTACAAAGAAGTTCATTGTATCTTTTTTTTAGATTCCACATGTAAGTGATAGCATTTGATGTTGGTGTCACTAACTTCATTTAGCATGATAATTTCTAGGTCATCCATGTTGCTGCAAATGCCATTATTTCATTCCCTTTTATGGCTGAATAATATTCCATTGTGTATATGTACCACATCTTTACCTACTCCTCTGTTGATGGACATTTAGGTTGTTTCCATGTCTTGGTTATTGTACAGAGTGCTGCAATGAATATAGAGATACATGTATCTTTTTGAGTCATGGTTTTCTCTGGATAGATGCCCAAAAGTGGAATTGCTGGAACAAATGGAAGTTCAATTTTTAGTTTTTTGAGGAACCTCCATACTGTTTTCCATAGTGGTTGCACCAATTTACATTCCCACCAACAGTATAAGAGGGTTCCCATTTCTATACACATGGTACAGCATTTACTGCTTGTAGACTTTTTGATAATGACCATTCTGGCTGGTGTAAGGTGGTACCTCATAGTGGTTTTGATTTGCATTTCTCTAATAATGAGTGATGTTGAACATCTTTTTATGTGTTTTTTGGCCGTCTGTATGTCTTCTTTGGAGAATTGTCTGTTTAGATCTTCTTCCTATTTTTTAATAGGGTTGTTTGTTTTCTTGGTATTGAGCTACAGGAGTGTTTATATATTTTGGAGGTTAGTTCCTTGTCAGTTTCTTCATTTTCAAATATTTTCTTCTATTCTGTAGGCTGTATTTTTATTTAGGGTTTCCTTTGCTGTGCAAAAACTTTTAGGTTTAGTTGGGTCCCATTTGTTTATTTTTGTTTTTATTGTCATGACTCTAGGAGGTGGATCTGAGAAGATAATGCTGTGGTTTATGTTAGAATACCATATAAATTTTACAGTGATTCATTAGTGAAGAGGCTAGGTTACTGTGAAGCAATCATATTGATTATGTTAGCATAAAGCAATCATATTACTTCTTTGTTATCAGCTCATGATTTATATCTGTAAACACATATGAATTTCTTTTTCACATTTTTAAAATTTTTGATGTCTAGCATTACGGATAACATCTAGAGTGTTTTGTATCATGTAACTTAAATCATTTGTCAGTACCTATATCAATATTATCTTGTAAACTGAGAACATAGACTTATATTTGCAGCATAGCAAATATATTTTCTCACATTTTCTTTTTCTGTTTAACTTTATTTGTAAGAATACAGTATTACATATGGAAAATATATGAAATATGTTAATCAATTATGTTACCTGTAAGACTTCTGATCAATAATAGGCTAGTTGTAGTTAAGTTTTAGGGGAATTTCTATATGGATTTTCCATTGCATAGAGGTTGGAACCCCTAACCCTCTACATTGTTCAAGGGTCAACTGAATAGTCAACATTGTTGCCTCAGGCAACTATCCATTTACTTCTGTTGTAACTTTCAGCATCTGGTGCTTTATGCCTATGCATTTAGAGGTACCTCTGTAGGTCCTTATATAACTCCCTCTTTTCAGAAAAATAGAAATAGAAGTTAGCCAAGAATCGATAAAGTGATTGATGCTGCCTTTTTTGTAATTATGGAATACAATTTCTTCTATATATTTTGCTAAGACTATTCTTACAGCACTAAAACATTCAACTAATGTTAAAAATAACAAGCTGATTAATTTACTTAACTATTTACAGCATAGTTATGAATAAATTTAGATTTGATATATTCTTGAAGTAGAAAACATCTGGAATTTCACTTTTGCTTTAATATGCAAAAGCATTTTTTAAGAAGCAAAGTCCTGAGAACCCAAGGGAACTCCAAGTCCCCCTATTAAAAATTCTGAAGTAGCCTGTGAATTGTTGTTTAATATTTGAACACCTACAAAGTGCTCACATCAGTTCATCTTCTCTGAAGTAGATATACCTCTAAGAGGGTGCACAACAGCAGCTTAGCTGCAGAAAGTGAAAATGAAATTGTCATGTTTAATCACTTCCCTTTTTGAGAAGAAAAGTTTAAGCATGTGAAAATGGAATCACTCAAGTCAGAATTAGGCTAACTGCTGTGACTAATATTCCATGATGAAACAAGCTTGTTCATTTTATATTCCAAGCAACTAGCTGAAAGAAGCATAGGGTATAAAACATAGTAGATATGAAAAGGTTCCTTCTTGAAAGCATGAAGGAATCAATGCCTGATTGGAAAGGATAAATTTTTTTTTAAAGAAAGTCTATAAAGAGGTGGAACACCAAAAATGTTCAGTTAAAGGGAGGGGGACAAAAGTAGGAAAGAATATACGTGTTTAATCACATAAACTTGTTGCATTTGATTATTGTATAACCTTGAGAAAAATGCATTCAACATAGTTTTCCTATCTGTAAAATTTTAAAAAATATTATCTACCTCATGAAATTTTAACCAAAAATGTTTGTACACAGGACTTGACCACCATTTAGGCACTCAATAAGAATTTGACCTCTTTCCTTTCCTTAGAGCTGTATAAACTCTAAAAATAAGATAATGAAACATTATTAATTACTAAGAAAAGCTATAATTGTTCTCATTTGTGATGCTCTTTCCCCAGTTTTAACAGAATATATTTGAGATATAACATTGCATAAGTTTAAAGTGTACAATATTAATGATTTGATATATATATGTAGCAAAACAATTACCACAGTGGAATTAACATCCATTGCCTCACACAGCTCCTTTTTTTTGATTCCTTATGATGAGAACTTTTAAAATTACTTAACAACTTTTAGATATACAATATTAAATATCATCATCATGCTGTGCATTACATCCCCAGAATTTATTTATCTTAGAAGTTGATACATTTTGGACACCTTTACTTAACTCTCTCATGCACCCACCCAATTCCCACAGCTGCCAACCAAAATGAGTGTTATTTTTTAGAGTCTTCATCTAAATGAGATCATGTACATGTGTCTTTCTCTGATTCATTACACTTAGCATAATGCCATCAAAGTCCCAACTGTGTTCTCACAAATGGCAGGATTTCCTTCTTCTATAGGGCTGAATAGTATTCTGTCCTATTTGTATACCACAGTTTCTTCATTCATCCATCTATGAACACTCAGGGCATTTCCCAGTCTTGTCACAGGTCTATTTAAAGTGATGCTGCAATAAATGTTATACAGATACTTCTATGAGATTCTGACTTCTATTTAGATTCTGAAGTAGGATTGCTGGATCATAGTGTAATTCTATTTTTTTTTTAATTTCTTAAACTCCATATTGTTCTCCATAGGGGCTGTACATGAATTTCCTTTTCTACACATCCTTACTAATAATACTTGCTATTTATTGCCTTTTTGGTGATAGCTATTCTGAAAGGTGTGAGGTGACATCTCATTGTGATTTTGATTTGTGACTCCCTAATAATTAGTGATGTTGAGCACTTTTTTACATATTTGTTGGCCATTTTAATATCTTCACTGGAAAAAAATGCCTTATTTCAAGGTCTTTGCCCATTTTTTAAATTGTTATACAATGCATGGCAAAAAAACAAATAATGAGTTCCGTATATATTTTGTATATCAATCACTTATCAGATATATGGTTTGAAAATGTTATCTCCTATTCTATTGGCTGTCTTTTCATTTTTATTATTGTTGATTCTGTTGTGCAGAAGCTTTTTCCAGATTCTAGGGAAAAACTGTTAATATAGGAGATATCAATCAGTTTCCCTATCCTATGATAAAAATCAATTAAACAGCTATCCATACAGCTATCCATGAGTTAGCTCATGGTAAAAGAGCTCATGAGACCTCAGAATTCCACCTATATAGTTTGAACAATACTGTGGAATGAAAAAAATTGAAAACAGTTACACAAAAAGAGAAGACAACTCTCCCATCCCCTAAGTCAGCATTGTTCAGCACAGAGAAGGGACTTTCCAGATAGTAAGAGTTCCTCTAACCAGAAAAGGAAAAGCCAGGTGAGCAACTAGCTTTCTAGCCTCTCCTAGTACCATGTGAAGTTCCAGCTTTGGTACATTCCATCAAGAGTGGCAAAGATAGCTAGCTAGGAACAAGGAAGAAAAGCAGAAGCTATTATCAGCAAACTTAGTAAGAGTGATTGCAGTTCCCACAAACCTACTCTACAAACAAGTTCAGCAGCTTCTGGCACTGATTTGGGTTACATGGATCTCACCAGCTACCCCACAGGTATTTATGTTAATTAACATGCACTTCAGATCCTTGCTGTGCACTCTGCTCCCACGCCCTGTTGGATCCCAGACTCCACATCAGTAGTCATCTAAGCTCTCTGCAGATGTGTAAGATGTCGGCTGCTTGAGTTCCTTTCCAGCTCAGGTTCCTCAGCTTCACAAGTGTAGAAAACTAGCTTAGGCACTATTGGTTGACAGTGTGCCTGTGCCCAGGCTCAGCCCATCCAGCTGTGCATCTTTGTGCCATCAGCCTTATATCCATCAGTGGCCTCCATTGCAGCATAGCATTATTAGAAGCTATTATGCAGCCCTGGGTGAACAGAGAGAGAGAGCCAGGGAACCCATAGATACTTGTGGGTAGGAATCAAGCCTTACTTTCTGTCACTGCCTGCCAGTACCATGTACACTTATAGATAGCCCCTCCAGCTTTGCTTGGGATACCCCCAGCCTAATTCCATCACTGGCCCTCATTACAGTGCAAATGGGGAAAGAGTATGTGGCCACAGAAGAGTGCACTGACATCCTGGACACTCACAGGTGCTTTCAGGTCTGGGTTAGACCTTGCCTTCTTTCACTAGCCAGCAATATGCTGCCTGTACTGTGACTGTCAACCTGTGAACTTGCATGTCTCCATGACAGTATGACTATCTAAGCGTAGAGTATAAAGCAAAAGGAAAACACACTAATACTCTGGTCTTCTGTAGATGCAAAGGAGCCCATAGTCGATCCTTATTCTTGCTACCTGCTCTTGCCCCCATCCATATGAGTGTGATAGCATGTGACCACTGCTACTGCATAGGCACCTTCAACGGGCCCTCACAGCCAAGTGTATATCTACCACTACTTCCTGCCCAATTCCTACTCACTGGCCATGGAGGTGCCACTTAGGAGCCCAACAGTACTTACGGGCTCTGTGATCCCCTTATAGCTCTCACCAAGAAGCATACATTTGTCAGTGCTGTGAACCACAGTGGTCTGAGCTGAAGAGCCATCACACCACCACACAACCGATGCCACAATGTGCCCCATATGCAGCATCCTGAACCACTTAAGCCATGGTCATAGCACAATCTATTTGTGCTCCCCATCCACCAATGAAAGGTTTCAGCAAACTCATCTACAAAGATACCCACTCTCTGGGTACTTGCAGGTATTAAGCAGATACTAACAGATCTAAAGGGAGGCAACAATGCAGTAATAGTAGGGAGCTTCAATAGTGCACTTTCAAAATCAAGCAGACAGAACATTAATAGGGAAATGTTTGACTTAAATTATGCATTATACTGGGTGGACCTAACAGACATATATAGAAACTCAACCCAAAAGCAGTAGAATGCACACTCTTCTCAAGTGCACAAGAAACATTCTTCAAGATATGTCACAAAATAAGTCTTCACTAATTTAAGAAGGTAAAATTGTATGAGTTATCTTTTTGATGACAATAGTATGACATTAGATATCAATATCAGTGGGGAATTTAGAAAATTCACAAACATGTAGAGAATAAGCACCATCCTACTGAAAAAACCAATGGGCCAAAGAAGAAATGATGAGGAAATAGATCAACTGAACAGACCTATCACTAGAAAAGAAATTGACTATGTCATAAAAACACTCCTTACAAACCGAAGTCCAGGATGAAATGGCTTCAAAGGAGAATTTTACCAAAGATACAAAGAGGAACTGGTGCCCATCCTCCTTAAACTTTTTCAAAAGCTTGAAGAAGGAATACTCCCAAAGACATTCTATGACGCCACCATCACCAAAATTCCAAAACCAGACAAAGACACCACCAAAAAAGTAAACTATAGATCAATATCATTGATGAATTTAGATGCAAAGATTCTCAACAAAATCTTAGCCAACAGAATCCAACAATATATCAAAAATATGATGCACCATGACCAGGTGGGATTCATCCCATGTTTACAAGGATGGTACAAATCAATCAATGTCATACACCACTTTAACAAAAGAAAAGTCAAAAACCACATGATCATCTCAATAGATGCAGAAAAAGCATTTGACAAAGGCCAACATCCATTCATGATAAAAACTCTTACAAAAATGGGTATATAGGTAACATACCTTAACATAATCAGAGCCATTTATGATGAACCCATAGCAAATAGAACACTCAATGGAGAAAAGCTGAAAGTCTTCCCACTAAAATCTGGAACAAGACAAAGATGCCCCTTCTCACCACTGTTATTCAACATATTATTGAAAGTCCTAGCCACAGTGATCAGAGAACAAAAGAAATAAAAGGCATCCCAAGTGGAAGAGAAGAGGTAAAAGGGTCACTGTATGCAGATGACATGATACTATATATATAGAAAACCCCCAAAGACTCAACCCAAAAACGACTTGAACTGATCAACAAATTCAGCAAAGTAGCAGGATATAAGAATAACATTCAGAAATCAGTCCCTGGGAGTTCCCGTCGTGGTGCAGTGGTTAACGAATCCGACTAGGAACCATGAGGTTGCGGGTTCGGTCCCTGCCCTTGCTCAGTGGGTTAACGATCCGGTGTTGCCGTGAGCTGTGGTGTAGGTTGCAGACGCGACTCGGATCCTGTGTTGCTGTGGCTCTGGCATAGGCTAATGGCTACAGCTCCGATTAGACCCCTAGCCTGGGAACCTCCATATGCCGTGGGAGCGGCCCAAGAAATAGCAAAAAGCCAAAAAAAAAAAAAAAGAAATCAGTCACATTTCTGTATAGTAAAAATGAAATTTTAGAAAAGGAATACAGAAAAACAATACCTTTTAAAATTACACCCAAAAAAATCAAATACCTGGGAATATACTTTACCATGAGGTAAATTACTTATATGCCAAAAACTATAAAACCTTAATTAAGGAAATCAAAGATGATGTAAAGAAATGGAAAGATATTCCATGCTCCTGGGTTGGAAAAATTAATATCATAAAAATGGCCATACCACCCAAATCAATTTACAAATTCAATGAGATCCCTATCAAATTACCCAGGATATTTTTCACAGAACTACAAGAAACAACACAAAAAAGTATATGGAACCACAAAAGATCCAGAATGGCCAAAGAACAAAAACCAAGTCAGAGGCATAACTCTCCCAGACTTCAGGCAATATTACAAAGCCACACTCATCAAGACAGTGGTGCCACAGACTGACAGACCAATGGAAAAGAATAGAGACCCGGAAATAAACCCTGACACCTATGGTCAATTAATCTTTGACAAGGGAGGCAAGAACATAAAATGGGAAAAAGACAGTCTTTTCAGCAAGTATTGCTGGGAAACCTGGACAGCTGCATGCAAATCAATGAAATTAGAACACACCCTCACACATGCACAAAAATAAACTCAAAATGGCTGAAAGACTTATATATAAGACAAGACACCATCCAACTCCTGGAAAAGAACATAGGCAAAACATTCTCTGACATCAACCTTATGAATGTTTTCTCAGGTCAGTCTCCCAAGGCAATAGAAATAAAAACAAAAATAAACCAATGGGACTGAATCAAACTGAAAAGCTTTTTCACAGCAAAGGAAACCAAAAAGAAAACAAAAGACAACTTACAGAATGGGAGAAAATAGTTTCAAATGGTGCAACTGACAAGGGCTTAAGCTCTAGAATATAGAAACAACTTATACAACTCAACAGCAAAAAAGCCAACAATCCAATGGAAAAATGGGCAAAAGACCTGAATAGACATTTCTCCAGGGAACATATACAGATGGTCAACAAGCACATGAAACAATGCCCAACATTACTGATTATTAGAGAAATGCAAATAAAAACTACCAGGAGATACCACCTCACACCAGTCAGAATGGCTATCATTAATAAATCCACAAATAGCAAATGCTGGAAGGGGTGTGGAGAAAAGGGAACCCTCCTGTACTGTTGATGGGAATGTAAGCTGGTACATCCACTATGGAGAACAGTATGGAGGTATCTCATAAAACTATACATAGAACTACCATATGACCCCGCAATCCCACTCTTGGGCATATATCCAGACAAAACTCTCCTTTAGAAAAAGACACATGCACCCGCATGTTCATTGCAGCACTATTCACAATAGCCAAGACATGGAATCCTCCCAAATGTCCACTGATAAATGATTGGATTAGGAAGAAGTGGTATATATACACAATGGGATACTACTCAGCCATAAAAAAGAACACCATAATGCCATTTGCAGCAACATGGATGGTGAACTAAGTCAGAAAGAGAAAGACACATACCATATGATATCACTTATATCTGGAATATAATATATGGCACAAAGCAACCTTTCCACAGAAATGAAAATCATGGACTTGGAGAATAGACTTGTGGTTGCCAAGGGGGAAGGGGAAGGAGTGGGAGGGACTGGGAGCTTGGGGTAAACAGATGAAGAATGTTGCCTGTAGCACAGGGAACTCTGTGTAGTCGCTTATGATGGAACATGTAATGTGAGAAAAAAGTATGTATACATGTAAGTATAACTGTGTCACCATGCTGAACACTAGAAAAAAATATATCTATATAAATAAGTGTTTTTTTTTAAAAATTAACAAATTAAAATAGACACACAACATATCAAAACCTATGGGATGCTGCAAGTCTGAAGAGAATATATAGCAATAAACATATACATTATCAAAAAAAAATTTCTCAAATGAAAGTCTCACTATACTTAAGAAGCTAGAAAAAGAAGAAAAAAACTCAGCCCAAAGTTAGCAAAAGAAAGGAAATAGCAAAGATCAGAGGAGAAATAAAAGATCAGAGCAACAGATAGCAAAGATTTAATGAAACTGACAGCTGCCTTTTTAAAAAAGATCAACAAAATGGACATGGACATTTTCTGACTAACGTTAAGAAATGAAGAGGACCTAAATAAACCAGAAATGAAACTGGATACATTATAATTGAGACCACAGAAATACAAAATATTATAAAGATATAATGGTCACATATACACTAGAAAACCTAAAGGAAGTGGATAAATTCCCGCAAACATAAAAACCACCAAGACTGAATTGTGAAGAAATAGAGACCCTGAAAGAAAAATATTGAGTAAGCATATTAAATTAGTCAAAAACTTCCTAAAATAGAAAAGCTAGAACCAGATCTAAGTGCCTAATTTTACCAAAATTTATAAAGAATGTTGATTACTCAAATTCTTCCAAAAAATCGTAGCAGGAATACTCCTAAATTCATTTTACAAGGCCAGCATTACCCTGATACCAATGTCAAGAAAATACTACAAGAAAATTACAGATCAATATTTTCGATAAATAAATATGGATGAAAAATTTTCAACAAAATGCTGCCAAACCAAGTTCAACACCAAACTAAAAATATCATTACCCATGATCAAGCTGGATTTGTCACTGGAATTCAAGGTTGGTTCAACACACAAATCAATAGATGTGATCCACCACATTAACACAGTGAAAAAGTCATATGATCATCTCAAGAGATGCAAAAAAAAAAAACAAAAAAAACACTTGATAGAGTTCATCATTTCATGATAAAAAAATACTTAATGCATGGGTATAGAAGAAACATACAACAAAATAACCTCAATAAAATAAAGGTCATCTATAGCCACCTCATCCTTAATGGTGAAAGGCTGAAAGATTTTTTTTTTCTAAGATAAAGACAAGACTATACACTCACACAAATCCTAGTCAGCATAGTACTGAAAAACCTAGCCAGAGCACTCAGGAAAGAAAAAAGATATAAGAAATCCAAATAGGAATGCAAGAAGTAAAATTGTCTTTGTTTGCATATGGTATGATCTTATGTATAGAAAATCCTGTTGGCCATTTGTATATCTTCCTTATAAAACTCTTTATTCAGTCCTGCTGCCCATTTTTTTTTAATAGGCTGTTAAGGGTTTTTGCTTGTTTTACTTTTGCTAAGGAGTTCCTGATATTTTTGATATTAACTTCTATCAGATGAATAATTGGCAAATACTTTATCCAATTTCATAGATGGTCTTTTCATTTTGTATGTTGTTCATTTTTTTCTGTATAGAACCCATTTATTTGATTTAGTATTACTTATGTATTTTTTGCTTTTGTTGTTTGTGCTTTTACTATCAATCAAGGCAAGTGCTGTTGAGACCAATGTCAAGATGACTTTTTCCCTATGTTAATTTCTAGTTTTATGGTTTCAGGTCTTCAATACATTAAAGAGGTCTACAGTCATTCTTTTGCATATGAATATTCAACTTTCCCAGTGCCATTTACTGAAGGGGCTGTATTTTCTCTATTGAGTATTCTTGGCTCCCTTGTCAAGTATTAGTTGATATGTATACATAAGTTTATTTCTGGGCTCTCAATTCTTTTTCATTGGTCTATGTGTCTATTTATTTACTAGTATATACTGTTTTGATTACTATAGATTTGTAATACAGTTTGAATTCAGAAAGTGTAAAAGCTCCAGTGGCTATTCCAAGTCTTCCCCGAATGCTTCTGTGGCTACATAAAAATTTTAAATCTGTTTTTTTTCTACGTCTGTAAAAATTGTCATTGGAATCTTGACAGTGGTTCTATTGAATCTATATACAGTTCTGGCTACTACAGACATATTGACAATATTCATTCTTCTGATCCATGAACATAGGCTATCTTTTCATTTATTTGTATCATTTTCAATTTATTTCATTAGTATCTTTTAATTTTCAATCTAGAGATCTTTCACCGTCTTGATTAGATTTATTCCTAAGTATTTTATTGTTCTTCATGCTCTTGTAAATGTTTTATTTATTTCCTTTTTATATGTTTTGTTGTTAGTGTATAGGAGTACTATTTAAGTAACTTTAATGCTGCTGGGAAAGAAAGGACTACAGCAGTTTTGTATATTTCTCCAATCCAGTGATTATTCACCATTTGCCATATTAATTATTCTGAGAATCCATTAAAAATTATTCACCTGTATTCTCAACTTTAGGTGTATTTCTGTACCAATTTTCATTATGTATAAATTTCTTTGGATTTACACACCTTCCCAATAGATGTTTATAATAATTTTACATGTAAATTAGTAAAAGAAGGCAAATGAAGTAAATTATTTCCAGAGGAACAATACACTAGAGTAAGACTATTTCCAAAATGGGTGTGGACTGATGTCAGAAGGGAATATCAGGATCCAAAAGGTGAAGCCAATTATATCTACTTTCCATGTCTATCTTTCTTCCTTCCTTCATCCTTTAATTTCTTATACCTTTCCTTATCATTTTACTATACTCCTTTTCAGATTACAATTGAAGTAATGTGTTGACAGCAACAAATACAGGGTTAGCCATGTTATTATAATAATGACTAATAATTTTCAGTCAACATAAAGTTACTTGTAAGGTCAACCTCTAAAACAATATTCCTTTGGGGCCTTCATAAAGGAGAAACTGAAGGATATCATGAACAGTTTCCTGAATAACAAACATTCTTTGAGTGAAACAGTAATGGGTTTTTTTTTTTGTGGCTCCTCCTTTTAATGCCCTTGAATAAAAACTGTATTTTTATATTAAACTAAAAATTAAGAAACACAGTTCTATAAGCTGGCCAAGTATGAGTTATTGTGGTGAACTGCCTTAAAAAAGTCCAGATCAAGCTTCCCAAAATGTGTGAACCATATATTTCAAAAATTTCCCATAAATAGAATGAATCTAAACTAAATGTGTCCTCTGAGAACCATCAGATGCATTCTATGACAAGGCCTGGAGTGCTTATACTTGGACTCACAAGCAGTAAAGTCAAGATAATGAACACATTGAGAAGTTGATATACTTTTGTACCAATTAAGAAGCCTAACCAGCATTTTGTCTTAATTGGAGGCTTACTCACATAATGCTTTGTGACATACGGCATACAATTGCTTTATTCTGTTATTTAATTTTTCATATGTGAGTATCAAATGCACAATAAGAAAACTTCCTCGAGGGCATATGCAAAAAATGTTTTACATTTAACGCACACAGTTTCTTAATATTATATAATGCTTGATAAATGATACATCATTAAACCAAAGAAAGAAGCTCCATCCTAGTCAATTAGCTAGGATCACTAGACATAAAAGTAATAGCATATTGGTGCCAGGCCTCATAATTTTTAAGTAGTTGTGGCATTCACATTATAGCTGTTATGGAGTCTACTTTAAGTAACCCAGAAGATAAAAATGACTACAGTTACAGTTGGGCAAGAGTCCTATAGATGGGTCAGGGAAAGTACCCCTCATATCATTCTGACCTAGCTCTTGTGCTTTGAGAAAAAGAAGGAAAAAATAGAATATCTACTATTAACATAAATCTTTGATTCTAGAAATCAAACCTGAGCTGCTTTTGTGTCCATTTTGTTCAGAGAAACAAAGAAAATGTGAACATTGCTAGATTCTCAATCACAAGAAGAGAAAAAAGTTTTTGTTCCTATAAGAGTCAATAGTAAGTCTTTCTACATTTATTATAGTCTGTTGTTCATTCCAAGCATGTGCACACACAGTGAAAAAATAAACTAAGTCCAACTAAACTTAGGCCCAGAGAAAAGGCAACAGTCCAAGATAAGCTGTAAACAGGAGCTTAATTAAAATCTAGGTATAGATTTTCAGGGTCTAAATGAGTGAGTAATCCAAAGGCACAAAACAGAATCTCAGCACTAAAAGAACAGAGTAAAGACTAAGGAGGTATCAGAACATGATGTGTGATAGCAAAGATGAAATCTGAGCTTATTGGGATTGCTAATAGAAAGGAACCAAATGGTAAATATGCCTGAGGTATTTTACTGAAAATGCAGGGAGGGATCCTTTCTCTTTACTGTTAAGACATCAAATAAGGGATGAGTGGCGAACACATGGATGTTCAAAAAGAGGCTGTAGCCTAAATACCAACAGACATGTCAGACATAAAGAAAATCTTCCCATGAACAAGCTACATGAGAAATTTTAAGGGACAGGTGCATAGGTCATACACACACATACAGATAATGAGATAAATAGCTGCAGACATTAAATTCATGTTTCCAAGGCCTGAAATGAAACTAAATAAAGGGTCATATAATTGCTTTATTTAATGTACATATTCAGATTAATGTTCAGTGTTTTTTATTGTTTGGTAGGTATTTTATTGGTTCGTTTTTCTCTAACCGTTACTTATTTACATGGAAGAAGAGATCGAATAATCTCTCTCTCTATCCTTTCCACTAAAAGGGAAAAAGAGATGTAAAGTTATGAAGAGGAATCAATATGCTCTTACTATCTTTACTGTAATCCAAGGTTAGAGAATATTGTAAAACTTATTTGATCAGGTGGCTGAAAAGCAGAGTCAACAATGAGATCTGGAACCTTTGAGGAAAGTGTAAGGGATTGAACAAAGAAGCTGTCTCTGCATGTATTTTAAGTACAATATGGATGTTTAAAAATGTCTCATTTAATCTGAGATTAATTACATTCCATCCAATAAAGATACTTACTTTTCTTTCTTGCATGCTTTCTTGCTTGCTTTGGGGGCCAAACCTGCAGCACATGGAATTTCCCAGGTTAGGCATCACAGTGGAACTGTATCTGCCAGCCGATGCCATAGCCACAGTCACAGCAACAGGATCTGAGCTGCATCTGCCATCTATACCATCATTTGTGGCAATGCTGGATCCTTAACCCATTGAGCAAAGCCAGTGATTGAACCCACATCCTCATGTATACTAGTCAGGCTCATAACTACAATGGGAACTCCCAACACTTGTTTTTTCTTAATGTCAAAAAGTAAGAACTGGAGTTCCCGTCATGGCTCAGTGGTTAACGAATCTGACTAGGAACCATGAGTTTGCGGGTTCAATCCCTGGCCTTACTCAGTGGGTTAAGGATCTGGTGTTGCTGTGAGCTGTGGTGTAGGTCGCAGACACAGCTCCGATCCCACGTTGCTGTGGCTCTGGTATAGGCTGGCGGCTACAGCTCTGATTAGACCCCTAGCCTGGGAACCTCCATATACTGTGGGAGCAGTCCAAGAAATGCCAAAAAAGACCAAAAAAAAAATTTAAAAAAAAGTAAGAACTATTTTGAAAATGAGACTGCTTGGCTTAAGGTGACCTCAGTCCCTTATCTCTGGTCAAGTTTTTCTTAAAGTTGGAAGAATCCTTCTGATCTCAATATAAAAGATGTCTTCCATATAAACAGATAAAAAACAATGAATGCTTTTAATGATATAGAGTCACAAATTACATTTTATATACTGATTATATATATATGTATAAAACTTAGTTTCCTTATCTTGAAAGATACAGTCAAAAGACAGAACACTAATCACACTCATGACTTAAAGTTTTACATGAGAATTAAAATTTCATAATATCTCTCAAATTTCTTTCTTCATGTGACCATCAAGAAATGGTATTACATTTGTTTTTCTTTAGTTAAGTTTAATTTAAAAATAGTCAGCATGACTAGTGCACTGACTCAGCTTGTTCTGACACAATGGCAATAAGTGTTCCTGATACATGTAGAGGTTAGAATGGAACCACCCAGATGCCTTTAGACAGTGGATTCACCAATAAGAATGATGACATCATAAAGTATAAAGGATGTGAATTTGTAATCAGAAGGGCTGGGTTTAAATTATGCTTCTAACACTAACTAGCTTAGTGATATTGGTCAAGTTACTTAAACATTTTTCCTCAGCTGGTAAAATATTAGGGCTACACAACTGGGTTTTTTTTTTCTAGCTCTTAATTTTAAAACTGTGTCTTTTATTACTAAAATTAGACATTAAAAACAAAAATTTCTCCAAAAAGGTGATTACTGAGCTGAACATTCAAATGAGTCATATCAAAAGACACCAGCAGCTCATGAATTCAAATATGTCACAGGTATTTTTTCATCACACAACTGTTACAAGAGTAAAGGTCAATGAACCTTTAGTAAGTGCCTAATATGTACCACAAACTTGGTAAAAAAAAATATTATTTTAATTTTTGTTAATTCTATATGACAATCAGATAATTACCAATATCCACTTATCAATTTTAAGAAAACTAAGTTTCAGAACATTTAAATGATTTTCTAAGTCATATGAATATTTAGGAAGAATATAATAGTGATACAACTTATACTTTTCTGAGTATTTCAATAGTACAAACAACTATTGACTTTCCAAAATCTACTGCAAGGAACCAGTCTAGCCTTGCTGAATTTTCCCTCTATAAGTTTTTACATTTCTAGATTTCCATGGTCTCTCAATCTCTCCTCTTCCTATATCTTTACATATTTTTGACTTAAATTTCTTTGGTTTCCACAAGGAAATTTCAAGTTATTCCCACCAAGATAACTATAACATACAATTTCAGCATTAAGCATTTAGCTAATAAAGTTGTTTTTATTTCAGCATAATAAATCATGTTGCTAAGCCTCTTATATTTAATGGTCATTTAATAAACATTTTGTTGCATTATTGGAGGAATAAATACATTAGAATGCAGTTATAGAACTCATTCATACATTACATTATTCTTTAACTACCCTGAAACCAAACTTCAATATAGTATTAGCATTTAAGTTGATGTCTATAATAAATGAGTTGAGAAGAGAGAATATCTCTCTAGTTCATCTAGAATACCCAGGCTACTGATCAAAAATAAACGAAGTTCTAATATAAAGCAGCCAAACCCACATTCCTATATTTGGAAGAATTTTCTTTTTCTTTTTAAAATTATCTAGATAACTGCCTCAACATTATTCTCTGCTTTCCTTGTAAAGATGCAAACTAAAAGTAAGTCTGACTCACTACTCCTATTTTTGGTTAATATGCATGATATATCTAGACATTATTCTTCCAAAGTAATTTTTGTCTTAAAATACTATGTTTTTGTTACTCTTATTTAGAAAGTCTTATTTTATAATTACAGCATTGCATTGGATAGAAAGTCTACATAGCTGGGTTCATATAATATTCTTTATATTGATATAAAATATTTCTATTTAGATTTTTAATTCTTTGGTATAAAATATTTCTATATAGATTTTTAGTTTTTTAAGTTTTTCATTATTTTGTATAATTTTGAATAATTTTTAATTTGTCTTTACTAGATTTCACGTGATTTGGCATAATTCTGACCTCAGAGAACAAATGTGAGGTTATTATAAATGAAAGGTTACCACACAAAGGCTCTGCTGGCACTTGGTTTGGGTAAAGGCCAAGCTACCCAAAACATATTTCTTGATATTACAGATTTAGGTGTATTCACACTGCTTCAAATTTCTAAGAATTACAATTTGAATCTGGAGCAAAATGTTTCTGCAAATTGATACATGTATAAATATTAATATTCATTATTCAACAATTATTTATTGATCATCAATATCATGTCATTTCCACAACATGGTGACATGGGAAAACCCAGCCTCTATCTTCCTACAAAATCAGTAATACTTTACCCAGAACAATCGTTCATCATTAATGAAGGTAAACAAGTCTTTCTTAAAAAATAAAAGCTGAGCAGTTCCCATTGTGGCTCAGCAGTTAATAAATACAACTAGCATCCATGAGGATGTGGGTTTGATCCCTGGTCTCACTCAGTGGGTTAAGAATCGGCAATTACCATGAGCTGTGGGGTAGGTTGCAGACATGGCTCAGATCTGTGTTGCTGTGGCTGTGGTGTAGGCTGGCAGCTACAGCTCTGATTCAACCTGGGAATCTCCATATGCCATGGGAATCTCCATATGCCATGGGTGTGGCCCTAAAAAGACAAAAAGGCAAAGAAAAAAAAGTAAAAGCTGAGGGAGTTCACCACCACTAAATCTACCTTATTAAGAAATGCTGAAAGGAGTTCTTCAAATTGAAATGAATAGAAGCTAATTAGTAAGATGAAAACATATGAAAATGTAAAACACATTGGGAAAGGTAAATATATAGTCAGATTCAGAATTCACTACTAATAGGATTGTGTTAACTACTTTAGTATAAACGATGAAGAACAAAAATATTAATATAGTTTTAGCTACAGTAATTCATAAGAAATACGCAATAGTAAAATACATAAATTTTGACACCAAAAGTATAAAAGGACAGGGGCGTAAAAGAATAGACTCACACAAGATAAAGAGAAGGGAATCAAAGAATACAACTATATTGAGTCATCAATTGAGAAAGGAAGGCATCAAGAATGAATGAAAGGAACAAGGGAACTACAAAACAGCCAGCAGACAAATAATAAGATGGCAGTACTAAATCCTTACCTATTAATAATCACTCTAAATGTAAACAGATTAAATTATCTAATGAAAAGGTAGAGAATGGCTAGACAGATAAAACACAAACCAACTATATGCTGTCTTAAACAGATTCACTTAAGTTTTAAGAATACATGTTGGCTTAGAGTAAAGAGATAGAATAAGGATACATTGTGAGGAGTTCTTGTCATGGCTCAGCACTTAGTGAACCCATCCCTGAGGATGCAGGTTTGATCCCTGGCCTTGCTCAGTGGGTTAAGGATCTGGTGTTGCCATGAGATGTGGTGTAGGTCACAGACACAGCTAAGATCCCATGTTGCTGTGGTGTAGGCCAGCAGCTACAGCTCCAATTCGAACCCTAGTCTGGGAACCTCCATATGCCACAGGTGCAGCCCTAAAAAGACAAAAAGACCAAAAATAAAGACACACTGTGAAAGTAGTGAAAGTAGAAACCAAAAAAGAAAAAGAGGTTGCTATACATACATCAGAAAAAATGGACCTTAAGCCTAAAAATTGTAATAGGAGACAAAGAAGGACATCGTATAATAAAGAATTTAATTTATCAAGAAGACACAACAATCAGACACATATGAACTCAATTTGGACCTCTAAATATATTCAAGAAATACTAAAAGATATAAAAAGAAAAGCAGAAAGTAAAATAATAGCAGGAAATGTCAATACCTTGCTTTCAACAGTGAATAAAGCATTCAGACAGGGAATAAACAAGTAAAAGTGGATTTGAACCATACTTTAGTTTAAATGGACCTAACACACAAATACAGAGCATTTTATTCAACAGCAGCAGAATACACATTCTTTCATGTGTACAGAGAATGTTCTCCAGGATAGATCATATGATAGACCACAAAACAGGTGAAATTTAAGTACATTGAAACAATACCACAAATCTTTTCTAATAATGATGGTATGAAAGTAGAAATCATTAAGAGGAAGAAAGCTGAAAAATTCAAAAATAGGCCAAAATTAAACAACATAGTTCTAAATAACCAATGACTCAAAAGGGAAATGAAAAATATGAAATTAAAATGAAAGCATAACATATCAAAACCTGTGGAATGCTTACAGTTCTGAGGGAAGAGTTTATATTGATAAATTACATTACAAAAAAAGATCTTAAACAACTTTGGAAAAGAGAAACAAAATTGACAAAGTTTTATATAGACTACGAAAAAAAGAGGCAAACATTTAAAATTAGAAATAAAAGACATTATAATTGATACTGCAAAAATACACAAGCTAAAATAAGCTATATGCCAATAAAATGGACAACTTAGAAAATTTGATACATTCCTAGAAATATACAAACTATTAAATCTATTAAGACCAAACTATAAAATAATATAACATCTGACAAGACCAATACAGATATTAAAACAGTAATTAAAAACTTCCTTACACAGAAAAGCTCAGGATCTGATGGTTTCACTAGTGAATTCTACAAAATCTTTAAGAAGAATTAATGCTACACATTTTTAAAATCCTCCCAAAAACTGTAGAGTTGGGAAAACTTCCAAACTCATTTTATTAGACCAATGTTACTGTAATATAAAGCTAAAAAAGAAAACTCAAGAAAACTACAGACCAATATCAATAATACATGATATACACAGATACAAAAAATCTCAACAAACTATTAGATGCCAAATTCAACAGCACATTAAAAGTATATTATGAACAAGTGGGATATATCCTTGGAATGTAAGAATGATTCAAAATATAAAATCAACTAATGTGATATACCTTAATAGAATAAACATAAAAATATCAAAAGATGACAAAATGCATTTGATAAAATACAGAATAATTTTCTGATAAAAATGAGATAAAAGGAACATACCTCACACAATAAAGGCCACATAGGAAAAAACTACAGCCAACATCATAATGAACAGTCAAAGTTAAAAGCTTTTCATTTAAGACATGGAATATTACAAGGGTGCCCACTACACTTACTTAACATAATACTGTAAGTCTTAGAGCAATCAGGCAATAAAATGAAATAAAAAGCAGCCTAATAGGAAAGGAAGAGTAAAATTGTCTTTGTTTGATGATCTTACATGTTGAAAATCCTAGAGACTCCACCAAAAACTTGCTAAAATAAATGAATAAATTCACTAAGTTGCAGGATAGAAAATCAATAAATCAATCATATTCCTTTGCATTAACAACAGAATATTTGAGAAAGAAATTTAAAAAATACCACATTCACATCAGCGTCAAAAACAGTATTTAGGAATAAATTTAACCAAGGAGGTAAAAATTTGTATGATGCACAATGCAAGATTTTGATGAAACCAACTGAAGACACAAACAACTGGAAAGATATTATGTGTTAACAGATGAGAAGAATTAATACAGTTAAAATATCTCTAACTCAAAGCTATGTATAGATTTCCTGTAATTCTCTACAAAATTCCAATGACATTTTTCACAGAAATATAAAAATTTAATCTACAATTTGTATGGAAACACAGAAGACCCCAAATGCCCATAGCAATCCTGAGAAAGAAGACCAAGGTTGGAGGCATTACACTTTCTCTTTTCAAACAATACTACAAAGCTATGATAGTCAATGCAGTATGGTATTGGCATAAAAATATACAAAGCTATGATAGTCAATGCAGTATGGTATTGGCATAAAAATATACAGATACACCAAGGGAACAAAATAGCCTATAATTAAAATTCTCACATATATTATCAACTAATAGCTGACAAGGGAGCTCCAAGAATACTTAACAGGGAAGTGATAATTTTTTTCAACAATTATTAGAAAACTGGATAACCACATGCAGAAGGATGAAACTAGACGCTCTTATACCATACACAAAAATCAATTCAAAATGAATGAAAAACAAACATAAGAAATGAAACCTTATATTTCTTATATTTCCTGGAAAAAATATTGGAGAAAATATTTTTTGCCAATTTGTCTTAGCAATGATTTTTTTGGATGACATCAAAAACATAAACAACAACAAAAAGTAAGTAAATGAGGGTATGGTAAACAAAAGATTCTACACAGCAAAAGAAACTATCAACAAAATGAGCAGGCAACCTGTGGAATGCAAGAAAATATTTATGAGTGATATTTCTGATAAAGTGTTAATATCCAAAATATAAAGAACACACACAACTTAATAACAATAAAAAATGCAAAAGGTCCCATTATAAATATCCAGTTGAACTAAATAGACAATTTTCCAACTGGTACATGAAAATGTGCTCGACATCACTAATCATTAGGAAAATGCACATCAAAACCATAATGAAACATCCCTTTCATACCTATTAGAATGGCTATCACAAAAAAATAAGAGGAAAGTTATTGACGAGTTTGTAGAGAAAAGCCTTTTTGAACTGTTGGTGGAAATGTTAACTGGGACAGCCATTATGGAAAAGAGAATCAAGGTTTCTCCAGAAATTAAAAATAGAACTTACCATACAATCCAGCAACCCTAATTCTAGTTACAATCCAATGTTAACAGAGGAAGCAGGATTGATTTGGCAGAGGAGTAAGACACAGTGCTCACCTTCTCCCACAAACACAGCAAAAATAAAAAAAAAAATCTACATGCAGGATGATTCACACATAATATCTAGTGAATGCTGGAAGAAGACCTTAAACCTCCACAAAGGGCAAGAAACCTTCCATAGAACAAAAAGAAAAAGAGAGAGAAGAGGAAAAAAAAAAAAACAACAACAACCAGGATGGAACCAGCACTCCTGAGAGGGAGCAGAGAAAAGGAATCTGCATCCTGAGAGACCACCTAACTGATGAGAAGATTATCCAAGACAGAGAAGGGGCCTCAAAGCTGTGGAGAAAAGTGCAGCACCTGGAATGAGGAGGGGAAAGCAAAGAAAGAGCCACATAAGGTACCACCATCCTGAGACACCACAGCCTTAGACGACTAGGCAGGGGCTGGGCACTGAGACACAGGCTCTGGAAATCAGTTCTAGGGAGAGAACTAAGGTTGACTGTGTGGTGACAAACTGAGGGGCTAGGTCCTGGTGCCCCATGAGCTGGGAAGTGGAGTACCATAGACAAGAGTGCAGGATGAGGTTTGGAAAGCAAAGGAAAAGCAAAGCACCATTGTTGGGTAGGGCAATATGAGGGGAAGGACTGCCATAGGGATGTTTTTCTCTGCACACACATGGGCTCTCGGCTATTGGGCTGTCTCTTGCACAAGCTATGGGCAGCAGGGGCAAACTACTGCAGCCATCTCCAACTCCAGAGGTGGGCATGGCCCACCACCACTAGGGATCTGTGAACAGGCACCACTAGCAGCCCCAGTCACTTTAAGGGTTGTCACAGGGGAGAGCACTGCAACCAAGCATCATCTGTTGTTGCCCTCACTATGCTGGGAACACACACACCCTGCTTTTGCCACTGAAAAAGGCTCTGGGCACCAAATACAACTACCTCAGGGTCACTGTCACTTCCCAGGGCCCTGCAACCAGCAAAATCAGCTTGTGCCACCTCCCCTCAGGCCCTTGCCCCAGTAAAGAGCCCAACAACCAGGCAATGGGTTCAGACCCTGCTCAATGCCTCCATCCCCATATAAATCAGCAGACACCCTATCAAGGGGATAAGAGTATGCACACACTGAGGAAAGAGACAGCAAGCATCCAAAACAAAAGCAGCCCTCACTCCAAAAAAATAAAAAGAAAAATAAGCCTTCAAAAACTATCCAGGGTGCTCTCACATATAAATAGCCCTCTGAAACTACAGTAGTTTTTTTCCCTAAACTCACAGGATTAAGAAAAATATAAGCAAAGTGAAGAGGCTCAGGAATTATTCCCAGAACAGGAGAATTCCCCTGAAGAAAAAAACAATGAAACAGACCTCTGCATTCTGACAGACACTGAGTTCAAAAGGTGGATAGTCAAAATTCTGAAGGAATTAAGATTGGATATGAAGGAATTAAAACTCGATATGACCACGTAATGCAGATTACTTTAGAAAAGATCTAGAAAATATAAGGAGAAGCAAAGAAAAATCATAAAATCCATTTTTAGAGATACAAGCTGAGTTAAAGGAATCAAAGAGCAGAATGAAAATAGAGAAGAATGAAGAAGTGACTTGGATGACAGAATAATGGAAACCATAGAATTAGGACAGCAGACAGAAAATCAAATGAAAATATAAATCAATATAAGAGAACTTTGGAATAAGATAAAGTGGACCAATCTATGAATAATAGGGATTCCAAAAGGAGAAGAAAAAGCAAAGGAGATTGAAGATATATTTGAAGAAATTATGGCTGAAAATTTTCCAAATCTATAGGAAACATATTAAGATAAAGGAAGAACAGAGGGCCAACAAAAAGTTGAATGCACACAGGCCCACACCAAGGCATATTATAACAAAAACAGATGAAAGTTAAAGATAGCATTCTAAAGGCAGCAAGAGAAAGACAAAGGGTTAAATATAAGGGGACCCCCATAAGGCTATTAGCTGATTTCTTCCTAAAAACACTACAGACCTGAAGAGAGTGGCAAGATACATTCAAAGTTCTAAAAATGGAAAAAAAAATTGCAGCCTAGAATAATCTACTCAGCAAGAATATCATTTAAAATAGAAATTGAAATAAAGAAATTATTTAACAACAACAACAAAAACTGAAAGAATACAGCAATACTAAACCCATTCTAAAAGAAATACTGAAAGGTTTCCCCATATAGGAAAGAAGTAAGAAGATATAGAGTGGAGGAACTAACAATTGGAAAGTAATCACCTAAATAAGCCAGTATACAGATCTAAAAGGAAAAAAAATTATAAAAGTGATGATAAAAGGAACATTAAAAGGATAAACATGAAGATGTAAAAAAAGGACATCAAAATCAGATGGAGAAGGAAAGTAAGAAAATCTAGATATTTGTTTTTTTTTTGTTTCAGAATGTGTTTGAGCCTATATGATCACCAGGATAATGCAAGGAGATATAGGAAGGGCTTAACATACTTGAAAAACAGGGCAACCACAAATCAAAACCAAACATTTTATTCACAAAAACTTAAAAGAAGAAGATACCAGCATAAAATAAAATGATCCAACCAAAAAGAGAAAATAAAAAACAAAGAAAAACACAGAATCAACTGAAAAAACAAGGTTTAACGTGGCAACAAATACATATATATCAATAATTACCTTAACGGTCAATGGCGTGAATGTGCCAAACAAAAGATACAGAGTGAAGATTGGATTAAAAAAAAAAAAAGAGCCTACAATATGCTGCCTACAAGAGACTCACCTTAAGGCAAAGAACACATATAAACTGAAAATGAGGTGATGGAAAAAGATATTTCATGCCAATGAAAAGACAGGAAAGTGGGAGCTGTAATTCTATCAGACAAAATAGACTTTAAAACGAAGGCCATAAAGGAAGATAAAGAAGGACACTATAGAATAATAAAAGGATTCATTCAAGAAGAGGATATTATGATTGTCAATATATATGTTCCTAATATAGGAGCACCCAGATACATACAATAAATAATAAGTCATAAAAGGAGAAATTGATGGGAATAAAATAGAAGCATATCTCAACACTCCACTCACATCAATGGACAGATCTTCTAGACAGAAAATCAATAAGGCAACAGAGGCAAATCAATCAACATCATATAACACATTAACAAATGTAAAGTCAGAAACCACATGATCTTCTCAATAATTAAGAAAAAGCATCTGACAAAACCCAACATCCATTCACAATAAAAACTCTTTTCAAAGAGGGTACAGGGGGAACATAACTTAATAAATGCCATTTATGACAAACCCACAGTCCATATAATACTCAATGGAGAAAAGCTGAAATCCTTCCTGCTAAAATCTACAATACAAGGATGCCCACTCTCACCACTTTTATTCAATGTAGTACTGATAGTCCTAGCTACAGCAATCAGATAAACTAAAGAAATTATAGGTATCCAATTCAGAAGAAAAGAGGTAAAATTGTCACTCTATGCTGATGTCATGATGCTATATATATAGAAAACCCTAAGGACTCCACACAAAAGCTACTCAAACTGATCAGCAAATTCAGGAAAGTAGCAGGATACAAGATCAACCTTCAGAAATTGGTTGCATTTCTGTATACTAACAAATATTAGAAAAAGAATATAAGAAAACAACATATTTTCACACTGCACCCAAAAGAATTAAATATCAAGGAATACACCTGATCAATGAAGTGAAAGACATTATAAAATTGAGAATTATAAAACATGAATCAAGGAAATCAAAGAGGATGCCAAGAAACGTGAATATATTCCATGCTCCTGGATTGTAAAAATTAACATTGTTAAAAATGGCCATACTACCCGAAGCAATCTACAGATTTAATGTAATCCCTATCAATCCTGTGACATTTTTCACAGAACTAGAACAATATGAAAATTTATATAGAAACATAAAAGACACAGAATTGCGAAAGCAATACTGAGGAACAGAAACCAATCAGGAATCATAACTCTCCCAGACTTCAGGCAGTATTATAAAGCTACCATCTTTAGGATAGTGTGGTACTGGTACAAAAACAGACATACAGACCAGTGGAACAGAATAGAGAACCCCGAAGTAAACCCAGACACTTACGGTCAACTATTCTTGGACAATGGAGGCAAGAATATTCAGTGGGAGAAAAGACAGTCTCTTCATCAAGCTGTTCTGGGAAAACTGGACAGCTGCATATAAATCAATGAAACTAGAACACACCCTCACACCATGCACAGAAATAAACTCAAAATGGCTTAAAGACTTAAACATAAGAGACACCATAAAACTCCTAGAAGAGAACAGAGGCAAAACATTCTCTGACATAAACTCTACAAAGGTTTTTTTATGTCAGTTTTCCAGGCAATAGAAATTAAAACAAAAATAAACCAGTGGGACCTAATCAAACTGACAAGCTTTTGCACATCAAAGGAAAACATTAAAAAAAAAGATACCTATAGTTTGGGAGAAAATAGTTGCAAATGATGCAATTGACAAGGGCCTAATCTCCAAAATATACAAATAATTCATACAACTCAAGAGCAAAAAAAAAAAAAAAAAAAGCCAAACAACAACTCAATTGAAAAAATGGGCAGAAGACCTGAGTAAACATTTCTCCAAAGAGAACATACAGATGGCCACAGGCACATGAAAAAAATGCTCAACATAACTAATTATTAGAGAAATGCAAATCAAAACTAAAATGAGGTACTGCCTCATACCAGTCAGAATGGCTATCATTTATAAGTATTCAAATAAATGCTGGAGAAGGTGTGGAGAGAAGGGAACTCTCCAACACTTCGTGGGAATGTAAATTGCTCCAACCGCTATGGAAAATAGTATGTAGGTTCTTCAGAAAACTAATTATAGAAATATATGATCTATCATATCTATCTATAGTGGGATCTTTATCCCAGTCCTGGGCATGTATCTGGACAAAACTACAATTCAAAAAGATATGAGCACCTCTATGTTCATTTACAACACTATTCAGAATAGCCAAGAAATGTATTTTCATATTACTAAATAACTCTCAGAGCATCACTCTCAACTTTAGATCTCATTCCAGAAAGACATTTTAAGGCAGTTTAACAGACAAGACTGAATGAGCAAAAACTCCAAGTGATACCCTAGAGGGTGCCTAACATACCTTAAATTGCCTACAGTAGTCTGCTTTTGCATGACTTTCCTTTTCCTCCCAACTTAAGGAATGTTTTTGATGTATATAAATTTAATAATAAATCATATCCCATATATTTTATATTTTAAGAATTCTCTATTAGAAGGAAATTTATAACATTTTCATAAATTTTCCATAATTTTTATCAAAATTATACATTTTAAATTGATAATTATAAGTTAATTTTACTTAAATATTAGATCAAGAGATAATACTAAATATTATTTTCTAAAGAACTTTTCATTTTTAGATGAGGATTAGAAATAAGACATAATATGTCTCCTGAGTGTAAAAGTAATATATGCTTCATAAAACTTTATTGCATGTGCTACCTTAACTTATTCTGAAATAATAACCTACAAAGAATATTTGAGGCAAGGAATAAAAAGCGTTTTAAATAAATTTTATTGTTGCATACATGGCATAAAATTTTATATTTTAGGCATTCTATATTAGAAGCAAATTTATAACATTTTCATAAACCATAATTTTTATCAAAATTATATATTTTTAGTTGATAATTATGAGTTAATTTTATTTAAATATTAGATCAAGAGATAATACTGAATATTATTTTCCAAAAAACTTTCAATTTTCAGATGAGGATTAGAAATAAGGCATAATATGTCTCCTGAGTGTAATATATGCTTCATTAAACTATTGCATGTGCTACCTTAAATTATTCAGAAATAATAATCTACAAAGAATATTTGAGGCAAAAAATAAAAAGCGCTTTAAGTAAATTTTATTGTTTTTTTTGTTTTGTTTTGTTTTTTTGTCTTTTGTCTTTTTTGTTGTTGTTGTTGTTGTTGTTGTTGCTATTTCTTGGGCCGCTCCCGTGGCATATGGAGGTTCCCAGGCTAGGGGTCCAATCGGAGCTGTAGCCACCGGCCTACGCCAGAGCCACAGCAACGCGGGATCCAAGCCACATCTGCAACCTACACCACAGGTCAAGGCAACGCCGGATCGTTAACCCACTGAGCAAGGGCAGGGACCGAACCCACAACCTCATGGTTCCTAGTCGGATTCGTTAACCACTGCGCCACAACGGGAACTCCATTTTATTGTTTTTATACACAGTATAAAATTAGAAAAATGAAGAGTATAAAGACATACATACACAACAAATTCCCATGATCCCACCCTCTAGAATTTCTTAGGAGTATTTCTTAACAATTTTTTCTCTGCATGAATGTATGTATCTTCATAATGAAGGTCATGTTACATGTAAAATTGATTTTTCTTAATTATATTAACTAAAATATAACTTGTTAACTAAAATTTTACTCAATTTTTTATATTTATTTTCTAACGATACAAACATTTCTTGAAAACTACTGCATTGGTGGCTATATAATATTCTACATATAGATGTGCCATAATTCACTTGAATAATTCTATAATCAACATTTATGTTTCAAATTTTTCTATAATGACATAATTAGTATCACAGAACAAATATAGTATTGCCTTTCTGATTAGGATATATTCATAATGATATATTTTAATAGTAATTTGAATAAAAAATTATTTTAGAAGTGCTAATAGCTTCCCAGAGATCTTAAATGAATTGCCATTAAGCAGGTGTAATTAATGTTTTATATCCAAAATTAAATATACATGTCTCAGAAGATAAATTATTTAAGCAGTTATATTTTTGAAGATTTAGAAAAAATGAAAGAATATTTAACAAACTTCTATGTAATTGGTTAGGCTATAATAGTGAATTTAATTTTGTGAATTTATAAAAGTTACTTAACAAATCAGTGCTTCCCTTCCTTCATCAGTTATTGGAGATGATAATTACACCCATTTATGGAATTGTACATGGCACAAAATGAGTGAAGATAGATTAAATAGATAGATAGGCAGACAATTAGTTCTTGCCATCGAAGTTGTTTTAGATATTGTTGTACATTATATTTTGATAAGAGAAAAATACCATGTCCTATATTGTTTTCATCAATTGTAAATATTATAGAAAGCCAGGAAATGAGAGTAATATTTTAAAAAACATGAACAATAGTTCTTCCTGAGAACCCACAAGTAAACCCAGACACCTACGGTCAATTATTCTTTGACAATGGAGGCAAGAATATTCAAAGGGGAAAAAGTAGAGGATTTGTGACTAATTACGTTTTTTTGTATCATTATCTGATCAGTATTCTGGGATTTAAATAAGTACACTATTCTAAGGTCAAATAAGTACAGTTGTCCCTTGAACAACATGGGTTTGAACTGTGGGGGTCCACTTATACATGGATTTTTTTCTTAAAGTAAATATGGTCTATAGTACTACACAGTCTGTGTTGTTTACCACAGATACTGAAGGCCAGCTGTAAATAATACACAGATTTTTGACTGGGTCCTAAACCCCTAGCATTGTTCAGAGGTTAATTGTATATTCCAAACTGCTCTTTGCAGCACTGTTACTGGATACATTATTTTGTTGTTCCTTAAAAAACAAAAACAAAAACAACCACGGGATATATTATGAAAATATTTTTGAAATTTTTATACTATGCAAACAAGCTACTTACTTGTTAGCTTACTGAAGACTGTGTGGTTCTGCAATGGAAAAATCTTCAACTTTGTAACTTGATATTGCCTAGTGCTGCGATTAATTTTGTTTCAACTTGATAGAATTAAACTTTAATCCAGTGTGCATGAATGAGATGCATGAATGAGATGAACATTTCAATAGGTAGACTGAGTAAAGCTGCTTTCCCTCACTAATGTGAGTGGGTCCCATGCAATTGGTTAAAGGCCTGAATAAAACAGATAGTCTGACCCTCCACCAAGTAGGAGGAAATTCCTTCTACCTAACTTCCTTTGAGAAAAGGCATCAGTTGTTTATCAGGTTTTGGTTGGTTTGTTTGCTTTCCTGCCCTAAGATTTGAACTGAAACATCAGTTCCTCCTGGATCTTGAGGCCACCAGGCTTCCAACTGGAACAACAATATGGCTGTCTTGGGTCTGCAGCGTGCCAACTGCTGCTTTGGGGACTTGTAAACCTCCATAATTGTATGAGCCAATTCCTTATAATAAATACTTCTATCTTGAGTGAAAGAGAAAAAGAATGCTCAAGAGATCCTAATGAGTTCATTTCTCTGGAAATCCTGAATAATAAATAATCCTAGTAATATTTTAAAAAATTGACACATATTTTCTTTTTCTTTTGGAATAACACTAATAGCATGCTATATTGCAAAAGTACTTAAAGAAAAAGTATAATACCCAATTTGTTAAAATATGCACTTTTAAAAATATAAATGTTTGCATTTTTCTTTACTGACAAAAATTTCCAAGGAGTTTGAAAACTATAAATTTCACCTTTTGTGGTGTGTTTACACATATCCAACATGCATAGAAAAATAACAAAATGTAATTTAATAAATATCCTATAGCGTTCTTTAAATTTTTGATACTAGGGCTTTTCAGAATATTATAAATAATTTTAATGAACTTGTTTATCAATATAGTGACAGATTAAAGGGCAGAATTAAAACAAAGGCAAACTATTAAAAAACTAAATATAAATGAACAAAGGTACTTTAGGCATTGCTAACCCTGTATGTAATCTTTTCATTTTACAAGCAAGGCAAAGGACATGCAGCAATATACATCTCAGATTTGTGTGCGTTTTTGCTTATATTTTTAATTTGGCTTATACATTCTATACATGTGCCAAGAGAAAGAAATAAAACTAAAAATTATACACTGAGGTACTAGTATAATGGTATACATTATACTCATTGACTCTGATACTATTCATGTTATTTATACAAAATTTTGTCAATAAAGAGTTTGAACTCTTTTTAAATTCTAAATAATGCAGGAAAAATTTACACAAAGTGAAATGTAAGTGAAAGAACTAGCATATTTAGAATATGTTAAATTATCAATCTAAAAAAATCTTAAAGAATCAATTAAAATTAGTTTAATGAATAAAATTATGAACTTATTTGTCTGAATAATGAGAAGAAATCAAGATGAAAGAATAGAAAGATCCAGAGATCACTTCCCCCATGAACACATTAAATATACATCTACATATGGGGCAGTCATCACTGAAAATAATCTTGAGACTGGTAGCAAAACTCTTAGGCAAGGGAGGCTATAATAAATATCCACAGAGGTTGACTAGTAAGAGAAGCAATCAGGACAGGACCTGCACCCTAGGAGGGAACACAGAAGAGGAGGGGGATTACAGAGGCTTGGTGATCCTCCTGGGGACTGAACAGATTGAACCACATTTAAGGCACCCCAGCCCAGGGGTCAGACATTAGTAGGATCAGTTCTCTTTGTTGGTTTGAAAACCAGTGGGATTGACAGTGGAGCTGTAATCTGTATTCCACTTGTGAAGAACAGACACATGCCTGATTTCTCCTGAGAAAAAAGCAGAGGAAGCCGACTGGAACTTCCTGGGACTCTCGCCAGTTTTGCATGACCAATCCTGCTGGAGCCAACTGCCCACCCACTCTTGCTCAGCAGTAAAGCTCCACAAAAGGGCAATAGCATACCAACATTCACATTATAGGGGTCCCTGAAGAAGAGAAGCAGAAGTGGGTCAAATATGTATTTGATAAAAGTATAGCTGAAAACTGAAACTAAAGAAGGAAGGAGATATCCAAGTACAGAAGGTACATAGAGTTCTACACAAGTTGAACCCAAAGATGCCACATCAAGACATATCATAATCAGCTGATTTATATGAAAAACTATTAGCAAGCCAGTAAGAAGTGACAAAATATTTCAAAGTGCTGAAAGGGAGAAATCTACAACCTAGGATATGCTACCCAGCGATATTATTCAGAACTGAAGGAGAGTAAAAAACTTTCTAGATAAGTAAAAATAAAGAGTTCACCAATCCTAATCTGACCCTAAAGGAAATGTGAAAAATATCCTTTTTAAGTGGAAAAGAAAAGGCTATAAGAAGAATTAAGGACCTATAGGGAAAGGAAAAATCCACTGGTAAAGGCAAATATATAGTAAAGGCTGTGGATCACCAATAAGCTAGTATGAAGATCAAGAGGTGAAATTTTTAATATATAGTATAACTACAATAAACAATCAAGGGATAGACATGAAGTCATAAAATGTAACAAAAACACAATATAGAGTAAGAAAATTGAGATGTTTTAGAATACATTTGAACTTAAATGACTAATAGTTTAAAACAAGTAGATATAGTTATATATTGGTGAACATATATTAACTCCATGGTAACCACAAATCAAAAAACTAATACACAGAAACTAGAGAGAATGGAACACAAGATACTGCTAAAGAAAATCATCAAGCTATAAGCAAAGAAACTAAAAGATGTAATGAACAAAGAAAACTACAAAAACAACCAGAAAAAAAGGGAAAAAAAGGCAATAAATATATACATTTTGATAGTTACTTTAAATGTCAATAGATTAAACGTTCTAATTAAAAGATAGACGGTGGCTGATTGGTTTAGAAAAAAACAAAACCCACCTATATTCTGCTTAAAAGAGACTCATTTTACAGCTAAAGCTACACACAGACTGAAAATGAGAAATGAAAAAATATATATATTTCATGCAAATGGAAACAACAAGAAAGTGAGGGTAGCAAACTCATATCAAACAAAACAGACTTTAAAAACAAAGTCTATAATAAAAAACAAAGTTAGGCAATATGTAATGATTAAGTGATCAATACATAAGGGGAGATAACATTTAGTAATAATATATATATGTATCTAACATAGTAGCAATATATATAAAGCAAATGTAAACAAACACAAAGGGAGAAGTTGACAATAATACAATAATAATCGGGGATTTTAATACCCTACTAACATCAATGGACAGATCATCCAGACAGAAATTCAGTAAGGAAAGAGTAATCCTGAAGGACACATTAGACCACTTGCACTAAATAAATATCTACAGGACATTCTGTCCAAAAATAGCAGAATATACATTCTTTTCAATCATATATGGGCAATTATCCAGGGTAGGTCACTTGGCACATCAGAAAACAAGTCTCAATTAATTTAAGAGAGTACAGTTTTTTATTGAGCATTTTTTTCCTGGCCACAAAGATATGAAACTAGAAATCAATTACAGGAATAAAAATGGGGGCAAGGTGGAGAGTAAACAACATGCTACTAAAACAAAACAAAACAAAACAAGAGTCAGTGGAGAAATCAAAGAAGAAATCAGAAAATATCTTGAGACAAGTGAAAATAAAAGCACAACCCTTGAAAATCTGTGGAGCACAACAAAAGCAGTTCTAAGAGGTAAGTTTATAGCAATACAGAATTAACTCAAAGAACAAGGAAAATCTCCAATAAATCTGGCACCTAAAGGAATTATAAAAATAGTAATGAAAGCCCAAAGTCAGCAGAAGAAAGGAAATAATAAAGGTCAGAGGGGAAATAAATAAAATAGTGATAAAAAAATAGAAAAGGTATGTGAAATCAAGAGTTGTTTTTTTAAAAGATAAAACTTATAAGGCTTTAACCAGGTGCATCATGGAAAAAAAGGAGAGAAGAATCACATAAAAATAATAAAGATAAATTACAATCAATTATCATGGACAAACAAAAAATCATAAGAGAATATCATGAACAGTTAAATGCCAAAAAATGGACAACTGAAACGAAATGGACAAATTCCTAGAAACCTCCAGTCTTCCATGACTGAATCAGGAAGAAATATATAATATGAACAGACACTCACTATTAGTGAAATTGAATTTGCAATTAAAACAAGCAAATAAACAGAAAACTCCCAACAAACAAAAGTCCAAGACCAGATGACATCACAGGGGAAATCTACAAAATATAAGAGAAAAAATTGTATCTATCCTCAAACCATTCCAAAAATACTGAGGAGGCAAGAACACTCCCTAATTCTCTCTATGAAGCCTGATGCCAAATTAGGGACTTAATTCCTTCTACAAAACCTGATACATGGCCCTGATATCAAAACCAGACAAAGATACTACAAAAAAAAAAAAAAAGAGAAAATTACAGTGCAATATCTTTGATGAGTATAAATGCAAAAACCCTCAACAAAATATTAACAAATTTGAGTCCAATAATACATAAAAAGTATCATAAATCATCAAGTTTGATTTATTCCAGAGTCAAAAGGATAGTTCAAGACAGAATCATGATCATCTCAATAGATGCAGAAAAAGCACTTGACAATATTCAACATCCATCCATGATTAAGAACTGTCATCGAAGTGGTTATGAGGGTGCATAGCTCAACATAATTAAGGCCATTTATAACAAACCAATAGCTCTCATTCCCAGTGGTAGAAAGCTGATTTTCCTCTAAAATCAGGGCTAAAAAAAGTATGCCCACTCTTGCCACTTCTATTTAACATAGTATTGGAAGTCCTAGACACAGCAAACAGACACAATAAAAAAGAAAAATATATCCAAACTGAAAGGGAAGAATTAAAGCTGCCACTATTTGCAGATGACATTAATATTACATATAGAAGATCCTAAAGTCTCTGTCAAAACTTTTATAACTAATAAACTAATTCAGTAAATTGGTAGGATACGGGATTAACATACTGAAATTTCTTGCTTGTCTATACATTAATAATGAACTATTAGAAAGAGAAAGCAACAAAACCATCCTGTTTTTAATCTCATCAAAAAGAATAAAATACCTAGGAATAAACTTAACCAATGAGGTAAAAGACCTATGCCCTGAAAACTATAAAACACTGATGAAGGAAATTGAGAGTAATACAAAGAAATGGTTAGATATCCCATGTTCATTAATATTGTTAAAATGCCCATATCACCCAAATCAATCTCCAGATTTAATGCAATTCCCATTATAAAAATACCCATGATATTTTTCACAAAACAAAAGCAAATAATCCTAAAATTTATATGGAACCACAAAAAACCCTCCATGACCAATGTTATTTTGATAAAAAAGAACAATGCTGGAGGTAACACCCTTACTGACCTCAGACTATACTACAAAGCTACAATCATCAAAGCAGTAAGGTACTGGCATAAAAACAGAAACATGGGTCACTGAGCAAATGTACCTGGACACATTTCATTTTAATGACATTCAAGAACATGAAAAAGTAATTGATAGTGACAAAATCAGAAAGGGGTTTCTTCTTGGTGGCATTTAGTGGTGGCTTCAAATTGACTTAAAGCGAACTGGAGGGATATTTCTGGGCGATAGATATGTTCTATATTTTTAATAGGATGGTGGTTACAAGGGTTCCATTGTTAGAACACATCAAGCTGAATGTTTAAGTGTTGTGTATTTAATCATCTGTAAGTTATTTCTTTTTTTTTGTCTTTTTTGTCTTTTTTTTGTTGTTGTTGTTGTTGCTATTTCTTGGGCCGCTCCCACGGCATATGGAGGTTCCCAGGCTAGGGGTTGAATCGGAGCTGTAGCCACCGGCCTACGCCAGAGCCACAGCAACGCGGGGTCCAAGCCGCATCTGCAACCTACACCACAGCTCACAGCAACGCCAGATCATTAACCCACTGAGCAAGGGCAGGGACCGAACCCGCAACCTCATGGTTCCTAGTCGGATTCGTTAACCACTGCACCACGACGGGAACTCCTATAAGTTATTTCTTAATTTAAAAAGAAAAAAGGTTAGTAAGGAAAAAGTTCTACCAAGATATCATTTACAACAATGTTTGGGACAGGTGGAGACTATAAATGGCATGTAAAGGAAAGGCAAGCAATTGTTGCCATGTGCCCCAGCAAGAAGGATTGTTTATCACTAATACTGATTAGAATTATTGGTGTGTGGTGATTTTAAAAAAGACAAATTGGCCACTAGTTAATTTCATTGTTGTTATATCTATATAGATAATGCATCCTTTTTTTCCCTATACCTAGGTATAATGTATGTATGTATAATACAAATTGGGAGCTGCAAAATATTTAGTGCAGAAGGGCCAGACTTGAGTGAAATGGTTGCAAAACACTTTTTTTTTTTAAATTGGATAACCTGAAGGAATTTTATGTGAGAAAAATCAGAAAATAGCAACAGGAGGAGAACAAGCAGAAGCTGACTGAATAAGTCGAAAAGTACAAGACCAGAAGAGAGATTCCCCCCCAAAATTAATAGATTCTATAAAACCCAAACCAGTATTTACTGAAAAATAAGTTCTATTGCTGGTTGAGTGGCAAAAGCACTGCCAACTGAGGTAGTAATTAAGGCACACAAACAAAAAGATAGCAATGCTTAGAATACCGGCTACCATAAATACCAGATATGCTCTAAGAAGTTGGGATTATGAAATATTTCTAGAAAATGTTTCTTTACACCAAAACTTGTTTTAAAGCAAATAAAATTTGGTAAAATATTATACTAACAAAGGCATGTCAGCATTACATATAGTTCTTAGTAGTGGTCTAGAATTCTGCTTTAAATGGAATTCTCCATTTTAGGTGGAGATATAAATAGCATTTATTGAGGTACAAGCCTGGTCCAGCTACTTAGAAAGTATTCTGGATTTCCTTTCTTCTTATATTCATGCAATAAGGCCCTTTCAGTTTTGGTTTCCTTATTCACTCTTCTCTCCTTGCAACTTGAAAGGGCCTAAGAAAAATCTAATTACCAGATTTTTGGACCATGGCAATTGACATGCAATTGAAAGTTAGCAGGAGAACATTGAGGATATGTTTTTATTTTTGTCCCAGGTTTACATCCATTTCTTCAAATCTGAGAAGAGAATTTCTCCCTAAAGCTCTCTTCTTTCAGGGAACGACTTTTCCTAGCAGCTACTCTTGCACTCTTATGTATTTTTTAATCAGAACATAAGTTGTTTGCTGGGATGGGGTCAAATTTTAGTTCCTTCCTCAAGCGGAAGCTAACACACCTAGATTCATTGTTTTCCTCAGGAGAAACAAAGCAACTGAGTTTTCAAAAAGGGAAGCAGAAATACCCTGAGAATTCTGAACCTAATTAATGCCTATTACTACCTTTTTCCTAAGAACAAAATACAGATGAGGTCCTAGAACAAGGAAAAAAAATAAGTAACTCCACATAGTTGTTTGATTTTCCTAAAAACAAAAAGAGTAATTCTACCATTTTATTCTAAACAAATCTCATTTTCTCCTGTTGAAGACTGAATTATCATCAATAATATTTTCTGGTGACTTTTGTAACAAATTACCACAAACAGAAATTTACCCTCCCATAGTTAGGAAGGCAAGATATCTAAATTCAATTTCACCGGGCCAAGGTCAAGATGTTGACCAAGCCATACTCCCTCTAAGGGAGAGTCTAGTCTGTGCTGCTTCCAGCCTTTCTTCCTTATGGCCAAAAAACTACAATCTTAGCTTCCCTGGTCACATTGACATCTCCTGTCTGTGTCAAATCTCCCAGTATCTCCCTCTCATAAAATACTTGTGATTGCAATTTGGTCCATCTGGATAATACAAGATAATCTCCCCACCTCAACATTCTTAACTTACTCCCATTGTTTACCATATAATATTCACAAGTTCCAGGAATTAAGATATGAAAATCTCTTGGGGAGTCATTATTCAGCCCACCACAACCATATTTTCAAAAGTTGACACTGATAACAAGTAGTAGAAATGGAGACAATTAGATTCAAGTACAATGAGTGATATTTAGACAATTAAATTGAACTCTTCGAACACCTAAAAAACAGTATGTCTTTTCTCTGTAATGAATCATTACAAGGAATAAAAGTGATTAAAAGCTTGGACCCACCTTTGTTCAATGATAAATGTAGAATTTTGGTTAAATAACAGCATTATATGTTAATTTGTAAATTTGAAAATAAGCCTTCTTAATTTCAAATTTAGAATTAGAAGTTTATCAGAAAAAATTCGGTAAATATAATTTTAACAATTCCACCAAATATTTTTACGGATTTATATTACATCAATCAAGTCTTTAGTGAACACCTTTTGTCAACACTTTTTTTTAAAAAAATAGACTAATATAAAAAATACTTATTTAGATTAGATTGTGAAGATAATGAAACTTTGAATCTGAAATGGAACATCATAACTAAATATTGGCATCAGGTCAACTCCATTTAAAAAAGATTTTCCAGTAGCCAAAAGGCTGTAATTTTCACCTCAAGAAAAATACTTTCTTCCTATTTCTTAATCTTAGACTTTTATTAAGAAAAATATGCAGAAATGTTACAGTTTTGGAGCATGTGTTTTTATGAAGAAAACTTAGTTTTAATATATATCTTACAGACTTGTTAGAATCATTTTCCATTTCTGGTGAACACTAAGGGAAGATAGTGAATGAGGGTTATAGCCTATCTACATAATTACCATATTTTAAAGTTAAATGGAAAAGGAAATGCTGCTAGAAATTAGCTAATTTGGACAGCTTTTGTTTAAAACAAAAAACTCAGTCTGTTAGTAAAATTTTTCTTCTGTATCATGTATTGAAGATTGGATAAAATTCAAAAGCTTAGACCTTTATGAGGATTAGATCCAGAAGATAGCCTTTTTTTTTTCTCTTTGAAAACCACATATTGTATCTTAAGCAGTTTTATTTTTAACTTAGGTGTGAAGAGTGTCTGGTACCAGTTTTTCACTGCTGAGGACTGCTCCTCATGACAATTAATTAGATTTAAATGTATATTATGATATGTTAAGAATTTTTATGAGTTCCCACTGTGGCTCAGCACTAGCAAACCTGACGACTATCCATGAGGATGCAGGTTTGATCCCTGGCACTGCTCAGTGGGTTAAGGATCTGGCATTGCCATGAGCCATGGTGTAGGTCGCAGATGCAGCTCAGATCTGGTGTTTCTATGGCTATGGTGTTGGCGGACAGCTGCAGCTTGAATTCAACCCCTAACCTGGGAACTTCCATATGCTGTGGATGAGGCCCTAAAAAGACAAAAAAAAAATTTCTTTTTAAAGACAAACATGACAATTAATTATGTTACTGAAAGTTATAGCCTGGTTAGCTTACAATAATGGATATATATGCAGAATATTAAAGCTTAAGTGATTCCATTTACATAAAGATAAAACAGAAGATGCGTTTCTACATCCAATAGCTAGATATTTTTCTTACTGTTTTAATTTTTATTTGACAAATATTGACTGGTTGCTGCTGAAAATACAAAGCTATGCATGACCATTTGCCTTCAAAAAGTTTATGGAATACAAAGAAAGTGAAAGCAAAACATAGGTACGTTGCTACAATACAAAAGTAATTGTGATGATTCTGAAGAGAGACAGGTATATGAGAGCTAGAAGAAGGTAAGAATTTTGTTGGTCAGGGAAGAGCAAAGTATATTCATTTTGAGGTTGTATCTCCAATATAACTGTTTTTAGTGTCTTTTGGAACTCTTGTTATGTAGCACCTTCCATGCTAATATTCTGGTCCATAAATCTGAGCCACTTTAGCCATTTTCTCTCTTTTCACTTCAGTGAGACCATAATGCTTTGCTTGATTTGATCTTCCCTCAACTAGGCAGAGAGGTGGGTGATCACTAGTTTCAATCCAATTATAAACTATAATTATTTAGTAGATAAAAAGAGTAATTAATGAACCTTGTTGCTTTGGTTAATGAGATTCCAGTCAGAGATTGTCAGCTTCTTTTAGCTGCTTATGATAGCATACGAGACAAAGGAGATGAATTAAAGAAATTAAGTAGTCTTTAAGAGGACTGTAGGACAAATATAAAGAAAAAAGAATCGAGCATAGTAAAAGGGATCAGAGATGACAGACATGAGGAGGTGAAACAGGAGTGGAGGGAACAGGTTATAACATCATTTGGAGTAGTTAAGGAAAACCTCTCTGAGAGGATGACAGTTGAACAAAGCTTGAGGATGGTTAGAGATTTAGCCAAGGATATATCTGAGGAAATGTAACAGCAGGTAGAAGGCTGGAATAATGTCACTGAGGCAAGAGTGTACTTGGATTATTAGAGAAATATTAAGGAGCTGTGTAAATACAATGTAGAGTAGTAGCTGTATTTGAGGTAAGGAGTGAAGGCCATTACCTTCAAGGTTATATAAAGATTCTGGCTATATTATGAAAGAAATAGAGAGCCATTTAATACGGAGTTTTGATCAGATTTGAGTGACATATTCTAAGTTATATCTTAAAATATTTATTCTGGTTGATCTCTGTAAAGATAATAGACATTAGATTTCAACATAAATAAGGGCAGGTTTAAAAACAAGGAAGCCATCTAGGAGGCTAGATGAGTAATTTAGAAGGAACTTCACAGTAACGGTGATCTTCTGGTGACAGTACGAGGAGTGGAAATTCAGGTTGTGACTATCTTTTAAAAATAAAGGAACCGGAAAAAAAAAAAAAAGGAACCATAATTTCCTGGAAGCATGAATGAGGAATGCAAGAGGAAGAGAAGAATCAAGGATAACTCGGGGTGTGATTGCTTGACAACTACAGGAATAGAATTGCTTTTAATGGAGACGGAGAAGGTGGTGGAGGGAGCATGGAAGGGCTAGGAGAGTAATGGAAATAGTAGTTCAGGTTTGGAAACATCAATTTTGAGACGGCTATTAGAATTTCAAGTGGATATTTTAATATATCACAATATAATCATGATTGATTATCTATTGATGCACTTAACCACTAGATTATATGATGCTTATGGATAGGGACCAAGACATGATTTGTTTTTAATTTCCCATGGCACCTAGCACAGAGAAGAATAAATTACCATACCCAATGCCTCTCATTCTAATTACTCACTGCATTTTTACTCGTCTAGCAAATGACATTAATGACTGTAGTTTTAAACAAGTTACAAAAATTTTTAAGTGCCTATAAAATGCAATGTCAAAAAATAATAGAAACAGCACATTACAAAATAAGAAAATATACAGCAGGAAATTTCTATGAGTAAACGTGTTTACTTGGCTATGGCAACTTTGTTTTAGAGAAGAGGGCTTCTATATAACAGTATTGAAACACACATCTCTTGTAGGTTTCTGTTGCCTAAAGTTTCTTTTCTATCCTTTACTGTCCTAAACATAACTCTGTAACCATGCCACAGAAATTTTCCTCTTGAATTTCTCAGAAATCTATAGAATTTTTGTTACTGAAACACATTTGTATGAGGGCTAAAGAAGTAGATAGAGCATAATTCTATGTATATTCCTTTAGCACTTTGTTTCTTTTCATGGCTCATAGTGAGGATATTATAATCCTAAATATAGAAATGGAGTATGTATTCCATTTATGAACAGGGAATCAGTTAGGATTGGAGGGTGGAGTAAACATTAACCTTTTAAAGTATGAGTCTTTACATTTATATCCAAATCCTCCATAGAAATTTTATTTCGTTAGGATTTTTTTTTAACATAGAAAGTCTATCACAATATATATTATACTCTTCTGATTAAGCTGTCTCTTGGCCTGAAATTTTAAATGTCCTGAGGCAAAAAAAACAACTTTTTTAAAAATCAATTTGACACATTTAATGTTTATTCAAAACAGTATTTTGTTACAATCAGAAATAAAATTATAAATTGGAATTAATGTAATTTTTAAATCAAGTCAATTATCTACAATAATGCCTATGTCAGATAATCATATATATATGTTTTTGAAGGCAGATTATATATATCAAAGTTACTAATAGAATTCCACACTTAGTCCTTTCTATCTAACAGCGTCTTTCTCAAAGTCTCACATTACAGGAACCAATTTGAGTGGCATTTTCTATGGGTTATACATTGGAAGTTAAGTCTTGTAAATGCCTGTGTTTGCTACTGAATAAGACTTACTAATTCTAGTCATTTAGTCTTAATTTATAATGATACCTAGACTAATTTATGAGATCACTGTGGCTCAAATATAAATAATAAGAGAATAGTTGATGAAGAAAATGGACCATATCAAGAAAAAAATTTTCCTAAATTACATTATTTTGTATATGCAGTCAAAGTAGACATTTGTAAAAAAAAAAATGCAAATTCATACTGTGTAGTTATTAGAAACTTGATTTAGGAATTTCAAAATAAGTGAAAAGAAAAATAGGACAAGAGGTCTGAAGTAGCATCTCACCAAAGAAGATACACGGATGATAAGTAAATATATAAAAAGTTGCTTGAAATCATGTCATTGAGTGTTTACAAATTAAAACAGCAATGATACCACTACACACATTTTTGAATTGCTAAATTCAAAGTACTGAAAACACCAAATACAGAGAAGATGTGGAGTAAGACTAGTTCTCGTTCATGTTCATCAAAATACAATTTTGAATTAGCCACTTCAGATATGGTGAAAGCTTCTTACAAAGTCAGACATAAACTTACCACTTGACTCAGCAATCACAGTCCTAGGTATTTGTCAAAATAAATGGAAAAGTATGAATACACAAGATCTTGTACATGGATGTTTATATATTTGCCCATAATTACCAAAACTTAGAAGCAACCAAGATGTCTCTCAATAAGTTAATGGATATAAAAATTGTGGCTCATCCAGACAATGTAATAATATTCAGCAATTAAAAAAAAATGAGCCATCAAGCCACAAAAGACAATAGAGGAATCTTAAGTGTCATTCATGTACGCATAGATTTGTGTGATTTTAAAAATAAATGTCAGGTGAATACAAAAACAACATGAAAAAAAAAAGATTAGAGTTTGGAAACCCAGTTAATATTTCAAAATAGTACAGATAAGCACTAATTAGAACACGTTTAGGATTGGAGAACACACTTGTCACATCACAATTTCTGAAAGTTGTGTTAAACCCTGTGAGGTAACATTTGAGTACAATAAAATACAATAATATAATCTGTAATAAAACATCAGTATTTCTTCATGGTTTTCTCAAATGTAAAACTCAGGATGCACTGCTTATATTAAGGGCAGTAAAAAAAGTGAATTAATAAAGAAGGAAGGGAAGGAGCAATGAAGAGAGAGAAAAAAGTCAGAAAGACAAAAATGGGAGGAAGGAAGTAAAGAAGGAAAGAGGAGGAGTTCCCGTCGTGGCGCAGTGGTTAATGAATCCGCCTAGGAACCATGAGGTTGTGGGTTTTATCCCTGCCCTTGCTCAGTGGGTTAATGATCCGGCGTTGCCGTGACCTGTGGTGTAGGTTGCAGATGCGGCTCGGATCCCGTGTTGCTGTGGCTCTGGCGTAGGCCAGTGGCTACAGCTCCGATTGGACCCCTAGCCTGGGAACCTCCATATGCCGCGGGAGCAGCCGAAGAAATAGCAACAACAACAACAACAACAACAACAACAACAAAAAACAAAAACAAAAACAAAAAAAAAAAAAAAAAAAGAAGGAAAGAGGAAAGAAGAAATAAATAAATTGATGAAAAGCAACATGATAGAGAAGAAAACATGTTGGATTAAGATGTACTCAGAGAAAGTAACTGTTTCCTCTACAATATACTTAAGAATCAAAGCACTATTTAAATATCTATGAAAATTAAAACTCTTGGTAAAAGACTTGTACTCTGAAAAATGTAAGGCATCAGGAAAGAAATAGAAGATGACACAAACAAATGGAAAGATATACCATGTTCTTTGATTAGAAAAATCAATATTGTCAAAATATCTATACCACCCAAGGCAATCTACAGATTCATTGCACTGCCCATCAAATTACCAAAGGCAAAAATTTTAATTGTATGAAAACACAAACGACTACAAATAGCCAAGGCAATACTGAGGAAGAAAAATGAAGATGGAGGAATCAGGCTTCTTGACTTAAGACTGTACTACAAAGCTACAGTCATCAAAAGAGTGTGGTGCTTGCACAAAAACAGACAACATATAGATCAGTGGAACCAGACAATAAGCCAAGAAGTAAACCTATGCACCTATGGTCAACTAATCTAAAAGAAAGGAAGCAAAAATACACAATAGAGAAAAGACATCCTTTTCAATAAGTGGTGCTGGGAAAATTCGAAAGCTGCATATAAAAAATGAAATTAGAAATTCTCTAACATCACATACAAAAAATAAACTCAAAATGAATTAAAGATCTAAATGTAAGGTGAATATTATAAAACTTTTAGAGAAAAACATAGCAATAAAAACATAATTTACAGCAATATTTTCTTTCATTCACTTCCTAGAATAATGAAAATAAAAACAAAAATAAACAAATGGGACCTAATTAAACTTAAAAGCTTTTGTATAGCCAAGGAAACCATTAAAAAAAGAAAGACAACCCATAGAATGGGAGAAAATGTTTGAGTCTTTGCAAACAAAGCAATCAACAAGGGATAAATCTCCGAAATACACAAATAGCTCATGCAGCTCTATATCAAAAAAAAAAAATTGGCAGAAGATCTAAATAGACATTTCTCCAAACAAGAGAGACTGATGGCCAAAAAGCACATGAAAAGATGCTCAACATCACTCATTATTAGAGAAATACAAATCAAAACTACTATGAGGTATCATCTCACACTGGTCAGAATGGCTATCATCCAAAAGTTTATAAATAATGCTGGAGAGGCTGTGGAGAAAAGGAAACCATCCTACACTGTTGGTGGGAGTATAAATTGTTATGACCAAAGGATTAGAGTATGAAGGTTCTTTAAAAAACTATAGAACTACTATAAGATCCAACAATTCCAATCCTAGGCACATATCCAGAAAAAAGCATAATTTAAAAAGATGCATGCACCTCAATGTTCCTCACAGCACTCGTTGCAATAGCCAAGACATGGAAGCAACCTAGATGTCCATTAACAGAGAATTGGGTAAAAAAAATTGTGGTACATATATTACTCAGCCATAGAAAAGAATAAAATAATGCCATTTGAAGCAACATGGATGGACCTAGAGATTAACATACTAAGAAAAGTAAGCCGGACCGAGAATGACAAATACCATATGATATCATTTAGATGTGGAATCTAAAATACAACTCAAATCAACCTATCCATGAAATAATAACAGACTGACAGACTTGTGGTTGCCAAAGGGGAGGGAGGCAGGGGGGGCGAAGGTTTGGGAGTTTGAGATTAGCAGAAGAAAACAAATATCATATGGTATCAGTTATATCTGGATTCTAAAAATAATAATAATGATACAGATGAGCTTATTTCCAAAACACAGACTTATGGACTTCAAAAATAAACTCATAGTTACCAAAGGGAAATACAGAGGGAGGCATAAATTAGGAATTTGGAATTAGCATATACACATTACTATATATAAAATAGATAATCAACAAGAGCCTACTGTATAGCACAGGGAACTCAATTAAATATTCCATGATTACCTATTTGGGAAAATAATTGGAAAGAGAATGAATATATTATAATTCAATCACTCTTCCGTACACCTGAAACTAATGCAACATTGTAAATCAACTATACTGCAATACAAAATAAAAATTTTGAAAAAACTATTGGCAAGTGGAAGATGCTAACTATAATTGTTTATTTATTCTCATTCTCTCTCTCTCTCTCTCCACACACACAATCTCTCTCTCTCTCTCCCTTCCTTTCTCCTCCCTTCCCTAAAGCACACTAAGTCCCATCTTATTCACCTTGGAACAGGTGCTATATATTGATTCATAACTCCATCCCTTTTTCTTTCCTGTCCCCAGTCACCCTCCTACACAATGATGTTCTATCCAAACAGGAATAGGGAGAAAGAAGGTAGGCATAGAAGCAATAAAGTCATATTAGGCGTAAAAGGAAGCCATGATCAAATCAATGTGTTTGGCCAGGGGGATGAGGAAACATCATTAATAATATATTATTATATTATTATATATATATGTCGCCAGATGGAGTTGAATATGGTATTAAAATGAGCAAGGAAATATACTCAGCCTTTAAGTGCTCTCTGAAGTGCTTTCAAGAGCTTGGGAAAACTTCAGTTTATGCAAATACAAGCTGTCTATTTAAAACGCATCATCCTCTTAATTTTCACAAATATTAAAGTAAAAGTCAGGGTGAAGAAAATGTGTTCTCTCCAAAGGAAAAATAAAGAGGTGGATTAATAATATCTTCCTAGTTTGTTTTAGGTACAAATGACTTTATAAAGTTCTTGATATTTGATGGTTTTTGAGAAAAGGGGTGACCAAAATAAGTATAATGCATATATAGGTAAAAATCAATTTGAAGGAACTGAATAGCTTGCTTATTTCTCTAGAGAATTCAGCTGCATTTGTTTAGAAAGTAAACATGGATGCTTTTTTGCAGGCGACTGCATCTTTCTAAACATACAAGGTTTCCCAAGGGTCTTTATGGGAAACAGAAATCCATTGTAAAATTCCCTTACAAAGTTTTAAAAGGAGTATCTGACAAAATATATAGCCAACAAACATACATGTGCCTCTAGTGCTATATATGCTAAAAGAAATCAATTATTTGATAGAAAAACTATAAATTTTCATTAGTTTAATGAGTGTAATTTAGTGATTCATGAATACATGTATTCATCTTTCTGTATATCTATTCATCCATCTAATCATCAATTCATTCAATATTTATTAAATGCCTATCATTTCCAGGTTCTACAGAAATGTATCTTAATTCTAAAGATAGAAGTGAATAAATTTTTCCAGCATAAATTATATATCTTTTTGAAATACAGTATTTTTCCTCAATAAGGGATACATATTTTATCAGCAAAATGTATATCAAATACATCCATTTATATCCATTCCTAATACAACTACTCTAGACCAAAGTACCAACAGCTGTCTCATGTATTATCCTGACCATCTGCTTATTAATCTTTTTCAAACTTCTCCTCCATGTCCATCCAGTCACTACATTCTTAAATCTATTCTCTGCAAAGCTACCAGTGCAGTAAACATAAGATCTTAATTCTGGTCATATCACATCTTTACATAAAGCCAATCATTGTCTTCTTACATTTTTTGCAATTACAAAACCCAAAGCACAGTCTTCTAGAGTCAAACCATCAAGCCTGGGAACTTACAAACATTATAAAGGTAGCAACTTTATTTTCTTAGTCATCTTAACATAACCAGATCCTGGCATTTATTTTAAATATGTAGTCCATATATTTTGATTGAATGAATGGAATATATAACAGTATTATTATTATTTTCAATTCAAGATGCTACAAACATATGCCCACAGAAAGACAGTAGCAGAAGGAAGAGTCAAAGTCCATGGTTTATGAATTGCACTAAGAGAAGAGTGTAGGAAGGAAAGGAGGATTAAAAAGGAAATGGTCGGATAGTGGCACCATTTACAGTGATGTGGAAGACCAGGAGAAAAGAATACGGGTGGAAACAAAATTAAAAGTTCAGTTTTATGTGTTAAGATAGTTAAGACATCAAGTAGTTCTTAAATATGAAAACAAAGCTGGTAAGAGAGATCACTATGTATGTATAAAAAACACAAAGATCCATATTAATCTTATTTAACATAGTCAAAATACAAGAAAGAGCTTGCTTAAGGACAAAATACAGAAAAAAAAAAAAAAAGGAAGGGACCTAAACCCAAAATGAAACAACTATGGCATTTAGAGGTGAGAGAGAAATGGAGGAGTTACAATGCAGATTTAGTACAAGTTTTCAGAAAAATAAGGAAACTTAGTAGGATCAAGTGGGATAGGAGGAGAATTTAGAGAAGTAAATAGTCAATTATAGTCAATAGTCAGATGTTGAGGAATGTCCTTCAGGTAAAACGTCTCTTGAGGAATTGACAGAATGAAGTTATTAATGGTCTTAACATGAACAATTTCATCAGATTGAAGGGAAAGGGGAGTAAAGATTTTATTAACGTCCTTGTTTAAATAAAAGATATTACAGTTTGCTATTTGGAGTGAGGTAAGCAAAAAGGGGAGACTGTTGATGGCAGAGAGTTTAAATAACCAAAGAATGAAACCCTTTGGTTTTAAAGATTAGATGTAAATGCACTGGCCACAATATACAAGATGCTCAATATATATGGTAGTTATTAATATGGTAGTTATTAATTCTGTTATCAGAAGGAGTAAATATATTGCAGTAAAAAAAAAGCTTTAAATATGTATTGTTTGCGGTAGAGTTAACTACTGTCTTTGTTATGTTTTTGCTTCCCCAAATCATAAGAAAATAAATGTGACCACTGATTCTCAAATCACAACTGAAAAATAAAATAGCATTTCACTGACATTGTCCCAACATCTCTAACCAAAATCTGTGCTGCTACTTGTTTCTTCTAAATTATTCAAACATCACAAATTAATGCTTCATGAGAGGTCCAAAGATTAACTGATTGTCTGTCTCATACCAGATGGTGTCTATTTTTCTTCTCTGCTGCCCTAGGGTGTCTCTAGTAAACACTACATCCAAAAGAGGGAGCAATGTGACCAGAGTTGCTACCTACTAGCACACCGCTAATACCTCAGTAGCAAAGATCAAGTGTTCACTTCTACAATGGAATACTATTCAGCCATAAAAAGACAAAATGATGCAATTTGCAGAAATGTGGATGGAATTAGAGACCCTCATACTAACTGAAATAAGTTACAAAGAGAAGGACAGCCACCATATGATATCACTTTTTTCTATCTTTTATATGTATATATGTTTTTCTACTGTACAGCATGGTGACCCAGTTACACTTATATGTATACATTCTTTTTTCACACATTGCATGTTCCATCATAAGTGACTAGACAGAGTTCCCAGTGCTACACAGCAGGATCCCATTGCTAATCCATCGATATTACTTATATGTTGAGTCTAAAATATGGCAAAAATGACTTATGTACAAAACAGAAACAGGTAATGACATGGAAGGCAGACTTATGTTTGCTGGGAGGAGGGGAGAGAGGGGGGCTGGCAGGGAGTTTGGGGTTGGTAGATGCAGACTGTTTCATTTAGAACAGATGGGTGATGTGGTCCTGCAGTACAGCACAGGGAACTGTATCTAGTCTCTTGGGTAAGAACCTGATGCAAAATGAAAAAAAAAAAAAAAAGGATGTATATGGGTGGCTGGGTCACCTTGCTGTACAGCAGAAAATGAAGAAACACTATAAAACAACTATAATTTTTTAAAAAAGAACTCTCCACAAGATAAAAGTGTTCATTTCTGGTCTCAGTGCCTAACACTGAAGACAGTGAGGCTTCTCAGCTGGTAGGCTTGCCATTGCCAACTACCACTGTAATTGCTGCATCCATCATTTGCTAATTCCAGCATCATGTTTGCCAGTGTCTCTTCCAATAACTCCAGTAACATTCCCAAAATGCCTTGCTCTCAGTGTCCTGAGAGAGATGTAGAAGAGCAATCATTTAGCATTGATTTATCCTGCCACTGACACCTTCTCATTCTAGTATTTATTTGTAAGTTCATTGGTGCTGGAGTTAGCGACAATGTGCCATTCTCACAATAACCCATCTTTTCCAAATGCTCACTTTTTCTTACTTAATTTTACTCTTCTTTCCTTCCTTCCTTTTTTTGGGGGGTGGTGGTGGTGGTAGTGGGGAATGGTAATTCTCATTCTGTTATACAAATGAATTTGGTTTCAGACTGAACCTTTTCTTAGCACAGGCACAACATGAAACCTTGATATACTAATTCATTTTGCAGAACCATTCGGTGGCAATACCAGATCTCTTATATGTAATTTAAGATGGAAAAGGAGGAATGAGAGATGCTTTCCATTTACGAATGTAAGATATCACTATTCACTATATTTAATTATAAAAGTTAACCAGAGTGTAAGTTTCATTCTAAAATAATCCATGAACTCCTCCTAAGCATCCCCAAAATATAAGGTCAGAAAAGCAGTTTAAAAATCAGGTATGTCCCAGCTCACAGTTTCTAGTTTAGTCAGTTTTTAAAGTGTTTTTTTTTTCAGTCCTTCTTTGAAGTCATCCCAAACTGTTAGCACAGATCTAGTAATCACAGACAGGCACATACTTATTTCACAAAAGATATCATCCTGGTAAATCAACTGGTATATTATCACATATGATGGTGGTGATGATAATGTTTCTGCACCTTGTACCAATTAGGCAGGAGCTGAATATTTAAGAATTGGTATATGAATGAATGATAATAATTTATACTTTCATGGAGTACTATAAAACATTCTATTATATACTACCTGATTTGATTCATAAAACAATCATGAGACAAGTAGGAATTATCAATCTCACTTCAATGAGAAGGACTAGTGTGACTAAGGGATTTGTCCAATGATCCACAGCTAATAAAATGATTAAAGGCCAGGCCTTCTGGCACTGTCTCTTTGCCTTTTCATTATTTAATTCCTTCCTAAAGTGGTTTTCACCTATTCTGACTATTAATATGGATATTTTAAAATACACTTTGCAGAAACTTTACCATTGGGCTTTGGTGATCCATCCCTGTCAATTCTGACTTAAACCTCTCCTCACTTGATTACCCAGACTCCTCTCAAAAGGTACTAGCCCTTCAGAAACCCATCAGGTAAAGTGAATCTGGATTTCTTTCCCAAGAGGTGTGTTTCAGTGTTTTGATTGACAAGTATCAATGCTGCTACTTTGACAAGTACCACTCTTGACAAGCCAGTTCTCATAGTGTAGCTTAATGTTAATAGATTGTTTCAACAGACAAGTTTTTATTACACTAAAAAGGAGCAGAGGAGACTAGCTCAATGCATGTGAGGCTATTAGAAAACAGTGATTAAATATATTTTTTCATACACAGAAAACCAAAGAACCCAACCCATATAATATACTTGGTTTTAAAATCAATTCTCTGATAATTTATTTCTTTAACGAATATAGTTTTAGTTCCTATTCATATTGTGATTTAAAAATGTTTAGAGTCATGCTTTTAGGAAACTTTCAAAGTAATGCAGTAGACAGACTGTGAAGAGAAAAAAAAATGATACATGTTTCAAAAGAGAAAATGCAAAGCCATGAAAGTTACCAAATCATGCTAGAGCAGTGATTCTGAAATTCGATCATATCTACCAGTCACCCAGAGAGCTTGTTAAAGCACAGACTCTTGTGCCCCAACCCCATACCTCCATGTTCCCAGAGTATGATTCAGATCCTTGAGGTTTCTGTATAAAAATCTGTATTTCTGCCAAGTTTACCAGTAAAACAGGTGCTGATGATCCAATGACAATTCTTTTCATGTAACGGACATAGAGTGTAACAGCAGTCAAACCTACTAAAGTAAATACTGAGTAAACCTGAAGCTAAGAAAGTAGCTCATTGAATAGTGAATTAATGAGAAGCAGAGAGATTTAATAAGCCTGAGAACTCTGAAGTAAAAGTGGCAGAGGAAACAAAAAATACGAAAAGACTAGTGAGAGGAGGAAGTAGGAGGAATAAGACTGATTTAAGAAAGTAAAATGGAGTCCACTGTGTCTGTAATGTGCAGACCTACAGAGAATGATTTAACAAGCTAAGAGACAAAAACTCAGCCATGAAGCGTCTTCTAATCTATTAGACTGAATTTGGTCTTTATCATAAGGGCCTATAGGAAACTCTAATGTGTTCTAAGCATAAAAATTAAATAATCGAGTTTGTAGTTTTTAGTTTGTATTCTTCTCATGGAGAATGCATTGGTTGTGAGCAAATGTATATATGAGATGACCTATGAAGAGAATAAGGCTGACATCTGGGAAAAAGGTAAAAGTGGCTTAGTTTCAAGTGGTGGTGGTAGTAAGGAAAAACCACTGCAACTTAGTTGGATAGCTTTGAGTTGTTTTAATTTCCTCTTGTCAAACATGCTTCTTGGTGCATTGGCTGCCTTGAAGACAGTGGTCTGAATTTCTGGTGTGGGTTCTTAATTCTAGAGAGAGAAGAGTTTACTTTATGCAAAAGTAATTGTGTTTGTTTTGATCTGTCTGGAGACTTACTGAAGGATAGACAGAAGGAGCTTGACTTTATTTTGCTTAAATGGGAACTCCTTCAGTGTGGAGAAGCAACTTTAGGGAGGAAGTTTCTCAAAACAATTGAAAGGTAAATGAACAAGCCTCTGGCATCCGGGGCAAGGGATAAAATTTGGGACAAGCAGGATGCATGCTGAAAGCCTGAGAGGAAAAGCTGAAGAGAAAGATACTTTGTTGAATAAGAGTTCTTAAAAGAATCTGGATATGATTGAAAATTTGGAAAGCCACACCCATACAAAGAGTAGAATGTTTGTTCATTAAAGACCTAAAAGATCATAACCTTTAAACTGTAATTTAGTTTCAGCACAAGCAGGAAATCAAAAGGTTGAGGTAGAGTTGTAAATAACCTGGCTAAGCAAAGACAAAGAAAGACAAAGACAAAGAAAATTTTTGTTTTCTTATTTTCTTTCCTTGTGTCCAGAAGGTTAAGAAAATCTGTTAAACCTGTGTTAAAATTATGACCACCAGATAAATTGACCAAAATGTCTGAGACCACACAACAGATAATATAGTCTTTACAAAAATAGTTTAGAAAACTAAAACAACTACAACCTAGAAGAAGCAATAATACCTGAGGTAGAGGGAGAATCTGATTCCAGAAATATCACATTGTACCATCAAAAATATCCAATTTCAATAACAAAAAAAAAATGAAGTATGCAAGAAACAAACAAAATTATGGCTTTTTCACAGCAAAGAGTAATGGAAACTGACACTTAGGAAGCAAAGATATTGGTACTATAAAATGACTTTAAGGAGTTCCCATCATGGCTCAGTGATTAACAAATCTAAGAACCATGAGGTTGTGGGTTTGATTCCTGGCCTTGCTCAGTGGGTTAAGGATCTGGTATTGCTGTGAGCTGTGGTGTAGGTTGCAGACACGGCTCGGATCTGGTGTTGCTGTGGCTGTGGTATAGGCTGGCAGCTACAGCTCTGATTAGACCCCTAGCCTGGGAACCTCCATATGCTGAGGGTGCAGCCCTAGAAAAGACAAAAAGACCAATAAAAATAAATAAATAAATAAATAAAATTACTTTAAATCTAGTATCTTAATTATGCTCAAATACAAGAAGAAACTATGAGGAAAAAACCTAAGGAAGACTTAGAAAAGAATGACTCAACAAACAGAATATAAATAAAGGGAAATCAGTAAAGAACGAAAAGAAATTCTGGAGTTGAAAAGTTCAGTAATTGAAATTCAAAATTCTTTAGAGGGTTCAACAGAAGACTGAGGAGGTAGAAGAGAGAATCTGTGAACTGAAAGGCCAACTGAATTGTCTCACCTGTTAAAAGGAATGAAGAAAAATGAACAGAGATTAAGAGATCTCTGGCATGCCATCAAGTGTAATAAAATATGCCCAAATAGTAGTAGCAAAAGGAAAGGAGAGAAGAGAAATGGGCAGAAGGAATATTTGAAAACATAATGATTGAAACTGCTCATATTTGATGACAGTATAATCTATATATCCAATAAACTTAATACCAAGAAACATAAATTCAAAGATATCAACATCAAGTTCTTTTGTAGCCAAAATGGCAAAAGCCAAAGAGAAAATCTTTAAAGCAGTAAAAGAAAAAGAATTCATCATGTTCAAAGGATATTCACTAAAATTAATGGCCAATTTCATAGAAGAATTCTTGCAGGTAGAAGGCAGTGGGGTGACATATTTTAAATGCTGAGACAAAAAAACACTGTCAACCAAGCACTGTATGTCAGTCAAAAATATCCAGCAAAAATTAAAGATAATATGATATCCTCAGATAAACACAAGATGAGGTTGTTCACTGCTAGTATACCTACTCTAGAAGAAATATAGAAGACAGTTTTTCAAGCTGAAATGAAAGAACAGTAGACAGTAAAGCAAAATTATACAAATAAATAAGGGACACTAGTACAAGTGGCCATATAGGTAAATATAAGACCCAATATCATTTTACTTGGGGTTTGTATTCCTCTTATTTTCCTACATGATATAAAAGATAAATTATTAAACAGTAATTCTAAGTTTATGCTAACGGGTATGTTTTAATTTCTGACAATAGCAACGTAAAGGTAGATGGCAAAAGATATAAAAAAGTAAAGTTTTTGTATGCTATTGAAGCAAAGTTAGTATTAATAATTAATTAATACATGTTCTAATTTTATGAGGTTATACCTGCTAGATAATCACAAAGGTGATAAATTTAAAATGCACAGAAAAGGAAGTGATAAAGGAATCTGAAGAGTAGACTATCAAAAATCAACTAAATATAGTCAGTAATGAAAGAATTAAGAAACTAAAAAGACATACAACATGTAGAAAACATTAGCAAAATGACAGGAGCAAATTATTTCTTATCTGTGACTAATTTAAATGTAAATGGATTAAAATCTTCATTTAAAATACAGAGATTGGCAGAGGAGTTTCCACTGTGGCTCAGCAGAAACTAATCTGACTAGGATCCATGAGGATGCAGGTTCAATCCTTGGCCTGGCTCAGTGGGTTAAGGATCTGGTATTGCTGTGGCTGTGGTGTAGGCTGGCAGTTGTAGCTCCAATTCCACCACTAGCCTGGGAACCTCCCTATGCCGTGGGTGCAGCCCTAAGACAATACAGTACAATACAATACAGTACAAGACTGGTAGAATAGAAAAGTTATTTTATCCATCTACACATGGTCTCCAAGAGATTAATTAGTGATCTGAAAACACAAATATTCTGACAGTGAAGGTAAGGAAAAAAGGTATTTCATGAAGCTAGCAACCAAAAGAAAGCTGAGATGACTATATTAATATTAGTTTTAATAGAACCTAGGTCGATTATGTTACAAGGATCAAAGAAGGATATTTACATTGAAAAATAGTGACTTAATTCCAAATATATAACAACCGTATATACCCACCTAACACTCAATCCATTTTGCATAAACCAGAAGGAATAGGACTGAAGGAAGAAATACACAGTTCAAAAATAATAGTTGGAGATGTCAATATCCTACTTTCAACAATTAACAGAACAATAAGATAAAAATAACAAGGATAAAGAGTTCTGAAATATTATAAACCAATTAGAACAAAAAAATACAGAACACTCCACCCAACAAAAGAATAACTTTTTTTTATTAAGTGCCTGTGGAACTTTCCCCAGGATAGACCATATGTTAGCATATATAACAAATCTCAATAAAATCGAATAGGTAAAAATCATAAAAAGTATGAAAGTAGAAAAATAAGAAATTTACAAACAGGTGGAAATTAACACTCTTAAATAACCAATAGGTCAAAGAAGAAAACACAAGAGATTTCAAAATATTGAAATGAATGAAAAGGAGTTAATGCACACCAAAATGTATGGGTGAAACATTTGACAATGTACAGTGAAAACCATGCTCAGAGAAAAATCTATGGTTGCAAATACCTATGTTTAGAAAGAAGAACAATGTCAAATCCCTAACATACTTCATATAGTAAGGAACTAGAAAATGAAGAGCAAATTATACCCATAGCAATGAGAAGAAGGAAATATAGTTGACCCCTGAATGACATGTGAGTTAGGAGCACTGACTCTGCATAGTCCAGATTCTGCATATAACTTTACATTCCACCCTCCACATATGCAGATTTTAACAACCATGATTCATGTACGACTGTAGTAAGTATTTAGCGAAAGAAACCTATATATAAGTGGATCCATACAGTTCAAGCCAGTGTTGTTCAAGGGTCAACTGTAAATGATCAAGATTAGAGCGGAACCAAATGAAACAGAGAATAGAAAAACAGTTGAGAATATCAATAAAACCAAAGTTGGTTCTTTGAAAAAGAATATAATTGACAAATCTTCACCTAAATTGACTAAGAAAAAAAATGTGATGATTCAAATTATTAAGATTATAAGTAAAAGTGGGTATATTTCTGTCAAATATGCGCACACAAAATAATAATGGACTATTTTGAACAACTGTACACCAACAAAATTGATATGAACAAATTCCTAGAAACAGGCAAAGTACTGGAGTTCTGAATCAAAAAGTAGGAAATATAAAGGGACTAAAATAATAAAAAGAATCAATCAGTAATAAAAACACTTTCAACAAAGAAAACACTAGGACTAGTGGCTTAACTGATGAATTCTGTCAAATATTTGAAGAATTAACACCAATTCTTCCCAAACTCTTTCAAAAAAAAAAAAAAAAGAGGGTGCATTTCCTAAATAATTCTATAATGCCAGAATTACCCTAATACCAAAGCCAGTTGTATCACAAGAAAATAAAACTATTACACCCATATAACTTATGTGTATAGGTGCAAAAATTGTCAAATTATTATTAAAACAAATCCAGCAGCATATAAAAAAATTCATAAACTATAAGCAACTGAGATTTACTCAAAAATGCATGATGGTCTAGTACATGAAAATGTCATATACGATATTAATAGAATAACAGATAAAACTCACGTGATTGGAGTTCCCGTCATGGCGCAGCAGAAACAAATTTGACTAGGAACATGAGGTTGCAGATTTGGTCCCTGGCCTGCTCAGTGTGTTAGGGCTCCGGTGCTGCCTGAGGCCATGGTGTAGGTCGCAGACATAGCTTGGATCTGGCATTGCTGTGGCTCTGGCATAGGCTGGCAGCAACAGCTTCGGTTAGACCCCTAGCCTGGGAACCTCCATATGCCACCAGTCAGCCCTAAAAAAAAAAAAAAAAAGAAAGAAAAAGAAAAAAAAAGAAAAAGAAAAAAACCCCAAAAACCTCACATGATTATCTCAAGTGGTACAGAGAGTATTTGACAAAATTTAAAACTGTTTCTGATTTTGTTAACATTTCAATTAGAAATACAAGGGAACTCTGTCATCCTTATTAAGGGCTTAAAATAAAGCACAGCTAACATCATACTCAATGGTTAAAGACTGGTGTTTTCACCCTAAGATAACTAACATGATACCTTTTGCTCCTTCTAATTAAACATTTCCTTCAGACTCACCTAGACTAACTAGACAAAATAAGGAATAAAATTAATACAAATTGGAAAGGAATAAGTAAAACTTTTGTGTATTCATAGAAAGTATGATCTTCTATATAGAAAATCCTAAATAATCCACAAAAAATAGAGCCAATGAGAAATTACTCATATTTGCAAGGTGTAATAAAAAAATACGAAAAGCATTTATTTCCCCACATTAGCAATGAACAGTTTGAAAAGGCAATTAAGTGAAGGGATTCAACATGGGGTAAAGCATTAAGAACATATTAGGACTAAGCAACATCATGTATCGGTTGGATTTAATTAATGTCAATGGACTGCTTCCTCTAATAGCAGAAACATTCTTCTCAAACTCACTAAGAACATTCATCAATATAAGCTACATTCTAGGCCATTAGAAAAGACTTTAACAAATTTAAATGCATAGAAAAGATACAGTGTCTTTTTTCAGATCAGAAGGTATATAACTAAGCATCAATAACAGAATGAAAGTGGAAAGTCCCTAAGTATATGGAAAGTTAAAAAAAAAAAAGCAACTCCTAATAGCACATGGATCAAAGGAGAAATCTCAAGGTGAACTTGAAAATATTTTGAACTAAGTGAAATTGAAAATGCAACTTAAAGAAATTTTTTTTTGCCTTTTTATGGCTGCACCTGCAGCATACGGAAGTTCTCAGGCTAGGGGTCGAATAGGAGCTGTAGCTGCTGGCTTATGCCTCAGCACTGCAGGATCCTACACTGCAGCTCATGGTAACACTGAATCCTTAACCCAATGAGTGAGGTCAGGAATCAAATCCACATCCTCATGGATACTAGTCGGTTTTTTTTTTTTTTAACATTGAGCCACAATAGTAACTCCCAGAAACTTATAAAATTTATGCAATGCAGCCACACCAGCACTTAGAGGATAATTTATAGAAAGACATATATTAGAAAATAAGAAATACAAAGTCGATACTGTAAATTTTCATCTAAGAAACTAGAAAAAGTACAAATTAAAACTCAAGTAAACTCAATCTCCTTTAGAGAATAGACACAGGGGAAACACTTCTAATTTTATTATATGAAGCCAGCATTATCCTAATATCAGAACCAGACAATAATGTTTCAAGAAAACTGCAGACCAGTATCTCTCATGAACATACATGCAAAATTCTTCAGCAAAATACTAGCAACCATTTGTAAAAAGAATTATACACCATGACCAAGTGGGATCTAAGTCTGGTATGGAATTCTAGTCCAACATTCAAAAAACAACATAATCCAGGCTAAAAAGGAAAAGAAAAATCATACTAATTGATGTAGAAAAAAACATTGACATAATCCATATCCTATTCAGGTGAAAATTTAGCAATCCAAGAATATAAGGAAACTTCTTTAACTTATTTTTTATTTTTTATTTATTTATTTATTTTTGTTGTTGTCTTTTTGCCTTTTCTAGGGCTGCTCCCATGGCATATCGAGGTTCCCAGGTTAGGGGTCTAATCAGACCTGCAGCCACCGGCCTACACCAGAGCTAAGCAATGGGGGATCCGAGCTGCGTCTGCAGCCCACACCACAGCTCACGGCAATGATAGATCCTTAACCCACTGAGCGAGGCCAGGGATTGAACCCACAACCTAATGGTTCCTAGTCAGATTTGTTAGCCACTGAGCCATGATGGGAACTCCTTAACTTAATTTTTAAAAAATATCTAAAATATTCCAGAATTATCAGTATATGTAATGCTAAGAAACTCAATGCTTTCCAGCTAAGCTCAGGTTCAAGAAAAATATGACCCTTCTCACCAGTGCTTTTTAATATAATATTGGAGTCCTAGATAATGAAATAAGAAAAGGGAAGAAAAGAAAGAAGTATACAGATCGAGGAGTAATACATAAAGCTATCCTTGTTCTCAGATGATGCGGTTGTCTAGGTACAACAGCTGACAACACTGACAAAACAAAAAAAAAAACAAAAGTAAAACCTCCAAAAACTAACAATCAATCATAGCAAGGTTGCAGGATACGAAGTTAACTTAAAAGCCAATCCTTTCCCTATCTACTAGCAATGAATGAGTGGAATTTGAAAGTAAAATACAATACCATTTACTTTAGAGGCCCCCAAATAAAATATTTTATTAGAAATCTAGCAAAATATGTGTAACATCTATATGAATAAACCTATAAAATTTTGATGAGTGACATAAAATTAATAAAATGTTCATGGATAGGAAAACAATTGGGGAGAACTGATGTCTTTATATAAAGTTTCCCAGGTTAGGGGTCTAATTGGACCTGTAGCCGCCGGCGTACACCAGAGCTAAGCAACGGGGGATCTGAGCTGTATATATATATAAAGACATCAGTTCTCCCCAATTTGATTTACGGATTCAAAGCAATCTCAAATAAAAAACTCAGCAAGTTATTTTGTAGATATTAATAAACAGATTCTAAAGTTTATATGGAGCAGCAAAAGAACCAGAATAGCCAAGCACAGTATTAAGGGAGAAGAACAAAGTTTGAGGACAGATAATTCCCAACATCCAAATTTACTATAAAGCCATAGTAATCAAGACATTGTGGAATTGGTTAACAGACAAACAGATCAATGGAACAGAGTATAAAGCCCAGAAATAGACTCTCATAAATACAGTCAACTGATCTTGGACAAAGGAGTAAAGGCAATCACATCATCTGAGAACAATGAGTCCTTTAAATAAGTGGGGCTGGAAAAACTGAACACATTCAAACAAATCATCTAGACACAGACCATACACCCTTCACAAAAATGACTCACAATGGATCACAGACCTAAATGTAAAACACAAAATTAAAGAACTCCTAGAAAATAACATAGAAAAGTTAGATGATCTTGAGTATGGTAAATACTTTTTAGATAAAAGGCCAGAGACACAATCCAATATAAGAAATAAGTGACAAACTGGGCTTTATTAAAATTAAAAACCTCTACTCCATGAAAGATAATTTAAAGGGAATGGGAAGACAAGCCGCAGACTGCAAAAAATATTTGCTAAAGACACATCTGATAAAGGACCATTATCCAAAATGTACAAAAAATTATTAAAAATCAACAGTAAGGAAAAAAAATCCAACCCAATTAAGTTGAATAACTTAACAGACACCCAGTGAAAGAAGATGTACAGATGGAAAATAAGTTTATGAAATGATGGCTTTCCTCATTATATGTCATTAGAGAAATGCAAGTAAGAACAATGAGGTACCACTGCAGATACTAGAATGGCCAAAATCCCAAAAAAAACCTTGACACCACCAAATGCTGGCAAGATGTGAAACAGTAGGAATTCTTATTTTTTACTGGTGGGAATGTGAGATGGTTCAGCTACTTTGTAAGACAGTTTTGCGGTTTCCTCCAAAACTAAACATGCTCTTGCAGTATGATCCAGCAATAGTAATCCTTGGTATTTGCTCAAATGAATTGAAAACTTACGTCCATAGCATAAGCAGCTCATGGATGGTTAAAGGAGTTTTATTCATCATTGCTAAAACTTGAAAGCAACCAAGATATCCTTCATTAGGTGAATGCTAAGCTAGTACATCTAGACAATGAGATTTTAATCATCACTAAAAAGCAATGCACTACCAAGCCATGAAAAGGCATGAAGGAAATGTAAATGCACATTATTAAGCATAAAAAACCAATCTGAAAGGCTATATACTTCATGATTCCAACCAAATGACCTTGGGGTAAAGACAAAGCTATTGAGACACTGTTGGAGGCTTATTAGATATGCATGTATACAGGCCACAGTGAATCAAAGAAACTAGATGGCGCTTGAATGATGCTAATCTGGGCTTGCAAAATATATAAGATTTTCCCAGACCCCTGGGGGAAAGGGAGTGAGATGGGAAATGTACATCCTACCAGTGGCTGCTTGAAAGCAAGTTGCCAAATACCAAATACTCCAGATGTCGTTGATGGAAAGCCATTGACATTCTTGTTCTCATGACCACAACCCTAAGGGAGTTGGAGGAAAGGGCATAATAGCCTTAAGCATAAACAATATAATCTTTCTCTGGAGGGTTAATCATTTATAGCATCTATGAATACAAAGGGTCTGTGCCTTGCATATATGTAGCCTTGATCAGTAACATTATAAATGACATATGTGATTCTGTACATACAAGGAAGTAGAAAATAGCAAATAAAAATCATGACTCGGCTCAGAGGGTTGCTATTGCCTCTCGAAGGCAGTAGCCCCCTGATTCCCCCTCTATTTCTTTGTCTCTTCTGTCTTAAATCTGCAGCACCACTGACTTTGGGACCTGGGTTGACTAGCAGGTCTCGTCAAAACACTAAAAATCTCAGTGGTTATCAGGGATTGGAGTGGGGAAAAGTGGTTAACACGCAAAGCAAAGAGGGTTTTAAGGCAGTGAAAATACCCTGTATGATGTCATAATGATGGATACATGCCATTACACATTTGTCCAAACCCAGAGAATGTAAAACACCAATAATGAAACCTAATGTAAACTATGGATTTGGTTGATCATGATGTGTAATTGTAGTTTCATTAGTTGTAGCTAATGTACTTTTCTGATGGAAGATGTTGATAATTATAGAGGCTATGCATGTGTAGGGGTAGTGAGTACATGGTAAAACTCTGTACCTTTCCCTCAGTTCTGCTATGAAACTAAAATTGCTCTAAAATTATAAAGTTTTAATAAAATAAAAATTTATAAAGGAAATTAAGACAATTCAATATATAAGAACATAAAAAAATAAAAATACTTAGAAATATGTTCAGTTAAGAAAGTGTAGGAATTTTATACCAAAAAGAGCATAAACCACCAAAGAAAGAGATCAAATGATTAAGGAAATAGCAACACATCATGTGTTCATGGATTGGATGATTTAAAATTGTTAGGATATCAGTGCTACCCCACAGCAATATAAAGATTCAATGCAACTGTTATGAAAGCTCCAATGGCCTATTTTGCTAACTACCTATTTTTAAATATAATACAAAGCTATCATGAAGAAAACTGTGTGTCACCATCATAAGTATGAAAAAATATACAAATTATTGGAATAAAATTGAGATCCAGAAATAAAATATCTATGGTCTATTGATTTTCAACAAAAAATACCAAGGCTATTCAATAGGGAAATAATATAATATTCAACAAATAATACCAGGACAAATATATATCTAATGCAAAAGAATAAATGTTGACACTCACCTCACACTACGTACAAAAATTTACTCAAAATGAATCAAATTTCTAATGGAAGCTAACTCTATAAACCTCTTAGATGAAAACATATGGACATTTTTCATAGTCTTTAACTTAATAGTGGTTTACCTTATTTTACACCAAAAGTATGAGCAACAAATAAAATATAAATTGGACTTTATCAAAATTAAAGATTTGTACACTAATGGACACTATAAAAAGAGCTTTAAAGAACTACCCATAGAATGGGAGAACATATTTTGAAATCATTTTTCTCAAAAAAGCATAATACCGAGTACAGGTCTTTTGCCACTTTAGGTAGGTTTACTCCTAGGTATTTTATTCTTTTGGATGTGATGGTAAACAAGATTTCTTCCCTAATTTTCTTTCTGATCTTTCATTGTTAGTATATAGAAATGCAGTCAATTTCTGTGCAATACACTGATGAAAGAAATCAAAGATGACACAAATAGATGGAAAGACATACCATGCTCTTGGATTAGAAAAGTCAGTATTATCAAAGTGACTATACTACCTAAGGCAATCTACAGATTCAGTGCAGTCAATATCAAATTACCAAGGACATGTTTCACAGAACTCGAACAAAATATTTTAAAGTTTGTTTGAAAGTACAAAAGACCTGGAATAGCCAAAGAAATCCTGAAAAAGAAAAATGGAGCTGGAGGAATCAGGCTCCCAGACTTCAGATTATACTACAAAGCAACAGTCATCAAAACCGTATGTACTGGTACAAAGACAAATATATAGGTCAGTGGAACAGGATAGAAAGCCCAGAATTAAACCCATGCACCTACAGCCAACTAATCTATGACAAAGAAGGCAAGAATATACAATGGAGAAAAGAGCCTGTTCAATAAGTGGTGCTGGGAAAACTGGACAGCCACATTCAAAAGAATGAAATTAGAACACTCCCTAACACCATACACAAAAATAAACTCCAAATGGATTAAAGACCGAGATATAAGACCAGATACTATGAAACTCTTAGAGGAAAACACAAGCCAAACACTCTCCCACATAAACAACAGCAACATCTTCTCAGATCCACCTCTTAGAGTAATGACAGTAAAAACAAAAATAAACAAATGGGACTTAATTAAACTTAAAAGTTTCTGCACAGCAAAGGAAACCCTAAACAACACAAAAAGACAACCCACAGAATGGGAAGAAATCTTTGCAAATGAATCAACTGACAAGGGATTAATCTCCAAAATTTATAAACACCTCCTATAGCTCCATACCAAAAAAACAAACAAGCCCATCAAAAAATGGGCAGATGATATAAACAGACAATTCTCCAAAGAAGACATATGGATGGCCAAAAAACACATAAAAAGATGTTCAACATCTCTCATTATTAGAGAAATGCAAATCAAAACCACTATGAGGTACCACCTTACACCAGCCAGAATGGCCATCATCAAAAAGTCTATAAACAATAAGTGCTGGAGAGAGTGTGGAGAAAAAGGAACACTAGTACATTGTTGGTGGGATTGTAAATTGGTTCAACCACTGTGGAAAGCAGTATGGAGATTCCTCAGAAAACTAAAAATAGAACTACCATTTGATCCAACAATCCCACTCCTGGGCATCTACCCAGAGAAAACCACAACTCGCAAGACACATGTACTCTGATGTTCATTGCAGCACTCTTTTCAATAGCCAAGACGTGGAAACAACCTAACTGTCCATTGACAGAGGAGTGAATCTAGAAGAGGTGGTACATATACACAATGGAATATTATTCAGCCATAAACACGAATTAAATAACAGCATTTTTAGCAACAAGGATGGACCTAGAAATTATCATGCTAAGTGAAGTCAGTCAGACAATGAGACATCAACATCAAATGCTTTCACTGACACGTGGAATCTGAAAAAAAAAAGACAGAATGAACTTCTTTGCAGAACAGGTACTGACTCACAGACTTTGAAAAAACTTATGGTTTTCAAAGGAGACAGTTCGGGGGTGGGAGGATGTGCTGGGGATTTTATAAAATTGGATCCTGGTGATCATTGTACAACTATAAATGTAGGAAATTCATTGAATAATAAAAAAAGCATAATACGTAAAGAATTCTCACAATGCAACAAAATGTTATGGTTGAATTTGTAGGTTGAGATTTTTAAAAAACTAATGTGCATGACAAGTAATTATTTATACATGAAGATTTGCAACTAAGGTAGTAGATCTGGACTAGAGATATTGTTTAAGGAATTTGAAAATTGAAGATGTGAGAATGAATAAGATCATTGAGGGAGTATAGAGTCTTAAAAACTTCATCATTTAAGCATTAGATACTGGAAAATAAAGGACAGAATTAATTAGGCAGGTAGACCCAAACCAATAGCTTAAGCTTGATTTCAAGGAGTAAATCTGTCAAGAGAGGCAAAAGTATTGGCTGCTGATTCGATCTCAGATATAGCCTAAGAATTGAGTCATGCCTTTGGGATTTAGCAATATGGAGTTTTTTTTTTTTTTTTTTTTTTGCCTTTGCTAGGGCCGCTCCCGCGGCACATGGAGGTTCCCAGGCTAGGGGTTGAATCAGAACTTTAGCCACCGGCCTTTGACAGAGCCACAGCATCGCAGGATCTGAGCAGCATCTGCAACCTACACCACAGCTCATGGCAACGCCAGATCCTTAACCCACACAGAGCAAGGCCAGGGACTGAACCCACAACCTCATGGTTCCTAATTGGATTCGTTAACCACTGTGCCACAATGGGAACTAATATGGAGTTATTATTGTTCTACTTTGAAAGAAAGCAGGATTGTGAATCTCATTTAAATGGTTTTGAACGGGAGTTCCTATTGTGGCTCAGCAGAAACTAATCTGACTAGGAACGATAAGGTTGCGGTCCGAACCCTCGACCCCTGGCCTCACTCAGTAGGTTAAGGATTCTGCATTGCTGTGAGCTGTAGTGTAGGTCGCAGATGTGGCCCTGATCTGGCATTGCTGTGGCTGTGGCATAGGCCGGCAGCTGTAGCTCCAATTAGACCACTAGCCTGGGAACCTCCATATGCTACAGGTGAGGCCCTAAAAAGCAAAATAAATAAATGGCTTTGAACAATGTGTTAACTTTAAAGCAAAAAGTGATATTTTAATACACAGCTCAATTGAGAACTTTGGTTAAGAAAGATGAGATTAAAGCTATAACTTGAGGTAAACATAATGTCAATGGAAGGACTTGGTTTTTTTGAATGGAGATAATTAAATACCTTAAAAATACTTCATCAGAACTTCATTGAAAAAAACTGTTATAAAGTTAAGGCGTCTTAGATGATGGCAAGTGAAGAAAGAGGGATTGTAGGAAATCTACTTAAACAGTATCTCAGTAGTCTTATGAACTTCTAGGAATATAAACCTATTCTTCCAGGAATACATAATTAATATTCTATAATTATATAAAAGCTAGCATAGGTCTCCTGTATTATATATTGAATTAGAATGTTTTCACTAATGGAAAAATCTCTTAAATATCCACTGTTTCTCCTTAGAATGAATAATTGATATTACTATAACAATATCTACTTGCATATACCTTTTAGAAACCAGGAACTCTGTTTATTGGCTTTTTAATCAAATCAGTTTTTGCTCAGTGACATCACTTAAAACCCTTCCAGGAGTTCCCATCATGGCTCAGTGGAAATGAATCTGACTAGTATCCATGAGAATGACGTTCTATTCCTGGCCTCGCTCAATGGGTTAACTATCTGGTGTTGATGTGGCTGTGGTGTGGGCCAGCGGCTACAGCTAATTCGACCCCTAGCCTGGGAACCCCCATATGCTGTGAATGCAGCCCTAAAAAGACAAATAAATAAATATAAAACCCTTCCTTTTTACGTCTTTAAAACTTTTACTGAAGTATAGTTGATTTAGTATGTTGTGATAATTTCTGCTGTACAACAAGTGATTCAGTTATACACAAGCCAATTTTTTCAGATTCTTTTCCTATAGAGATTATTGCAGAATATTGGGTAGTGCTATATAGCAGGTCCCCACTAGCCAGTCATTTCTTATACCACAGTGTGCATGTGCCAGCCCCAAAACCTTAGTCCATATCTCCCCCGACTACCTGTCCCCTTTGGTAACCATAACTTTGCTTTCCAAGTCTGTTTCTGTTCTGCAGATAAATTCATTGGCATCCCTTTTTTAGATTCCACATATAAGTGACATCACATGATGTTTGTCTTTCACTATCTCTCTTCATTTAGTATGATAACCTCTATGTCCATCCATGTTGCTGTAAAAGGCATTATTTCATTATTTTTATATGGCTGAGTGATATTTCATTGAATATATATATACATCTTTTTTTTATCCATTCCTCTGATAATGGACATTTAGGTTGTTTCCATGTCTTGGCTATTGTAAAGAGTGCTGAAATGAACACCAGGGTACATGTATCTTTCTGAATTACAGCTTTCTCCAGATAGATGCCCAGGAGTGGGACTGCTGGATCATATATATGTATTTTTTTTTAAAGGAATCTCCATACAGTTCTCCATAGTGGTTGTACCAACATACATTTCCACCATCTGTGTTGGAGGGTTCCCTTTTCTCCATACCCTCTCCAGCATTTATTGTTTGTAGACTTTTTAAATGATGGCCATTCTGGCTGGTGTAAGGTGGTACCTCATAGTGATTTTAATTTGCATTTCTCCATTTAGTGATATTGAGCATCTATCTTTTCATGTGTTTCTGGGCCATCTGTATGTCTTTAGAGAAATGTCTATTTAGATCTTCCCCCCCCCCCTTTTAACAGCTGCACCTGCAGCATATGGAAGTTCCTGGGCTAGGGGTCTAATTGGAACTCTAGCTGGGACCTATGCCATAGCCACAACAACAATGGCTCCTAGCCACATCTGTAACTTATGCCACAGCTTGCAGCAACACTGTATAGCTTAACCTACTGACCACGGCCAAGGATTGAACCTACATCCTCGCAAAGACCATGTCAGATTCTTAAGCCACCGAGCCACAATAGAAACTCCACAGATCTTCTGACCATTTTTTTTAATTAGATTTTATTTTTTTCAATTGAGCTGCATGAGTTGTTTGTATATTTTGGAGATTAATTCCTTATGAATCACTTTATTTGCAAATATTTTCCCCCATTCTGTGGATGGTCTTTTCCTTTTGTTTATGGTTTCCATTGCTGTGCAAAAACTTTTAAGTTTAATTAGGTCTTATTTGTTTATTTTGGTTTTTTATTTTAATTACTCTAGGAGGTGGATCTGAGAAGATATTGCTATGATTTAAGTCAGAGAGTTTACAGCCTACATTTTCCTCTAAGAGTTTCATAGTATCTGGTCTTATATTTAGGTCTTTATTCTCTTTCAAGTTTATTTTTGTATATGGTTTGGAGTGTTCTAATTTCATTCTTTTACATGTAGCTGTCCATTTTCCCTAGCACCACTTATTGAAGAGACTTTCTTTTCTCCATTATATTTTCTTGCCTTCTCTGTCATAGATTAGTTGACAATAGGTGTGTGGGTAAACCCTTTTTTTGAAACCTAAAATGTAGCAATGCTTATAAAGAATATTATTGTTGATGTATTTTATGAATCTTTTACTTTATGGTGCTAAGTTTGGAATGCTTATATCAAACATGATCTATATACTCCAGGTATTATGAAAGAGAAGGAAAAAATAAAACATAACAAAAAAGGAAAAAGCTATATTCTTAAGATACAGTTTATGTACATAATTCAAAGTAAAAACACAATAATAAGGAATTAAATTAATGCTATAATTATATATGATAAATAACGTGATACCCTCTGTGAGAAATACAGAAAAGGATGATTAGCATACATTATTTACTTCTACAAATGTTACATTTTCTAGTATGATATAATATATTTAGCTTAACAAAATGTTTAAATACTTTAAATTGAAACATTAGATCCATTGAATTAAAAAAAAAACTACATTAGATAATGTCATTTCTATTACCAGATGAAGTTAAAAGGTAACTAGTTTTCAAACTACCAAAAATATCTTGAAATAGTTTATGTAGTTTTTAAGATTGTATTGTATTGTGAGGAGGAAATAAACATTTGCTCCAAAACTATTTAACCTTTTTTATATGCTAGTATAGAGCATAGATGCCTAAGAATTTCTTAGGTCGAATTTGGGGACTTGCATCTCTGGCCAAGCCTCACACCTTCCATCCGGCTTATCCATTAAATCCAGCCATGATAAATTTTTTACTTATCCTCCAAATGATCTGCCCTTTTTTATCTGTTATTACCTATATCACAAATGTGTAAATGGATTAAAAATACAGAAAATGAAACAGAGTGACATAAGATTATTATAATAGGCGAATATAACAGCAGTGATAGACGTGGCACTGTAGAGGAAAGAATTAGAGAGACATAAATAATTGTGTGAGATTTGAGAAAGAAAGATGGTAGTGACTAAATATTTAAGACTGAATAGCTGGAAATAATTAGGATAAAATAAAATTATTTACTGTGACAGAGGAATCTGACTATGACGTACCTGTCCATAATTGTAGCTTCACTTTTGGTAACTGTCCAGCATAAATGTAATGGCTTAGCCATGTCAAACCCCTTGAAGGATCCAGAATATGCCATAATATCAAATGCATGTAAATCTAACAGATACCTCCAAACACTCCAAAAATATCCTTTCTCATTTTGATTCATGACTCTTATACTCAAAAATATTTATTAAATACCCAACATGTTCTAGGTCCTTTACTAGATATTGGGGATAAAGTATAGAGTAATAATAGTCCAAGTCTTTGCTTCAATTAATTATTCCCAAATTGTTTAATTGCAATTTTCCAAGTAGAGGAAAAGGCTATGATAAAGCAATATGGAGCACTGGGAGCTTATAACAACGAAACTGCTTCCTTCAATTAGAATGACTTAAAAAAGATCAACGGGGACACGTGTAAGTAAATTAAAAGATGATATCTTCTGGCCAGAAAGAACATACTCAAAGACCCTATAGAGAAAAGTAGAAAGGCAATTTTGGCCCATGGAAGGAAGGCGAATATGGCTAAAGAACAGAGAATAAAAACGGAAGAGGAAGAATATATGCATGGACAAGCCTGTGGAGACCAGCTAAGGCAGAGCTCTGAAAGCCAGCTGGAGGATTTTGTTCTTTACCCAAAAACAAATTAGAAATTGCTGAATATCAATTAATCCAATATACTCTATTAGTAGAATATAAGAAAAAAACACATGATCATCTCAATTGAAACCATGAAAACGTATGACAAATATCAACACTTATTCATGATAAAGACTATTGATAAACCAGGAATAAAAGGAACTACTTTAATAGCAATAACTACAAAATCATGATTTTGTATATAAAAATTTTTACAGGATTCACAAGGCCAATAATGCCTAGAGCACAGTATCTATTTAAAAATGTATTTCTATATACTAACAGTGAACAAAATACAACTGAAGTGTTTTAAATCACAATAGCATTAAAAAATGAAGTATTTAGGAATAAATTTAACAAAGTGTAACAGTTAAAGATCAAATTCTATAAAATATTGCTGAAGGAAATTATGAAATACTATAAAAACAGAGAAAAATGTTCATGGATTGGAAAATTATACCACCCAATTTTAAAACTTACACAATAAGTTTTAATCAAGTGTAATACCAGCATTAGTATAAATATGTATTGATGGTACAGAATTGGAATCCAGAAATAAGCACTTAAATTTATGGTCAGTTTATTTTGTGAAGTGTCATGGCAATTCAATAGAGAAGGATAATATTTTCAACGGATGTTTCTAGAACATTTGGCTTTCCACATGCAGAGAGATTAAGAAACCTACCTCACGCCATGCATAAAAATTAACTCAAAATGGCTATTGTACAGAAAAGAATTAACATAGCAGGCCTGAGACTGCTGTCCTTAGAAAGGCATGCTTGCAAGATAGACCCTTGCCTGGAAGGGATTTCAGGATATTTTCACCATTCCCTAAACAATAAGGGTGTCTTCAAGTGCCTAAATGATTTGTGCAAGTTTATGCTGAATACTTGCATTCATTCTGGCAGTCTGAAGTTTTGGTAAATGGTAAGCAGAAAATGCCTACATGATTTACCCTCCAGTAAAAGCCATGCTTAATTAGTCTCTAATAAGCTCCCCTAATAAACGATCTCCCATGTCTAGTGGCAATTAGATACTGGAGGAATTAAGTGCCTAGAGAAACAGGCCCATTCCCTGGAAAGCACAAGCTGCCAAAAGACACTGGATAAGAAATAAACAATATGAATAAGTCTGTATGTATTCAAGAGACAAAACCACTAGTTATCTCCTCTCTTGATGTATTAATCTGAAGTATTTGTTTCATTTATAAAATATAACTAACTTATCACAGTCACATATTGGTAATGTTGTACCATTCCACATAGACTACGAGAACCTTAAAATATCACAGATTTCTTTCCTTCTGAACTTTGTCCCATATTGTCAAATATTTTAAATTTGCATGTTATTAATCATATACTATATTTATATTTTTGTTGAAAGTATTTTTTTAATTTACTTAAGTATATAGAACTTTTGCATATTTACCTATCAAGTTGCCAGTATCACTTCTCTTATTTCATTTCTACAGATACATATTTCCCTCTGGTTTCATTTTTCTTCTGCCTGAAGGACTTTAACAGTTTGATATTACAGGTTTTCTGGTGATGAATCTTTATTTTATAATAGAGTCTGAAATATTTTCACTAGGTACAGATTCTCTTTTTTTAAGTACTTTAAGATGTTGCTCCACTGTATTTTTGCTTGCCTTGTTTTTGGTAAGAAATCTGCTATTCCTAAGGTTGTTACTCTATACATGTGTTTTTCTTCTTTTCATTTTTTTAAATCATTGCTTTCAAGAAATTTGATTTTCATGCTCTTTTATGTCATTTTTCATCTTTCTTTTGCTTTAATTTCATTGTACATCTTGGAACTATGGATTTATAACTTTAATCAAACTTGGAAAAAATCTCAGCTATTATTACTTCAGATATCCCTCCCCCATCTCTTTGGTTTTGGGAACTCTCATTACCTACATATACCTATACAAACACACACATATACACATATATAAGACATACATATACACATATACACACCTACCTATATAGCTATGTGTATATGTATATACATATATATACACATATACACATATATATAAACATGTATATATGACCTATTGCTCAAACCTCCATTAATTTAAATTGTCACAATTTTGATTTTTTAACATTATCTATTTCATTTTGTAAACTTTTTTACTATTAGGTGTTTACTACTCTTGCATTATCTAAACTGTTATTAATCTCATCTAATATATTTTAAATTTCAGGCATTGTAGTCTTTACTTCTAGAATTTCAACTTCCTTTTTTAGGAAATATCTGCTATGTCTCTAAGTTTTTAACATCTGAAATGCAGTTATAACTTAATACAAGATTAATAATTCTGAAATACTTCTAAATTGTGGGCCAGTTTTGATTTATTCAATATTTTCCAAATTATTGACCACATATTCCTGCTTCTTTGCGTACCCAGTACTTTTTCATTGGATTTCACTAATTTTACTTTCTTGATTTCTAGTTATTTTTGTATTTGTCAGCTTTGTTTTGGGTTGCAGCTAAATTGCTTGGAAATGATTTGATTTGTTGGCTTTATTTTATGCTTGGTTAGGTAAAGCCAGAATCTTGTTTAGACTAGACTAGTTATTGCCCACTTCTGATGCAGGACCTTGTGGGTATGCCACCCAATATTTCATGAGAAATGAGGTACTCTAGTGTGATTGGTGGCACCAGACTATATTCCCATTCTCTGAATTCCCAGTACTGTACCTTCTTATCTTTCTGGTTATTTTTAAAGACATAGTTTCCTCACAGACATGTACTGATCAAGTACTCTGTTGAATAATACGCAAAAGAAATCTGATGCAGATATGAGAGCTCTCTGTCTGTGCAGCTCTCCACTCTTTGTTACTATGTCAGTAAACTCTGGCTGCCTATCTCTCTGTGGCCTCTAATATTCATATCTTTAGTGTATTTAATTTCCTGGTTTCCACATCCCTGTATCATACCATGGAAACCCTCAGTAGGCATTAAGCTGGGACCAGAGGAGGGCTCAAATTCTTTGTTTCTCATTTCCTCAGGGGTCATTGTTTTTAACTATCTGATGTCCAGTGTCCTCTGAACTACTGTTTCATATATTTTGTTCTTTTTTTTTCTCCTCTGCCCTCATTTTTTTCTTCTACTTGGGAGGATAAATCTCATCCCTGTTACTTTGTACGTGTCAGAAACAGAAATTCCCCCAACTTCAGGCTTCTGAAATGTCTTTATTGAAAGCCTTTTGTTGATACTCTATTAGTCTCTATTACTCCTCCTTTTCTTTCCCCATATTTTTCTATTATCTGATTATTGTGATGACTGAATTTTGTCTGCAATTATCTTATTTACTCAAACTCTTTGAATCATTTTTAAGTGGATGCTCTAATGAAGTTCTGTCCAATAGAAAAATCCTGATAATTTTTAATATTCTGATATTCACAATAAAAACAGTAAAAACAAAGTGGTGAACTTAATTTGAATAATATTTTATATAATTCACTTATATGGGATATTATCTTTTTAAGTCATTTAAATATCCTTTCAACCATTTCAATTTACATAAAATTATAAGGTTTTCATATTTTTCATTCTAAGTCATTGAAACCTGATGTCAATTTTGCCCTTATGATACGTTTCTATTTAAATGTGAAATGGAAATGCATGATCTGTATTTCTATTTCATAAAATTTTCAGTTGAAATGAAGATGAGCAGAACCAAGTTTTTTCAAATTCTCCAGTAACTTGATTGAATACAAAAAAGTATTTTCCTTTTAGCACTCACATTCATATAGACAAAACTAGTTCATCTAATTTTATGAATCCACTTTGAAGAAAAGCACAGGAGTTTGAAAATATATCTATACAAGTAAATTAATTCTCATGTCAACTCAGTAGTTATCTTATTTGAAGGAGTATTGCCTATGACAAAAAAACCTCTGAATTTATGACCAAAACTTCTTCAATTTTTGTAGATTTTCTACCATATGTACAAGTGTGTATAACCCTATAAATTGCAACTAAAATCATCAGTATTTTGATTCATGTTAGAAAAATGTGTAAATTATAATTCATTTTCATTTTAAAAAGTTTCAATTCTAAGATGCATTCTGTATCTATTTAAAAATAAGCTTTTCCTTTCCTTGAGCTTCAAACTGAACTCATTCATATGCAGTTTGATATCTGTGAGAAAACATAAATCACACTGCCATTTTTTTGTCTTTGATTATTAAAATTTTGGCAGACATTCCTTGGTTTCAAGAAAATCTGCAGTTGGAATTAACAGTACAGTAAATCTTTAAACCAAAAAAAATTCCTCTTCCATGTTTAACTAGAGTAAATTGGCAAGAACACAAGATTATTCAGTTCATTGTCTTCTATTTCTTCTGCAAATTCCATAAACAGTTAATGACTCATAGCATCTGTCATGTAGATTGAATGATTTTCACAACAATATCCAAGACAATTTTAATGCCTGCTTCAGAAACCAGGCACAACTATTTTCATTATATATAATACAGTAGAATGAAAAAATAAGTAAAAGAACTCAGACCCTTTTAACATTTTAAAAATTATTTATATTTTTAACCTAATACATCTGGAACACCATCTGTCAAGATAAAACAAATCCTCTCCTATATAGCTCAAATTCTTCAACAGAAGTAAAAGACTCAAAGATAATTCAATTCTTTAGAATGTAACACTTTCTGAGTTGGAAGTCCTTTAATGAAAATTTTCCTCCTAAATATTAACTGCACTGTGTCCATTACAATATGTATTTAATCTAAAGCTAAAGTGAGTACTTACACTCTTTCATTTCTAATCCTTTAAACTTTAGGTATTTTTTTTTACAAAGGACTTGTATTCTACATATGACTATTTTGTGGTAAATTTGGAGATCAATCATTTATTTGTAAAATATCTCTTTAGCATTTCCTTATAATTTTCTAACAGAATTTTAATAAAGGAAATGGTAATTTATTTTACTATCTAAAATAATCTTTATTTTCTTATAAGAATATTAGACATTGCATAACTGATTGGAAGATGGGTGTCACCAGACAATGAGTCTGCAAGCACTTGGACTTCCCAGCTTCCAGAAGTGTGAGAAATAACTATTTAATTGTTTAAGCCACCCAGTCTATGGTATTCTGTTATAATCACTGGAACAGATTTAGATATTTCATCAATTTCACTTTTTAGGAAATCCATAATCAACTAGCCAACCTCATAGGTCTGTGTGCATCAGACTATTCTAATTGCTGCTTTGACTCTGCTGTCTATTTAGGTAACCACACCCACCTTGTCTTGGTGGTTGAGTTCAGCCCCTTGGCCCCTGCCACCCTGAGATCTCATTGCATCTAGGTTTTCCAGTTCAATAATTGTGGTTCCCACTGTTATTTTTTGGTGATCTTTATCTATTTGATCAAAATATACCTGGATTTTTTTTTTTAAATGTAACTTGCCTTGTGTTTACTTATCTATTGGGCGATGACTTTCATCCATTTGGAAATCTCCCTGCCACTATATTCTCAAATACCTTATATATCCCATTTCCTTTCTCTATTTTCCTGAGAGTTTAATTCTAAGTATGTTAAATCACTTCATATTCATCAAAAGACTTTTGATACTTTGTCTTTTTGAAACCAATTTATCTCTTTGTGCTTCAATTTATCATTTTCTATTAACCTGTATTTAGTCTTCTATTGAGCCCATTATTTTTATTATTGTGTTATTATATAAAGCAATTTCTTCAGGGCATTTTTCTTAGTTTACATGTCTCCTATAATGCTCTTTCTTTTAATCTACATTGCATATGCATTCTACTAGGTTTCTTAACATTTTATTGTAGGTATTTTAAAGTCTATGACTGATAATTGCAACATCTAGAATCCCTTTGTGTAGAATAGAAGTAATTCTATTGACTATTTCCTTTCTCAAAAGTGTCAGTTTCTTTTTTATTTTGTGCCATAAATTTCTATAAAAGCTCAATAGAGTCTGAATTGAGTTATATTTATCTCCGGAAATGGGTACATTCCTGTTTTTGTCACTTTCTTGTTAAAAATCCTGGTATCCCTGGAGAATTTCTCTCACTTTTTCTTTCCTGTTTCTGATTTTATAGCACACCCAACCTGTGGAAGCTGGTGGAAAACAGTTTTAAAGGTAGTGCAGTTTTGCTCTTTGTTTGGGGATCCTATGACCCTAATCTGTTGTATCAACTAACATGTGGAAAATATAAGGTTTTTTTAATTAGGATTATTTTTCACATTAAGGACACATTCAAAAACTGCTAAATGAATAAGTATTAAGTAGTATATCAGCCTAAAGGGAAAGATCATGGATGACAAGATCCGTTATAATCTCTTGCACATAAATATCATTAAATTTTTTTTAAAAAAACTTCATTTCTAAGTATATTTTGTTTGATTATATAGGAGGGAAGTAAAAAGGAAATACCAAACTAGTTTGAAGCAGTAGGGTGGAACTTGATAGAAAAACCATGATAGATAGTAAAGATTCCTGGGTCAATTAATGCATTATCAAATCTGTGAGGAGGTTTGCACTTTCCAAGGAAATAGCCAGAGTAGCAATTTCAGGTCCTTAATAAATGATAAACATTGAGGCCAGAATACCAAAGGAAAAATTCACCAGGAGGGTCAGGGCAGCATGGTATCATAGAAGACAAAATTACTTAGAACTGCCATAATTTTAGCTGTGAAACGTCCTTATACTTCTCTGAGTTGTTCTTCCATTTCTAAGTTCAACTATTCTCTTAAGTGAGTTCATTATCTTCAACAAAGTATTTTAATATAATGATGCCTCCGATCCTGTTTTTTAGCCTTTTCTCAAATCATAGCAACCTATGTGGAATTAATAGAACTTTAAAATTGTGAATGAAAATGCAGACTCTTGATCAACAACCGCATTCTTACATTGTTGAACTGAATTTTGAAAATTATAGGCTACATGGAGAAAGATTTTTAACATTTTGAACAAAAGTTCAAAAGTCTAGCTTCTTGATACAGCCATGTATGAAAGCTAAAAAATGAAAAGGTTTGCATCATATGCACAAAAATAGCCAATACAGCAATCCCCTTTGTAAAACTGTTCTTTCTTAACTCTTAGAGTGAAACCGGCTTTATTTCTGGAGGCTCAAAAGCATTCTAAAGCAGTATTCATCTCCTCTAATATCGCACACCCCACTTTGCCCATTAGAACATGCTCAGAGAATAATCTGGGATGAAAATACAGGGTATACCTTGTTTTTATTATTTTCTTGCTAATCAGTGCCTCACTTCTGAAACGCTTGTGGGAGCTTTAACATCTTCCCTAATACCTATCAAGAGTCTGCCACAGGGATTAGAATATAAAAGAGTGAGAAGGCAGCCGTTGTAAGATGTGAATAAACAACAAATGCTTTTTCTCTTTCCAGAATTCAGTAAGAGCTGACCCATTTGGTGTTTTCAGCTCTAATATACTGGCTCTTCAACTCATAGTACAAGTTAATAGATCCATCTTAATGCAGATATGGTAAAGAGTTTGGTCCTTTATAATAAGTGATTAGCTGCCCCAGCCATTTGGATATCAGACAGCAGTAGGTATTCCATGATTGAGATGGAAAATGGACGTTTCATCTAAAAGAAAATCAAGTAGTTCATTAATTTGTGCCCTTTCAAACCCATAAATGTTTTGTAATTTCTAGATTTGGGGGAAGTTTTAAAAGTCTGGTCTGAAATGCCACAGGCACATTAGCAGAAACATTTAAAGCTGTTAGAGGCTTCCAGCAGATTGTATTATTTATTATGTGCAGGCTCTAGAGGCTAAGAGCAGCTGAAAGAATGGCAGTGCCAACAGCAGAAAATGAAGAATCTCTAAATAAAGGGCCAGTTGCCATTTAGCCTGATGTGCAAAGAACTGAAAATATAGTGGAACTCATGTGGAAAGAAAAATGAGTCCTACTATCCTTGTGTAACTGAAAGTAGCAATGTTTATATGTTATTTCATCAAAGGGTATAAGTAAAAATAGATCCTTTTCTCTCAAGAATGAAAAAAAAAAACTGACGAGCACAGAAGGAACTCAATAAATACGAAAGCCTATTTTAGATTCCAGAGCATTCTACAAAATGCATGCTTTTATTATCATTGTTAATAAAGTCATATAAAATAAATGATATTCATTTCTTTAGTGTAGATGAATTCCATAAACTCTTAGTAAGTTTCTAGACTTATTTTCAAAAAATCAAATTCTGTTTTTAGTCTGTATAAGTCCTTGCTGAACCCTTAGGCATGAAGAAATATATTGGGTTAGTATTATGACACAAGGAAATACTGAATAAAGAAAATCTTCCCAATTAGCTCAACATTCTTTGTCCAGGCCCAAATGTAAAATTTGGGGAATATGAGTTGTTGACCTGCATTGACACTTTTCCATCAATATTATTACATTTGATGAAGCGGGGGGGGGGGAATGAACTAAAATATTTAAAAGGCTTATTGTCCCTATTTCTTTGAAATCTCAGGAGAATGACCCCAACACACTTGTTCTTAGTGAATTTACATTTTTCAGTGTAACTCTAACAACTATATCTAGATTTATCATTTAGGGTGTAGAAGAGACCCACATGATTGAATCTTCCACATGCTCAGAAAAACAGAAAGTCTAATCTAGCTCCACTGGATTTAGAAAATCTTATGGTCTTAAGTGTGTGCAGTTGGGTGTGTGTTGGAGGGAGGGTATTTAGAGAGAAAAGATGGTTGTACTGGCTGGGCCAGTACAGGGTAAGGGTAAGGGCTTGGGGGGGTGTGGTTAGAAGGAACAATCCTACTTATTCCAGAATATCTGTGAGAGTAGACCTCAGTGAATGCCCTTTGAGCCAGGAAAATGTCACAGCTGCTGCCTTCTGAGGGAGCCAGCTGCTGCAAAGCAGGTCTGAAGGGACAACCTTCTTACTGGTAATACTTGGTTTCCAGGGGATTCTTTGAGGGAGAACCATCACATCACCCAGTACAACATAAAGTCAAAGGAATTCTATAGCCAGAAGGATCTGGGTTCTTTTTATGATCATGGGCTTTGATTCTTTGTTTAGCTCTGTAATGAACAGGATTTTCCCAAAAAGTATTAATGCTAAAGCCTCACTAACCTAACAGGTTTTGTAATGCTTGCAGTTGTTATCATTTTTAAACACTGTAACTGCTTTTCTCATTCTCATGAAATATTAACTTTCATATGTCTTTTGTATTTCATTCTTTAAAAGGGGAGCACCAAAATTGGTGCTATTGATGAAGCAGAGGGGGAAAAAATGAACTAAAATAATTAAAAGTCTTATTGTCCCCATCTCTTTGAAGTCTCGGGAGAATGACCCCAACACACTTATTCTTAGTGAGTTTACATTTTTCAGTGTAACTCTAACAACAACCATATATAGATTTATCATTTGGGGTATGAGAAAGAGAGAACTGTCAAAGGCAATAAAGACAAATTTGCACTTTTTCAGAAGGATATGTCTGATCGTGTTACTGGGGCTAAATTCCATATTCCTGTGCTTGGCTTCCTACCTCCTATTCTTCAGACTCCTCTTTCAGCTATAAATTTTGTTCCAAGAGTAGAAATTAGTATTTTCTGATAGCTCAGTGATAAGAACTCCGTTTCAAATTGGCCAAGGTCATATACAGATTCACTCATATAACCACTGCTAGGACATTTGATAAAATTTCACCTATCTTTGTAAATCCTGGATTATTGATTTATTTTTTTTTTTTAGCTTTAAGTTTTTTTGCTGTGTCCTGGGGTTTCCTGCAAGGATCCCTCCAGAGATGAAAATGTCCATTTCAAAGTACAGACTGAATGTCTGGAGAAACCCTCCCTCTGCCCCAAGAGAAGTGGTTTTCCTGAAAAATTACAAAAGTTTATTCAATTAAATGAATGTATTGGCACTTCAAGTAGAGGCAAGGGAATAAATCTGGAAGCTATGATTTAACCGTCTGTCAAAAGCACAGCTCTTCCTAAAGGAATGCAGTCCAAATTTCCCAGATTAAGCTGAATCAGCAGAAAGACGTAGGCTTAGACCACTTATGGGAGTCTGGTGGAATTGTCTTTATGTAACTGTGCGGTGGTGTGTGAGGAATAAGGTAAGGGTGATTGCCAGTTATAGGACTGTTGTCGAGGGTGTTGATCATTGATTACATTTGGGTATTCTTCCTGAGGATAACTGGTAAATAATTCTTTCTTGTCTTGTTAGAGCAATAGCATTCCTCCTTGGAAATAATCTGTTACTTTCTATCATATTAATTAGCAAACAACATGAAAGATCATTTTGCTTTCTTTGTGGTGACTTCTGCTTGGAGACAAATTAATGGCTCATCCTTGGAGGTTGTATTTGATATTTCATAGCATGTATCTGCATACTGATCCCACTCCTACTTCCATTTGTTTTCCCTTTGCCTCTTTTTTAACTTTTAAAAATGTTATTTCTTTTAAGCTAGAATAAAGACTCTTTTTAAAAAAAGAGACAGACCTAAAAATACCTATTAACATTTCAAAATAAACAAGTAAAAATGTAACATGAAGAAAGTCCTACAAAGTCCTAAGGAAAATAAAGCAGGACAATTATTTCTAGGGGACAGGACCAAATACATAGGAAATAAAGTTACTGCCTGGTCTTAAAAAATTTATTTGTGTAGCACCTTAATAAGTAATCATGCTTTGGCCTTAATAAATAATAAAATAGTAGTATAATCTAGACAGGAAAATAAGACCTATGCACATTAAAAATCTATCACCAAATATCAGATCAAAGTCATACAGTTTTAACTAGACTAATATAAGTTACTCTGGAAAGGTAAGTTAATACAGTAGATTTTTCAGAAGGAATGACAGTATTTATTGCTTATATACAGTATGCCTGAGTATATTTGAGGTCATACTGGGACAATGATAAACAGAATATACACAACCCATGCTCCCATGGAGTTTGAAGCACAGGAAGAGACAGAGACAGAAAATGAGACAGAGAGAAAAGATTCCCTTAAGGTGAAGAGCTAGAAAGCAGAGAGGAGCAAATAGTAAGCACAAACATGGCTAACATCTGCAGGTTTTCTTTAAGATTTGTGAGTTTGGCAAACGTCTAAACAATTTAGAAATTCCAAGTCACTTTAAAAGAAAATTGGCTTTAAGTGCATGCTACCAAGCTGAACTGTTTCTGTACAGAATAGAATGAAATCAATAAACTCAAGGAAATAGCTAAAGAAAAAACTTTGAAAGAATCTTGGACCTACAAACACAGGTGCCCTGAAGAAGAGCATGCAAAATAAAAACTGACCTATTCCTTATGTGGAAGAAAATTATAGTTAGTTCTGTACCTAAACAAAAGTAGGTATTAAATGAATCCAAAATTTCCTTTCTGTCTATCCATAATGATTCTTTTTCATGACAATATTTTCTGAATATGCATACTAATGTTGGAGTTTTAGCTCTACTTCAATTTCATTGCTTTCCTAAACTTTCTCATATGGTACACATAAACACTGTAGTCAGAGAAAATACTTTCCTCTTTCAAACCTTTAACAGGTAAAATCTCTTTACACGTAATGCCTTAAGGGAGAGAAAGAGTAGAATGTTTTCATTTGTAGGAAATCTCTAGATGTCAAGTGACATAGACATTATTTCATCCACGTATTATTTAAATTATTCTAAGGTTTAGTTTTCACTACTGCAAAATATAGACAATAAACTATATTTCATCCATGTTATTATGATGATCATATAACATGTAGAAAGTGATTAAATAAGTTTCTGGTCCACAGAATTTAATCATATATATGTTTCAACAAAGGTTCATTTAATATTGTGCATTATATCACAGATTCTGGAAATGGCGGCCAAGGTTCAAATCCTTGCTCTGTCAGTTACTACCTGGGTGATTATGAGCACATTATTAAGTCTCGTAGACTCAGTTCTCTCATTTATAAAGTGGAAATAAAATTAGATTCCACTTTCTAAGAATGTTGAACTCTTAAATGAGTTATATGTAGCGCATTTAAATCAATACTTAATACAAATTAAGTGCTGCATAAATTTCAACTCATTATTAACATCCTGTGAAAGAAAGTAATACTGATTGTAGACAGAAGCAGTGATCCTTAATTGTTTTTTGTTTGTTTGGTTGGTTTTTTTTTTAAGAATGCCCTCTCTGAAATTGATGAACTTTAGGAATCCTTCCCCAGGAAAAAGAAAAATCATAGAAATTATATTTATAAGAACATTCGCACAAAATTTTTAATGTAATTTAAGCATTTATGAACTCTGTGTACTGCAGGTTATGAAACCCTGCATAAAATTTTGCATAAACTGTTTTATAAATGATAGAATAAAAGGAGCAAGTACATGTTTTACTTACACTATATATTATAGAATATTGTTGAGAATATTTCACTTGCTTATTAAGACATTTGTTTGGGGGCCAAAAAATAAGACAATTTGGAAAGGTTTGCAATTGATATTATTCACAAAAAAATATCTCTCAAAAGTTCTCAGTTGCTACATTCGTAGTTTTGCTGAGGAAAAGAATACAATGGCTCAGCATGACCAAAGTAATACACAAACTCTATTCCTCAAAACACCTAACATCTGCCAAATAAAGCAATGTGAATATTGGGACTTTGCCAACATGAAATTATTTATATTGGTGCGCAAATCTCTGTAAGAGCCTCCCAATATTTAGGTATTGAATTTTAACATCAATATTACATTGAACAACATTTTTCATCTCCTTTCCAGAGAGATAAGGCTTAAATTTATTTTCAATATTGTTATCATGTAAACAAGTAATAGCATTTATTCCATTATTTAAAACCTCAATACATTATTATTTGGTTCTAGCTCAAAACACAAACTGTAATTTGCACCTTGAATTGAACTGTGCTTTTGAAAACAGTATGAGTTCTGCAGAAGACAGTGAAGTTTTCAATTAGTTTTTTATATTGACACTTCCTTATATAACTTACACAGTAAATAGAAAAACCGGTTTTCCTTTGATAAGTGAGAAACCAACATATTTCCTCTGAGAAAAGCTTCACAGCACCTGAGAGTGAGAATGAGCTATGAAATCAAGAATTCTGACTACAGATCTGTTAAAGTTCACATCTTTGACACACTCGGCCTTGGACTTAATTTTCTAATTAAAACTAATCTGTTAGGGCAATTGACATGGTTCTCGACTCATGAAGCAACTGATGTTTGTTTTCTCATGTTAGCCATCCCTTATTCCTAGTTCCTTCATCCTCCACGTGGAAGCCCTTCTGTATCATAGTTGTAACGTAATCTCCTGCTCACAGCAGCACTGCTCCTAGTCAAGCCTTGACCAGGTACAACCCCATCCCCAATTACTGCTAAGTTGGCAAAATAGTCAACTTTATTCAATACTCACTCTTATTAAGTTAATAATAGATGATAGCATTATTAATGACCACTCTCAGAAAATTACTAAAATTACTAAAAAGTAAATAACTTGTTTATATAATAACAGGATAGATAATGCTAAAGAACCTTGTGGACTTACTGTAAATTAGTCACTACACTTACAAAACAGAATAAAGAGGATATTCTCAGTAAATGTTATTCTTAATAAATGCCATTGTTTTATATAATGGATGCTGTGGAAGAGGTCATGGAGGCTGCAGGTTAAAAGCTCATTCCAATTAGAACAGGTTATATTTCTAACTGATGATTGCCTTCAGTATCTCATGTATTGATCTTTATTACATTCAGACATTATCACTCTGGATATAGGTAAGCAATGACACAAAATCAAGTGCTAATAGTCTAATACACACAATCTTTAGGAAGAGAATACTGAAAATAAAAGAAAAAAATTTTTGATTGAAAAAGAACTGACATTTTAACAACTGGTGCTGTCTGCAAGTAAGATGGGTTGCCGAGGAGGCAACAGGATCATGTCTGTGAAGACAGACAAGCAGAAGTTAGATAACCCATTGTAAATGACATTTTGTGGAGAAATAGCCAATAACATTAGATTACCTCTAAAGTACTTCTAAACATTTTCCCCTGCTCTATTTCTAACAACTATTTACATCTAAAATATGCATCATCAATCCGATCAATAAATACGTATCAGGGACCTCCTATGTGCCAGACACTGGGCAAGACAATGGAGGTGAAATGATGAATCAAATGAATAGATTCCCTATCTCACACAGCACTAAGTTATAAGTTCATAACTTAATTTGCCATAAGTATAAATTTTTTTAAATTATTTCAAGAATAGAATGCACTGAACCACGTTTACAAAATGGCATTCCAGGGAGGATAGTCAATAAGCTGGATGGCATAAGCCTTCTGAAGATAAAACTGGAATCAAAGACAGTCTTCAGATACAGAAACTACAAAACTCTGGAGTAAAAAGAAATCAGGCACTTCCTAAGAATTGGCAGTGGGGTATGGAGTCTCTCTCAAAGCTAGGGCTGAGAAGGTTAGGGAGAAAAGAGATTAAAAGAGGCAGGCAGTGTGATCTGATCTTTGAGAATTATAGGCCATGTTACAAACTTCAGATTTTGTTAGAGAATTAGGCCACTGATGAACAGCACGAGAGAATGATGTAATAAGATGCGTATTTATAAATTATTCTTTGTATAAGAATATCTTGTGGAATTAAAGATACTGTTAATATTGTTAAAGTACAGAAAACATTTATGATTCCTATCAATTCACAGTATGTCAAAAGTGGAAATAAGTTTCAGTAAAAGGTCGCTTATCAAAAGGATTCAGGCTTTTCTGATTGGAGAATGCACCTTAGTTTTAGAAAAGGTCTCTTAGCTATTAAAATATTAAAGTATTTCTATTAGGTCAATTTAAATACACAGAAACCAAAAGAGTAGTATCATAAAATTAGGAGGCAACAAAATATTTGGAGGTGCTGAAAAGAGGGCACAAAGATAAAAGGTGCACCATTTGAGGGAAAATAAAGCTCAAAAATTAAAATGGTGATGGAGATGCCTCATGAAAGTCTCTAATGAATTTTTCTTATAATTCAGTAAAGAAGATCATATCCATTCTCCATAGCACTCCTATGCTCCTTACACACATAAGCATGTACACATAAACACATAAGCATGTACACATAAACACACAAGCAGATAAATTTGATAAGTTTATCCCAAGAAACTGAAGTCAAAGCCTGTAAGAGTATCTTATGTTGTCTTATTGTATAAAGATGATAAAGAAAACCAGCAGGATAATGATGAAACACCTTACAAGCAAATGATATATGTTAGCTGAATTCTCAAAACTGTGTTGATCAGAAATGATGTTTTCAAGTTAGAAATAAATTGGAGATTAGAGCCATGTTCTAAGAAGGGACCTTTCCTTTGTCTCTTCTTTGAAGCTTATTATATTTGCTTCCAATTATACATGGAGGGAAAAATGTAATTAAGCATCCAAAATTGACTTTTTATTTATTCATTCATTCATTTTTGGTTTCTGTACCCAAAATGCTTAATAAATTTAAAATATTTCATAGATTTTGCAACATGAATATGCTGTTAATCCAAGATTTCAAAAGACACTTAAACCATTAATTAAGTTTCATATCATCTATTACTTCTACAACACACATTTCAGAGATGGTTAAGCCACATCACTGAGATGTTAAAAGATTTTTGGAAGAAATTTTTAATAGAAAAATAGAAGATAAAAATCTTTATGTGTGTATATGCCAACACTAGCCACCTCACATTCTGAAAAGTGGCCATGCAATCCAAAATGAATTTGCTTTTCTTCCATTTCTTTATGGAATAGCTTAAGGTTTTTATTATTTTATACATGGGAGAGAACTTGGGGAACATCTATTCACCATAAAGTCAATGCAATAAAACAACTCCTTCATAAATAAATATGAAAATAGTATCTGTATGTTGACAACTGAAAACATTACAGAAAAATGGCAATACTTTATTGACTTTTCTTGGTTCTAATAGTAAGACAATTATATTGGCTTCCCTAGCACCTTCCAAACTGGTAAAATATAGTAGTGTTCAGTTTGTTGAACATTGGCCAAAAATAAGTAAAAGAGAGCAATTTCATAGACTTCTATACTTTGAAAAAGCATAATGTGTTCTATTCATATATGTGTTTAAAATGATGCCATTCTCTTTGAAATCTGAAAATAGAGTATCATTGCAAACTGATTAGAACAAAAGTTGTTTAGCAACAATGTTAAATATTCTAACAGAAAATGAGTAAATGAAATAATGGGTAGGCATCCCTGTCATGGCTCAGAGGTGATGGACCCAACGAGTATACAGGAGGATATGGATTCAACCCTTGGGCTCACTCAGTGGGTTAAGGATCATGCATTGCTGTGAGCTGTGGTGTCGTTCGTGGACTTGGCTCTGATCTGGTGTTGCTGTGGCTGTGGCGTAGGCCAGCAGCTACAGCTCCCATTCCACCCCTAGCCTGGGAACCTCCATGTGCCACGAGTGTGGGCCTGAAAAGACCAAAAAAAAAAGGACATATCAGTAAAGGAAATGGAAATGTCCAAAGAGCATGTGAAAAAAAAAGACAATTCAAATTAAAACAGTAGTGAGATTCATTTGCCTATCAAGTTCATAAAATATTTATCATTGCATATATATTGAATATTTTATAATTATATAAAGTATACATTTTAGTAATAATAATGACCAGTGTTTTTCAATATATGAGTATGTTGGAGTATTTACATATTCCTGGTGGGACCATAAATTGGTACAAGGACTCGAAAGCAATTTTCCAAGACATTTAAAAAAAAAAAAACCTTAGAAATACACCCAATTTTTTTATCTAGAGTTTTTATATCTAGAAATGCATCTTGAGTAATACAGGTTTATATAGAGAAAAATCTGAAAGAATGATTATTGCACCATTGCTTGCCATATTAAAAATAGAAACCTAATTATATGTCCAAAAATAATTTATTTAGAAGTTATGGTGCTTCCACATATTTCCCTTTTATATAAACATTTAAAATTACTTCATGGAGGAATATATAAAGATATGGTAAAATGCTTACAGTATTTTTAAAAGCATGTTACAAAACAGTGTTTATTACATTCATGAAAAGAAAGGAAAATGTATACAACAGGATATTAATAATAGCTACTGTATGTGAGAATTAATCATATTTTTTATCTTTTGGGTGTTTATTTTCTTAATTTACTAGTTACTTATGTTACTTTTAAAAAATTTTAATGATATATTATTTTTCTTTAACATTATTTTTCGGAATTAAATTAAATTCGCACTAAACCATGAATTTTGTTCTCCCTTTTTCATATTTTTTCTACTTTTTTTTTGTCTTTTTCTAGGCCCACACCCACAGTATATGGAGGTTTCCAGACTAGGGGTCGAATCGGAGCTGTAGCCTCCAGCCTATGCCAGAGCCACAGCAACACGGGGTCTGAGCAGCGTCTGCGACCTGCACTACAGCTCACAACAACACCAGATCCTTACTTAACCCACTGAGCGAGGCCAGGGATCGAACCCTCAACCTCATGGTTCCTAGTCGGATTCGTTAGCCCCTGAGCCATGACGGGAACTCCCTACTTGTTCTTTTGAAATTATTATAATTTCATAGAAAGTTGCAAAAAAATGTACAGTGTGGTTCTCTGAATCATTCGCCCAGGCTTTTCCAATGTTAACATCTTTCAGAATTATACTATAATATCAAAACCAGAAAGTTGATTGGTATTGGTATAAGCTACAGAGGTTATTTAGATTTTACCAGCTATTAATATACTCATGTATGTGTGTGTGTAGCTCTATGCAATTGTATCACACATAATTTTGCATAATTACAACCACTATTAATGTACGTGACCATACCATCACCCATAATTCTCCTTCATACCACCCTTTTATAAGAATGCAAACCCCCTGCTCCCGTCACTGGCAATTACTAATCAGTATCCATCTCTATATTTCACAAATGTTATATAAATAGAAGCATACACGGAGTTCCCATCGTGGCTCAGTGGTTAACGAATCCGACTAGGACCCATGAAGTTGCGGGTTCAATCCCTGGCCTTGCTCAGTGGGTTAACGATCCAGCATTGCTGTGAGCTGTGGTGTAGGTTGCAGACACAGCTCGGATCCCACATTGCTGTGGCTCTGGCATAGGCCGGTGGTTACAGCTCGGATTTGACCCCTAGCCTGGGAACCTCCATATGCCGCAGAAGCAGCCCAAGAAATGGTAAAAAGACAATAAATAAATAGGAGCACATGCCATACATTATTTTGCGGCTGGTATTTTCCACTTAATTTACTTGATTTTCATTCAAGTCGTTGCATGTATCACTAGCTCATATTCTTGTATTGTTGAGTAGTATTCCATGATATAGATATACTGCAGTTTAACCATTGACCACTGAAAGACAGGTAAGTAGATTTCAGTTTTAGGCTATCACAAATAAAACTGTTGTGAACATGTGTGTATAAGTTTCTGTATGTTGGGATCAATGTCTTAAAATTGCTAAATTTTATGCCAGATTATTTACCCTGGTGGCTGTATCACTGAACATCCCCATATGACCAATAAAGTTTCTCCAACTTCAAAAAAAAGAACAAGGTTGGAAGACAATGTCTGATTTCAAAACTTACTTTAAAGATACTGTAGTCAAGACTATATGGCAGTAGCATAAGGATAGGCATAAAGGTAAATGGAAGAGAATGGGTACTTCAAAATTAACTCATATTTTTGGTCAGTCAGTTTTCAACAAAAATGCTAAGACATTCCATAGGTAATGGATAGCACTTTCACTAAATAATTCTGAGACAACTGAACAAATGCTTCTTTTTTTTTTTAAAAAAGAACTCATCCTCCTTACTTACCCTATACACAAAAATTAACTCAAAACAGGTCATAGACATAAATGTGAGAACTAAAAATATAAAACTTCTAAATAATGGCAACAACAATAAAACAGATGAAATTCTTCATTACTTTGAGCTAAGCAAATAATTCTTATAGAGAACCTCTAAATTATTGGTCATTTTAAAAATGGAAACTTGAACTTCCTTCAAATTATAAACCTTTTATATGAAAATCCACCACTTAAAAGGAAAGAACAATCCCAGTCTAGGAGACCATATTTGCAAAAATATTTATCAAAATATTTGAAGAACACTTAAAACACAGCAGTAATATAAACAATTCCAATAAGAAAATGGACAAATGACTTGAATAAACATTTCACCAAAGAAGATGTAAATAGCTGATAAGCACATCAACAGGTCCTCTATATTATTCTGTAGTAGGGAAATACAAACCATGATGCAGTAACACCCAGCAGAAACTTTGCCACCAAAAAACAGTCAATACCAAGTACTGGTAAGAATGTGAAGAAATTGGAGCCATCACACACTGTGGGGTGAGGAGGAATGTAAAATTGTAGTCACTTTGGAAAGCATTTTGTCAGTTTCTTTAAAAGTTAAACATACCATCTAGCAATTTCACTCCTAGGATTCTATCCAAGAGAAGTGAAAACATCTGTGCACAGAAAGACTTGTACGTAAATATTCTTAGCAGCATCATTCATGATAGCCCAAATCTGGAAACCAAATGTCTATCATCTGGTAAATGCATAAACCAAATGTTGTATAATATACAACAGGATGGATACTCTGCAATAAAAAGGATAAAACACTGAGCAATATATGCTATCATATGCATGAGCATCAAAAATATTGTTAGTTGCAAAGTATTTCATATTGTATGATTCCAATTATATAAAATATCCAGAAAAGTTAGATTATTTATATTATTTATAAAGAATGGAAAGCAGATCAAAATTGCCTTTAGGTGGGGTATAAATGTGCTCAAGAGAATTTGTTAAAGTAATGAAAATATTCAAAAGCTGGATTACAGTGATGATTGTTCAATTTCACTAAAATTATCAAACTGGACTGGATTAATTTTATGATATATAAATTATACCTCATTAAAGATAACTTTTAATTTAAAGAAGTGTTATGTGATATTTCATGCCAGGAAATACCATTGGGAGGAAATGAGCTCTAAAGTGGTTGGATATGAAGCAGGAGAGGCAGGTAAGAAATTTTTAATGCTGAAGTAATTTTCTCTCTAAAATTATAAATGCTATAGGAGACATTTAAAAATTAAGGGATACTAAATAACATGATTCGGTTTGTGTAATAGATTAGGCTTTGTCTAGGAAACCCAATGGGGAAAGTATCACAAAATCAAAGTTAGCAATGATGAGAGTCTGGGAGTTCCTGTCATGGCTCTGTGGTAATGAACCTGACCACTATCCAGGAGGATGTGGGTTCAATCCCTGGCCTCATTCAGTAGGTTAAGGATCCGGAGTTGCCATGAGCTGTGGTGTAGGTAATAGTTGTGGCTCATATTCCGTGTTGCTGTGGCTGTGGTGTTGGCTGGTGGCTACAGCTCCAATTTGACCCCTAGTCTAAGAACTTCCATATGCTGTGCGTGTGGCCCTAAAAAGATGGGGGGAAAAAAAGAAAGAAATGATGAGTCTGACATAAGGGGAAAGTGAGGATACATACAAGAGAAAGCAGCAGCAACAGGATTGCATGAAAAATTCAATACCAAAAAATGGAGAGCAGCATGTGGGGAAAACTGTCATTTTCTTAGGACATTAAATGGCTGGTCATAATATTAGATAACATTGACTATAGAGGTATTACCTGGATAGAGATGTTTAAATGTTACCTATACATCCTTAAATGGAAAATTTCTGTAGAGAGTTTGATATATGAATGTGCTTGGAGTTAACCACAAATTCAGAGGCCAGAGATTAAGGTCTCATCAGCAACTGATATGTCGGAGCTAAATTTCTTTAAAGACATTCTGAGAAAATGAATACAAATGAAACAGAAATCCAAGGACAGAGCCCTAGGCTACAGAGAAAATCCAAAACAAATGGCTAGAAAGGAAGAGGGCAATGTCTGGAAACCAATAGCTTTGAGTGCTGCAGATTTTTACAATGTATCAGAGAAGGATCTTCTGGATAGGAGAACATGTCAAGTAGTCATTTCTGAAGCAGTTTGCTCTGAGGTTATTTTTGAGACTTGGAAACATCTTTATTGCTTATCTAGCTTCTTATCTATAAAATAAAAGGAAATCTGAGGCCTGGAGATCTTAATAGGGACCTACAAGCCTAGTTTTGAATTGTCTGAGATCTCTCTCTGCTTTATTTTTTCTCACAGAATCAAATATGTTTCCTCTTTTTAAATAAACTATAATTTATTTTTACTTGCATGAGTAGTATGAATTATACTCCATGGGAAAAAGAACAATAAAAACTGCAGATGAAACAAAAGATTTCTTGACACAACCTTATTCCTCTCCCCTGAGATAAACACTTTTGGAACACTATTATGTACTTTACATACTTAAAAGCACATATGTATATATAGCAATATACAGTTTATCTGTGAGGGTTTTTTTCTATACAGATTATATCACAAGTTAAATATCGCTCTACAACTGGCTGAAGGATATGCATTAAAATTTTTCCATGCTTTTAGAACTACCCTACTTTTTCACTGCTACATAGAATCAAGTTAATTATTTTTCAATACTATGATCAACTTAATATTGTACACCTTTCTCAACTCTAACCTAGCCTCATATTTTGCAATTCTTGATTTGTTTTGAGGAGTAAAATGTATTTACCTCAAAGATCACATGTATTTATCTTCTGGGTCCCATTCTCCTCCACATAGGCACCTGCTCGGCATTTTGCTAGTCAAATGTCAATGCAATTTTTTTTTAACCATTACATATAAATATTGAAATAAATATACATCTCTGCATACATATGCAGACTTTTACACATACACACATACACATTAATTAGAACTTCCATTATGTTATAGTTCAAAGGAAGTGGTGAGTGGCAACATCTTTGTTGCATCCCCAAATTAGGAAGAAAGCATTTAGCTTCTCATCTTTTGAGTACTCTCTTGAGGTTTTTCCAAAAATATTCTTTATCAAGCTGAGAAAGTGTCCCTCTAATCTTAGTTTGTTGAGAGTTTTTAATATAAATGATGTTGGATTTTTGTGAAATGCTTTCATGCATCTCTTAATGTCATTTTACTTTTACAGTTTATTGATATCATGGATGACATTAATTAATTTTTGAATGTTGAACCAGACTGGGATGTATTTATCCCATTTGGTGGTAGTTATGCAAATGTTTTTATACATTATTGGATTTTATTTTTTAATGTTTTTTGAGGATTTTTTCCATCTGTTATAATGAATATTGGCCTGTAGTTTCCTTTCTTGTAATGTCTGTCTATTTTTGGTATTAGCAGAATTCTGGCCTCATACAATGAACTAGGAATTATTCTCTATGTTTTAATTTTTTGGAAAAGATTACAGAGAACCGGTGTCTTATATTATGGTTGACAGAATTCGTGAGTGAAACATCTTGGTCTGGTGCTTTTGTTTTATAAGGCTATTAATGATTGAATCATTATGCTATATGCTTGAAACCAATATGGTATTGTAAATCAATTATACTTCAATTTAAAAAGTTTAAAAATTTTTAAATAAATTTATGTAATAGATACAGACCTACTCAGCCTATTCGCTTCCCCATGTGTGAGACTAGGCAGATTGTGTCTTTCACAGAATTAACATATTTTGTCTAAGTTATCAAATTTATAGACAGATTTTACAATATTTATTTATCATTATTTAATTTTCATAGGACAGTGGTGATGGGCTCTCATTTATGATCTTAGTAATCTTGCTTTTTTCTTGTTTTTTTTTTAAACAATCTGTTTAACATTATGCATTTATTTCTAAGTCCTATATAGCTTTATCTGTAAATTTTCAATACAGAGTGTCAGTTCTAAATACATCGGTATTTTACATGTAACATTAGCTCTGAGGGTATCCACCTCACTTTTTAAATTGTGAAGCAAAACACATTATAGAAAAACAGGCAATATTTAAGTGTGAAGCTAAATTAATATTCACAATAGACAAGATATAAAACAAAATTGATAATTCGTAATATTTTATAGTCCATAATTTATCTTTTTTTTTTTTTTTTCTTTTCAGGGCCTCACTTGCAGCATATGAAGGTTCCCAGGCTAGGGGTCCAGTTGGAGCTGCAGCTGCTGGCCTCCATCACAGCCTCAGCAACGTGGGATCTAAGCTGCATCTGTGACCTACACCACAGCTTAGGGCAACACCGGATCCTTAACCCACTGAGTGAGGCCAGGGATCAAACCCGCCACCTCACGATTCCTATTCGGGTTTGATTCTGCGTGCCACGACAGGAATTCCAATAATTTATGTTATCTATAGTTGAAGGACTCTGAGATTGTTTCAGGTTTGGGCTATTGGGAATAATGCCACTATAAGCATTTTTGTGTATAATGTAGGAGTCAAATTCTACTATTAATATATGGACATCCAATTGACCTAGTTTACAACTGAAACTTACTGTCTTATTTTCTGAAGATAGCATTTGTCATAAATCAAGTGCCTGCTGTATATATGTGATCCATGTGATCCATGTTCTGGACGATCCGATCTATTCTTTTTTTTTTTTTTTTTGGTTCTCTTTGGCTGTAATTATACCAATATAACATTTTCTTAAGTATTTTATCTTTAAAATACACAATGGTATTTGATAGTGTAGTTATTTCTATCTTATTCTTTTTAATAGTGTCTTGGATATTCTTGCCCCTTTAAGTTTTCAAATTCCACCAAAAACATAACTGTTAGTATTTTTATTTTTTTATTTAATGATTTATATTTTTCTCCATTATAGCTGCTTTACAGTGTTCTTTCAGTTTTCTACTGTACAGCAAGTTGACTGTTAGGATTTTTATTAAAAGTGGTTAGAATTTCTGAACAGTTTGGGAAGTACTATATCTTATAACTCATGAACATGATTTATTCCTTCATTGTATTTATCTTTAACTTCCTCCAATGGTATTTTATATTCAAGAGTTCTTAAACATTACTTTTTAGGTTTAGCCCCTTTTTTTTCAGAATGTTTTTAAGTCTTTTAACTGTATTTTTAAAAAAGAAGTTGTAACTGTTTGTTGCTGATATTTAAAAATACAGAGAATTTTGTCTATTTCTACCCAATGTTTAATTTATTGGTATTTTTTAAATATTCATATCTGATTTTCAGTGGCTTCAGGATCTGCAGTGATAGCATCTTTTTCTTCTTAAAAATTTACATACAGGCTCATCAATTTTATTAGTCTTTTCTTTTCCTTTTTCTTTTTTTTGTGTGTCTTTTTAGGGCTGCATCTGCAGCATATGGAAGTTCCCAGGCTAGGGGGTGAATCAGAGCTCTAGCTGCTGACCTACCTACACCACAGCCACACTCACTACAACGCAGGATCCAAGCCAAGCTGCACCTGTGGCCTACACCACAGCTCACAGCAATGCTGTGATCCTTAACCCACTGAGCAAGGCCAGGGATTGAACCTGTGTCCTCATGGATTAATAGATTTGTTTCCACTCAGTCATGACAGGAACTCCTTATTAGTCTTTTCAAAACAACGCTTCTACCACAGCAATCCTATATATTGCTTATTTGCTATATTTTATCAAGTTTTATAGTTAAGTCTTTATGATTTAATTCCTTCTATATATTTTAGTTTTATTTTTGCCTTTTTAAAATAACTTGTTGGGCTGAATGTCTCTATTACTAAATTTCAGGCTATTCTTTAAACACATAAATATACATCATTTCCATTGAGCACAAACTTAGCTTTATTTCACAAGCTTTAAAATGTGATATTTTAGCAATAATTCACTCAAAATATTTTAAAATTTACAAGGTGATTTCTTATCAACCCATGAGTTACGTAAACTTATGCCAACTCTTAAACATTTATGTATATCCCACTTATCTTCTCAGAATTTAGTTTTAACTTTTTTTTTTTTTTTGCACTGTAGAGAACATACTAATAGGTTTCCAATCTCTCAAACTTCTTCAGGTTTGCTTTATGCTCCAGCTTATGGTTCATTTTTGGAAATGTTCTAGTTGTACTTGAAAATGTGAAAATGCATTCATAGTTTAGGGGCAGTGTTCTATATCTGTCACAAACCTTAATTTAGGTTACCATAATGTTCCTTATTTAAAAACTATCTTATAGAAAAAATAGAGCAAATTAAAACAAAGCAAAATAAAACACTATGACTCTCCAGCCTTTTGCTAGTTCCTTTGACTAAAATGCCTTCTTCTATCCACATTTATCCAAAGTCTCCTAGTCTTTCAGGCATACCTCATATATCATCTTTTCTAAAAGGATTTCTACCATTTTCAAAAATCTGTAGGGTTTAATCATTATCTTTACCTAAAATTGCAGATGTTTATTTGTATATTTTATTCATCTATTATAACTTTCCAGAAATCTAGAGTGGGTGGAATTCATGTTTAATTCCCAAATATCTTTGCCTTGCATTTGCCTCAAAATGCTTTTTATGGTTGAGGGGATGAATAACAGACTCAAGATCTAAAATGAAGATCAATAATTCTACTTAGAAGTTTTAGTTTATTTTATACTCTATTTTTTTTTACTTCTTATCTTGAATTCATTTTATCTCTTATCATTTAGATATTAGACTTATTCTTCAAATTTATCTCTAGCCTTAAAAAAAATCATAGCTGGATACCTCAAAACCTGAAGCTACTAGATTCTTCCAAAATCACTGTATTTGAGTTATAGTACAAACAACATCATTTGCCAGCAAAATCAACTGAAGAATACTGAAAAGGTCACACATCTTTAGCACATAAACATCATGCTAAAAGCCCTCAGTGCTCTAGTACTTTGTTAAAGAACTAAAAGACCTAATAAAAAAAGAAAGAAAATGAAACAAATGAATGTATTACCATGGTGAAGTTTGTGAATGCAATGAAGACCAGTGCAGCAGAGGAAGAAAACTTTTATACCTAATTATAGGAGTTCACATCTGAGCTTTTGACCTAAGACTATTTTAGATACAAAAGCTTCCCTATCTACAATTAAGCCAATGTTTGAAAAATAGAATATGTTATTTAAAATGCTAACATCTAAAATCTGCCCTTTTAAATTTTTTGAGTCATTGGGAAATGCTAAATGAAAATTGTTCTTTATCCAAGTGAAGTCCACATTAACTCAATAGTTCACAATTAACTTACTGAGGTAATTAGAAATATTTAAGTCCATATTTTATTCCATTATTCTTTTACAGCTCCTAGAATTTCAATAGGTACAGTGAAATTTTGAATTCCACACAACTTTTTGGCTAGAAGTGCTATAAATGCATTTAGGATTCCAATTATGCATTGGAACTTTTATAGCACCACACACTGTATATTGCCATTAACTCAGTGTGGTATAAAAGTACAACCTAGTGTGCTTTTTATCTGTGAAAACTGTACAAGAGCAGACAAAGTTGTAGCCAACCCATACTGAACCTCACTTCCCCAGTGCAACTCCATGGGAGTTGAACAAAGGAAAACTTCAGTCAAGGTTGAGATGTTAAAATTTCAGTGTCCCAAGTCTGAGAATTTAAATGAGAAAACTTTCAAAATGAAGTTGATCAAACAAAAACCTAACAATGGGAAATGAATAGCTTAAGAAAGAGAGCAGTGGGCGGGAACAGACTGTTACTCTGGGACAAAATGAACCCAATGCATACAAATAGGCACTGGAGCTCAGAAGGATCTAAATTAACAAGTGGAGAAGAGGAAAATGTCACATTATTTAACCCACTGCATCAATTGTCTAAAAGAGAAAGAGCAAAGCACAGTGTGTATGTCTTTGTGCATATGTATAAGATCACACATTAATATGTGCAAAAGTGACCTTTTTCCTATCTAGCTTGTAATTTTATTTCATGTTCACAAAATATAAAATCGGAAAATTTGTTACTATGTGTATTGTGCAATGATGAACAAAATGTTTCATTCACTTTTCAATCAGAAAATGCTATAATTTATTTGAAACTCACTGTGTGTTTGAATACTGCCTTATTACTGTAACCTGATATAAAGAACTTTAGAATACCGTCTATATTTCAGTAATGCAAAAGACACATAGTTTAACAGAGAACTGTAACACTCTAATATGAATAGTTTAAATTCTATCTTCTTTTTAAAAATTTGGTTCTGGATCTAGATGTGTAGAGCTAATCTGTAATTTTTTATTAAATTGCTCAATGATATATTGTGTCTTGAGTTAATAAGTATAGAATCTATAAAAAGAATTACATCAAAATTCTTTTTTGGCTGCACCCATGGCACAAGGAAGTTCCAGACCAGGGATTGACCTACACCACAGACTTGGCAACACCAGATCTTTAATCTGCTGTGCCATGGCACGAACTCCCTACAAATTATTTGCTAAATCCTAGATTTATTTGTTTCCTTGAAAATACAAATATGATTTACTAGTAAATATTTTATTCTTTAACCAAAAGTACATTTTTCATGTAAGTCAGACATATTGCTCAAATAAAAGTTCCTTTTGCAGTATCAAAAAATGAACAAAAATTTTTCTTAAGAAATATGTTTCATTGTAGAATTTTAAGCATCAATATATTTTGTTATTAGGGCATAATTGATTCACAGTGTTGTGTCAGTTTTTGCTGCATAGCATAGTGACCCAGCCATACACACACACACACACACACACATATGTTAATTTTCTCATACCATCGTCCATCATATTCTACCCCAAGAGACTAGACATAGTTCCCTGTGCTGTAAGCTTGTCCATTCCAAATGTAATAGTTTGCATTTACCAACCCCAAACTCCCTAACCAACCCATTTCCTCCCTACTCCCCCGCCACCTACAAGTACAAATCTAAGCTCCCTGTGGATGATCTGTTTGTTTTGTTGATGGGATCATTATATCACTAGATGTTTCCCTATTACCCAGCTGAACTTGCTCTATGACCACAACATGACTAAATGTACACTTTTCTTTAAGATTTCAGACTGAAATTGACTTTTCTTTTTTGAATTTGTGTTGTTATAATTTGTGGTGCTATATTGTTGCTTTAAAATAGTTCATATTGGGAGTTCCCGTAGTGGCGCAGTGGTTAACGAATCCGACTAGGAACCATGAGATTGCGGGTTTGGTCCCTGCCCTTGCTCAGTGGGTTAAGGATCCGGCGTTGCCGTGAGCTGTGGTGTAGGTAGCAGACACAGCTTGGATCCCGAGTTGCTGTGGCTCTGGCGTAGGCTGGTGGCTACAGCTCCGATTAGACCCCTAGCCTGGGAATCTCCATATGCTATGGGAGCAGCCCAAGAAATAGCAAAAAGACAAAAAAAAAAAAAGTTCATATTTTTTTTCTCTTTGTAACAAGATATCAAATGCTGAGAAACAAGATTAAATGCTGAGGAACTAGTTTCAGATAAGACGTCATCTATAAACATCCTATGTTTATATTTATCTAAAATACTAATGGACTAATTTTATAATAGTTGAGCAATAACTTCATATATTGACCTCAAAGATAATATCGAGACATCTAGAATATAGAGTTAAACCCATATATCACCATATCATCTCTGAATAAAGAGGCAACTGTATTTTTCCCATTAAGAAAAACATGCCTCGGTCCTCAGGTGATTGCTGCAGTGTTTTCCAAGTGACTCCTTTAAAATATAATTGAGAATTGCTAGCTATTATAATCACTTCATAATAGCAATACGACCCATTCTGTACAAAACTTTAAGGAATCATTTAGCTTTGCTTTACTCCTAAATTCCTAAACATAAATGACCATATATTGTTTTAACACAAAACACATAAGCACACTCTGGGAAATAGTGACCTAAGGAGTTGCAAGTGTTTACTCTAATTCATATGGAAAACTTGTTCTGACTCTTCTTTGGTCCTTTCTAATTCTGCTCTCTGATATTTCAGCAGTGAAAACTGCTCCAACGTGCCTGAATTCACTATGACTCTTTCCTTTTCTTTCACCTTTCCTATTCTCTTCACCAACACACTGACTCAATAGTTTATAGTTAGGGTTTAAATAGGAAAGTATCTTCATTTCCCTGTGCATTGTTTTCCCTATTTGTATATTCCTTTAGTCAGAAAAAAAATAAGGAAAGGGAGAAGGAGGAGGAAGAAAACAGGGAGGAGAAGGGAGAAGGAGAGCAGGAAATGAAGGGGAGGGGAAAGGAAGTGAAAAAATGATGAGGAGGAAGAGACGAAGAATTTGAAAGTGGTCGAAATACCAGGCACTATCAAAAATGAAGAAAAATATGGGAGTTCCCATCATAGCACAGCAGAAATGAATCTGACTAGGAACCATGAGGTTGTGGGTTCAGTAGCTGGCGTCGCTCAGTGGATTCAGGATCCGGCGTTGCCATGAGCTGTGGTGAGTTTGCAGACGCGGCTCGGATCTGGCATTGCTGTGGCTCTGGTGTAGCCCAGCAGCAACAGCTCTGATTAGACCCCTAGCCTGGGAACCTCCATATGCTGCGGGTGTGGCCCTAAAAGGACCAAAGACAAAAAAAAAAAAAAAAGGAAAATAAATTCCTAAGAATGCAATCTATAAAAGGACACATAAAAATAATGTAACAGATGTGGAGAGAGAGACCAGGGTCTGATCAAGCCACAACAAGGAACTAAAAGCTTGATTTTGATTTTTTTTTTCATGTGACAAAGAAAAAGAAAAGAGAAATACTAGAAAAGGATGTAAAATGATTAGAGATGCTATGTCAGTGAACAAAGGCTATTGGGCTTAACAGTTTGAGCCTTAGAAGGTCACTAAATATTCTGGTGAGAACAGTTATACCAGCAATTCAAAGGCAGAAATACAGTTATTTAAAAAAGAATTATATAACACAAAGTAGGATTTAATCCCAGGAATACAATGTTAGTTTAATAGCCAGAAATCAATAGATGTAATACACAATACCAATAGGAAAAAAAGAACAAAATCTTCTCAATAGATTAAAGAAAAGACATTAGAGATGCTTCAATACCACTTCATGCTTTAAAACCAAGTTAAAAAAATGTCGGCAAATTAGGAAAAGAAGGGAACTTCTTCAGCTTTACAGAGTTGAAGAAGCTTCCATCTATTATACTTAGTGGTAAAAGAATGAATACTTTTTCCTTAAAATTAAGAGCAAACAAGAGTGTCAGCTGTTGCTGCTTCCATACAATGTTTTACTGAAAGTTCTAGTCAAAATGGTTGGCAAGAAAATTAAAAGACACCTAGACTGAAAACAAGGAGTAAAATTATTTTTGATGGTAAATTACATGATTTTGCACATAGAAAATCCTAAGAAATGCACACAAATATTAGAACTAATAAAGAAGTCAGCAAGCTTGCAGGATACAAAGTCAACATGCTAGACAACCTTGTATCTAGAATATGTAAAGGGCTCTCAAAGCTCAATAGTTAAAAAACAAATAATTCAGTTAGAAAATGTACAAAGATATGAATAGAAAGTCCACTGAAGGGTATATGTAGATGGAAAAAAGGCACCTGAAAAAATATTGTCTACCATTAGCCATTATTTTTTATTTAACCATAAAAAAGGAAATAGAAATACTGTCATTTGCTACAACATGGTTAAACTTTGAGGGCATTATGCTAAGTGAAATAAATCAGACAGGGAAAAACAAATACCATATGATATCATTTATGTAAAAGAAAGAAACAAACTCATAGAACCAAAGATACTATCTGTGGTTACCAGAGGTAAGCAATAGGGTTTGAGGGAATTGGATGAAAGTGGTCAAAAGGTACAAACTTCTAGTTATAAGATAAATAAGTACTAAGATGATAATATATTTAACACTACTTTGATGTTATATTTGAAAGTTGCCGAGAAAGTAAACTCTAAAAGTTCTCATTACAAGAAAAAAATGTTTATCAGCATATATATATACATAAATAATTGAACCTTCCTCTATAGCAGAACTTCTTTCTCTCCATCAACAGAGCTAAATACAAATCACCTTGGCAGGAGCACAGTCTAAATCAGAGTAAGGATCTGTAGTGAGCCAGACCTAGGTTCCAGTCCCAGCAGTACCACTGATTATTTGAGTAAGGTAAGCACCTTGAAATCAAACTCCTCACCTATAATGATGGAGATAATGATTGCCTTCATTCATAAGGTTATTGAAAAGACTAAAATGAGGTTAATTATATAAAGTGCTGAGACAGATGTCCAACAGAGCTTCTTGAATCCATGTAGACCCACATGGAGGTTTATGACAATGAAATCACATCCATTCCATACTGGAGACTACTGAGAATTTGGTTCTAGGTAGAAGGTCATATCATATATCTAACTCACTCAGGAACATCAATGCATTGTTTTAAAAGGAAGGTACAAAACACACCCATGCTTATATGATGTCTTATGACTAATTTTTACAGACCTGATTCAGATTCTTTTCAGCACACAGATTAAGTGACACACTCTTTGCCTAGTTTTTGAAAGTAGGCTGCACTGTTTACAACCTGTCTTTGACCAAAGCAACTACAGAATTCTCCATCTTCCTTGAGACTTGAAGGGGCTACGATGCCTCTCATATTAAAAAAGCACTCCCCACTGTGCCTCAGAGTGGAGAGCTGAGATGGCAAGGACTGATAGCTTTCACATGATGGCATTTTTTTCTGTGAATTTCTCTTTTTGGCTTCCAGTTAACACACTGTTAGAATGCATGTGGTCTTCATGTGGTTTTCCCCATCCAATGCTAAAAGCTTTTACATCTCTTTTATGAAACATAACCCAGTCAGGATGACTAATGATGAATCTACTTTGCAAAGATCTCTTCATCAACTCGCTATGTTAACAGAATTGTAGCTGATCAAGTAAACCATAAAAAGTCTTAAATTATTTGTCTGATCCAGTTATGCTCCAGACATTCCTAATGATCACCCCTAGACTCAGTCCTGCCTATTCTATGTAGTGAATGACATTCTATAGCTCTTCCTGCTAACAGGGAGATTCTTGTCATTTTCTAGTCTGTACTTCCTGGCATAAGTTTCCAATACATAATGTTTCGTGGATTTTTTTTTTTTGGTCTTTTTAGGGCTGCACCTGTGGCATATGGAAGTTCCCAGGCTAGGGGCTGAATCGGAGCTGTAGCTGCTGGCCTATGCCACAGCCACAACACCACCAGACCTGAGCTGCATCTGTGAACTAGACCACAGCTCACAGCAACATCGGATCCTTAACTCATTGAGCAAGGCCAGTGATGCAGCCCACATCCTCACAGAACTTCATCAGGTTCATTACCACTGAGTCATGATGGGAACTTCTCCAACACCTATTTTAGATAAACAAAGCCTAGGCATTATATTTTATTAACCAACCTCAATATCAATCTTTCATATAAGGCCATATCCCTGGCCCTTCTGACTGTATCCAGAGTTCCAAAATTCACTAAGAGTCCCTAGACTAAGAGTCCTGCCCATCCCTAACTTTCCACCAATATGGAAAGGAACTTGTAGCTCTAACTCAAGTTTGTCTGCCCTTTATCCTTAGAAATAGTTTTAGATTTAAGATATGTGTTTTAATTTGCAGCAACATGGATGAACCTAGAAATGATCATACTAAGTAAGTTAGATATAAAGGCAAATATCATGGTACCACTTATCATAAAATCTAATAAGAATATATAAAATTATTTATAAAACACAAACAAACTCACAGATTTCAAAACCAATCTTATGGTTACCACAGGTGAAACCATTGGGGGGGAGGGAATAACTGGGGGAGTGAGAATAACATATATACACAACTGTATAAGATAGATGATTAATGAGAACCCACTGTAATAGCACAGGATAATCTACTCAATAGTTTGTAACAACCTATATGGGAAATATAACAGATATATTTATATGTATGACTGATTTACTCTGCCGTACACCCAAGACTAATACAACATTCTAAGTCAACTATAATAAAATTAAATTTAAAAAAGTAATATATGTGTTTCAGGATTAGAGTTCTCTTTCTGCTTGGTTGTCCTATGAATTTATTTATATAATTTATGCCATTTCCCTGAGAAAGCTGGACTACTAGTTTTTGAGTAAGTGTAACTCAATTCCCTTAAGTGCTTAATAAAGTTTGTCAATAGTAGATAAAAAGTTTGTCCTTGTATTACTCATTCTTTTTTTTTTTTTTGAAATGCTGAAACCATTCTGAATGCTGATCAATATCTGAAAAAAAAGTTCTGTAAGAATTTACAATTATGGAAATTATTAATATTCAGAGCCTTGATGTTTCTTTTTCTTTGGTTTCTGGGATATTTTCAAGAGTGTTAATTCTTCATAAGGGGACTATTATGCTTTTCATATTGTGAAACTGCTAAGATGCTCTGCATCTTAAAAAGACATTGCAATCTGGGAATAAATACGCATTTAAAGAGAAGAATGCTTATTACACAGCCATGTGGCCACTGGGTGCTCATTAAATATTAGTTCATGTTCAAAAAATTAAGTAGGATGTAATTACTCTCTGTATAAGAAAAATGCAAAGTAGAAGTTTGGCCATGCTTGAAACTAAGAGGAAATTTCAAAAGTAAAGAATAAAGGCCTTCCTTATGAAGTTTAAATCAGTATCCTGTGACAGCATAAAATGCCATAGAGTATAATTGTGACATAGTATCAAAATATTTTCTATAGAAAATGGATATTTTGACAAATGACAAATATAGGACTTGTTCCCAACTGGAAAATTGTATGTATGTATATATTGTATGTATGTATCCTGGTCAATTTAATTTTGTATGGTCAAAATACATACAGGATGGTATGTATCCTGGTCAATTTAAAATTGTATGTATGTATATATTGTATGTATGTATCCTGGTCAATTTAATTTTGCAATATTATTTGGGATAGGAGTAATATTACTGATTACCAATAATGATTGAGCTATATAGAGTCTAAAACTATGTTAGAAAAATTTTATTCCAATTGAACAATGGGTCCAGAGAGATAGTTAAAGTAACTTGCTTTTGTCATGATTTATTTATCTCAGAGATTGGTCATTGAAAGTCACTAACCATTGGGCCAGTGCTCCTGTCCTCATTTTTCCTAAGAAACATGGTAGCCAACACAATACACACTGATTATACATAAAGTTCAACTTTATGTGAATATACAGTACTTATATTTATATAACTATCAGTCTAATGTAATATATCACTGTGAAGTACAAAGAAATTTTTGACATCCATTATTCTCAGTTTGGTAGTTATCAGGAAAGGAAGTCTGTAAATGACTTTAAGTATTAGGAGAGGCAGGCTACAGTTCTAAAAATGTGGTACCTCTTCGTGATGAATGGGCATTTTCTCACAGTTGGGGGAAAGGTTCTCTATGTGCTATGTTATCACACTTGCTAGATGTGTTCTTAGAATCTTCTATATCTTTCCTAATTTAAGTGTGTGTTATAGTGCTATTGGTGGTACTCTAGACACTTATTTTCTTGATCTACTATTGGTTTCTGTTCACTTGTCAAGCTTTATTGTCCAGATTCCTCCCAATTTTCTCAATTGCTTACAACTGAGATGATTTTTCCTGATTTCAAATGTGAACCTGTTTCAACATTTGGAGCACTGTAGACAAGAGACTTGGATTAAAATGGAAGAAACGTGTGTTTGATCATCTGCTTTCACTGCTAAAGGCAACGAAAATCCTATTATCATTAATGGATGGACAGCTGCTGGCCCATGACACTCAGCTATGTAATAGCAAATTAAAGTATTCCCTATGATAACCATGATTAAAGCGCTGATTGAAAGCAAGTTTGGGGGATCCCTGCTGATCCTATGACAGAATTACATGATGGGAAAAAGTAATTCAAGAAATCCAACATAGGATGGCTGTTTCTTAGGGCATTGAATAATTTAGAGAAAAAGGAGAACAAGGCCAAATCCCTTTTTTTTTTTTTTTCATTTCTTGAAACATGGGACACCATGCTTTTTCAAAATCTGTTATTTCTTATAGCACCAGTGATAAAGTAGGTAATAATTAGCTCACGATTTTGTCCTGTAGGTTGCCAAATTGCAGAGACAATTTAATTCACTGACTCTCTAGGTCCCTATGTGAAAGTCAGTGGATAGACTGTAAAAGTATGAGCTGTAACAAAGTGGAATTCAGGTATGTGGGGAATTTCAAAATTCATGGCTCCCCCAAAACCTTAGCCCTTCCTGAGTCTCCCCTACCAACTAAAGTAGCCTTTACTTCATCTGTCTGCTAAATGTTTTCCCTCTCTTTAATGCTTCATAGCACATTGCACATACTAACCTTTTTAGATAAAACCAATTCTTTCATACCCAACTCCCCAGGAGCAGAATTATAATTAATGAATATTCTACCTTGTACCTCAGATAAATTATGAAGTGAAGCCTGTGGAGAGAGGTTTACATTTTTAAAAAACACACAAATTTGAAAATTGAATCAACATGATAAGCATGAATCTGTAGACAATGTATGGCTATGGATGAAAGTGATTTTTTTTTTTAAGAAGGAAAACATAATTTTAGCTCAAGCTGAATGTCAATAGTCAACTTATCAATACATATTCACAATTCTAGATAAAATATGCTACTTTGATGAGCTAGGGTCAGTTTTAATATTTTATTTATATAGTAATTTTTAAAAAACTAGATTTTCTGACAGGTCTTCTATTTATTTATTTACTTATTTACTTACTTATTTATTTGTATTTTTAGGGCCACACCTGTGGCACATGGAGGTTCCCAGGCTAGGGGTTGAGTCAGAGCTGCAGCTGCCGGCCTACACCACAGCTCACAGCAACACTGTATCCTTAACCTACTGAGCGAGGCCAGGGATCGAACCTGTGTCCTCATGGATCCTAGTCAGATGTGTTTCCACTGACCCACAATGGGAACTTTCACTTTTTCTTTTCTTTTCAAAATTGAGGTGTTAAAATCCTCAAATATTTTAAACATTTCTAGAGATGGAAATTCAGGCACGGCTCTAAGGGCTGCAAGACTGTTGAGCTTATTTGCCCTCATTAAGTTGGTGAAATCCAGAGGGGAGAGGAGCTTCATTATATCTGAAAAGTACTTCTGAGGCTGTCCACTTTAGGATAAGTCACATTGTCACCAGTAGGTACTGCAGATGAAGTTGGGATAAGTGTATAAGTGGTGGACCTAAATAAGCAGTGTTTCTTAAATCACAGAGATAAGAACAAGGCAGGCTTGCTTAACACAGCAGTTTGCAGGGACAGTACACTAACCAGAGCAATGATTTGAGTCATGAGAAATAACCTGTTTACTGGGTACTATTTGTTCAAGGGATATCCAGGACTAAATATACATGTATCCCATTGATGTTTTATCCCTCACTTCCCAGGCATGAGTCAAATTTTATGATTTATGTATGTACAATAATAGTAATAATATATGTAAGTTCCATAGCCCCTTGAACAAAGCAGAAGTTTGGCATACCCAAGGAAAAATACACAGCACCCATATTCTGTGTATTTTTATCCCAGTGTTTACTCAAGATATATGTAACCATCTTTTAAGGTACTTAAGAATTAGGTTATTGGATGCTTGCTAGAATTAACATTATAATCTGGGCACCTACATTGTGTGTATTGGTGTTTAAGTAGATCAGGTGATTGACAGAAACTGGACATGAATCCATCTCACCAAACCTTCAGTGGAATATCCAAAGTACCCACCATTTATTGATTTTTTTTCAGTATATAATATAATGGCAATCATTAGCAGGTGATAATATCACCCTACTGGTTGCTAGTACTTGAGATAGTGGTTTATTATGGCAGGAAGGGCCATGGAGAAATATTAGGTTCTCCTAGTCCCTAACTCTTCCCTGGTACATCTAAAATTAAGCCATAACTAGGAAGGAGTTTAAGAAATTAATGCCATCACCAAAATTTGAAAGGCATGTAGGAAGGTGCTCTAGTATTACCTATCATTTCCCATTTTACCCACCTTCTTATTTGACAGTAAAAACATATGGTTTGTAGCTAATGATCTGGGGAGTGTTTTTTCCCTATTCCAATAAGTAGAAAACACCAGAAGCTGTTTTGTTTAACTTAGCAGAAATTACAAGATATTTACCATCTTGCTTCTAGGGTATGTCAGCTGTCTATCTTTGTGCCATATTGTAGACTACAGGGGCCATGACTGTCTTACTATCCAGGAAGCATTATGCTAATCTTCTAGATTGATGACCTCATGTTAAAAGTATCTAAAAGCTAAATACTCTAGATGTCTTGATCAGACATTTGTCTACTGACGATGGGGAGATAAAGCTTTCAAAATCCATGAGCCATTTGAGCAATAAAAGAAATAATGAGAAGGATATACTATAGGTCATAGAACAAAATAAGAATTCATGCGTCCAAATAGATATAAATGGTGGAGAAGGAACAACTCTTCCGTACAGTAATGCCAGAGTAATACCTGTAGAAGAAATGATGGAATTAGAAAATTACTATTTGGCATCCCTCTTATTACTTATGTCAGGCAAGAATCATACCCTAAAATTAATAGGCAAAAACATAATGAGAAACAAAATATGTATAAAGTATCTCCATAGGACACTTATGGATTACCATAGGAAATATAGTGGAGAGGCCTGGCCACTAACACTGCAATCAAGTGATCAAGAAAATATCAAAGTAATGAGAAAAGTTGACATCAAATGCCTCCTATGATGATTCCTAGTAAAAATGTACCCCTAAATTCTAATCATGCTAAAAATCAGACAAACACAAATAAAGGGATAGAAAAACAAATACCAGAACACTTCAAAAACATTAAAGTCTGGAGTTCCCATCATGGCACAGCAGAAACCCATCTGTCTAGGAACCATGATGTTGTGGGTTTGATCCCTGGCCTCGCTCAGCAGGTTAAGGATAAGGCGTTGCCAGGAGCTGTGGTGTAGATCACACATGCGGCTCGGATCTGGCATTGCTGTGGCTCTGGTGTAGGCTGGTGGCTACAGCTCTAATTAGACCCCTAGCCTGGGAACCTCCATATGCCACAGGTGGCGCCCTAAAAAAAAAGTCATGAAAAATACAGAAATTAAATAACTAAATGCATCAGATGACCCTAGACTGGATCCTGCAGAAGAAAAAAAATTGTTGCAAAAAAGGACAATTAATGGGACAAAAGGAGAAATCTGCATAAAGTCTAAAGTTTTTATGATAATTATTAACATTAGTTCCCCAAATTTGATCATCTTACTCTAATTATGCAAGTAAATATTCTTATTTTTAGACAATTAACCCTGAAGTATTTAGAGGTAAATTTACTTCAAACTTACTGTATTTACTTCTATATATAAGTAAATATATATTTAGTTCAAACTTTTGAAAGAAAAAATATATATAATATGTACTCATATAGCCTCAAATGTGTATACATTTGTGCCTATGTATGTTTAGAGAAAGAGGAGCAGAGTGAGGACAGGATGAAGAATAAAAATTGTATATAAAATATGTTTACAGGGAATTTGGGTAAAAGTTTAGGGGAATTTATTGTACAACATATGCAACTTTCTAATTTTCAAATCATTTCACAATACAAAGTTAAAAAAAAAAGCCAATCGAACTGCAATCTTATGAAAAGTTAAGGAATCCAATGGTTCATTCCGAAGAGTTCACTCTAAAGACAATTTGCTGAACATCATCACTGACAAAGAAGTACATTTGTTTCTGATTGCTGGAAATTAAAAACACCAACTAATACAGCAATCTGGAGAAAACAGCTCAAGACCAGATGAGAACAGAAAGAGAAGCAATGAAGAAAACCAGTCTCTTTTTATGGATTCTATTCTGATGCATTATTCTATTTGATTATCCTTTCACCAACTTCACACTCACTTGATTACCAGAGCTTTAAAATGAATCTTGAAATCAAGTACTATAAATCTTTCAATGTTTGTTCTTCCAGAATGCCCTAGTGATTTTCAGATTTTTGCCTTTGTGCATAAATGTTAGAGTCAGATTTCCAATTCTTACCACACATTCTTTGGAATTTGGATTAGGTTTGCATTTAGATCACTTCAAGGAGTAGAAATTTTATAAATACTAAGTTTCCAAAAATAAAGATGGTATATCTATCCATTTACTTATGTATTCTTTAATTTATATCAACAATATTTTATTGTATTCATTATAAGTTCTTACATATTTTGTTAATTATATCCCCCAAAGATCATGTTGTATTCTTTAATTTATATCAACAATATTTTATTGTATTCATTGTAAAGTTCTTACATATTTTGTTAATTATATCCCCCCATAGATCATGTTGTGAAATTATGATTGACAGTTTTTTTTTTCAGTTTTCATTTTCCAATGGTTGGTTACTATTACTTAGAAATACAATTAACTAGACTAGACTTCCACTTCTGCTTAAGATGTAGAAAATTTCAGAAACATAGATTCCACCATAATGATGAGGACAAACCATGTAGTGTTCAAAATTATAATTTTTTAGGACAAGAGCTGAATTTGCAAAGTAACCTGAGAAACTGAAATCCTAAGGTGTCAAATCCTCTCCTAAGAGAGACACGTATATTAATTAGTTCACTTTTTGTAAAATAAAGAAAAAAAAAAGTCATCACCATAAAAGCAGGTAAGAAGAAAATAGCTGAAATTAAAATGAATTATTTACGGACAAATATGGGCTTCTACAATAGTTTAGAATCTCAAAGAGCCCTAGATACAATGAGAGTCTGTACGATTTATTACATTTCTCCCCTAAGCATCTACTGATTGTTGGTAAAAAAGATTTTAGAAGTGATGCACACCTGAGCGAGCCCCTTTGTGATCTAGGCCCGCAGGACTTGCCTAAGGATGATGCAGCCTCTCCACTCTATTGGCCATTAAGAGTACAAAGCATAGCTTGGTTCCTGCTGGAAAAATGGACACAAAAAACTGGCTGTTTCCTGGATCTTTCTTTAGTTCAAGAAAGAAGACATTTATTGACAGGCATGGAACAGGAGGCCCATCTGCCCCAAACCCTGCATTGACAGGAAACAGAAGTTATCTGCTACTGAATGAGGGATATGAATCCACCCATCCTGGACTCTGCACAGATAAGCAGCAAGGGTCTGCTGTCACTGGGAAGGAGTGGGAAACACATCCACGTCCAGGACCCTACACAAAGGGGAGCACTCTGGCTACTGCCATGGAGGAAAAACATGAAAACTACCAGTGCTTCAGACCCTGCATTAACAGAGAAAGAGCAGTGATGCTGAGGAAATCCCGCTCCTGAGGAACAGGTACACAGAGCTGCCTAATATTGAGACAGGAGAAGTAAGGAATTGCCCTATATGAGCTTTGTGAATAAAGAGCAATAGCAAGAGCTATCTACCACTGGGGATGAAGTTAAAGGCACAGAAGAAAACCCCTCTGTGGAATGGAAATGCTGGGCATGACAAAATCCAACAGAAGAGCACAACACTTTGGCATCACAATCTCACACTAAACACAAGGCAGGGGAAGCACATCACAAAAAAGAAAAAAGAAATGAAATTTGTGATGGAATAAAGCTAAATAATATAACAACAAACTGATATAAATAATTAGATTGACTTAACTCTCTACAATAACATGCTGAAAGCCAGCAGAGGATTTCATATTTCCAGGCAAAGATAATTATTTACTTTAGTCTCTATAGGTTTGTGGAAAAAATTGATATTCAATAAAAAGTTTAAAGTGAAAAAAACCTTAGGTAAATATCATACATTGCCAAAAGATGAAATAGTCATCAGGAAAAATTCAGATGTGGATTTTTCAGATGAGGACTTTAAAATTATCAAATAGGGACTTTTGTTACAATGTTGAATATGGGTAACATGATGAACAGATGGAGAATTTCGAGAAATTGAATTTTTAAAATTTTTAATGTTTTATAGATGAACTATAAAAAGAACCCCAAAGGAATAATAGAAATAAAAATTGTGATATTAGATAATTCCATTAAAAATAGGAGAACAAACTCAATTGAGGAACTAATTAGCTAAAAATAATGCAGTCCAATAGAAATTCACCAAACTAAAAGACAAAGAGCAAAAATGGTAAAAAAAATCAAGTGAAACATCTGACATCTATTGGACTGTATGAAATACTCTAATATATATACAAATTGAATTTTAGATGAAGAAGAAAAAGAGTGGGTAAGGAGTATACTTGAATTGGTAATGGCCAGATTTTTTTAAAAAGTTAATGATCAACGCAAATATACATATCCCAGAAGTTCAGCAAAACCCAAAGAGAACAAATAAAAAGAAAAGCATACCAAGTTACATGTTAGTCAAATTTTTAAGAACCAAAAGTTAAAAAAAAAGAATCCCAGAGGCAACTCATGAAATAAGAAACATTACATATAGGTGAATAATGATAAGAACATCATATTTCTTTTGAAAAAGAATGGAAGTCAAAGACAACTGAAATTATATATTCTAAAGTGTTGAAAGCCAATTTGCTGGTCAAAGCATCCTCCAAAAATAAAGGTGAACACAACAAACGCTGGAGGGGGTGTGGAGAAAAGGGAACCCTCCTGCACTGTTGGTGGGAATGGAGAACAGTATGGAGGTACTTTACAAATATATACAAAGAACTACCATATGACCCAGCAACCCCACTTGTGGGCATATATCCAGACAAAACTTCCCTTAAAAAAGACACATGCACCCTCATGTTCATTGCAGCACTATTCACAATAGCCAAGACATGGATACAACCCAAATGTCCATTGACAGATGATTGGATTAGGAAGAGGTGTATATATACACAATGGAATACTACTCAGCCATAAAAAAGAACAAAACAATACCATTTGCAGCAACATGGATGGAACTAGAGACTCTCATACTGAGTGAAGTCAGAAAGAAAAAGACAAATACCATATGATATCACTTCTATCTAGAATCTAATATATGGCACAAAGGAAATTTTCCACAGGAAAAAAAAAATCATGGAGAATAGACTTGTGGTTGCTGAGGGGGAGGGAGTGGGATGGATTGGGAGCTTGGGGTTAATAGATGCAAACTATTGCTTTTGCAATGGATTAGCAATGAGATCCTGCCGTGTAGCACTGAGAACCACATCTAGTCACTTATAATGGAGCATGATAATGGGAGAAAAAAGAATATATGCATGTATGTGTAACTGGGTCACCATGCTGTACAGCAGAAAAAAATTGTATTGGAGAAATAACAATTAAAAAATAAAAATAAAGATAATGGGTTGTTTAAAAATAAAATAAAATAAAGGTGAGGTGCCTAATGACTTGTTAAGGATGTTAGAAAGTTGAAAAGATCATTCTATATATAAAAGAACAATGACAATGAACAAAAACTCCAACTCACTGTATCATCTAAAAATGTCACAGCTTTTCCTGAATTCATCAGAATCATGGTTATGGGACAACCAACTCACACCCAATCTAAAGAATACAAGTACAACTTAACAAGAGGCAAGACCGAAGTGACTGTTTCTCTGAGGCAGATGACAGATCACATAATAACTTCTAAGAAGAATTCAGGGAAATGTTTACCAAACTGCTAAAGGTTGAATGTGAGCTCATGAGAAAATATAACCCCTATGAACCACAGACACAAGGGACGTTCTCAATCGTTTGGAGGATCTTCTTCACAACCTAACCCCAAGTGCAAAAGAAAAATCAGGGCCAAAATGAGAGATCTGAGGAAGCCCCCTTGTGGCATAGGAGTCTGGGAGGCAAACACCAACTATAGCTGGAGAAGCACACAACTTCATGGGAATGTCTCTCCTAATTCTCCAGAGAATAAAATACAAATAAAATAAACAAAACTATTTGCCTGAGGGTATAAACAAGACACATAAAAACTGAGAGCAACCAATATATCCCCCAACTGGGTAATGGATAAACTGTGGTGCAGGCATATAGGGACGTATTTCTTTGAAATAAAGAGGAGCAAAGTATTGATACACCAACAACATGAATAAATCTGAAATGCATTCTACTAAGTGAGAGAAACCAGACTTAAAAAGCCACATACTGCATGATTCAATGTATATGACATTCCTAAGAAGGCAAAGCAATAGAACAGAAAATAAATCATTGGTTCCCAGGGACTGTGGGTGGCAGGACAGGTGACTACAATTGGGCACAGGGTAATTTGGGCAGGCGATTAAATTATTCTGTGTCTTGAATGAGGTGGTTATAGAACTATAAGCATTTGTCAAAACTCTCAGAACTATATAATGGGGTAAATTATATTTATATAAATTATGCTGTAATGTAAGAGCTGTAAAAAGAAAGTATTAAGTTATAAAGGAGAAATACATTTTTAGATGGGCAAAAATACAAGAATTTATCTCATTAATCTGCACTAAAGGAAATGATAAAACAGATTCTCTAGGCTTAAGGGATCTATAAATGTTTTGGTTTGCTTGTTTGCTCTGTTTTAGGTTTTGTGGAAGAGTGTTTTGCATATTGACCAGGAAACCTTCGGCCTAACTAAATTTACTTATTAATTACAGACATTTTTATTTTTGTAGAATGCTTAGAATTTCCTGTATGAACAGTCTCATCATAAGAAAACATGAAACAGGGCCTTGTAATTAAGATATTAAGTTGACCCCTAGAATGAGTGCTAGCATCCACTAAGCTTTAAAAAAAAAAATTATTATGCCAAGTGAACTATCACACTTCTCAAGTTGCAGTGATGACTTTTAATTCAAGTTAGCCCTATGGTTTATTTTAGTACAAAAACATCTTTAAAAATGCAAGTAACTGAAGAGTTCCCATCATGGCTCAGCAGTTAATGAACCCAACTAGTATCGATGAAGAAACAGGTTCAATCCCTGGTGTTGCTGTGAGCTGTGGTGTAGGTCGCAGATGCGGCCAGGATCCTGCATTGCTGTGGCTGTAGCGTAGGCCAGCAGCTATAGCTCCAATTCACCCCCTAGCCTGGAACCTCCATATGCCACAGGTGCAGCTCCCAAAAGACAAAAAAAAATGCAAATAACCAAAAAAATAAATTCTTTCCTATATCCTTTTCCAATTTTTGCTGAATCATTTAAAATATGTGTCTGGCCCAAAGTATATTTTCAGATTATTTTGGCTGTACTAGGATATTATGTATACAATCAAATAATACATCTGCTTTTTTGACATGCTCAGTATTCCCCAATCTCACCTAACTTGGAAATAACAGCAATGGTTATTATTGGGATTTATCAATGTCCTTCTGAGATGTTAAAGAAGTCCATAAGTAAATCCCATTTTAAAATATGTAATGAAAAATAACTTGGAAAGTCTACCTAACTTTAAAGGTTATTTGAAGTTTCTAGTTAGACATGCCAGCTACTTAAAATCAAGATTTTTTCAAAGCTGGAAGGTTATGTCAACCTAATTCTTAATTGAAAGCCTACATCATTGATAGAAACTATAATTGCAAACCTGTCCAATAACAATTTATTGATCACTAGGCATTACCATTCTTGAGAATTCCAACTCTTTTTTTAAGAATAACTTTGAAATACTCCACCCCGTTGAGTTTGTAAAAGGCATTCTCCCATTACTCCTGCTTATATCTTTAAAGAGACTGGATCATGTCTCTTTCATAGTCCTACCATGAAATATGACCATTGCTATATTTATAACATACAATAATGAGAAAAATATCTATTTTTGAATTTTGAAGTGTATGGAAAAAAGGAAAAATGAATATTAAAATACTCTGGGATTCTGCCAATCAGTGCTATCTATGAAATATTTCAATGCATTTTAAAATATTTCTAATTTTCATTTATATACATATATTTTTGTGGAATTTGAATTAGAGTGAATATTCTTATTTGTAACTTCCATGGAATAATGTAATCATTTTCCACGTCATTTAATATTACTTTTATGGCTGCACATGTAGGTGTGTGTACATCTTTTAACATTCTCTTACTGTTGAATTCTTTTCTTTTTTCTTTTCCAGCCACACCCATGGCATATGGAAATTCCCAGGCAAGGGATTGAATCTGAGCCAAGCTGGAGCTATGACCTATACCACAATGGCAGCAATGCCAGATCCTTAACCCACTGTGCTGGGCTGCAGATGGTGCCTCCACATAGACAAGCTGGATTATTAACCCACTGCACCATAATGGAAACTCCATTACTGAATATTTGATTTACATTTTGATGATTATAAATTATCTCAATGCCTAAATGGTTATTTTTTCCAATAAATCTGCTTTAACAGATTTAGACTTCTCTCATATGTGCTCTCACTTCTTCTTTCTCTTTCATTTTAATACCTAGAATATCACTAGCTATGTAGTTAAAAAAGTAAAATGCTGTATGACATATTGGGTAAATATGTACTTAGCCTTAAGTTTCAACTAAGTTCTCTCATAATTTCTGTTATTTTAATAGATTTCAGGTAACTTCAGCCTTTGTGAGTCAAGCTACTTATCTAGCTTATGCTTTATGTCTAAAAGCACTGTATTTCAGTAAACTCTAACAATGCTCTATATCTCAGCCCTGTAGACTGATACCTGTCAACCAAGGACCAGCAGTGATAAGAATTCTTTGCCCAGTTTACAGAACCAAACTGTTCCTCTCCGTTCCTTTCCAGCAAATCATCTCCCCTAAAGACACTTCTCCTTCCACCATTGCAGACTAATGCAATGGCCTTCCTGACAAATGCTCTCTGTGACAGGTGTCATCAAGAAAATGAAATGCATGGAGGGCCATCCAATAAAGTCTCTTTAAAAGAATGGGAGAAAATAAATTGAGAAAAAGGGAGAAATAACCAACCACAAAGGGTCCACAAAAAGAAAGGAAGGAGGAAGAGGAGCATGGCCAGTCTTGATAAAGCAGCAAAAATCACAGCTTTTGGCCCACTTCTTTCCCTTATGTCTCATAAAACAAAAACCTTAAAATGCTATCAATCTTATTCCAAGGATACTCACTCATCAGCCACTTTCCTCCTTGTCTTCATTTCCCAAGGCTCTTTCCTCATTACTTGTTTCTTGCAGAAAATATTCAGAGAAAGGTCATTAAGTTTAATTATCCTCTCCTCAGATGTTGCTGACCAGACATACTAGTCCCAAGGATTGTTGCTAAAACCTCTTCCTAACCGGTGGACAGTACAACAATTAATTTCTTCACACTGTGTCAATAACTTCTTAATGGTCTCCTACATCAACATTCACAAACAGGACCTCAGAGCCCTAAAATAATTTGGTCAAAACAATTTGTGGTTTTGACTATCTACAAAATATCTCCCTCTGCCATGTCTAAACATCCCTAGCTACCTAAACACAATCACAATACTTTCATAACTCTTCCTCTAAATCTGTTCTCCCCCTTTGTCCACTTTTAAAACATAATGCCATTTCCATATATCCAACTTGCAAAAATTTATACAAAAGACAAATGAGAGGACATGCTATTATAAATGGAATAGATGTGTATTCCTGATAGAGAAATTAGCATATGCATGTCAGTGAGAGGGGGTGGCTGAGGTTGACTATCCCTTTTCCTGCTTCTTAACCTTGTGGGACTAAACTATATACAAAGGTTTCTGCAGTAGATTGTATCCTCCGAAAATGGATGCAATAATATACTGCACCCCAGATATTTTCAAGGTAACATGGAAAATGATCCCAGGTAGTAGTACCATCAAGCTCCCCTCCCCTTGATCTGAGATGAAATTTTGTGTCTCTTTTAAGAGAGGAAGAGACCTTTTGTCACTTCTGAGAATAAATCATTAAAAGGTCCTTTACTTCTGCCTTGCACTCTTTGAACTCCTGTTCCGAAAATCATGTGGTCACCCTGTGAAGAAAGGCAAATGAACCCACGTAGAGAGAATCCAAATAGAGGTGATCTGACCCACAGCCAATCTTATGTCCCAGCAAACAAACAGAATCTAGGCCAGATGTGTGAGGGGATCTGCCTCCAATGCTCAATCACCTCCAGCTTTTGCATCTTCCCAGCCAAGGTCCCAGAGATGGCAGAGCAGGGAAAGTTGTCCCGTTAAACCCAATCCTAATTTCTCACCCACCAAAACACTAATTCCTAAGCATAAAAAAAAAAAAAATAGGTGGTTTTAGAACACTAAGTTTTGGAGTGATGTGTTATGGAGCAAGAAATCACAGATAGCATTTTCATCTCTCCCTCTTTCTTCTTCCCTCTCCTACTTCTCTCTCTCATCTGCAAGTTGTGGTGGTTTCTTTACATCTGTCGTCATAAGATGAAGTACAGGACCAGAATAGTGATGAGGATAACAAGGTTGGCAGCAGAGGTAACACCTACCTTTTATTAAATGCTTCTTGAGTTTCAATCGCTTTGATAACTGCATTTCACATATAGCTGACCCTAAGAACAGGAGTTTTCAACCCGTGCAGTTGAAAATCCAGGTATAACTTTACAGTCAGCCTCCAATATTCGTGTCTCTGCATTAGCAGATTCAATCAACCACCCATGGTATAGTATTGTTTGAAAAAAATCTGTGTGTAAGTGAAACCAGGAAGTTCAAACCCTTATTGTTTAAGGGTCAACTGTACTATCTAATTTAATCTTTACAACAAATCTTTGGGGGATAATTTTAATCCCCATTTCATACTTTAGGAAACTGAAGTTTAGAAATGTTGTATCACATGCCAGGTTTGTTCATCTAAAGCAGGTAAGTTTTTTCACCATGGAGCTTTAATTCTGGAAGCAGAAATCTATAATACTTAACAACAATGAACAAAGTGATTTCTGACCAAGGCAAGTTCTATGAGGAAGCCAGTAGGTGATGTGATAGAAAGTAACAAAGGCAGAAGAAAGTATGGGATGTACTGAAAAGGCGAGTCACAGGAAACATTTTTTGCTCTTTCTGACTGTGGGATAATTTAGAACTTCCACCCAGTTTCAGCTATAATCCTAAAAGCCCTAGCCTCTCTCAAATCAACAAGGCTTCCTCTAATTTTTCTTTGCTCCCTGTTTGAGGGTGTTTCTCTCAACATTTCTTGTACTCTTGCAGTGAAGATTCCTGGAATTAGTTTTCTCATCTCCATCAGTTTTCAGGTTCAAAGTACCATGGGAACAGAACCTAAGTGTTGAGACTAAAAAAACTATTTGGAAGCCTCTGGGATTAATTCTATGAGGACCATAGGGACAGTATCTATGGAGGATTAGACTACTCCTTGGTCTCCTAAGCCACTAAGGACCACTGTAACTCTGCTAACTTAAACTCACCCTCTTCCCTCATACCTCCTTGTGATGCAAATCTTGCCATCAAATGCCACAGTCACCAGTTTCCAGATTCACCTTGAACATGCAAATTGTCACTAAACATAGTGACAGACGTGCTGCTAACTGAAAGAAGAAAGAATGCCACTGATTAGGCCTAGTGATTTTTAAATTTTTTGTAAGCAAAGCCACGTGAAATTCCCATTGTGTTATGATATCTGCATATATGGGGACTTAGAAGGATCAGTGTCAACCCTTCTCCAAACCCCATCTCCCACTTAAAGTCCCTGGTTCTTATTTACATCTCTAATTCATGAGCTGTATAATTAAGGACAGATTTCCATTTTTTTTAATCCTCAATAGCTTAATTCCAAAGCTAGTCACCTACTTTAAATGCATTCCCTCAGGTTTTTATGGCTTGCTCTTCACCCAATAAAAGTGTTATATTCAGTTAGTAATAGAACCAAACTATCTGAATAAAGAAATGGTGATTTAAAAGCAGGTAAGGGGTGGGGATGGAACTAGAGATTCTCCTCCTAAGTGAAGTAAGTCAGAAAGAGAAAGACGAATACCATATGATATCATTTATATGTGGGATCTAAAATACAGCACACACGAACCTATCTATAAAACAGAAACAGACTCACAGACATAAAGAATACACATTTAGTTGCCAAAGGGGTGGAGGGAGGGAGGGAGGGGGAGAAATTGAGAGTTTGGGATTGAGTAGATACAAACTATTGCATTTGGAATGGATAAGCAACGAGATCCTGTTGTATAGCCCAGGGAACTATATTCAGTCACTTGTGATGGAACATAATGGGGGATACTATGAGACAAAGAATATATATATATATATATAAATAACTGGGTCACTTTGCCATACAACAGAAATTGAAAGAACATTGTAAATCAACTATAATAAAAATAAAAGTAAGTAAATAAATAAAAGCAGATATGTGATGGGTAACATGGGGGCCTCCCACCATCACGCATCAGTTTTTGTTGCCATGGCCATTAAGTATCCAAAATGTAGCCCCAGATACCTTCTTCTCTTCTCTGCTCTACTCATGGACTGGTTTTCATGACTGAGAACTGATAAAGACCTCACATGACACAGGTTACCTTGAACAGGGAACTTTATAAATGAAACCTGTAAAACAGCATCAGTACTAAGGGATAAATAGGATTAAAAAAAATAATAATAAGTGGGAGAAAGTAAGAGACGACAAAGCAGAATTAACTCTCTGGAGTCATCCGGATGAATCCACCCTGGTATATATCCAATAACAGCCTCCTGATTCCTAAATGTTCTTTCTGCCACAGTGTCTTCTGAGAAACACTCTCGAGAAGAAATTAAGCTCTGTGGCTATTAATCTCACTTTAAATTCCCCTGAGATTTTTATCTAACAGTTGCCAAAGAATGTCAATGTCTCCTTAGTATCTTACTATTACTTGATTATTTGCATTTGCTCCCAGAAAACATGCAAAGATCCCATGGGATAATATTTTCAGTACTTCATAACCTGTTTGAGACTTTAGGCTTCCCCTTTCCATAGGGCATTCATTATACTAAGACATCTATTGTCAGCTTAGAAGCAAGTTCACCTTGAAGAAATTCCATACATTTTACCAAGGCCTCTTATTCTCTTTCTACTAAAGCACTATAATTAAAACTATAAAAACAATAACTACCTTCTCTGAAACTATGACATCTCTCCTCAGACTGCACATAAAACAAAAGGCTGAGCTGCTTCCTTAGCCCTCTTTCCGCACACTGGACTGGTCTGGGAATTCCCAGTTCTCACATGAACTAGAGGTCTTCACAAGGAGTCAAGTGTGTGGTTTTATTAGCAGTTCCATCCAACTGTTCCTCTACTCCTCATCCTAGAATAGAAGATCTATAATAATAGCTTTCCTCTAGAGCAGGGGTGGCAAGCTTTGGTCTTCAGCCATCACCCTGTTTTACTAATAAAGTCTGAATGGGAACCCGGTCACACCCGTTCACATACATACTGTTTGTGGCTGCTTTCTTAAAAGAAAGAGCTGAACAGTTGTGACACTGACCTTATGGTCTACAAATCTAAAATATTTACTATCTGGCCCATTAAAGAAAAAGTCTATTGACCCTTGCCCTAGCAGCTTTCTAAAGAATTTTAAATCCTTTTTCTCATCATATTGATTTCCAGACAACTTGGTACTTCTCACTGCCCCAAACTTTCTCTACTCAGCAGATTCCTCCAGAGCTCCAGCCAACCTGTGCTTTTTGACCTATGGAATCTAACCATGAACAGGCACTACTTATGTTCTATTAAGTTCATCTTATTAAAGGAATCTTAAATGATAACCTCAGGCTACTCTATATTCCTCAATCCCTTCAACCTCTGGTGTCCTCATATTCTATAATTATTGCTTAGAAATACTAGAATGTGATGTCTTCATTCAGATTTCTCTAGCCTACTTTGAATATTATGCTCTTCAAAACAGGTTTATTGAGATGTAATTCGCATGCCAAAAAATTCACCCATTTAAAGCTATTAACTCAATAATGTCTAACACATTCCCAGAGTTGGGCAACCCTAATTGCAATCTTTGTCTTTCTGTCTCTACAGATTGCCTATTCTAGACCGTCCATATAAATGTAATCACACACACACACACAAAGGAGATCCCTCGTGGTGCAGCAGAATCGAATCTGACTAGGAACCATGAGGTTGCAGGTTCGATCCCTGGCCTCGCTCAGTGGGTTAAGGATCCAGCATTGCCATGAATTGTGTGGTGCAGGTCACAGACATGGCTCGATCTGGTGTTTCTGTGGCTCTGGCGTAGGCCAGCAGCTGTAGCTCCAATTAGATCTCTAGCCTGGGAACTTCCATATGCCCGAAGTGCAGCCCTAAAAAGCAAAAAAGAAAAAAAAATGTAATCATACCATTTAGGCCTTTTGTGACTAGATTTGTTCACTTAGCATAATATTTTCATAATCTCTACATGTTGTTACAGGTACCCTTATTTCTTTCCTTTATATGTATGGCTGAGTAATATTCCATTGTAGGGATTTCTACATTTTTAAATCCATTCCTCAGTTGGTGGACATTTAGGTTGTTTTCCTTTATGAATAATGAGGCTCTGAACATTCACATACAAACTTTAAGGAGAATATACATTTTCAGTTCTCTTGAGAATATACTGATATACCAAGAAGGAGAATTGCTAGATCATTCATATGGTAACATTTTATGTAACATTTTGAGAAACTGCCCATTCTTTCCTAAAGCCACTATACTGATTTACATTCCTACCAGCAATATAGGACAGTTCTAATTTCTTTGCATCTTTACCAGCAGCTATTGTCTTTTCTAGTATTTTCATCTTACTGACTGTAAAGCGGCATCATTATATGGTTTTGATTTTAATATCTAATTATTAATGGTGTTGAGTATCTTTTTTGTGCATATTGACCATTTTATTTCTTCTTTAGAGAAATATCTATTGAAATCCTTTGCATATTTTAATTTGAGGTATTTTATTTTAGTAGACTTATGAGAGTTCTTTCTCTTATGGATATAAGTCCACTATCAGATATATGATTTGCAAATATTTCTTCTCGTTCAGTGAGTTGTCTTTCCACTTTCTTGATGGTATCATCTTCTGAGGGTAAAAAAGTTTAAAATTTTGATAATGTCAATTTATCAGTTTTTCATAGGTTGCTTGTGCTTTAGGTATCATGTCTGAGGAATCACTTCCTAACCCAAGGTGGTGAAGATTCACTTCTCTATTTTCTTCTAAGAGTTTACTATTTTAAACTCACATTTCAGTATTTTATCTATTTTACACAATTTTTTGTATATGGAGTGATTTAAATTTCTAAGTTCATTTTTTGCACATGGATATTTCTTTGTGCCAGCACCATCTGTGGAAAAGACTATTCCTTCCCAATCAAATTATCTTGGTACCCTTGTTCACAATAAATTGACCTGAAATGTAAAGGTTTACTTCTGGATACTACTTTTTTTTTTTTTTCAGGGCTGCAGATGCGGCATTTGGAAGTACCCAGGCTAGGGGTCAAATTGGAGTTACAGCTGCCTGCCTACATTACAGCCACAGCAACATGGGATCCTTAACACACTGATCAAGGCCAGGGTTTGAAACCACATCCTCATGGATACTAGTTGGGCTCATTTCCACTGAGCTACAACAGGAACACCAAGGACATTAAATTTTATTTCATTTAGCCATAGTATGTCTGAGGTGTCAGTCCTCCAACTTTGCTCTTTTTCAAGATTGTTTTGGCTATACCTTGCATTTCCTTGCATTCCATATGAATTTTTTAATCTGCTTATCAATTTCTGCAAAAGAACCAGCTATGAAACTTGAGATAACCTGCTGACATCATAAATATCTTAGACTGGATTACAGATGGGGACCAGCTATGGTAAGTAGAAAATATTGTTTGGAGTTAGAGGTTTGGGAAGGGAAATGCAGAGACCCCTGGGCACCACAGAGAGATTACTGCCACCTAGACTGTCAGGGAATATAACCCTGGCATCACTTCATTATTCTAAGAAAATCTCATTTCAACCTAATCAATTACTCATGAGGAGTTCTTCTTTCTCCCTAGCGATTTAATTGATATTTCACTGCATTGGGGTACAAATAATACCACTAGCTACCACTAAATGTGTAGTGCCATTTATTGTTCAGGACACATTGTTTATACAACATATTTGATGCTTATAGCCAACTTCATTGGAAAATAATATTAGTTTTACCATACAGATGAGGATATAGAAGGTCAGTGAATAACAGCTTTGCATATTTAGGTGGGATGTGTTAGAGACAGAATTTGGACTAAACCCCATATCTCAAGCTTTCAATCCAGTATTTAAAATTCCCACCCATAATGTACCCAATTAATAAATGTCCTAAGAATCAATTAATTATTCAAAACCAAATTCCAGTAGTGCCAACAATATGTACCACCTAAGCCCTCTGTCACCATGAAACAAATTGTAAATTCTCAACCTACAAGTAATTGGAAATGTAAGGAAATCCACCTGTCATTTTAGAGGAGCACCTAGAATGCTGTACCCTAATAAAAATCATAGAAATTATATGATGTCTTGGTTGTGCTTCAGAATAATCCATAAGAATGTAATTTGGTGCAGCTACTATGGAAAACAGTATGGAGGTTCCTCAGAAAACTAATGATAGAGTTACCCCATGATCCATCAATCCAACTCCTAGCCATTTATCCAGATAAAGGTATAATTAAAAAGGGGAGTTCCCGTCGTGGCCCAGTGGTTAACGAATCTGACCAGGAACCATGAGGTTGCAGGTTTGATCCCTGGCCTTGCTCAGTGGGTTAAGGATCTGGTGTTGCCATGAGCTGTGGTGTAAATTGCAGACATGGCTCGGATGTGGCATTGCTGTGGCTCTGGCATAGGACAGTGGCTATGGCTCCGATTAGACCCCTAGCCTGGGAACCTCCATATGCTGCAGGAGTAGCCCTAGAAAAGGCAAAAAAAAAAAAAAAGGATACATGCACCCGTGTTCATAGCAGCACTATTCGCACTAGCCAAGACATGGGGAAAAAACCCAAATGTCCATTGACGGATGGCTGGATAAAGATGTGCACATATATGCAATGGAATATCACTCAGCCATTAAAAAGAATGAAATAATGCCATTCACAGCAAGATGGATAGACCTAGAGATTATCATACTAACTAAAAGTAAGTCAGAAAGAGAATGACAAATACCATATGATGTCACTAGTATGTAGAATCTAAAATATGACACAAATGAACCCTACATACAAAAGAGAAACAGACTCATGGACAAGGCTAATGGACTTGTGGTTGCCAATGCGGAGGGAATTGTGGGAAGGATGGATTGGGAGGTTCCGGTTATTAGATGTAAGCTTTTACACATGGGGCAGATAAACAACAAGGTCCTACTCTATAGTATCGGGAACTATATTCAATGTCCTGTGATAAACCATAATGGAAAAGAATGTTTTTTTAAAAAGAGTGTCTATATACCTACATAGATACATAGATAGATGTAGATATAAAAGTGAATCACTCTGCTGCAAAGCAGAAATTAACACAACATTGTAAATCAACTATACATCAAAAAAAAAATTTTTTTAAAAATCATCTACAGGAGTGAAATGGGGTAAGGATGTTGATGAAAAAAATTCCATTGAAGATGTTGACAGAGTGGACTCATTTTCCAATTTTTCTTTTGGAAATCATAATAATGTCCATGATAAAGGTTTATTTTTTAAACAGCAGTTTTGAGAGTTCTTATCCCAAATGTATTTGGTCAATGCTGCCTCTTTTATAGAATTAGTAATCCTCAGGAAAAGTAAGGTAAAACAAGATAAAATAATGCATGATAATTATTACATGATAATTATCAAGATAAAATATTATAATATTAAAATATTATAGTATAAAGATAAATTATTATAATTTATCAAGATAAAATAATACATGACGCAAGGTAAAAACATAAAGAATACCAATAGCAGAGTTCCCGTTGTGGCACAGCAGAAACGAATCTGACTAGGAACCATGAGGTTGTGGGTTCAATCCCTGATTTCACTCAGTGGGTTAAGGATTCTCCATTGCTGTGAGCTGTGGTGTAATTCAAAGACGTGGCTCAGATATGGTGTTGCTGTGGCTGGGGCCTAGGCCGGCAGCTGTAGCTCCGATTGGAGCCCTAGCCTGGGAACCTCCATGTGCCACGGGAGCTGTCCTAAAAGGCAAAAAAAATAAATAAATAAAAATAAAAATGAATACCAATAGCAACAAAATTATTTCTCTGAGAACTACTTAAAACTGATGGTCCTAGCAGTCCATGTCACTTTATAGGCTTCAGTTTTTCTCTCTTCCCCCTGTGTCCAGATTATGGCTACCACGGGGCTACATAGCCAGAACACGACTGCTTCAGTCATGTCCTAGGTCCTGAATTATTTGCCCCTGCTTTTCTGCCAATCTACCCATCAACTTCTGACTTAATAATCATTTTATTGGTCAGGTACAACTTGTGGGGCTCAAGCTTCAATTTTTTTTCCCAGCACCTCCTTTACTCATGCTTTGTTAAACTCCTCTTTACTTTCCTTTAACTACTAAAGTGGCCTTGAGAGTATTTCTTATAGACCTTCAACTACAGGGAACATAATAAACCAAGAACCCCAGTTGCTCTGCTCTGAAATTTATTATCTTTAATCGTGGGGCATGCTTTTCTGAGGCTGCTACCAGCAAATGACAAGTACTGCAGGGATACCAAAGCAAGTCTATTCCTGGAAGACATGGAATTTCTCTCCAGATAACTTTGGCTGACACGATCCCAAGCACCTGGCTGAACTGTCCCTAGATCACTAGCTGATGATGATATTTCCACCCAACCTCCCTTCCCTTTCCCCTTCACTCAGAGTCAGTGCTGCATTGTCAAGGGATGCCTGGTTCCCTCAGATTCTCCAGGGCTTCCTCCCCTTTTTCTCTCACAGTTGCTTCTCATCACGAAAATGCTTGCTTGTTTAATCACCTTAGCACCTGCTTCTTGGAGGACTGCTAATAATGCAACTACATTTTGTCTTTTTTTATGTCTTTTCTAAGGCCGCACCTGTGGCATATGGAGAGTCCCAGGCTAGGGGTCCAGTCGTAGCTGTAGCTGCTGGCCTATGCCACAGCCACAGCAATGCCACATCCGAGCCGTGTCTGAGACCTATACCACAGCTCATGGCAATGCCAGATCCTTAACCCACTGAGCAAGGCCAGAGATCAAACCCGCAACCTCATGGTTCCTAGTTGGATTCATTAACCACTGAGTCATGATGGGAACTCCTGCAACTACATTTTGGACAGAAACCCTAATGCCCAGTCACTTTTAAGGACAAGTTCTTTGGACCTGTTTAACCTTTTGGTCTTACTCGGTATTTAATGTTCAGTCTTTCCTTCCCTCAGACTTTTGCCAAAGATGTTTGATTAGTGAGGGGTGTAGCTCATTCTCCCTTTAGAGCACCCTCTTTTGCTGTTGCCCCTTCTTTCATGGGATATCAACTGTAGCTCAACACTCTCTTTGCTGCAAATGTGGATTAGGTCTTATTGGCTCCTTGAGGGACTTTATCAGAGACAAGTGTTCCCCCCCACAACCCTGCCTTGCTGCTAAGGGAGATCTGATTACAGTTTAATTGCTTTTCTGCTCTCTGCCACAACTCGAGCCTCCTTTTGTAGAACCATTCACACAGAAAGCAACCTTGTTGAGTAGCATCCCTACAGGGCAGCTCAAGGTGTCCTCTTTCCAAGTGTCCAACAGACCTGCAAAAGCCCACACATCCTTGCCATACCATGGGTGGTGGGAGGCTGACTCCTCCATGTCTGCCCTGTCTCCTCCCTAGGGCTTTTCTTTGCCCTGTCCTCTTTTCCAGGTATCTTATTGCTCTATTCAAAAAGGCACAGATGTCATACCAGCAAATCCTTCATAAGAACACTTCCAAAAGGGAAATGAAATGCCAGAATCCTCTTCTCTTCCAAGACACTTCTCATCTCTACACATTATTCTCTCTGAATCACACTCAGATTGTGGATGAGGGACACACACTTCCCCCTCCACACCAAAGTGTAGCACAAGCCATGACACACCCTTCTACGCTCTTAGATACAAGTTCAGCAAAGCTCTTTGAAATCTGTGCCTTCCAATAGTGGTTTTAGGTAAATGCAATAGAGGAAAGGGGTGGACAGTTGAGGAGCATAACTTATTGGACCATGAGTAAGTCTTAGGAAGATGTTAGACCCCAGTTACCCCGGACTTTCTTTAGAATGTGGGCAATGTTTGAAACTTCTTTGTATCAGTTTAAGGTTCCCCAAATCAATTCCAGGGCATGGGGGCATTTCATGAAATCCTGTGATCCTAATTTGCTCCCCTGCAAAACCCAGGTTTCAACCCTCTCTGACACAACACCTGCTTTTGATCCTGCTGACAGCCCTATTACCTCTGCGTTTAATTCTATGTGGGTGCAGTTCATTGAAGTTCTCTTTTAATGTTGTGTTTTCTCTGTTACTCATCAACTGGATGGAGAAAACTTTGATATTTGCCTACATGAACATACTCCTTTCACTGGGCTTTTGAATAAGATGTGCGTGATTATTACTTTATCATCTGCTCATTTTATATGCCTTGTATTGCATCAAAATTTGACGGTAGAATAGTTTCCAAATTCCGACACTTTCGCCTTACGACATTCATGATATTTTAAAATATCAGTTCCAATACTTTAAGTAGTGGTTTTGTGTTCTGAGTTATTTGGGGTTCCCCAGTTACTGCTTTGGAGTTATTTTCTTTGTGGAGAAAATGTCTTTCAAGTTGCATGATTCTAATATTAAAGGGTGCTCCCTTCCTATTTTCTTAAGTACTATATTTCAATCAACTACATTTTTTGAAAGGTCACTATATCTGCTATGCCTGGGCTGTTTGTCACAAGGGCCCAAAACTCTAACAGCAGAGAAAGCAGCAGGCCTAGCTGTATCTCCCTGCTTATCAGGACCTACTAGTTCTCCAAAGAAGACATACAGATGGCCAACAGGCACATGAAAAAATCCTCAACATCACTAATTATTAGAGAAATGCAAATCAAAACTACTATGAGATACCACCTCACACTGGTCAGAATGGCTATCATTAATAAGTCCAAAAATAACAAATGCTAGCGAGGGTGTGGGAAAAAGGAGATCCATTATGGAAAACAGTATGGAGGTACCTCAGAAAACTAAATATAAAACTACCACATGATCCAGCTATCCCACTCTTGGGCATATATCCAGACAAAATTTTCCTTCAAAAAGATACATATACCCCTATGTTCACTGCAGCACTATTCATGATAGCCAAAACATGGAAACAACCTAAATGTCCATCAACAGATGAATGGATAAAGAAGATGTGGTACATATACACAATGGAGTATTACTCATCCATAAAAAAGAACAGAATAATGCCATTTGCAGCAACATGAATGGAAGTAGAGATTCTCATACTAAGTGAAGTCAGAAAAACAAATACCATGTGATAACATTTATATGTAGAATCTAAAATATGGCCCAAATGAAAGTATCTACAGAAAAGAAACAACCTCATGTACATGGAGAACAGACTTGTGTTTGCCAAAGGTGAGGGGAGAGAGTGGGATGGACTGGGCATTTGAGGTTAGTAGATGCAAACTCTTACATTTGGAGTGGATAAGCAATGAGATCCTGCTGTGTAGCATAGGGAACCATATCCAATCACTTCTGATGGAAAATGATGGAGAATAACATGAGAAAATACTGTATATATATATATATACATATATATATATGTATATATATATATACACATATATATATGTACATATATATATATGTATAACTGGGTCACTTTTCTGTACAGAAGAAATTGACAGAACATTGTAAATAAAATATAATTTTGTTAAAAGATGTCCTATTTATGCCTTCAAGGATTCTTATTTCCTTCATGTTCCATGGAGTCTCAAGTATATATATATATATATATTCCTCCAATGATTATTTCCCTTTTGTACCATTATTTAGAAATAAAATAATTCAAGAAACTACAAATTCACTTTTACTCTATCTGGCCTGGAATCCTCACCTTTTTATCAAATATTATACGACAGTTGGGGATCCTGAAGAGGAAAATGAGGAAACAGCCTTTCTATTTGTGGCACTCACCAGTCACTGAATATATGACATCCTTCCCACTTTATGGAATTTTCTTCCAGTTGAATTTATAAGCATCCCATATAAGCTCAGCTTAGAAATTAAGCCTAGTGGAGTGAAATTTTCATTAGCAGAATATACCTAACTCAAGATGAAAGAGAAGGTTTTATTCTATAAATTTAATAGTGATGCCCATGGTTTTATGAACATTTTAAAATAGAAATGAGTCCCTTTGTCCAAAACTATGTCTCAGTAGAAATCTTAGGATAATTTTCAGTTATCAGATTTAGACCTTGACTGATCATTTTCTTTCTTTCTAATGCAAACTTGGAAGGTGGTATTTGGAATCTCATTCAGGAGAGATTCTAAAATGTTTACTATGATGCAGCTACTACTGGAAATTTCCAACTGAGAAAATATTCTTACCACAGGTTGTGTTCTTTTTACTCATTCTCTGCCATGCCCCACAAGACCATGTTGGCTGTCCCACCTACCTGCCCTCGTGACACAGCTCCTTCCAGATCAGCCATGTTTCTTTCAGACACATTCCATGTAAAAGACCAGGAGTTAACTTTAGAGTCATATACCTTAGTCACCAATGCGTCTGTTTCTCTCCCCAGGCATTCTGAAGACTTTACTAAGTTCTCCTTAACTTACTGCCTCCCATAACTTAATTTTCATCATTAAAATTGCGAGCTAGGGATGAACCAAAAACATTCACTTATTTTTAAAAACAGACAAAAAAGATTAATCAGAGAAAAAGGAAGAGAGTAGAAGAAGAGAGAAAAGGAGATAAGAGAAGACAAAGGACATGTAGAAACACTCAAAGACAGTCACACTTTGCAAAGCCAGAGCCACAAATAACCAGCCTGATGGAAGAAAATGTTCTCCCCTTTGATGATCCAGAGACAGTGGGTAATATATCATAGCAGATCTAACTCAGGGGTCTTGTTGGTGGCTATACACCCCCAACTTGATATCTTAAGTTTCATCACTATCTCCTTTCGTTAATAGTCATGTTTCTGTGTGTGCTGGGGGTGAAGGGGCGAAGTATCAGCTCAATATTCCTACAACAAGCTACTTTCCACTTGTCCTCTTCCACAGGCTTAAAATATGACTACAGTTTCTAGTTGCTTAATTGGTGCAACTTCTTCAGGGTGTTTATTGTATTTTTTTCTAGCCTATTATTTTGGGAATCATGTGTACTATGGTTTAGTGCAATTTTTTTAGTATTTCATTTCTGACAAGAGAACTTAATTTTCAATGAAGAGGATCATATTCTTGAAAATAGTTGTAGTTTCATGTTTTAAGCACTCATAAGGAACTCCCCCACCTCTCCGCAGGATCTTTCTTTCTACAGAGTATAATTTTAAAAATGACTATCGCTACATCCACTGAGACCATGCTGAGTGGCTAGGTACTCTAAGCAGTTGGTTTATAAGCATCATCTCATTCCATACACAAAGTAGCTTTATGAAGGAGATAATAGTCATTCCATTTTAGAGACTGCAAAACTAAGGTCCACAAGTTAAAAAAATTTACAAAGCTATAACATTCTAGATTTTGTTTTTTTTCCAATTATCTACTTTTAATACATACTTACTCCTAAAAGCTCTTTCTCTAAATCTTTCTTTTCTTTAGAACATTTCAACAAGCTCACCTAATTTAAGCATATTTCCCAACTCTCTAGTCAACTTCACATCTATTAGGATACTTTCGTTCTTATGTTAGCTGAGAAATTCTAAGTATACTTCAACACATATTTCCATTTATTATACCCAGATCATGAGTATTTCACTTGAAATCTTGATCTCTAAATGAATGTCCTCATCTTTAAAACTCAAAACCACTAATGGCCACAATACAGCACTAAATGTTGGTACAGATAATGGACAGAGCTATCTGCCTAATTTGGAAATAGAATAGGTCAGAGCATGAAGAGGATTCTTTTCCAATACAGGGTCTTCTCTTGTCACTCAGCCAACAGAGGAGTTGGAATCTGGATGTTCCCTGTATTTTTTCTTTTTTGTTCTCCCTCCTTCCTCATCAAACCCTGACCAGATTAATCCCAATCATCACATCACTTTTATCCCAGTTCTACAGGCTGTTGGAGTTACCATGTAATGATATTAATTGAACAAGGAAAATCATCACAAATATGGGAAAACATAAGAGCAAGAGATAAATACAAAAAATGCACAAAAGATATAAATAATGAGAAGAGTTCTTATTCTCAACAGAAGGAAAAAAACCAAGAAATGGGATCTAATTTCTAAAATGTATGCTTCCCTATTCCTGCAGGAAGAATACATGTGGGGGATGAGCAACACAGTTCAGTTGCATCAGAGAGAAGCACCTTCTGTTTACCATCAGAAAATATATTCCCACGGACAACCGCTACTCCTTCCTCAATAAGGCTTCTACACAACTGAGATCCTTCTACAACATCTTGCCATTTCTTACCAGGTACATTTTCTCTTAGAGGATGTCTATTAAGAAAAGTCATTACTCTAAGTCTGTTAATATTTTATAACACAATGGAAAAGTTTACACTCATCATTCAAAATAATGTGACACTATGGAGTGGGATAGCAAAATATAGTCACGTATAGAACTCTCTTTATCGTGCTCACCTTTCTGTGGATTGCATTGTAAGTAAATGCTGTCTGCCAAGTCCAAGACCCGCTTGAGCAGGAGGCTAAGCTGCATTCCTCTTTTTAATAAATGAATCTGCATATCTATATGTTGAGCTGTAGATGGATTTCCTGTTTTCCACTCTTAGCAGTATTCATCCTCTTTCCATCACGTCCCTCAAGTGTACAGAGTTCCAAATTGTTATCCATATTTGCTTAGAAAGTTTGGAGTTTGAAAGCTTAGCAATTTATTTTTTTCTCCAACAAATGAATTGTTCCCAATACATACTTAAACAAATGTATTTGTTCCCACTCCCCCCCCCAAGAAAAAGGCTTCTTAATAAAATACTTCTTAATGTGAAAACATCCTATTCATAATCCAGAGTTTAAGACTGAAAGAGGAGTCCAATAGTTGTGGGTAGAAACAATGAGATTGAAGAAAACATCTCAAGAGGACAGGGGAGATGCTCCCTGTACCTCACAGAAGACTTGCTGCCCATGGGTGTCTAGGGAACACCACTCTGTGACTCCCCCAGATACCAGCCTCCTTCCCACACATAATCCATGGAGTATTCTCTCACAATCACTACTGGTGACTCTTAGACAGTAGAAAACCTAAGTAGGAAGCTAGAATGTGAAACATACTCTTTTCAAAATCAACATAATTAGACAATAATAGAGCGATTAACAGTGAATACTAAGTTCGCATTGCTCTTCTCACTGGTGTTACCATAGTCTCTGCCCAGCATTTCTTGCTTTGAAGAGTAGAATCCACAGAGTTTTCCTACTGGAATATAACCCATCTAAAAAATAATGTCTACGAATTTCACATCGTTTTGAAAGGGCACTTCATCTTTTTTCCGTTTAATGCGAGGTTACCACATCTAATATTTCTGGGACTTATAAACAGAGTCACTGAAGCTGACTAAAATGCATGAGTAAGACAGGTTTTCTGTATGTCATGTTAAAGAACACTCAAGTTGACTGGGGGATTGAAGATTTTCTAGCTACCTTACCTATTAGGATTTTCCAGAGAGAAAGTGTGTGTCTGTGTGTGGTGTGTCAGCAGGGATTATAGAGAGGTATTGCGCTGGGTGAGTGTTGACTCAAGCTTTCCCTGGTCAGCTTGTGTACTTAAGTATGGAGGCAACTCCCTCAGCTATTTGCTAGTATCATAATCTCTCTCCACATCTTTTAATTTGCTCATTATTTTTTCCATTCTTTGGATGGAAACTTACAGATCACTGATTTTAAAATCTGTCCTCTTTTCTAATATACAGATTTTAAGCCATGCCTGTATAAAATCTGTATATTCTCTCTAAGGAATTCCTTAGCAGCATCCCACAAATGTCATGTTTTTAAAATGTATCATTGATTTGAAATACTTTCTAAGTTCCTTTGTCACTTCATTGGCAGAATGGTCATTTTGAATATGTTTTCTCCTTTTCAAACATTTGGAGATTTTTCAGAATGCCTGAATGTTACTAATCTTTAATTTCACTGTGCTCAGAAAACATACTCTTATGTTCTCAGTCTGTTGCATTTTGAGACATTTTATGGCCCAGTATATTATCTTCCTTAATGAATATTCTATTTGCATTTAAAAAGAATGTATCTTCTAACCTCACTGGGTTTAGGGTCCTTAAATGTCTAATAGATCATGTTGGTTGACAATGTTATTCAAATATCTCATATTCTTACTACTATTTTTGTCTTTTATTCCAATTTTGGGGAAGAAATGTTAAAATCTACCAATATAATTGTTAGTTGTGTCTATGTCTTCTTTTATATCTGTTAAATTTTATACATTTGAATTTCTGTTATAAGGTGCATACACATTTAGGATTTCTATGTCTTCTTAAAGAAATACCATTTTTATCCTTATGGAAAGTCTTCTTCTCTGGTAATGTACTGTGTCTTGAAGTCTGTTGTATCTGATATTAATATAGCAAAATTATCACGAGTATTATTTCCATGGTTTATATGTATTTTTTCTTTTCATGTACTTGTCCTTTCACATTTGAAAAAAAACATTTTCCCCCATGGCATATAGCAGTATCTTGCTTTGTATCCATCTGACAATCTCTGCCTTTTAATATGATTGATTAGATCATTTTTGTTTTAATGAAATTATTCATACTATTGAGTTTAAATCAACCATGTTCCTAATTGATGTCTGTCCTAGCTATGCATTGTTCCTCTTCCCCTCAACTTGTCTGCCTTCTTTTGCTCTGAGTACTTTGAAATAAAAATTATTTATTTTATATCCTTTATTGCTTTTTAAGCTGTATCTGTTTGTAAATATTCAATAGTCACCAGAGGAATTAAAACATTCCTTTTGAACTTATGACAGTCTACTGTGAAGTAATATTATACCACTTTACATAAATTTAATAAAACCTTACAATATAATATATTTCCACTCATTCATATGCTATCCTTTGTGCTACTGTCATATTTTTTATGTCCACATAGCTTATAAACCTCATAATACATCTTTATTACTTCTGCTTTTAACATTTATTTTTAATAATTCTTAAAAAATCAATTTTTATATTTGCACAAATTTCACAATTTTCCACTCCCCCCATTCCTATTAGAGCCTAGATTCTATTTTTTTTTTTTGCTTTAGCCTGAAGAATTTCTTTTAGCATTTCACAGAGTTCAAGTCTGCTAATACAGATCCTCTTTGCTTTCATTTATCTACAATAATCTCTATTTGCTTTCATGTGTAAATACTTTTTCACTGGGTAAAGTTTTAATTTGACTTTTTAAAAAATTTTCACCATTTTAGCATTGTCCTTCCATTGTTTTCTGCCTTTCCCTGTTTCTGATAAGAAGTTATTTGTATTTCTTAATTTGTTCACCCATATTTAATGTCTTTCACTCTGCTGGTGGTTTTTTTTTGGGGGGGGTTGTTTAAGTATTTCTCTTTACTCTTGGTTTTCAATAGTTTGGTTATGATGTGTGTTTAACATTACTAGTGTATGTCAAGTACTTTAATCAGTAGCCTCATGATTCTTCTCAAAGCTGAGAAAGAAAATAGTCTTTAAAAATATTTTGCTTTACTCTTTCTCACACCTCTAAATTTGAGACTTTAATTGCATGTATGTTAGACTGCTTGTTATTATCCCACAAGCCACTAACACTCTGGTGACTTTTTTCAAATATTTCTCTCTTTACTGCAGTTTTAGTAACTTCTATTGACTTGCCCTCAAGTTCAAAGCTTCTTTTTCTTTACTCTTCAAATAGCTCTTCAGCCCATCCAAGCAAGTTTGTTTATTTTTTGTTTGTTTTTGTCTTTTTACTGCTGCGCCTGCAGCATACAGAAGTTCCCAGGCTAGGGGTCGAATCACGGCTGTAGCTGCTGGCCTATGGCACAGCAACCACAACACCAGATCCAATCAGTGTCTGTGACCTACACCACAGCCCACAGCAATGCTGGATCCCTAACCCACTGAGCAAGGCCAAGGATCAAACGCACATCCTCACGGATACTAGTCAGGTTCATTACCTCAGAGCAACTATGGGAACTCCAATGCATGCTCGATATCAGATGTTATCATGTTATAGAATCTGTATTTCATTCTAGTTTTAATTTTCTATACACTATTCATTTTAACTTAAACATTTCCCTATAATTTTTTAACATGGTTAAAATGTTTGTTTTAAAGATCTCTGTATGTTAGATTCAGTAACTGATTATACCTGGGTAGAGTTTTGCTTTTCTCCAGAATTCACTTCATCAATTCTTCCTTGGAGTCAATGTTGTTCATTAGCCCCACAGAAAAATCTTCATTTTTGGCCCAGTTTTTTTTTTTTTTCTTGCTTTTACAAAGGAATGGTTTTACTCTGAGTCCTTTAACAACCTAACCTAAAGTGAACATTCTCTATCCACATCCTTTCAAAATTTATTTCAAGTATGTCTCACTCTTCCATTATCATTCCATCAATTTTAGCTTCCTTCCTCATTGATTTCACCACCAAAGCTTTCTGATGCTCAAAAATACCTGCCATAGAACTAATACAGAATTACAATAAACAGATTTAATGGCAATGCTTCATGCTCTTAAAATAATTTCTCATGATTTTATCATTCATGTAAAATATTATATATTCTAATTGGTCTCAGGCATATCTCTAATTCCCTGTGATTCCTTGAGTTAATAAGGAGCTCAACTTCTATTCACATACACTTAGAAATTCTAGAACTTAATGGATACTCTTTCGATTAAATACTGTTTTTTTGGGGGGGGGGGCAGGGTGGTATTCTTTGTGGAATAGAGACTTTCAGAGAATAGCGTCTCCTCTATGGTCAAAGTATTCCATGCATAGGACAAAGACATTAGCCTGAATAAGGCTATCTGATGGTACAAAGAATCCTGGTGTGGGAGTATCTGTGTAGTAAGAGCACTCATCTAATTGCCTGTTCATTGAAGACAGTAGTCTGGTCACTAAGGCCATGACTGACCTTCTTAATCACCCCCTTCTTCATCACCATCTTTCTGCCCTCACCCTTACGCTATGAATGTTCTTTCTGGTCAAATCTTACCAGGTGGCATCCATGCTGAGATTAAGCTTATCTATGGTAACAGTCCAATAAAAATGTATATCAAATATACATGGCTATACGGAAAAACACAATGCAAAGAGAAAGAAAAAGAGCAGAGAAATACACAGTGTCAAGTTACATCTTGATAATTATCATGTTATGGAACTTACCCCAGTCTACTGAACAAACACTAAATGTCACGGACACTTTGTGGGCATTTACCTAACACAAGCTTTTTCTCCTGACTTGCAATTTTCCTGCTCTGAACATTTCTTTCAATAATCTAAGACCACTGCTTGGGTTTTTTAATGAGCAGAGAAAAAATTTTTTTAAATAATCCCAACTGGGAGATTGACTATTTCCAAATCTAAAGAAGGCTTTTTAACTCATTCCCCATGCCTTTTGTCCTTGCATGTTATGCATCTCATCACATTGAGCTTTACTGACACGAGTTGGCTGTGAAGCCTCTACTTACACTACTGACTTCTCAAAGATAGCAAGAGTCCTTCTCGAAAGTGAACTAGGTTGTTTAATACATACTTGCCCAGGTTTGAATTTGAAGATTTTTAGGTCATCAGTGTTCCTCAGAGTCTTGGGTTGAAGAAGGGCTAGTATTCAATTTTTGTTAAGCACTGAGACAGATTGGGAATGACACTCTGAACTCCCTAGCCACCTCATACTTGCCATCATTCTTATTTCTGGCATTAGCCTTTTTGAACAATCCCACTTTATGCAGCAGGTGGGCAGAAAAATAGAGAAAGAATATAAGAAGTATAAGATCATTGGAAGTTCCCTTTGTGGCTCAGCAGTAATGAGCCTGACTGATATCCATAAAGATGAGGGTTTGATCCCTTGCCTCACTCAGTGGGTTAAGGATATGGCATTGCTGTGAGCTGTGGTGTATATTGCAGATGCAGCTCAAAGCTGGGCGTTGCTGTGGCTGTGGTGTAGGCCGGCAGCTGCAGTTCCAATTCAACCCCTAGCCTGGGAACTTCCATATACCGTGGGTTCAGGCCTAAAAAGAAAAGAAGAAAAAAGCATAAGATCGTGAGGATAAAGAGTAGAAATAATGGAAGGGGAAAGGAACTAGAGACATGTCTATACTAGAGATACCATAAATGTTACTGCTCCAATCCATACTCACATATTCAAATACGGAAAGTCTAAAACTATGACTTAGTTCTTGGCCCATTCTCTCACACTAGCTGAGGAATTTCAAGAAGTAGCTCTAGACAATTAGATTGAACAACACCCTAAGCACACAAATAAAAACTTCCAAAGAATAAGCAAAAATGAAATAATTAACAGAAACATGCAGAGGGAGGAGACAGGAAGAGAATAATTTCCTAGCCTTAGAGTTGATAGTGTTATTCTTGACATTTTATAATTTTTGTGAAAGTAATTTGCTATCCACTATCTTTTATGAGCTACATTAGGAATATTAACAAACATGAGGTTTATGACTTGACCTGTGATTTGTCTATCTGTAGTCCCCCTAGATGCCACTTGGCTTATTATTTATGTCCATCGTTGAAGAATAAATTTTATCACTACTGATCTTTGCTTTATTCTGTGTTGTTTTCATCAAAGCTGTTTGAAAAAGGTGCAGCAAAGATAGCTCCTAGCAATAGATAAGCTATTTCCTCAGTTCTGTGGCCAGTGAGTCTTCATAATTGAAGACTGGAAAGCTAGCTATATTCAAACCAAGCTGTGATGGGTAACCTCTCCTCTAATACTCCCATAAAGAGATTAAGGATAGATATATTAGAAATCTGAATGCCAATTAAAGACATTTGTCTCAATTGTCTTTCTTAATCCAAGGCAAATTACGTGACGCTGTGACTTTGTGGTGTGTGTGTTTGTTTGTTTTGGATTTGGTGTGCGGTGGTGGGGAAATGCCTTGAATTCCCTAATGTCTTGAATTCCAACCATAAATTATCCATTTTTTGAAATACTTCTCCTTGACTCATTTAATATTTCAAAAATTCATCATCTATAGAATAGGCCATCAAATCAATAGTAATGGAAAAAGAAATAGAGAAAGAGAGACAGAAGAATGAGAGCTAGAGACAGGAAGACGGCCTTAGAGAACACTCAGCCTCAGAATGGAAATGGCCAGCTGGCACAAGAGAAACACGTCTTTTGTTTTATTATTCAAAGTCTCACTGTGGAGACTAACATGTGACTTTGTAAATGAATAATCTCTTCTTCACCCTTCCCTGCAGGTGAGTTTCAAGAGAAGGGTTTCTGCCTGTGTCATCCAATGTGGCCACATAGCTTATTCAGTGAAGAGTTCTCTTATTGCAGAGACTTCAAAATACTTCTTCTTCTACACATTGATATAACTTCTATGTGTCATATTCTCTTTTATTGAATATGTGTTCTCTACACCTTGCATGGTTCTTAATATTTTCACATGCAACTTGAAGATTTAGATTTAACTCTCACTGGAGGCAGTTCTTAGAAATCTGATATACAGGACAAATAAACCTTTGCATAGAAAAGAAACTCATGGACTTGGAAGACAGAATTGTGGTTGCCAAGGGGGAGGGGGAGGGAGTGGGGTGGACTGGGAATCTGGAGTTAATGCATGCAAACTATTACCTTTGGAATATATAAGCAATGACATCCTGCTATATAGCACTGGGAACTATATCTAGTCACTTATGATGGAGCAGGATGCAGGATAATGTGAGGAAAAGAATATGTATATGTGCATGTGACTGGGTCACTTTTCTGTACAGTAGGAAATTGAGAGAACACCGTAAACCAAATATAATGGGAAAAATAAAAATAATTTTTAAAAATATATAAGGTATATTTGATAGCTTGAAAAAAAGAAATATTATTGAGCCCTACTTATGGCTTAATCATGGGGCCATGCTCTGTGCTCCCCCCAGCATCTCTATTCTCTTGGTGAAGAGGCAACTGGAAATACTGTTACATTTTCTGAGCTCACTGTGTGTCAGGAAACTTTCTCAACTGACATACAATGTGTCCCCTCACCCTTCAACATGGTATGTGAGATCTATGCTTTACTCCCTTTTATAGCCGTTGAAAGATGCAGGAGTTAATTCTTTAAAAAAGAAAAAAGAAACAAGCTTTTTAAGTGTAAGAGTTGGGACTTGGAGCTAGCTTTGTCTGACTTCAAAATCAGACTTCTGAAGCATGAAATACTGATAGGCACAGAGCAGGTTACCAATTAACGTGTGCTGGTTGAATGAATGGCTCCATCAATCAATCAAACATTTTGAGAGTCTCCTAGCAAGAATGACCTTAGCAGCCTCTCTAGTCACATCATTGGCTCCACAACAAAGTTTCTCTTAACCAGCTGGTCATGTGAAAATTTCACAGCAGGAGGCTGTATGACATAGGTTTGCTCCCCCAGAAAATAGATTGCATAAATTATTCCAACTGGGCCATCATATGCTGGCAAATAGTTCCAATTTTGAAAAGCTCTTACTTCATTACTAATAGCCTGTCCTCATCTGGCATGTCCTGCAACTTCTCCTCTTGTCAGTCAATCCTGGACTACTTGCCACAAAGGTAACTCTTTTTGCTAGAGCATCCCGGTTATCAATAAGCTTGTTAATATATGTTCTGAGCTGTTAATAACAAACTTGTCAACCAGGAGACTGTGTATTTCCTCTTTTCCTATACTAAATACCACTAGTGCATGCTGAAATGTGTATATATTTTAAGTGTTAATTCAAGTCAGCTGATCTACCAGCTAAAGTCAAAATCTCAATGATTCTCACCAAAGCTCTCCTCCATATTATCTTCAATATTTCTCTTCATTTCAGAGTTTGCCTTTTCTATTAGGCATGTTTGCCTGTGAGAGATTATTAGTTACTCATTATTCAGGCGAGGCGGTTGAGATTTCTCTGTATAATCTAGAAATCTTAATGACAACCACTGCTTACCAAGCTCAGCCACACTTCCTGGCTATCCTGAAGAAAAAAGTCTGTATACTCTCTCTACTTCCTTCCCATGACGATTTCCTGCTCATTGTGTCTCATCCCCAGTGGTTCTCCAAAATACTTTCAAAGCTTTCCCCCCACAACGATGTAATTTTTACTTTATTTTACAAATGTTAACTAAGTACCAACATTGTACCAAGTATTCTTTAGTTGTAGAGACTGCAGTCTTTAACAAAATAGAAGCATATCCCTATCCTACAGGAGCTGATGTTTCAAGAAGAGAAAACTTGGAATAATGAGATAATAAAGTAAAATATGCATTCTATTAGATGGTGGGAAGTGACATAAATAATAAAACAGAAGGTGGGTAGGAGTGTAGGGGTACAGGAATAGATAATTTTTAATGTCTTTATTATAGTTTATTTACAACATTCTGTCAATTTCTGCTGTACAGCAAAGTGACCCAGTCATACATATAAGTATGTACAATTTTTTCTCACATTATCCTCCATCATGTTCCATCACTAGTGACTAGATATAGTTCCTGTGCTATACAGGAGGATCTCATTGCTGATCCACTTGCATCTACTAATCCCAAACTCAGTACGGTTGAGTAGACTTCTTTAAAAGGAAACACTTTAAGACACTGCTGATGGAGGAGAGCGAGCGAGCCTTGAGGCTTCCTAAGAAAAAGTATGATTCCTGGCAGAGACAATGACAACTTCATTCTCCTCAGACTTTTACATTGATATCTATGCTTTTTATCATACATTTAAACAAGTTCATTTTTGAAATACAAAATGGAATCTATTAAATATTTTATGCACATAATGTGAGATGACTATGACCGGAAAAAGGAAATTTATTTATCTGAGGATTTTATCTATTCCACCTTGAAAAACATGGTATTACAAAACATAGTCTACTCATATTTGAAACAATGACTCTCAAATTCTGCACTACCGATATTTGTGGGGGTGGGGGGCTCAAAGTGTAGCCCCTGCGTTAGCAATACGTTCAGCAGCATCCCGGACCTCTACCTACTAGATGCCAGTAGCATGCACCTCCACATTTATGGCAACAGCAAATGTCTACAGCTACTGTCAAATGTTTCCAGGGGAGTAAAAGCACCTACCCTCTCCATAAGGAATTACTGATTTAAAAGAGAATGGAGTTCCTGTTGTGGCTCATAAAGTTAAAGACCCAACATGGTGTTTGTGAGAATGCAAGTTCAATCCCTGGCCTCATTCAGTGGGTTAAGTATCTGGGGTTGCCATAAGCTGCAGCATAGGTTGCAGAGTGGCTCACATCTGGCATTGCAGAGGCCTGCAGCTGCAGTTCTGATTGAACCCCTAGCCCAGGAACTTCCATATGCCACAGGTGCAGCCAAAAAAAAAAAAATTTTTTTTTTATTTTTTTTTAAACTTAAAAGGGCAAGGATCTGCAGCCCTACAACTTCCGTTGTTAAGAATTCAGTGTACTCCAGTAAGATTCGAGCTTCACCCTTACAGGAAAAAATGTATAAACAGGCACCATCAGGAAGCTCTATGGTTTAGGGTGCCTTGAAAAGTCCTTAAGGGAAATCTTCCCCCCAAATAAGTGTTGCTGTTCCCATGTTTTCTCCTTGTCATCAAGACGAGTTTACACCCCAGGCCATGCAATATTATCATATTGGAGATAAAGTGAGGTGGGGGTGGGGTGTTCCTTTATGGTCTAAACTACAAAAAGGGATACTGAGAATGCAAGCAAGTTCTCAAGGAGTTTTTAAAAAATAAGTTAGTGAAAGGGGAGAGTTTGGAAATGGACTACCTTAAAATTGCCCATGTTACATATCCCACTTGTATTCTCTGATCTATTTCCCAATAGCTTTATTTTCATCCAAGGGTATTTCTTCAGTCATTTCAAAACACTGTTTCCACCACGTTTTCCAGATTCACTAACCCTTGACTCAAACTACACCGTAAAAGATTTTTAGGGACTAGATTCATCATATCCCACAGAGTTCTACATATATTCCCTGGATTACAAACTGCCTTCAGCTCCATTTCTACCCTCAGATAGCCTCTGAACTAGGATTTTTCAAAAATGTTCCTTCTTAGCTTAAGAATCCTTTTAAAATTGTCTCTCCAGTCTGTATCAGACATTTCTCAAATCTCTGGTTTTTCTCGAATTCACCAAGACTTAACATATTTGTTTTCCTTCCATCAGATCCTAGAATTCAGTTTTAGGCATGCATTTCAATTCAGTAAGCTTAGCTTCCCAGAGCCTCTCAAAATGGTACCCAGCACATAGCAGAATAATAGACCTGTCAAGTATCCCTTTGTGCAGGATACTAGTGCTGGAGAAGAGACTGTGTCAGTAGCCTCATTCCACAGCCCCATTTCCAGTCCTACATTCACTTCACTTACTTCCTCACCAGTAGGACCTGCCCCAGTTGTAACCCACTTTGGGGTCCTATTACACGTTTACTCAGCAGAGAAATTGCTCAACAAATTAATGCACAAAAATAAAAAGTGATAAGAGGGTGGGGGAAGAGAGTGTGAGGTGGAGAAAAGAGAGAGACACTGAAAATTTGAACCTCAAAAGAAGTCCAGTGGGACACAAGGTGAACCAAAGGCCTCTATAGTTCCATGTATTCCACTCAGTATTTCTGTGTAACATCCCATTGGGCACTGTCTAAAGGGTAACTTGTTCTGGGAAGTCCTGCCTCTCTGCATCAAACCAACCGAAGCACCTGTAGAAGAAGAGTTTCGGTCAATTCCCTTACAGTCTATCCTCTTCTGACGACCCCCCCAAACCTTTCTCTGCTTCAAGCCGGGAAGAGTCCCACAGTGGCACCTTCCTTTTTCACAGGCTCATTCTCCCCGTAATTTTCTTCTAGCTTTATCATCAATATCTAAACTTAAAGTCTCCATGGTCTTCGAATTACTCAAGCCATATACTTCAGAGATTTGAAAAAGTCCCTGCATCTTTCCAGGGTCCATGTTTGTGAGATTTGTACAGGAGTCTGCCTCACCCTCACGGGCCTCAGCAAGGACTTCTCTTCTGAGCCACTGTCTCTGTCCATCTCCCACTGTAACTTCCTAACTGCCCTGCTCGCGCTCTACTTTCCTTCATTCTAGACCTGAGGATGGTACTCCTGTGTTTTCGAGTCTGCCCTGGGATACCGAACAATTTTTCTCAGGTACTGTCTCAGACCTCCTGCCCTTGGTTTTGCTCATTTTGGTGACACTTTTATCCCATTCCCAGAAAACCTAAGGCCCTGCCAAAACTGCTGGCCAGGCAGATGCAGTCTCTTTAACCATATCCTCTTGTTTCACTGCACCCCCAAACACTAAAATGAAGAATTTTACATATATCTCTCTCCAATAAATCTTTCTCTTAATTACTTCTTGGAACATCAGGTAAGTTACAGGAGTCACAAGCTTCTCTCTCTGATGGTATTTACACTGTCTTGATTGTCTCACCTTTATCCCATCCTCAAAGTCTTAACAAGTTAGCCTGAAAAGGCTAAAACTCTGCCTCATGTTCCTTTATAGCCAGTGGGCTCATTCTCTGACTTATGACTTAACTATCATGAGTCGGAGAATTAGACCACTGACCACAAAGGAACGTGAGGCTGAGTTTTAGCTTTTTTGTCATGATATGACATACCTATCTCCCTTCTTAGATATATTATTTTTCATTTATTTCCCTAAACAGTCAATTTTAAACATTCTGGAAGGAATCAATGCCCATTTATAAATGTTTTCAACTCAAAAAATAGCTCTTTACTACATTTAAAACCTGTTCTTTGTCCTTTGCCAGGTTCTGCGTGAACGTCATGTGTGCTATGCTTGAAACACAGGCCTCAGGGATATATAGATCCATGTACCATCAGCAGACTGAGTTGCTTTTCAGTGCCCTGATGATCTGTGTACAAAACTGGCTACTAACCCCTCATGATGAAAGCATGAAAATTCAAGTCAGATGCCTCTTTTCATGACCCTTCTGTGTTACCCATGTGTTTTCTCTGGAATCTGACGTTTTGAGAATTGATTTATCCACATTTCTCTACTTCTGACGTCAATAAAGAAAGGTATTTGCAAACAATGGACCTCTTCACCTTCCCTGCTAAATATATCCTTCCTGTGGCAGCAGAAGTGGACTAAATAACTGATGGGGTATATGACTGAGTGTACAAGACTGGCTTCAGAGAACGGATCCAGGAAGGAAAAGAAGGAAGCCCCAGGGCAACAGAACAGGCCTCTAGTGAACCAAGTCACAGGCAAACAATTCACTTTGCCCTCTCCTCAGAGGCTTCTTCCTTCCTGTTTGTTTTATGTACTGGTCATATGCAACATCACTACTGGTTGCTACCTTTAAACTTACAGCCAGCAGTTCAAGTTCATCAAACACATTTACCGCAGCATTTGCAGAACAAGTAAAGCAAAATAGAGAATGAGCAAAATTAAGAGAACAGAGATTTTAGAGCCTACAGGGAGAATGATTATTCTCAACACTGTTGTAAACTCTCCTTTCATGCTCTAAATAGGGACAAAGGATCACAATTATGGACCCTTAGGACAACCTTCCATCATTCCCTGGAAGGTTACATCATTTATGAAAGCGCTTCTCTTCTGACCGTCACTACAATCAGTGAGGGGAGGCCAGGGAATGGACAGGAAACTAAGCTCTGTCACTTTCTCCTTCTTCCCAGGAAACTTCAGATTCCCACTAATGCTTCCTTCTAGACAACAGGTTCAGAATATGCTCAGCATCCTTCTGGTATCCTATTATATCTTTACTTACTAAACCTCTAGCAAAGATCCCACAGTGGGAAGGTTCTGAATATTTCATAGCACAGGGGAGAATTTAGGCTAAACTCTACTTAGGGACATCCATTACTTAAGGATAATCTGGTATGTGTTCAAAACTTAATCACTGGTGGAGAGCTTTTTATGCTTTCCTGTGTGCCTTACTGAACAGCAAATATTCAGAATTGGATACATGTCCCAAGCAAGTGCCTTTTATTCATATGTCCGTTTGTTCGCCATTCATACATATTTATTTACATTACTGTCTGGGAAAATCTTAGGCTATAATAAATGACTGGTTTTACAAATTATTGAATGATTATAAAATGGAATATCATGGCGTTATTTTTAAATTTTGTTTTTATGGTTTTTTTCAATTTTAAGAAGATGCAACTGACATAATATTGCACATGTTTTAAGGTGTACAATATGTTGGTTTAACACATTTATATATCACAACATGATAGTACTTCAGCATTAGCTAACACCTTCATCACATCATAAAACTCTTTCTTTTGTGTGAGGAGAAATTTTAAAACCAAGTCTAGTAGCAACTTTGAAGTATGTGATACAGTGTCATTGATTTTAAACACAATGGTATGTATTAGATCTCCAGAAGGTATTCATTTTCTTTTTTTGGAAGTGTGTTTTATTTTTCATTTTGCTTTTCTAGGGCCTCACCTGCGGCATGTGGAGGTTCCCAGGCTAGGGGTCATATCAGAGCCACAGCTGCTGGCCTACACCACAGCCACAGAAACACCAGATCTGAGCCATGTCTGCAACCTAAACCACAGCTCACAGCAATGCCAGATCCTTAACCCACTGAGCGAGGCCAGGGATCAAACCTGCAACCTCATGGTTCCTAGTCAGATTCATTTCTGCTGTGACATGATGGGAACTCCAGGTATTCATTTTCTAACTGGAAGTTTGTACCCTTTAAGTAACAACTCTCTAATTTTCCCACCTTCCAGCCTCCTAGTAACCACCATTCTACTCTCTGTTCCTATGGCGTTGGCTTTCTTAGATTTCACATATAAGTGATATCATTCAGTATTAGCCTTCCTCTGACCTACCTTATTTAGGATAATGCCCTCAAGATCTATCCATGTTGCCAAAATGTCAGGATTTCCTTCTTCATGGTTGACTAATACTCCATGATCCATATATATATGTGTGTGTGTGTATATATATATATATATATATATATATATATATATATATATCTTTATCCATTCATCTGTTGACAGTTTGTTTCCATATCTTAACTAATGTTATAATGAACATGGAAGTACAGATGTCTTTTTAAGATCCTACTTTCAATTCCTTTGTATATGTTCTCAGAAGTGGGATTGATGAATTGTATGGTAGTCCTATTTTTAATTTTTGGAGGAAACTCCATCTGTCTTTTCCATGGTGGCTGTACCAATTTGTATTATCACTAATAGCACACAAGGATTCCCTATTCTCCACATCCTAGACAGCATTGTTCGCTCTTGTTTTTTTATCATAGCCATTCAAACAAGTATGAGATGACATCTTTGATTTGCATTTTCCTGTTTGGTGATGTTGAGCACCTTTTTATGTAACTATTGGCCATTCATATGTTTCCTTTGGGGAAAAAATTCTATTAAATTACACTGTACTTCTTAAGTCAGATTTTTGTTTACCAGACAGATGTTTTGCAAATATTTTCTCCCATCTTGTAAGTAGCCTTTTCATTTTATTGATTGCTTCGTTTGCTGTGCAGAGCTTTTTAATTTCATTTAGTCCTGGAGATTGATATTTGCTTTTGATGTGTTTGCTCTTGGTGTCATATCCAAAAATACTGTTGTCAAGATTAATGTTAAAGATGTTTTTCCTACATTTTTTTTTCTAGGAGGTTTATAGTTTCAGTTCTAATGTTTAAGTCCTTAGTCCACTCCAAGTTAACTTATGGGTGTTTTAAGATAGAGATCCGATTTCATTTTTCTGCATGTGGTCATTCAGTTTTCCCATCATTTACTGATAAAAACATCCTTCTCCCTTGAATATTCTTGCCTCCCTTGTCAAATATTAGTTGATCCCATATGAAAGGGTTTATTTCTGTCCTCTCTACTTGGCTCCATTGGTTTATGTGTCTATTCTTATCATGTAGTCATTTTTTTAAAGAAAATGGGTCCTACAAATAAGTATTAATACACAATCATATCAGAAATTTTATCGTCAAGAAGCAAGGTGTGAAAATGTGTGTGTCTTGTGAATGTGTGCATATATACTTAAAGAGAAAACAGATATTATAATAGAATGAGTTAGGAAAGGGGGTAGACAAGGATATCAAGACCCTCGTATGCTCTCCTAAGGAGGCTATACTTGATCCTACAGTATATTATTGTGCATAAGAATTGAATAGCAGTGGGGGGAAAAACATAATTTAATTGTCCTTTCAGCATTCAAGTATTTTTCAATGCATGTAATACTCATACACACAATAAAGAAATTAAATTTAAAAGTACTGTGTCACGATTGGGTTTACATTCTGCTTTCTAAAAGGTATTGACTTTTAAAAACTTATGTATTAACAGTCTTTGAAATTAACAGCTGTCTACTATAAAAAATAATTAAATTGAGACTAGTACCTTTAATATGGGCATCCTTTACCCACTGTTTATTTTGTACATATGACCAAAAGCAATAATCTGTTTACAACTGACTGCAAGAAAAAAAAAAACAAGAGTCCCCCTCATGGTGCAGTGGAAATGAATCCTACTAGGAACCATGAGGTTGTGGGTTTAATTCCTGGCCTTGCTCACTGGGTTAAGGATCCCGCATTGCTGTGAGCTGTGGTGTAGGTCACAGATGCTGCTCGGATCTGATGTTGCTGTGGCTGTGGCGCAGGCTGGGAGCTGTAGCTCCGATTCAGCCCCTAGCCTGGGAACCTCCATATGCCACGTGTGCAGCCATAAAAAGCAAAAAGAAAAAGGCAAAAAAAAAGTATACATTAACATATCCTTTAATTCTTATCTTCTGTATTATATTTTTAGTCAGGAAGGGTCTCAATGTTCTCTAGACCACTACTTTAATTCCAGGTTTTTTTAATCTTAAAGTCAGGCATATATGCAACATTCTTATTATCCTTTTAACCACACAGAGATAATGATCCCTTCCAACTCTATCCAAACTCTTGCTGTGATTTAAGCTTTTTCTTATTCTGGGAAAAAAAATAGAACTAACCATCACCTTTGTAAAACTTTTCAAATAGTTGCAGTGGGTAAATGGTTAATATCTTTCTCATCTTTAAATTGATCTATACAAACTAATTTCATTTTTCCTTGTAAGAATCTAGCTGTTAGCCCTTTCAGTACTTTGGTCATTCTTTCTGATTTATTCAAATCTTTCATAAAAATCAATTATCATATTGCAAGGCTGGGTTTACTGTTTCACTCATATAAGAATCAAATCCAATTCTGTTGATGCTACAAATGTCAAGATGGTTTTAAATTATTTTGTGTTAGGGCCATATTATATAATCCCAACTCTGTGATGAGATCAATCAATATTTTTTATCCAATAAACGTCTATTGAAAGTCTACTATGTGTCAAACAATATAAATATAAAGTTCTATTAAGGAATATGAGAGCCACTGAAGAGCAATACAGAAGTACACCTGATGCCATAAGCAGGGAAATAAGAAAATGTCTCATTCTGTCATAGGTTGGAGAGAGAGTGGTAGAACAAATTCATAAGGAAAAATCACTTGGGTTAAAATTTGAAGGACAAAGAAAATATTAGCAAGGTAGATAAGAAAGAAAGACATTCAAAACAAAAGGCTTGCAAAATATAACAAGATGAACTTGAGTAGCCATAAAAAAACCAGTATGTATGGGGCTAGATACATTCTACAATATATGGTTGAAAGGAAGCCAGAGACTGTATGATTATGAATTGCTCAATGAAAACAGTAGGAATAGAGATGTGTTTATAAAATTATTTATGCAGCAAACTCAATGAGATTAGCTAATTATTTTTGCCTGAGATAGAAACACACACACACACACACACAGAAAGGCTAGATAATCTGTGTGTTCCTTAAAGTACCTTACAAAAGTATGATTGACACATGGAAAGCTGTGGATATTAAATAACTGAGCTTGATGAGTTTGGAAATAAGTATGTATCTGTGAAACAATTGCCACATCTATGCCATAAGCCTATCAGTCACCTCCAAAATTATTTTCTCACATTATTTATTACTAATTTTTTTTTTGGTAAGAACACACATGAAACCTACCATCTCAGCAAGATTTTTTTTTTTGGCTGCAGCCTCAGAATGAAGAAGTTCCCTGGCCAGGGATCAAAACTGCACCATGGCAGTGACCCAAGCCTCTGCAGTGATAATGTTAGATCCCTAACCTGCTGCATCACAAGAGAACCCCTAAGCAAACTTTTAAATATATAATACAGTATTGTTAAATATAGGTATTATGCTGTTCAGTAGATCTCTAGGAATTATGCATAACTGTATACGTTTTGACTAATACTCTCCCAATTCTCCCTTTACCTCTGGAAATCATCCTTTCACTCTGCCTCTATGAGCTTGAGCATTTAATTTAATTCATTAATTTTTTTTAATGTTCCATGGCATATGGAAGTTCCTAGGCCAGGGATTAAATGCAAGCCACAGCTGCTGCAACACTGATCTGTTAACCCACTGCAGCAGGTGTGGGGATTGAACTTTTGCCTCCACAGTGGCCTGAACAACTGCAGTCATATTCTTAACCACTGTGCCACAGTAGGAACTCCCATGTTTGGCTATTTTGGATTCCTCATGGAAATGATACAATTGGTGTAGCTACTGTGGAAGTACCCAATGAATTAATAAAGAAAATGTGATATACATGTACAACAGAATACTATTCAGTCTTTAAAAAGGGAAGTGTTATAATTTGTGATAACATGGACCAACCTGGAAGATATTACACAAAGTGAAATGAGCCAGAAAGAGCAGGACAAATGCGTATGGTTTAAAAACTACTGAATATCAGTGCTTAAATTTGAATGCCTATCTAGTTTAAAGCATACTTTATTGCTTGTAGCAATGCTGCCTCTGATCCTAACTGGATATGGAATAAATTGTCTCCTACCTTTTACTATAGTATTACTTTCAGGTTTATACTTCCTTAAGACCATTTTAAAAATACTTTGTCTTTACTGTACCATCTCAAATCATGTTCCATTACCTACAGAAAAAAGAAAAGTCCACCACAGAATAAGTTCACAGCCTGATATTGATGACTGTCCATGATCTGTCCAAAAAAAAAAAACAATGGAGTTCTCGTTGTGGTGCAGTGGTTAACGAATCCGACTAGGAACCATGAGGTTGTAGGTTCGATCCCTGGCCTTGCACAGTGGGTTAAGGATCCGACGTTGCCGTGAGCTGTGGTGTAGGTTGCAGACACAGCTCGGATCCTGCGTTGCTGTGGCTCTGGCGTAGGCCGGCAGCTACAGCTCCCATTAGACCCCTAGCCTGGGAACCTCCATATGCCACAGGAGTGGCCCAAGAAATGGCAAAAAGACAAAAAAAAAAATTACTGCTCATAATATACCTTTTTCATTGTTTACAGGATCAAATGTCTTTCTAGATAACCTGCTCTAAAAGTTGTTTTCCATTTCCCTGGGTTTTTTTTTTTTTTTTTATTAATGCAGTCCTTTCTACTTTGAATGTCCTGACTCTTATATATACTTATTAGAAATCCTCAGTCACTAAGGACTCAAACTCTAATGTGCCCATTTTGGTTAAACCTTATTTATTTTATTAAAGTATAGTTGATCTACAATGTTGTACCAATTTCTGCTGGACAGCTAAGTGACCCATTCATATATATATATATATATATATATATATATATATATATATATATATACACATTCCCTTTCTTATATTATCTTGCTTCATGGTCTATCACAAAAGACTAGATATATTTCCCTGTGTTGTATAGTAGTATCTCATTGCTTATCCACTCTAAATGTAATAGCATTAAACCTTTTTCACTGATTTTAAATGCAGACAAAACTTTCCTTGAAAAAGACACATGCATCTGCATGTTCACTGCAGCACTATTCACAATAGCCAAAACATGGAAACAACAGAAATGTCCATAGACAGATGATTGGATTAGGAAGATGTGGTATATATACACAATGAAATACTTCTCAGCCATAAAAAAGAACAAAATAATGTCATTTGAAGCAACATGGATGGAACTAGAGGCTCCCATCCTGAGTGAAGTCAGAAAGACAAAGACAAATACCATATGATATCATTTATACGTGGAATCTAATATATAGCACAAATGAACATTTCCACAGAAAAGAAAATCATGGACTTGGAGAATAGCCTTTTGGTTGCCAAGGTGGATGGGGGAGGGTGTGGGATGGATGGGGAGCTTGGAGTTAATAGATGCAAACTATTGCCTTTGGAATGGATTAGCAATGAGATCCTGCTGTGTAGCACTGGGAACTATGTCTAGTCACTCACGATGGAGCGTGATAATGAGAGAAAAAAGAAGATATACATATATGTGTAAGTGGGTCACCATGCTGTACAGTAGGATAAAAAATAATGTATTGGAGAAATTAAAAAAATACATAAAGTTATTTACTTTATGTGTTTGTATGTGTGCATTCATGTACATTGTATAACAAATGAAAATACAATGTTTTTTGAATGAATCATCTATTTTTTTGGCCTCCCCATGGCATACAAAAGTTCCCAGGCCAGGGATTGAACCCATGCCACAGCAATAACCAAAGCCACAGAAATGACAGTGCTGTATCCTTAACCTGCTGAGCTACCAAGAAACTCCCATGAGTAAACTCTATCTTTTAAACAAAATAATTATCTAATGTCCAGAACTTTATGAATCCCACTGCTTTTTTAAAATTTAGGAAATTATACTATAATGTATAAATTATACATTATAATAAATTATTTTTTCTTACATTGGTAATAGAACAAAACTTTATTCTGAAAGTATATACCCCCTAATCAGCTATCTATCAGAAAGTGATTCATAAATGACAGAAAAGCTATTCTTTCTTCATTTTAGAAGAATAAAATGGTTTCTTAATGTTGCAAAAATAGATAATAGTAACTTAAGAAAATACATATGTCAAACTTATTTTAGAAATAGACCAATACATTAGCAGAAAAATTGAAAATGCCCATTATTAATAATGCAGCTCTTTTTTATATTAATTGACAACTAACAGTTGCTATGGCTTCTACTATCTACATGGAAAATTATAATTTAATAGAAGTGATAAATTTTTGATGAATTTCATTATTAAGAGTAGCTTTTCCAGTTTGTGAGTATAACTGTAGTAGGTACAACCGGATGCTAACCCTCAAATGTTGGTGAAATCTTCTAAGCTATCTGAATCCCCAGATTTTCTGGATCTATCTCTCTCCAATGTGACTTGAATAAATATTGATTTTCCTAAGCCAGTTTTTCAGCTCGCTCTCTCTCTCTCTTTCCCAGCAATTCAATCTATGGAAAACCACGTGACCCTCTGGAGGGCTTCCAAGAGAGTTTCCTTCATGCTTAGAAAGACAAAAAAAAAATGTTCTTTCCAATCTTATCTATGAACTTTGGTGTAGGAGGATATGATATTTAGGGTACCATCTCTTGAGTATGAATATATTCATGCAATATACTGAATATAGCTAAGGAAAAGAATTATGAAGATAGCAGAGGAAAATATGGAATGCCAGTTCCAGAACTTGATGACTTGTTCAATCATTGATTTTGGATTCATCTATCTTTGGGACTTTTAAGTCATTTTCAGTTGGGCTTTCTGGTTTTTTTTTGTTTCTTTTGTTTTTTGTTTTAGTAGCAAAAGTTTCCTCCTTGACAACAGAACTTGTATGTAACATGAGTGTAGTACATTCGATTCTACACTGTAGTTTCCTCCAAACATAAAGGAAAAACAAAAGACAGAAAAAAATATTGGGAGGGGAGTGAGAGTAAAATGACAGAGTAGGGAATTCTGCCTGTCATTTCCTTTCATAAGCTATGGGCTGGAATTGATATGCAATGAGAGATACGAATCCATTTTTCTTTCCATTGGTCTCAGAGTGCTTGTGTCAGTCTTACTATGAGCAGCCAGTTCTGCTGAGTGTGATTTTAATGTCTGATGCATATTTTTTTCATGCTTCAAGTCCCTTAAATGTAAATTAACCACTTCATTTGGTGCTTTTGAAATAGAATAGCATTCTCCAACACTGGAGGAAAACCTGGCTTCCCTGGACTTAACTGAAAAAGAGCAATTTCCTCTTCTACTTGGGCAAGAGTTCTGATTGGTGTTGAGTCTGATTTGACAATACATTCCTCTGTGTTAGACTACCCGCAAATCTTTTCATCATGTTTAGAGGATTGTTGACAGCAGTAGAGTCATCATTGTTACTCAATTCTTGAGAACCGCAATAAGACAGGCACTGTGCTAACTGCTTAGATTATTCAAGTTTCACAGCCATCCTAGGAGGTGTGGTTAGTAACCCAGCTTGCAAATGGAGTGACCAGCAAAATTGAAGTACCTAAGTTTCAGAGAGATTAGCTAATTTGTCCAGGTGTATATAATTACTAAGTAGTTAGCTATAACAAGCTTATCATTTACTTTCCTCAATAGTTAGGAAAAAACGTTGCAGTAAGAAAGTCAACCAGTCATTGACATTCAGATAAGACTGTTTTCTAATGGTGCAACTTGTTGTCTTTCAGTTTATAGGAATTAGGGAGACACTAAAATGATTTTATGTTATCCTGAAATGAGGGAGCCAAAGCGAGAAATATATTCTAATGTTGTGTTATTGGTGTCATTTCCTTAAACCTAATATTTCATGGACTGTTTTGCAATAATACACTTAACCTGTCCATTATTATAAATTATAAAGGCAAAAAAGGTACAGGTGCAAAATAGGCATTGAAAAGACAAATGGCAACTTTTCTGAATGTGTGTATATGTGTATGTTTGTGTGTATATATAAATCTCCTGTTAACATTTAAAATATTTTAGATGATTACTACAGATCCCAATATTTTCCAGTACAAAACAAAATTTTACATAAACATACAATGACATCTTGCCTTTCCTAGGTTGTACCTACAAGAAACCAACATATTGACTGCATTTTGGCAGATTTTTTTTTTTCTTTTAGGTGTCTCAAATGGCACAATCAATCAAATTGACTATACAATGATCCAGAATAGCCATTAAGAAACAACCTTGAGGTCAATGCTTTGGCCTTTATGAAACTTTAAAGATTGGCTTCCCTAAGGATCAATTTCTGACCTTACACTTTACCTTGAAAGTCGATACCCTGAGGCACTCTATCAATGTAAAATTTCATTGAGGTCTTTCACTTTCCTAAGAGTCATATGCAATGTCATTTATCATTTTCTTTCAGTGGAAAAATACCTTGCTCCCAACAGCCTCAAAATCTATGAGAATTAATTCTACCATAACTCTGTTTTAAAAAACTGAATAAAAGATATGCATTTATAGTTGTTAAAATAAAGAGCTATGTGGCAGCTCTCCCTTAGCTAATATAGTTCATATGCACCATTCATATCAGGCAAAAATAAATTATATTAGAATTGAAGAGTAACACTAGAACACAAGCAAATGCATAACACTCAAGTACAACTGGGGAAACTGGTTACTCAATCATCTTTCAAAGTGTAGTAAGTACATGACCTTGCCATAGAAAGGGCATCCTCCTCCATGCTATAATGACTGCTTACAGAAAACTGAGTTTGCAATAACAGAAACTATGAACAGTCCCAAAAGAAACTAGTTAGAAAGGACTCTGGTAAATTACAGAATTCAGAGAAAATCTAGGAAATCAACCTGGGTCAGGATCCAAATAGAACTAGGAAAAAAATCAGTCTGCTACCATGGAGTAATTACCATGCCACAGTGGTCAGCTTCAGACACAGTATCAGACAATACTCTCCGGAGTTTAAAACGCACATGTGGACATTCCCCTCAGCTATAGCCATAGTTAAAAATCACAAGCTAGATTGCCCATTGTGCCACAGTGGGTTAAGGAGTCAGAATTGCCACAGCTGTGGTATAGGTCACAGCTGCAGCTCAGATTTGATCCCTGGCCTGGGAACTTCCATATGCTGTGGGTGTGGCCATAAAAAACAAAATCATAATCTGACTCTGGAACTTTGTTTCATCTCCTCAAGAATTAAAGTATAGGACATATGAATCTCATTCACTAAGTCTGTATTATGCAACAGTTTATAAATCATAAAGAAAGGAAAAGAAATATATAAGACATCCCCTTGTATCTTAGAGCAGAAGGGACTAGCAAGATTACTCAGGTTCGCAAAAGCTGAAATTGAGATTAGTTAGTGGTAAAGATACACCCTGTACAGTTTTTTCCAAAATAAGTTACATCCTTGTAAACTTCTACATGTTATTTCCAAAATAAATTAAAGTGGAATGGTTCAAATCAAGAACAGATATTTTCCACAAACACCCAGAGTAAAGATTCTATTTGAGCTGGGAGATAATAAAAGGTTATAATTAAATGGTATTAGATATAAATGCTGAAACACTTTAATACAAATATTAAATTAAAAACTAGATCAGTCTTAAAATATTTTAAAGATACAGACATTGACAGAACAATGTAAATCAACTATAATAGAAAAAATTAAAACCTAAAAAAATACTTTTAAGAAATAGAGGACACTTTTCAACCTATTCTATGAGGTGAGTATATACTCCTTACCAAAATATTATGAAGATATTAAAAGAAAAAAATGGAATCTAAAATTTCTTGAGTATAATCACAAAAGATGATTAATAAAATACTAACAAATTTAGCCCAACAATACTTTAAAAAGTATTTATATCATTTCCAGTTAGATCTCGTCTTAGGAATACAAGGTTAGTTTAATATTCAAAAAACAAAGTAATTTATGGCATTAATAGAGTAAAGAAAAAAAACTATGTGCTGACCTCAACAGATACATAAAACACATTTGACAAATTCAATGTGCCACGTAAGCTTACGAAGAAAATTCAGCAAACTAAGATAAAAGAGAATCTCCTCTAATAAAGGTCAGCAACAAAACACCAACAACTAATACAGATTTAATGGTGAAACATTGACACTTCCCAAGATCAAAATCAAGTTGAGGATATCAGTTACTTAATTCTATTTAACATTGTATTAGAAGATAATTAAATGAAAGGCATAGAGATTAAAAGGAGTCAAACTGTGCCAATTAGCAGATGACGCTGTATAAAAGGAAATGCTATTCAAACTACAAAAATATATGCTAGATATAATTAGCCCAATATTCAGAAAAATCAATTGTTCTTCTATAATCTTAAAAATTAAGATAACCACTCTCCCCAAATTGACCTGAACTAGATAGTTCCCATGAAGAGCACAGCAGAATGTGCTATGGAAATCAAAAAATTTATACTAAACTTTATATAGGAATATAAAAATCTAAAGTTGCCATAGTCCTTGGGGGAGACTGTGTAGCCCTGAGTGAGCACAATGAAGCCAGAAACCCTGCAGCTGCTTGTGAGCTCAGATCAAGCCCTGTCCCCTGTCACTGGCCTGCACCACTGCCCTCACCTGCAGCTACCCCCTATAGCTCTGCATCTACTTCATCCTCACCCCGACTCTTCAGAAAAAATCCCCATCACCAGCTTCTATTGCTCTGTGCTTATGATGGCCCAGTATCCATGGCAGTGCAAACCAACAGGGCACCCCAAAGCTGCCAATGCTCCTGCAGTTGGCTTCAACCCTTGCTGCCTGCTCTGACCCTGCCACTATGTGAGTATATGTCTGTAACAAGTACCTGTCACCACACAATTTTGTTAATGCACAATTTTAAAGTTTATGTGATACATATGTACATGAACTATTAAACTTTGAAGTGATTATGTTCAAAAATATGCTAAATAAAATGGACTCCATATATAACTACGCAAAAAAACAGATGACAATTTTACACATTTTAGTGGTTTTTTTGTTTGTTTGTTTGCTTTTTAGGGCCACACCTGTGGCATATGGAGGTTCCCAGGCTAGGGGTCTAATTGGAGCTGCAGCTGCTGGCCTATGCCACAGCCACAGCCATGCAGGATCCTTATGCATGAGCACATTTCTTTGGAGTAAGCGGGGCTGCTTTTCCTCTCCAGAGACAAGCAAGTGCATTGAAGGCATCAATTAGAAAGTGTCTTTCAATGGACAAGTGATAAAGAAAAATTGTATGTATTTACACACACACAAATATATATACATACATACTGTGGAATACTATTTAGCTCTAAGAAAGAACAAAAACCTGCTGTTTGTAATAACATGTGTAAAACTACAAGACATTATGCTGTGTGAAATTAGCAAGATACGAAAAGGGAAACAGCGCATGATCTTCCTTACATGTCTAATCTGAATTAGGCAAACTCGTGGAACCAAAGAATGCAATGATGGTTGCCAGTATTTACAGAGGAGGAAAAAATGGGGTGATGTTGGTGAAAGGATACAAATGTTTAGTTATGCAAATACTAAAGTTCTAATATACAGCACAGTAATAATAGTGATATTGTATTGTGTATTTGAAACTGGTGAAGCTAGATCTCAAATCTCAACATGCACACACACACACACAATACCAACTATGTAGAGGTGATAGATATGTTGATTAGCTTGATTGTGGTGATCCTTTTACACTATATACATATATCATAACATCAAGTTTTACATCTTAAGAACAGACCATATCTCAAGAAAGCTATTTTTTTCAAATGTACATATCTGAACCACCCTATTTCTACTAGGTTGGAAACTAATGAACATACTTCCTGTACATTTTCCAAAACTCTTGACCAATGTAGCACCTGATTTTACTGGCGCATGGAGGAGGGTAGCCTGGAGAAAGGTGAACCATCCCACACTTCTACCATGTGGCCTTGTTTACAAGTAAGTGACTGGGCAAGTGTGCCCCCACAGGGCTACAGGATTTTCGAAGTTCTAGTCTGCCATAAAGGAATTTTTCTGACAGGGGATCAAGTAAATGAAGAAGGTTCCATAAGCAGCCTATAGACCCTATTCTTGGATAATGTATCAAAGAGAAAGAAAACTCAGGGTCATCAGAAGAACATACAAACATGATCCATGAAAGAGACAACACTTAGTTTCCCTGTACAAAAAGGGAGTGGAAATGACCAGAGAGGGTGTGACAGTTTGCCGGAGAAGGCAGTGTTTCCCAGTCAGATGCATAGACTTATCTTTTATTTCCCCTGCCAATCTTGGCTGTTACACAACCAGAGAAGTTTCTTCTGGAAGAGCTAGAATTAAGTCAAGCAGTTCTGGGAAAATAGGAACAAAAGAGATTTAAATTAAAGTAAGATATTAACGTTTCCAAGTGAACAGGACTGATTCTCAGTAAGAATTAAACTGGTAGTCCAAATAGCAAAAAATTAATGAAAAATTATGCAATCAAGTGGGTATAGTATTTAACATCTGTTTATTCAGTGGGAATCAGGGGTTCCAAATAGCCTAATTAGGCACAGTAATTTTTTTTTAAATGTATTCTGTTAAGAGTTGAAATACAAAAAAAATTTACTTCCTACACGTTAGCTTATTCTGACAAGACAATGATTACATCTGAATGAGTACAGGAATTGGAATTCAAATCCCAGTTCTGACACTAATTATGTATTTTTGGGTAGCTCACTTAATTGCCCCAAATCTGTTTATAAGAAAGGATATAAAAATATTTATCTAATTCATAGGATTATTTTGGAGATTAAATTAAGATACTGAATGAAAAAACACCATATAAACTGCAATACAATTCAACAGAACTAATAGAAATGGAGAAGAGATTTGGAAACTGTGTCATGTGTATCTAATTCCATAGTATAAATGTTGTGCTCTTTGCTTTAATGAGTTTTACCTCAGCTTTTCACAACATTTGAAAATTTCCAGCAAATCAAGAGCTTAATGCATACTTTGATACAAGTTTATTTTACAAAGGAGACAGTTTATGCAATACTCTGAAAGAAAAGACAAGAGAAGATTGAATTATGAAGGCCAAGGTTATCCCATGTTTACTGTTTACATTTATTCATACATTTTACCCAAAATTAATCTGGGTCTAGTTTGTGTCAGTCATTAATCTAAGTGCTCTTGTCTTATCATTTAGAAGTGATCTTGATTAATTGTTCAAGGAAAGGATAAAATCAGTTTCAGAGAAAGAAAAAAATGTAGGCAAATAGCACATATATAACATATCTAATTTGGTTATAATATATATATAATGCATATATATATATAATGCATATATATATAACTAAGTATATTCATATTTCTGAAAGTTTAAGAAATTTTGGGTTTCATAAAGAAAAATAATAGAAAAGCATATAGAGAATGTTATGTGGTGAAGATAAATCTGGGGACTTTCGATGAGGTGGCCAAGAAAACGTTTCCGAGAAAGTGATACTTAAGTACAAACCTGAGTGAAGTGAGAATCCTTGTGATTAACCAGTAGAAGAGTTTCCCTGTCAGAGGAGGAGAAAAGCAAAGGAACAGTCCCTGGGATACAGTGGAAGGATTTGAGGGATGGTCAGAAAAGAAAGTGAGTCAAAGTTTTTTTAAGAGAACCATATGCAGGGGCCATATTGTGCAGGCCTAAACTATGCTTGGAAGATAATACAAATTTAATTATTCAAAGATAACTCCATTTCTGGGATCAAGATGGTGGAGAAGTAGGATGTAGAGCTCTCCTCCCACAAACACATAAAAGAAAAATCTACTCATAGAATGACTCATATAGAACATCTACTGAATGCTGGCAGAAGACCTCAGACCTCCAAAAAGGGCAAGAAAACCGCTACATAACTCGACAGAACAAAAGTGAAAACAAGAGAGAGAGAGGAGAGAAAAAAAGGAATCAGGATAGGACCAGCACTCCTGAGAGGGAGCTGTGAATGAAAAAAGGACTCCACACCCTAGAAGGACACCTAAATAACAGGGGGATCATCTGGGAAGAAGGGAGACCCTCAAAGCCTCAGAGAAAAGTGCAGCAGCCATACTGAGGAGGGCAAAGCAGAAAGAGAGAGGCACACATGACTGGTACCACCACCCTGTGCACCACAGCCTGAGAAATTTGGGCAAGAACTGAGTGCTAAGATTTGGGCTTTGGAGGTCAGTGCCAGGTAGAGGACTACAGTTAGCTGTGTGGAAATAGCCTGAGGAGGATGGGGGCAGTGTCCACAGCCAAGGGAACACAGGAGGAGGCCTAGGCCTGCCATAGTAGGGAGGCACCATTGCTTGGGTGTGTGAGAAGAGGTGAGGTGGAACTTCCATAGGAACAACATTCTCAGACAGCAGTGAGCATCTTGTGCAACAAGATGTGGGTGGGTGAAAACTCCCACAGCCATCTAGGACCCCAAAGGTGGGTGCAGCTTGCCACTACTGAGGGTCCCATGACCAAGTACCACTTGCTGCTTCAGTCACTCCAGAGGTTGCCACCACAAAGGGCCCTGCATCCTTGCACCACCCATTGCCCCCAACTCCTTGAGAATACACACTCTCCACTGTTCCCACTGCTAAGGGCCTCAGGTGCCACACCCATCTCCCTAGGGATCACTGCCACTGCAGAAAGCCCTGCAATCAGGTGGAGCCTACAGCCCCACCATCCTATGGGTTGCCACCACTGCCAAGGGCCTAGTGACAAGGCACTACCTGAAAGTGCCACACATTTCCCCTACCTCCCTGGAGGCACATATATGCCATGTACTTGCACACCCCTTATCAAGAGGACAGTGGCCTTTACACACTGAAGAAAGAGGCAACAAGAATCCAAACCAAAAGCAAACCAAAAAATAGTAAACTCACACAAGCTAACCAGGGACAATCCCACATATAAATAGCCCTCCAAGACTACAGTAGATAGCTATTTTTCTTAAACTTACAGAGTAAGAAAAATATAAGCAAAAGAAGAAGCATGGGAACCATTCCCAGTAAAAACAATAGGCGAATTCCCCTGAAGGAGCAAACAATGAAACAAACCTCTTGCCATCTAAGAGACACAAAGTTCAAAAAGGAGATAATAAAAATATTGAAGGAATTAAGAATGGCCATTGACAGTAATGCAGATCACTTTAAAAATAAACTACAAACTATAAGGAGAAGCCAAGAAAATTAGAAAATTCATTTGCTGAGACAAAAGCTGAGCTAAAGGCAATGAACAGCAGAATAATGCAGAGTAATGAATCTGGCTTGGAGGACAGAATAATGGAAATGATCAGGAGAGCAGACACAGCCAAAAAAAATAGTATTAGATATCTGTGGGATAATATAAAGCATCCCAATCTACAAATAGGGATCCTAGAAGGAGAAGAAAGAAAACAGAGTATTGAAAATGTATTTGAAGAAATTATGGCTGAAAATTTCCCAAATCCAAAGAAGGAAATAGATATCCAGATACAGGAACTACAGAGGGTTCCCAACAAGAAGAAACCAAATAGAGCTACACCAAAACATATTATAATAAAAATGGAAAAAGTTAAATAGAAGGAGAGGATTCTAAAGGTAGCATGAGAAAAACAGAGTAAATTATGAGGGAACCTCTGTAAGGCTAACAGCTGATTTCTCTATAGAAACACTGCAGGACATTAAGGAGTGGAGGATATATTCAAACTTCTAAAAGGGAAAATTTTTCAGCCTAGAATACTCTATCCAGCAAGATGATCATTTAAAATAGAAGGATAAACAAAGAATTTCTCAGGCAAAGAAAACTAAGTATAGAGCAAGCCTAAACCTATCCTAAAAGAAACAGTGAAAGTTCTCCTCTAAATAGGAAAAGAGTAAGAAGATACAGGATGGAGAGATCAAAATGAGAAAATAGTAACTCAAAGAACCAGTATAAATATCAAAAAAACTATTTGTGAAAGTAATGATAAACACATGGAACAGCAAAAGGATAAATATTAAGATATAGAAAAGGACAGCAAAATCATAAAATGTGGGGAAAAAGTAAGAAAATCTTGACCCTTTTGTTTAGAATATGTTTGAGCCTATATGACTAAACAGTCTAAAGCAAGCAGATATGGGAAGGGGTTAAGATACTTGAAAAACAGGGAAATACAAACCAAAAACAATAGATTCATAAAACCTAAAAGAAAAGGATACAAGCATAAAGTGAAAGGAAATCATCCAACAAAAAGAAGAAAAAAGAAGAAACAAAGGAGAAACATAGAATCACCTGTAAAATAAGGTTTAAAATGTCACTAAATACCTATCTACTAATAATTACATTAAATGTCAATGGGCTAAATGTGTCAATCAGAAGACATAGAGTGGTGGATTGGATTAAAAAAAAGCCTAAAATATACTGCAAACTAGAGACCTGCCTTAGGGCAGAGGACACACATAAATTTGAAGTGAGGGGATAGAAGAAAGATATTTCATGCAAATGGAAATGGAAAGTGAGAGTTACAAAAATTATCAGACAAAATAGACTTTAAAACAAAGCCATAAATAAAGGAAACTACTTAATGATAAAAGGATTAATTCAAGAAGTTATTACACTCATCAATATATATGTCCCTATTATAGGAGTACCCAAATATATAAAACCAGTGCTAATAGTCATAAAGGGAGAAATTGATGGGAATACAAAAATATTAGGAGAATTTAATGCCCCACTCACATCTATGGACAGATCTTCTAGAGAGAAAAATCAATAAGGCAATGGAGATCTTAAATGACAATAGAAAAGTTAGACTTAGTTGATATTTTCAGGACATTACATAACCCCCCCCCCAAAAAAAAGAACATACTTTCTTTTCAAGTGCACATGGAACATTCTCTAGGATTGACCAAATACAGGGCACAAAACTAACCTTAACACATTTAAGAGTATAGATGTTATTTCAGGCATTGTCTCTGACCACAATGACATGAAACTGGGAATCATACACAGGAAAAGAAATTTTAAAAACCTGACCACGTGGAGACAAAACAGCATGCTACTAAAAAACCAGTAGGTCAAAAAGACAATCAAAAGGAAATTTAAAAATACCTTGAGACAAACAACAATGAAAACACAACTAAACAAAGTCCATGGGAAGCAACAAAAGCAGTTCTTAGAGGGAAATTCAGAGAGACACAGGCCTTCTCAAAAAAGATGAAAAATCTCAAATCAACCACCTAACCTAACCACCTTAATAATTAGAAAAAGAAAGAAAAAACAAAACAAATTCAGAAGGTGGAAGTAAGTAATAAAGATCATAGAGTAAATAAAATAGATAGGTAAAAACAACAGGGGAAAAAAATCAATAAAACCAAGAGCTGGTCCTTTGAAAGTGTAAACAAAATCGATAAAGCTCTGGCCAGGCTCACCAGTTAAGAAAAGAGAATGAACCCAAATAAACACTATAAGAAATGAAAAAGGAGAAATCTCAATGGATATTGCAGGTATTAAAAAAATGAACAATTATATTCCAACCAAGTGGATAACCTAGAAGAAATGTACAACTTTCAAGAAATACACAGCCCACAAAAATTGAATCAAGAAGAAACTAATAAGCTGAACGTACGGATCACTATATTTGAAATTGAAAATGTGAAAACAAAGAAACAACAACAAAAAAAACCCTACAAAAGTCCAGGACCAGATGGCTTCACAGGTGAATTCTACCAAATATGCAAAGTAAAACTCATACCAATCTTTCTTAAAATCTTCCAAAAGACTGAAGAAGAAACACTCCCAAAGACATTTTCAAAGCCATCATCACCTTAATACCAAAATTAGACAAAGATATTACCAAAAAAAAATTATAGGACAAATTTTTGATGAATGTAGATTCACAATTCTCAACAAAATTTTAGAAAACCAAATTCAATAATACTTCAAAAAGATCATACAACACAACCAAGTGGGATTCATCCCATGTATACAAGGATGGTTCAAAACATGCAAAAATCAATCAATGTAATATACATATTAAAAGAAGAAAAGTCAAAACCACATGATCATTTCAAAAATGCAGAAACAGCTTTCAAGAAAATTCAACATCCATTATCATAAAAACTTTTACCAAAGTGGGTATAGAGGGGAAATATCTCAACAAAATTAAAGCCATTTATGACAAACCCACAGACAATATAATTTCAACAGAGAAATGCTGAAAGCCTTTCCTCTAAAATAAGCAATGAGATAAAGATGCCAACTCTCACCACTTTTACTGCAACACAGTTTTGGACATCCTAGCCATATCAATCAGACAAAAATAAAGAAATAAAAGATACCCAAATTAGAAGAGAAGAGGTAATCATGTAGATGACATGATACTATATACAGAAAACCCTAGTCTCCACACAAAAACTGCTCAAACTGATAAGCAAATTCAGCTAAGTAGCAGATAAGAAGATTAACATTCAGAAATCAGATGCATTTCTATATACTAACAATATTAGAAAAGCAATTAAAAAACGATAGCTTTTAAAATTGCACCAAAAAAATAAATAAAATACCTAGGAATAAACCTGACCAAGGAGTTGAAAGACTTAAATGCTGAGAACTATAAAATATTAATCAAGGAAATTAAAAAGGATTTAAAGAAATGGAAAGATATTCCATGTTCCTGGAATGGAATAATTAATATTGTTAAATTGGCCATACTATTCAAAACAATCTATAGTTTTAATGTGATCCCTAACAAATTAACCATAACATTTTGTGTAGAGCTAGAATAATCCAAAAATTGCCAAAGCAGTGCTGAGGGGGAACAAAAAATTAGAAGGCAAACTCTCCCAGATTTCAGACAATACTGTGAAGCTGCAGTAGTCAAGACAGTGTGGTACTGGCACCAAAACAGACATACAGACCTATGGAACAGAATAGAGAACCCAGAAATAAACCCAGACTCCTATGGTCAATTAATCTTCGACAAAGGAAGCCAGACCATAAAAAGAGAAAAAGTCTATTCAGCAAGCATGGCTGGGAAACCTGGATAGCTGCATGTAAATCAATGAAACTGGAACACCTCCTACACCATGCACAAAAATAAACTCAAAATTGCTTAAAGACTTAAACGTAAGACAAGACACCATCAAACTTCTAGAAGAGAACATAGACAAAACATTTTCTGATAGCAGCAATACAAATGTTTTCTTATATCAGACTCCTAAGACAACAGAAATAAAAGCAAAAATAAACCAGTGGGACCTAATCAAAATGACAAACCTTTTGCACCGCAAAGGAAAGCATTAAAAAAAAAAAAAAAAGACAATGGAATAGGAGAAAGTGGTTTCAAAGGATGCAACTGACAAGACTTAATCTCCAAAATACACAAACAACGTATACAACTCAATAGTAAAAAAACCAACAACCCAATGGAAAATGGGCAAAAGACCTGAATAGACATTTGTCTAAAGAAAATATATAGATGGCCAACAAGCACATGAAAAAATGTTCAACATCACTCATTATTAGAGAAATGCAAATCAAAACTACTATGAGGTACCACCTCACACTGGTTAGAATGGCCATCATTAATAAGGCCACAAATAACAAATGCTGGAGAGGGTGTAGAGAAAAGGGTACCTTCCTACACTGTTGGTGGGAATGTAAATTGATTGGTACAACCACAGGGGGAAAACAGTATGGAGGTACCTCAGAAAAAGCTCCAAACCTGGATGACTTGAGAGTATTTTCCCAACCACTTAAGAAAGAAGACCAAGTTATAATCTTTTACTCTGGAAAATAAAAAGGGAAAACTCTGATGACATGTACACTAAAGTATTTATGGTGGAGAATGCTGTTGACTGCAACTTAAGTCAAATATGCCTTAAATAAAAGATGAACAGAGATTAATGTAGAGATAGATATGTGATAAAGCAAAGATAATGAGACTAATTGCAGAATCTAGATTGTATGTACACATGATTTCACTGCACAACTCTTTCGAATTTTCTTTGTGCTTGAATATTTTCTTAAGAAAATGTTGAAAAACAAAAAGGCAAAAATTAGAGACTGTCAATGTTGTCACCACATAGATGGAATTTTGCCACAAAGAAGTCTTGAATAGGCGACAGAAGATAGTTTTAGAAACAGGCTTTGGATGATAATATGGATAGGGCATTAATAACAGTCAATGAAATTCAATACATTACAGAACAATGTAAATATGTAATTATCGTATTAAATGTAAAAAAAAATCATTTGATAAATTTGAAGAATTCCTTTAGTTCCCATCGTGGCTCAGCAGTCAACAAACCCGACTAGTATCCATGGGGACGTGGGTTTGATCCCTGGCCTTGCTCAGTGGGTTCAGGATCCAGCATTGCTGTGAGCTGTGGTGTAGGTCACAGACATGACTCAGATCTGGTGTTGCTGTGGCAGAGGCCAATGGCTACAGTTCTGATTCGACCCTTATCCTGGGAACATTCATATGCCACTGGTGGGACCCTAAGACAAAAAGCCAAAAATAAATTTTGAATAATCCCTCATGATTAAAACTCTTAGCAAATAAGGGAACTACATCAACTACCTCAATTCCAACAGATATACAGAATATTTATTGCTAACAACCTACTTGATGAAATATTGAATGTTCTTCTCTGAGGTTAGGAATAAGATAAGGATAATCCAGTATGATTTGTTTTCTAGTCACCATTGTACCAGAAGACCTGGCTAGTACATTAGGGTATGTACATATATATATATATATTCTTTCTTTAACTATGATTCAGCTACTTCTTTTCCAGTAAAAGAAAAATATTAATTATATTTAGTTTATAATAAACGCAATCATATACAAATACGTCAACTTCAGCTGTGCATTCTTTGAAATTTAGAAGAAAAAAAAAACCTTATACTTAAATCATTTACATTTGACCAGTGTAAAAAGTCTAAAAATACAATTTTTCTTTTCTCCATCTTTACCCATGTTTACAATACAGTAATACCTTATGATCACTTTACTAGATACCTAAATCTGGTTATTTATCATTAATTTAGTAAGAAATTGATATCACTTATAAGCCAGCACCAAGTAGATGTTTAAATAGCTAACAATTTTACTCATAATCACAAAGTTGAAAGCTATCTCCCTAAATTATTCTCTTTCCTGGCAAACCACATGGTATTAAAAAAACAAATCATGAAGTCATCTTAACTTCCATGAGGCTTCACAGATTAAGACCAAGTTAACTCAGAATCCAGTCCTTATTCAAGATGATAATACTTAGCCTTCCTATGGCTATGAGCTGTGGAAATTTGACATATACCAACTATAAAAGTACCTCCTGGAATGCAGCCAAGGATGCTACAGCCTAGAAGGGATGCTTGTTATAAATGTCTGTTGACAATTTAAAGAAGTCATTGTCTGTATGAGATACTAGCAACTGCTGATTAGTGGTTCAGCTCCTAGGTGCTGTAAGCAGACATCATACAAACACATGCTGGAGACCAATAAAATAGCTTTCTAAAATTACACATTTAGAGGATCCTAGAAATCAATCCTTTTTTTTTTTTTTTTTTTGCCACAGCCATGGCATACAGAAGTTCCCAGGCTAGGGGGCAAATCGGGGTTGCAGCTGCCAGTCTATGCCATAGCCACAGCCATGCCAGATCCCAGTCACATCTGTGACCTACACCACAGCACAGGGCAAAGGCAGATCCTTAACCCAGGGATCGAACCCATGTTCTCATGGATACTAGTTGGGTTCATTACCATTGAGACATAATGGAAACTCCAATCCCTTTGCCTTTTTCTTTTTAATTGAACAGATGAAATACAAGATAGAACACATCTCTTGCTCAACATCAGAGACATTAAGAGAACTGAGGCAAGAATCAGGTGTTCTCATGCCCAGTTCAAAGTTCCGCCCTTGACAACATAGTACTACCATCTTGCAGAAATTCATACATAGATGCATATAATCATCTCAAAGTATTTTGCATCTGTTAGTACAGTCATTTTGTCTTCATTCATGAGTTTTCCATTCCATAAAATATTGAAGAGGGACCAGGTGCTGCATTCAGATGAAAGATTTGAGCAGCACACTGCAGTATAATCTTATCATTACAGACCATACAAGCTGGAACACAGTAAAGTGGAGAACTCATGCTATCTTGAATGAGTAACCGGCTGATGAAGCAGGGCCACATGGAATGGCAATTTTCACTTGGATGCAAGAAACAACAGTGTTTTGGCCTCCAAATGAAACATGATGGAATATATTCACATTACAGTTATCACTTCAGGTTGAAGGAAATTAGAATGCATTCAGAGAATGATTGATAAATTGGCTGAAATTGATTTTGGGCATGTCCAGAATCTGAAAAGTCTATTATTAAGCCACTGCACACAGTATTTTCTATCCCTTCTCTCTCTTTCATTCTGTTTATAAGTTGAAGTGAGCAGGGACCTGTTGTGACTTATGGGCCCTGGAGAGATTTGTCTTCCTAGGCCCCTTTCTTCATAAAAATAATAAAATTACATTTTAAGTGCATTGGCCTAAAACACACATATTAATTACATATTAAAAGATTTCATTCCACCAAAAAGTTTATATTTTTCCAATGAAATTTTTAAAAATTAAAACATTTTAATCAGCCTCAGAAACTAGTGTGAGGGTGAGGCACTGTGTCTATCTATGGTGTTTAATATTAAAGTTGGCCCTTAGAAGACAGACATCTCCTTAGGAGTTACAGAAGTTCCTTGGATCTCACCAATCGGCAAGGTCAGGAATGCCAACACTGGCTTAAGAATTTCCAAATTTGACATCCTTTGGAAAATTTCTCTTACTTTTAAAGGCCACTTTTCACCCAAAAAATAGAATCTTCATCACCTGGCCATATTCAAAGCTTGGAAATGACTAAAGAGAAACAGAGGGATCCGTTTTATACATAGATATTCCTCAGGAGTAAGTGAAACTCATGTACATTTGGCATTCACTCTTTTTCTCAGTAAAATCACACCTTAGTTTGAGCAAGAAAGAATAGTTGAAACTGCAAAAGCTGGACTTGGCAATAAAATCTACAGTACTGTGAAGTAAACTTTATGCTAATACATCTTTTAAACTTTATCTTTCCTATAACAGGGTCATTTTATTCCATGGTACTCATGGAGGTGAGGAAAAAAATATTCTACACACAGCAATTTAGAGAATTAAACTCAGTTTGCATCACACATCAACCACATATATTCAGCAATTCTTTTGGTCTTGTTAAGATTAACTGAACCAGTAATAAGGTCTCAGTAAAGGAGGAATACAGAAAAGAAAGAAAAATGATTTGGTGCCTCTGTAGTCTATAATTGTTGATATTTGATATTAATAATTAAGGTCTCATATTTATTTATGTTATTTGGATTTAAAAAAAAAGCTACAACATTTACCTCTACAAACACTAAATATCAAAATTCAGTACTTGAAAATTTTCAGATGCTAACAAGTATGCATTGCATGTGGCGTATAGAGAACTATGCCCAAGCTGTTTTCCTTTTGTCTTTAGCTTTACATATGTATCTGAATATGGTCACACAACTAATAGAAAATGTGACAATAAATACTTGCTTTATCTTTCCATGTTCTATTATTATTTTCTAGATTAAAATAGTCTTATAATCCTTAATGCCATTTTCAATTGAATAAGGTGACATGGTGTTGCCTAAAATAATCTCTGGAGGTATTTTGGCTCTTATTCTTATGGTAGCAGCTTCAAATTTCCCCAGTTGTTTGTCTCATAAAAAATTTAACTGGAATCAGGTGCAGTAATAAGTTGAACTTCTGGTTGAATGACACATAGTGATTCAATCCAGAACCAAATCATATTCAATTCATTAAACTGAAGAAAGCTTTCCCATCTCTCTAAAGTTCATAATATGAATCTAGAGGATATGCACTCTAAATTCAGCTGTTCCTTTGACTTTATCTTGTTGTCTGTTTTAAGACTGTCTGATGAGATCATACGTGACCAACTCCCACTTTGGCAATATACTGATAGAAAATAAATTGGTAAGGAAAGGATAAAATTGAAGTAGGGGCTATTGAATTAAAGTAACTAAAAATTGCACCCCTCCTGATGAAATATTACTTAGCATCTCAGTTCAAAAACTTTCATTTTGCCTCCCAGGCTTCCAGGCAGTCGTTCTGGTCTAAAGGTTCCAGACCTTTTGCTTATTCCTCAGTGTCCCCTTAAAACAGAGTTTTCTGACACAGGACGCCGCCTCCTCCCCTACTGCAGAGGCACACATGGCTCCCCATCCAGAAGGTGCTCAGGAAAATCAGGCCCCAGGAGACACAGGTAGGACAGGCCTCAGGCAAGGGTTCCCTTTGCAGTCTGCCCTCTGAGGGGTGGAGCAGGGCTGGGAACAAAGTTATTAACGGTGGACAGAGTAACCTCAGACTGACTCGAGTCCAGGGAGGCCAGTACCCTCCTTTGAGAGTGGGTGTGAGTGGAGAAGAGAGGGGACTGGCTTTCTGGAAGAGATGGGCTTTAGCCTTCCCACTGGTCCTGAATGAAATTCCTGAAGTAGAAAAAGTCCAAAGCCACACACACACACACACAAAAACTCATTTTGCCTTGTTTTCTCATCTCTTAGGCTTAATGTTACCAATGTTATTGCAATATATGTCTTATCAAGAAGGCATGCTTTGTTTCCCATTACTTGATCCATGACAAATATTTGTGTGTAAAATTTTCAAATTCCAATATTATGAAATGTGTAATTTCAAGCCACGCTTGCAACATGAAACAGCTTTTCACCATAATCACCATGTATCGTGCTGGTGGGATAAATGAATAGCTTTGGCCTTTAAGTTATGGCCCATGTGTATAAAATCTATGCTATTACGAGGAAAACAGAAATGATGAATATTTGCAATAAAAAACAACAGAGAAACATTAGTCTTGCCACCATGTCAGGTCACATTTATAAGTCTGTTCTTCCATGTAGAGGGGAAATGTGAGTACTGCCTTATTCAGTACTAAATATTCCCCACTTATTTCAGGGGTGCTTTCCATCTGATCTAGTACACAATAGACTTGGTATTAACAGCAGCTGATTTTAATCAACAGATGCCCATTCTATCCCAAAGATTTCTGTAGATTTGTTTCCTTTACTTGTCTAGTTTGTACCTCTAAAAAGAAATGAGGATGTTTATTCTCAGAATCTGAAAATATTTGACAGCTATAAAAGAAAAAAAGTTTGCTACCATCTAGCAAGAGGCCTTTTTTATTTTTCTTTTTTTCTTTTCCTTTTTAGGGCCATACCTGTAGCATATGAAAGTTCCTGGGCTAGGGTTTAAATCAGAGCTGCAGCTGAGGCCTACATCACAGCCACAGAAATGCTGGATCCCAGCTGCATCTGGGACCTATGCCACCAATCCTGGCAAAGCTGTATGCTTAACCCACTGTGCCAGGCCAGAGATTTAATCCACATCATCACAAAGACTATGATGAGTTCTTAACCCACTGAGCCACAATGGGAAGTCCCACGAGAAGCCTATGGGATTCTTTCCCATTGCTCATTTCCTCAGAAAATAGCTACAATCATTTCTTAGATTGTCTTTGTCCGGTTTGAAAGAGAAAGACTTAAATACTTGAGAACAATTACTGGTTTTAAACTGAGGAACTCCTTGAATACTATCCCCTAGAGCAATAGTAGGCTTGAACAGTTGACACAATTGCCCCCAGATTGTGTTTGGATGTTTTTTTTGGAATGAATACCCTTACATTTCTGTTTAGTTTTAAAACTCTGCATCTGATTAGTATTAGGATGGACACTGCTCTGCCTCCAACTTTCATACTAGCCAAATTAGACCCAACTGGATAATCCTAGATATTGCAGAAAACTTATAGAGGCCAAAGAGTCCAGTTTATTATCAAGAATGAACACTGCCTCCACTACACATTCAGCAAGCAATTATATATGCTCTACTTGTCAAATCAACCTGACAATGAACACAATCCTATCTTAATGACTGATATTAAAACCATTGATAACAGCTAGTTAGATGTTTAACTATCCACTCTTTCATCATTGCCACTACCGTGAGATACCCAAAAGATTGAATTCAAGTCTTTCAAATGAGAGGAAAATACTGGGAGGGAGGGATGGAGGGGAGGAAGAAAGGAGAGAAAGAAGGGAGGGAGGGAGGGAGGAAGGAAGAAACGAAGGAAGGAAGGAAACAAAGGCTTTCCTCCTTTCTCTCCTGGACAAACCAGAAAAGCATGCTTTAGGAAAAGAAAAAGTCTCAGCCATGAAAGAAGAATTTTACATACTTTAAGTGCCTACACAAAAAACCTTTTCATCACAAAAAGAAGGTGGGAGAAAAAAAAATTGTATTTAACATTGGAATAAGGATAATTAGACTCCATGGAAATGGATAATTCAAAAAATTAAAAAAAATTTTTTTGTTGTCTTTTTAGGCCACACCCAGTGGCATATGGAAGTTCCCAGGCTAGGGGTCAAAACAGTGTTGTAGCCACTGGCCTACACCACAGCAACACAGGATCAGAGCGGAGTCTGATACCTAAACCACAGTTCACTGCAAAGCCAGATCCTTAACCCACTGAGGGAGGCCAGGGATCAAACCTGTGTCCTCATGGGTACTAGCCAGATTCATTTCCACTGAGCAAAGATGGGAACTCCTTAATTCAAAAATTTAAAAGGGGATACAGACAGGAGGATGTGGAAATTCTGATTAAGGTGTTTAATTAGTTAGAATATCCTAACTGGAATTTAATATCAGCATAACTTTCATATGAGTATTTAGTAATATTTGTGTTCATGTGTGTATTATGTACATGATATATATGCCTTTAAAATTACCTATTTCTTATTAATTGAAATGTTTCATTAATTTAACTTAAACAATTTGTTGTATTTTTAAATTTCTGAGATAAATACCCTGTTTGGAATCTCTCTGATTTTGACAATCCCTGACTGATACTTCTGTCAAAACTGGTACTCTTGAGTTCACAGATCACTCAAACAGCATCCCATTAAAAACAGTAAATCTTAGGACTGCTATGTCTTTCCTTGAATTCTTGAAGGAATTAGCATATTAATTACCTCCATGGCAGCTCTCTCATGTTGGAGAGGGTATGTCAGATGTATATTTCACTAGATTTCAATGAACAGGCAACACTATTTGAGAGGATCCTCTAAGAACTAGGCCCATGGAACAAACGGAGGACATTCCCCCCTGAACAAAAAATAAGATTAAAGTTTTCATCATTATTTTGAATTTGCTGCAAGTTACCAAAAATACATCTAAAAAAATCACAAGAGTAAGATTCTTAAAGAATGAATGTGTTGTGCATAGAGGGAGAAAGATATGGAAGATTAAGATGTCTTGGAGAACACATTACAAAAGCAAGATAACATAAAGTTGTAATTATGGCCTAGATTGTTTTGTAAAGTTATCTGTGTGCCAAAGGAGAATAATCTGCCATAAATAATTAGAGCCTGTCTTGGGTTCTCATTGACTTCAACTAGATTTGTCTGTTGTGAATCTTTATCGTCTTTCCTCCTGGGCCTGCAGGCTATTGTACCCTTCACTGGACCGCTGGATACCTTAGCATCTTCCTTTGTCAAACTGAGTAATCACAGAAAAAAAGGAGAACAGGATCATATTTCTCTAATCTACTCATGTATAATGCAAACAATTATTTTACAACCTATAGGGAAAATGGTGTTCCAGCTTTGATTTAACACACTTCAGTGATGGGGAGCTCCGACTATCAAGGCAACACAGTCTGTCACTGGGTATTTCTAGTTTTCTCCATGTTGGACTGTAGCATGTTTCCATGTGAATTTCATATGAAGTTCTAACTTCAGGAGTTAAACACCATAACCATTCAGATGTCTAAAAGACTATCAGTTTCCCTTCCACATCAACCTCTCTCTCTTTTCCAAACTTCTGAACAATTGCAGATGTGATAGTTTCTGGTGTCTCTTCACTCTAGTCTGTCTTCTCTAGATAAGCTCTAATAGTAGCCCAATTACAAAATATACCCTCCTCCAAGTATAGACACATCTCACCATCTTAGAGTGGACAGATAATTTTTCACTGTCCAGAAGACAATACATGTATTAGTTCAGAGACATGTAAACAAAGAGGTGGATTTTCATTGTCTCTGCCGTTCACATTGCCTTTGACTTGAAAAGAACTCAGTATGATCCCAAGGATGCTAGGAAATTATTAAATTTATGATAAGGTGTTATATTGAAGCTCTTTGACATTCAGGGATAAATCATGTCAAATAGTTACAACGTAATGGTGGTAAAGTAATGATTGCTATTCAGTTTTTGAAAGAAGAATTTAAAACGGTGTCAGCAAGTTGATATCAGTGCTCCGTTCAAGTACTTGGAAATTGTTGCCAAATTTTTAGGAGCTCTGCTTTATGAATTTCTTTTCTAGAAGCCTAGAATATATTGAGACTCTGAGTGATCCTTTCATTGATTGCTGTTTTAAATGTTAATTTCACTGTCTTTGCATTTCACATTTCTACCTCCTCTTGCTACCTCAGTAATAACCCTGAACTCATTTGCAATTTATTGTTAACATTATTAAAATTTCATGACATGGCAGTATAGTTGGCTAAGCCACAGAGGTAACTTAGTTTGCTCGAGTTTCGCATTTTCTGATCAGATGAAATATCTCTGTGGAAATTCTTTGCAGCAAACACTTACCACTTAATAAGTAAATGATGTTTTCACTCATATCTGTGTTGTTAAGTAATAATATCTGAGGACAATCTCATATGAGCTCTCATCTCACTGAAACAGGAAAATATTAGCAGTTGCCGACTAAGGTTAATACAAGTCATTTCTACTCCACAAATCACACATCCCTCACAATGCAGTCAAAGTGCTATTTCTATAATTACAAATTTGGTCATACAAGTCCTTTGAACAAACTTCTAAAGGACAACGTTTTACATCATGTCTGTGGATCTTCGGACATGAAAGAGAAGAGATGGCAGCCTGCATACAGGAAGTTTCAACAAGATTATTGCATTCCCTGGCTAAAGACAAAAGTCAAAGTCATACTAAATTTCCTTCACTTCGAACACTTTAATTATAGTAAAATTTGTTCTGCACGAGAATATTTTCAACTTTGTTATTAATGACTATGCAAGCAAGGTAGAACAGAGGAACCCATTGGAACTGGCATATACTTTTCTGAATGAACCATCAGAGTAAAAAAGCAGTGAGAATTAAGGAATGCCAGCCTTTTCAATATAACAGTCTCATAGGAGACAAACCACTGAAGCATGGATCTTGCTTGTTTGAAGAGGAGCAAGAGTATTAGACACAATTAAACATATTGATGTGCACATCTTACATGTCTGGAATCTTTGAAAGAATTTCCATTTTGAAGAGGCAACAAAAATTAGAACATAGAAAAATGTAAGACAAGCGCCACAGGAGTCACAAAAAGAATATCCAGAATCTGCTACATCAATCAAAAGCAAAAGTAATTAGATTTTTTTTTTTCTACTCTGAGTCCAACTTTGGACAGCGGGTTGGAAGACTTAGGAGAACAGGCACACTGTACCATTACACACTGTTGCAGACATGTTTTATTTAAACACTGAATGTTAAGTGTACTTACTTTTAACCTTTAATTCTTTTTGCTGTCTCAGAGGTTATCTGCAATAAATGTGTAGGGAGAAGGCCCCTACAAGACACAGTGATATCCTGTTTCCTGAAACCTATAAATATGCTAACTTTGAGGGCAATTTTTTTTTCTGGTATGACTAAGTTAGCAATCTTGAGATAAGGTCCTTCTAAGTAAGAGGAAAGGAGGGTCAGAGGCAGACACACCTGAAGATGATACAATATTGGCTTTGAAAATGTGGGGAGGGATTAGTTACCAAGGAATTCAGGCAATCTCTAGAATTGGAGAGAAGAAAAGGGACAGATTTTCTGCCATAGTCACCCGAAAAAAAAGCATACACATACAGCCCTGTAGACATTTTTGTTACAGCTCAGTGAAACTCACTTCAGACTTTTGACCTATCGAACTCTAAGATAATAAACTTGTGTTATTTTGAGCCATCACATTCATGATTATTTGTTACAGATGTAACATATAATAGTATAACATCACTGGTAAGATAAAATCCAAATTTTCTACCATACACTTCAAGTCCCTCCTGGCCCTCTTCCTACCCATTTCTTTATTCACATCTTCCAATACCCTTTTATAAGCACTTACTCTTGAATAATATTAAACTACTTGTACCTCCTAGGTTTTGTTTTTCAATTAAACTTTCTATTTTGAATTGTAAATTCTCAAGGGGTTGTAAGAAATACCACAGAAATCCCTTTTACCCTTTGTCCAGTTTACTCAAAATGTACTGTAATCTTGCAGAATTATAGTACGATAGCACAAGCAAGATACTGACATTGATACCGACTGAGAACAAAAACTCGCTATTGAAAGTAGTAAAGCACAAAAGAGCACTCCGGCACTTGACACCTTGTAAGCTTCTCAGCTAAACTACCCTGGAATTATCGCCCTACTTCTAGTCTGCTTCTTACATAAAATAATAAATGCTGTTTTTATTAAGGCCATTTTTAATTTTGAGTTTTCTGTTATTTGCAACCCAACGTGTCCTTACTGCTTCAAGTTACAGCACTGCTTTCACCTCTCTCTCTTGTGCAAAAACATAATTCAAAAATGACATTTTGTAAAAGCAGCACAACTCAGAAATGCTTCTCAGTGGCCCCAACTCAACTAAGAGAAGTGAGGTCACAAAGCAACCCGCTGCCCCAAAACTTGGAGAGACCAACAGATGCATACAAAGTATGGTAACTTACCAGAGCAGAAATTCACAAGCTGAAATCCCTGTGGGAACCAGTGCGGAGTGGGGGCAGGGGGATGCAGGAGCTGGAACTGCAAATGATGAATTGCAGGAGGTTCAGAGTAGACAACTGTGCTAATAAAAACTCCAGAGGATTCATTTCACGGGGTGGGAAGAACCCATAATTGAGTGAGTTTTACCTTCTAGACTTGTACCAGGTTCTCACAAAGAACACTGGAGAAAAATCCCCTGCTGCTTATGCAAGAGGAAGGGAAAAGCCACCATTTTGAAATATCCCAGAGCCCTCTGCTCCTCCTAATAAGGTCTGCCCTCAGGAGAAACTATTTAGCCAGATCCTAACCTGCAGGTGTTTTATCAGAGCCTACCTGACCTAGGGGAAGAGAAATACCCAACCTCAGCTGACCCTTGTCTTCCACATGGATAAAGGGAAACACCCCACTCCAGACCAATTTAGCTTTCCATGCTAAAGAAGGAAAATACCTAATTACGGACCACTCTGGCCATGCTGTCTGACCTGAGGTGCTGATAGGGAAACTGAAAAGCCCTTCTGAAGTTCCTACTCCCAGCCACAGGCTTCCTGAATGACTGAGACCTCCTCATAGGACCATAGAATACTTCGCTTCCCCCAATATCTTACCACCACATTACTACAGGCCTATTTACAAGAGTTTCTTTTACTCATATCATGCTATCAAGAAAAAGTTACATCAAAACATAGTAAATGGTTAAAGGAAAATGCAGTCTGAAGAGACAAAACAAACCCCTGAACAAAATTAAGATATGATAGGGATGTTGAAATTGTCTGACTGGGGATTTAAAACTGTTGACTTAAAAAATAGGTACAACCTAAAAGTTTGAAACAAAATAGAGAGCTTATAAATATAGCCAACTGATCTTTAGCAAAGGAGAAAAGGCAACACAATGGAGCAAAGACGGTTTCTTCAACAAATGATGTTAGAATTGGCCATAACATGCAAAATAGTTAGATACATGCCAACATACAGACCTTACATCTTCACAACGAACTCCAAATGGATCAGAGACCCAAATATAAAACACAAAAGTATAAAACTCCTAGGGATAACATAAGAGAGAAAATCTAAATGACCTTGGATTTGGTGATGACTTTTTGCTACAACATCAAAGGCACAATCAATAAAAGAAAGAATTGCTAGGCTGGATTTCATTAAAATTAAAAATTCTACCTCTGAGGAAGACAGTGTTAAGAGATGGGGAAAAAATCCACAAACTGGGGTAGTATATTTGTAAAAGACATATCTGATAAAGTATTTTTATCCAAAATGTGCAAAGAACTCAAAACTCAAAAATAAGAAATCAATTGGATAATTTTTTTTTCAAAGACAAAGACCTTAAAAGACACCTCACTAAAAATTTATAGGTAGCATTTAAACATAGGAATATATTGTCCACATCATATGTCATTAGGGACAATCAAATTAATATAACAATGAGATACTAATCAACATCTATTAGAAGGGCTAAAATCTGAGGTACTGACCACACTAAGTGCTCACAAGGATGTGGCACAACAGTAAATTCCACACATTGTTGGTGGGAATGACTTCAGAAGAGAGTATAGGAGCCTCTTACAAAATTAAACACACCCTCACCATAAAATCTATCAACCACACTCCTTGGTATTTACTCAAAAATATTTAGAAATTTATGTCCACACAAAACCTGCATAAAGATCTTTATAGAAGCTTTTTGCATAATTGTCAAAACTTGGGGAAACCAACATGTCCTTCAGCAGGTGAATGGATAATTAAACCATGGTACGTCTAGACAATAGAATATTATTGAGTACTTAAAAAAATGATCTATCAAGTCCTAAAAAAGACATGAAGGAAACTGAAGTGCATATAACCAAGTGAAAAAAGGCAATATGAAAAGGCTATATACGGGATGATTCCAGCTATATGATATTCTAGAAAAAACAAAAACAAAACTTGGAGACAATAAAATGAACAATGGTTTCCAGGAGTTGGGGGAAGGAAGGGAAAAATAAGTATAGCACCAGGGGCTTTTAAAAGGCAGTGAAACTACTTCATACTATATTGTAATGGTAGAGCTACATGTCATTTTAAATTTACCGAAACCCATAGACTGTACAACACCAAGGGTGAACCCCAATATAATCGTAGACTCTAGGTGATAAGGTAGACTCTGGGTGACAAGGTAGGTTTTTTTAAGATCATGTGATTTTCTTTCTTTGGCCCATTGGTGTAGTGAATTGAATTAATTCATATTAGCATGCTGAACCACACTTGCATTCCTGGAATAATTTCCAGTTGGTTAGAGTCAGTAATTATTTCCATCCATTGCTGCAGTAGATTTGCTAATATTTTGTTGGAGCTGTAGAATTCATGGCCAATATTTCTGTTCTTTCAGTACTTAAAAAAGGCCTCCATTGTTTCACAGGAGAAATCTGTTTCAATTCAACCTGAAGTGTTGTCCTCCTATACATCTGTTTAGACATTAACGAGGGAGATCGAAACCTTATCCAAAATTTAGATTTGGAGACTCATGGTGCCAAACATATATCAAGGAGGTTTTTTTTTTTAAAAAAAAAAAAAACATTCTGCATAATGACTTTTTCTGGAAAGAGCACAGCAGGTTTCTTCAGCAAATATCACCTAAGGTAGTAGGAAAATTAGATGGGTTTGGATTCTGTCGTGCTTATGGATGTCAACTTAAGTACCCACTCCTGGAGTTCCCGTCGTGGTGCAGTGGTTAATGAATCCGACTAGGAACCATGAGGTTGCGGGTTCGGTCCCTGCCCTTGCTCAGTGGGTTAACTATACTGGCGTTACCATGAGCTGTGGTGTATGTTGCAGACGCGGCTCGGATCCTGCGTTGCTGTGGCTCTGGCGTGGGCCAGTGGCTACAGCTCCGATTCGACCCCTAGCCTGGGAACCTCCATATGCCGCGGGAAATAGCATATGCCCAAAGAAATAGCAAAAAGACAAAAAAAAGTACCAACTCCTGCATGTAGAATGGGAGGGGAGGGGAAATTCTGCCCCTTGCTGGATCCACCCCCCCAACCCATATACATCACAGTTAAGGAAGGAAAGCCGAATGGCAAGTAGCCCCACCTTCCACCACAATGTTTCTCATTTATTTATTTATTTATTTATTTATTTATTTGTCTTTTTGCCTTTTCTTGAGCCGCTCTCAGGGCATATGGAGGTTCCCAGGCTGGGGGTCTAATCGGAGCTGTAGCCACCGGCCTTCCCCAGAGCCACAGCAACGTGGGATTCGAGCCACATCTGCGACGAACACCAAGGTCACCACAGCGCAGGTTCCTTAACCCACTGAGCAAGGCCAGGTATCGAACCCGAAACCTTATAGTTCCTAGTCGGATTCGTTAACCACTGCACCACGATGGGAACTCCACATTGTTTCTCTTTATTGATGGCAACAAAAGACAGAAACTCAAGTTCTTCACTGAGCTCCACTCCCGTTTTGGGGATTGGGCAGAGGCAGTGGAAAGCAGAACACTAGCAATACCCCCCACCCTAGATTGCCTTATTTCCAGCAGTTTCCTCAGTCAGAAATCTCTGTCCAATTTTAGTCACCTGGACCACTTTACTTATTCTCACCAATAAGGCTTTCTAGAAATTTTAAGTTGAGAAAATTACTGTCTTGAGAGTCTCAGAGCAATTATAGCATAGGATGTAATTTTGTTTTCTCTTTGCATGTTTGTTCATCCATAGACTGTAAGTTCCTCAAAAGTAGTTTCTCTAGTCATAGACCATACTAAGCCCTCACTATTGAACTGAACTAAGTGGTTTTCTTAGGTTGTAAACTTTATATTAAGTTTTACTATTTCATTTTAATAGCTGTAGTAAAATAGTCATAAGTTTATGTAAATTAGAAAAACTAAGATGTGGGGTAAAAATTGGTGTTAATATAACCATTTCCACTTAATTAGTTTATCTCCGTGTATAATTCAATCATTACAAAGCGAGAAGATTCCTTGACCCTTTCTCAGAAGAGAAGTTCAGAACAATATAGTCTGGAGAAGATTATGAACATTATTTTAGAGCAGACTTGTGGGGAAATGAGAGAAGTGGTGGGAATAAAAGTGGTATATTTTTTGGTAGTTGTCTCTGGGAATGGAAAATTAAACACACTTTATTATAAATCTTGTGTAAAAATTATTTTCAGCTAAATTGTCCCTGTAATACTCCTCAAATGCACTCCTTTGCAACTATTTTTATATCTAACCAAAAAAAAAAAAAGTCTTATGTGACTAAAAGAATTCAGTGTCAACCCATCGACAAAGTCAGATCATTACAATTCTTTTACACTGAGGAATTCATGCTGCTGCCAGTTTCTTGGATCTGAGATTCAAAGGCAGAAATATAAACTGCTGCTGCATTTGACTGGATTACAAAATAAGCAGCACAGTTAGCCTGGGTGTCAGAAAGAAACTTTAAAGTGCTAGAGGAAAAAAGGCATTCCTTCAGGGGTTGCTTCAGGAACTTAGTCTGGGCTCTGCCAAGCACCAACAACAGAAGTTGTGCTTTGCAGTTCTAGGAAAATTGCAGGGAAAGTCTCAAATCCTGAATCCCCTGCTTACTAGTGTGAAGTTGACCACAATATTTGAATTCTCAGCCTCGGTCTCCTCTACAAATGAAAATAACACAAATATACTAGAGTTGTGCTGAAGCTAAAGTAAAATAATGTGAGCAAGATGCTTTGTCCCAAAATGAGCACATAAAGAATTTTCCAGAATATTAGTTGGTATCCTCTTCACAAAACTTTACCAAGAAGACCACACAAGGGGGAGCATCAAATTCCTCAACAGAAAATGAAAGCAAAACAAAGGATAAGGACAGTGATAAACCCCACATCTACATGGTAACCCATCTCTCTAGGAAATAAACCAAATAAATTTTAAAGATAGGAGAAGACTGTAAAAACCTTTCATTGTGTGAAACTTAAGCTAAGATCAAAATCAAACAACTGCAAGGAGTTCTGTTTTGGCTCAGTGGTAACAAATCCAACTAGTATACATAGGACGTGGGTTCGAACCCTGGCCTCATTCAGTGGGTTAAGGATCTGGCATTGCCATGAGCTGAGTGTATGTCACAGATGCGGCTTGTATCCCATGTTGCTGTGTTTGTGGTGTAGGCCGGCAGCTATAGCTCCGGATTTGGCCCCTAGGCTAGGAACTTCCATATACTGTGGATGCAGCCCTAAAAAGACAAAAATAAAATAAAATAAATGAGACAATTGCAAAGCAGAAGGCCCTGACAGTGGTCATTCATATGATAAGGATAATTAACAGTATGGCAAAGGATATTTTCAATGAGATTATCAGAGCTTAGAAAATGGAGACATCAGAAGTTGCATGATTCCTTTATAGCATCCTTTGAACTTCTGAAGGAGGAGAGAGCTGAAATTACAGCCAACTAGAGCAGCAAAAACATGCCCACTGGAAATTTGGGAGAGCCCATTCTATGCTCTCTCTTTGTTCCTATTACAGCTATAGATGCTTCTATGTCTATGACATCAAAATACATCTCAGATAGGACTACCACCCTATTTCAAACACCATGACCTCTCCTGGACCTGACCTATTTGCCTGCTCTGACTTTTGTTGAATTCTTCACTAAGCAGCAAGAATCTTGCTTCATGTAAATCAGCTCCTGACAACCCCTTGCTCAAAATCTGAAAGCTTCCCAGGTAAAATAAAATAAGAACTCCTTACCATGGCCTATGGAGACTTGTATAAACCAGCTACTTCCTTTGCCTCTAACCTTATCTTCAGATCCACCTGACCCCCTCATCCTCTTATAACTATTCTATCTTCATAACATCCCTCAACCACAATAATCCTGCCTCATGGCATCAGTGGCTTACCTGCTCAGAACACTATTATTTCAGGTCTTTCCTCCCTTCATTTGTGTCTCTGGTCCAGTATCTGCTTTTCAGAGTCTTCCTAGCCACTTTATTTAAAATGGCCACTTTCAGAGTTCCCGTTGTGGTTCAGTGGTTAAAAAATCCAACTAGGAAGCATGAGGTTGCGGGTTCGATCCCTGGCCTCAGTGGGTTAAGGATCCGGCATTTCTGTGAGCTTTAGTGTAGGTTGCAGACGTGGCTTGGATCCTATGTTGCTGTGGTTCTGGTGTAGGCCAGCAGCTACAGCTCCAATTAGACCCCTAGCGTGGGAACCTCCATATGCCACAGGTGTGGCACTAGAAAAGACAAAAAGACCAAAAAAAAAAAAGGCCACTTTCTACCCTTATCACATCTCTCCACTTTAACAGCTATAGTTTTCTTCAGAGCATCTATAAACACATACTATTTATGTCAAATATTTATTCATATCTTTGTTTTTCTTTATCTCTCCTATTAGACACCATGGTCTATGAGGATAATACTTTGCCTCTATTATTTAATGCTATAAACACAAATCCTTCAAGTGTGCTGACATAGAGAATGATAAAGTGTTAACGGCCAGTTGTCCACCACTTAGTTTGATACAGTATTGTTTCTTGGCTCCCTTTTCTGGAAGTAGCCCTGATACTGGCTTAGCTGGCAGAATCTTGGTTTTGGACCCACATACATTTCTCTGTCAGTTCTGAACAGGCCACTTGAAAACTGTGTGAACCTGGGCAAAGGAGTTAAATTTACTGAGATCTCAGTCTTGCATAACTAAATTAAGGAAAATAGTACTTAAAGAGTCATAAACGTTAAAATAACCTTTAAACTGTCTGGTCTGGTTCTTGGCTTAAGATGTTTATTCAGTAAAACTTCACCGTCTCCATCACCTCTATGCTGAACTGCATCTGCTCAGATCTTTTAGCTGGGCTCTGCCTTTCCTCCCAAGATTCTCTCTCACCATCTAAGCTTATGGACTTCCTACATCATGCTCATGGTCCAACTCTATGTTTCATTCCAGAATCTTTTGGCCAGATCCAATTATATATACATATATAATAAGTACATATGTATTTGTATACATACACATATAGAGGGACACTGTATCTCAGCAGATACTGCAGATACAGGATTGGGAGGGGACCTTATCAATCTGCTGATTTCATACACCTGCAGCTAGTATCTATAGAGCATGACTTAAACTTTTTTAATCAGGTTATCTGTGTTCACAGAAATAGAATTACCATATGATCCTACATTCCCACTCCTGGTCATATGTCTGGAGAAAATTCTAATTTAAAAAGACATATTCACCCTAATGTTCATTGCAGCACTATTTACTGTGGCCAATACTTGGAAGCAACCTAAATATCCATCAAGAGAGGGCTGGTTAAAGATGTATATACAATGGAATACTACTCAGCCATAAAAAGAACAAATAATGCCATTTGCAGCAACATGGATGCACCTAGAGATTATCATATTAAGTGAAATGAGTCAGAAAAAGAAAAACACCATATGATAATCACTTACATGTGAAATCTTAAAAAAGGGATACAAATGAACTTATTCACAAAATAGAAATAGGCTCACAGGCATATAAAACGAATTTATGGTTATGAAATGGTAAAGGTGGAGGAGAGAGATAAGTTAGGAGTTTGGGATTAACATATACACACTACTCTATATAAAACAGGTAAACAACAAGGACCTATTGCATAGCAGAGAGAACCATACTTAGTATCTTGTAATAACCTATAATGGAGAAGAATCTGAAAAAGTATATATTTATATTATATATATTATATATGTATATTTGCTGTACACTTGAAACTAATACAACATTGTAAATTAATTTTACTTCAATATAGATCATTTATGTTCATTTTCGCTTTAGGGATATTTATTGCTTAGTAATGGACCTTTTAATTTTGTGAGTTGCTTTATGCTTTACCTTAGCTCTTTTCCTGAAATTGCATATTTCTACGTCTGTTTGACAACATTGTAGATACCATGTCCACAAAACTTGATAACTTTGGTTAATTATAATATTGATGGTTTCTTATTTTCTGTTATTTACTGCTTCAGATAAATAGGGACAAGCTAAAAAAATGTTCAATTTCTTAAGCACCACAGCTTGCTGTGCCTTTTGTAATAATTAAATACGTATAAATGTAAATCCCAAGATTAAATATGAAATTAGATTCTATGCAAAATATCCTTTTAAATTTAGCATGCCAACTATTTTAATTTCATGAGAAAATCAAGTGTACTAGGTAAAATTTTTAAACTGTGAATCTAACCAAGTGACTGATTATAAAGAAAATTAAGATATATTACTTTTTTTTCTACTTCTACTCAGTTCTTAAAAAATGTAATTTCTCCACATGTCTCAGGCTTTCCGCATGTGATGGAAGTTAAACACTGATGTGAGACTTGTGTTTAGAGAAACTACTTGGCAATGTGCTATGCTGGTCAGTGGGGGCACTAGATTTCAGGAGGGTCCCACAGACACAGGGTCAGAATGGTATTTTCCACTTTGTTGAGTGTCTATGTGTGCAGCTGGTACCTATAGGGTATATTTAAGCATTGTTTAATTAAATTATTTGTGTCCATTTATGCATGAAGAACACATTGCTTAGTAATATAGGTTTTTGTTTTGTGGGTTTGCTGTGTGTGTGTGTGTGTGTGTGTGTGTGTGTGTGTGAGGGCAATAGTCTCTAAAAATCACGCAGAAATAGGTGCTAAGTATGCTTTCTTAGCACTTCTCTTAAAAGCAATTATGTGGCAATTTAGGAGTATATCAACATGGGAATTCCCATTGTGACTCAGTGGGATAAAAACCTGGGAGTTCCCATCATGGCTCAGCAGTAAAGAACCTGACTAGTATCCATGAGAATGCAGGTTCAACCCCTGGCCTCACTTGGTGGGTCGAGGATCTGACATTGCTGTGAGCTGTGGTATAGGTCACAGATGCATCTAGGATCCTGAATTGCTATGGCTGTGCTGTGGGCTACCAGCTGTAGCTCTGATTAGACACCCTATCCTGGAAACTTCCATAAGCTACGGGTGCAGCCCTAAAAAAACCCCCAAAAAACCCAAAACTGTGTCCATGAGGAGGTGGGTTCGATTCATGGTCTCACTCAGTGAGTTAAGGATCCAGCATTGTTGCAAACTGCCATGTAGGTCAGAGACACAGCTCAGATCTGGTGTGGCCATGGCTGTGGCTTAGGCCTCAGCTGCAGCTCCAGTTAGACTTCTAGCCTGGGAACTTCCATATGTCGCAGGTGTGGCAGTAAAAAGAACAAAAAAAGTACATCAATGTAGATGACCATATAAAATTCATATTTGAAGTTTGTGCTCACTGTACTCTATAAAGAAGTTTACATATAGCATTGCACATATGAAACATATTAACCAATATTACCTCAATAAAAATAAATTTTAAAAACTTGGTGTTCTTAAATGATAACTGAGGGCAGAACTAATATAAGATAATAATAATATAAGATGATATAAGATAATAATATAAGACAACTTACTATGGTTTGCGAAAAATCTTTGTAAAGTTTAACCTAGGATCCATAAAATTAAATTGTCATTTTTTCAGATAGAAAGCTAGCAGCCAAGGCATTGAAGTGAGAAAGGAACAGTTGAAGACAAGAAACTGAAAGAAGGCCATAGTGATCTACATGGAAGATAGAGTATAAAAAAACAAATTTGAAAGAGGTGAAGGGACCAGATTATGTACAATCTGGTAGGCTGTAGTAAGGAATTTGTATTTGTAATTAGGTGACATCATGCAAGTGAAAAGTATTCAAAGTTTGTTTTTTAAGGAGAATAATAATGTCCAATTCATAATCTAAAAAAAAAAAAAAAGATTACTCTGATGCTATGTTTAAAAAAGGATTTAAATGAGGGTCAGTTTTAAAGATGTGACTGGCTAGGAGGAAAGATACAATTTAAGTGGGTTGGACAAATAGTCATAGTGTAGATAGAGAAAGATGAATGACCATGAAATACTGTAGGAGGCAGAAACAACAGGAATTTCAGACTGATTAACTTGGGAGACTGAGGAAGACACTATAGTTTCCAGTTTGAAAATCTTGGTGGGTGGTTTTCGCATTTACTGAAAGGAAAAAATCCCAGAAGAGGATCAAGCGTGTTGGATGAAATCAAGTGTTCTTTTTGGAAAATATTGTTTGATATATCTATGAAGCATCCATTTGGAAATGTCAAGTAGTGCAGTAACTATACGTCTAAAGGTCAAGGGAAAATGGTACAGAAAAAAGGTATTATGAGCTATTACCATCAACACAAAGTACAACCTAAGTTCCGACCACTCCTTGTAGACAAGCCTTCAAATGTCAAATCTGAAATGTGTGGATTTTTCTGTGTTGATTGAGGAATTCAGAAGAAATTATGCAAAAAGAATTTAGGAGTTCCCGTCGTGGCTCAGTGGTTAACGAATCCAGCTAGGAACAATGAGGTTGCGGGTTCGATCCCTGGCCTCACTCAGTGGGTTAAGGATCCGGCATTTCCATGAGCTGTGGTGAAGGTCGCAAACATGGCTCAGATCCCTAGTTGCTGTGGCTCTGGCGTAGGGCGGCGGCTACAGCTCCGATTAGACCCCTAGCCTGGGAACCTCCATATGCTGAGGGTGCAGCCCTAGAAAAGACAAACAACAACAACAAGAAAAACCAAAAGGGATTATGAAACCACTCCCCAACATGGTCCCAATGAATTCCCTTCTGGCATTATACTCTCAATAAATTCTCTGGTTAGAAGTATGTGCCTAATATCTTAATGCTCTCTCAACAACTGTATTTATAGAATGAAATAACTAATAACAAATTCAAAGGAGATACAACCACTCTGGTAGGTATCTCTACTTATTAGCTACACTGATGTTAGATAATATAAAACTCATACAAAGCTAAATTTAATGTAAGCCTAATTCTTAAGTCAATAACTGCAGGATTTAATCCACAGCTACCAGAGTGATATTATATATTTATAGGAAAGACATCCTTTAACTTTTAACCTGTCTTGGACATGACTAAGAGTGAGACCCTGTTTTACATGAAACTGTTACAATGTGTTTTAAAACATCTGCATTAGTAATATCACTGTTTTGACTATTAAATCAGTCATCATTCTACTTCCAGAAACATATACAGTGTCCGACACATGATTGCACATGATTGTTGAATGGATGCATACAGGTGCCCTAAAGTCATGAAAAGCAAAATTCAGGATATCTAAAACTAACAAGTTAAATAGGAACTTTATATTGCTAAACAATTTGCTGCTGTTTTTTCTTTTTCTTTTTCTTTCTGTTCTCTCTTTAACTGAATAAAAACTAGTTCTCAAAGAGTTTTGCTTTTATTTTTGCAAAAGCACACTTACTTCTTTCTATAGAAATAATATTTTTCCTTTGATGTGCATAAGCTTTTAGTTTAATTAGGTCCAATTTGTTTATTTTTGGTTTTCTTTTCATTACTCACAGAGGTGGATCCAAAAAGATACTGCTGTGATATATGTCAAAACATGTTCTGCATGTTTTCTTGTAAGAGTTTTATAGTATTCAGTCTTACATTTAGGTCTTTAATCAATTTCAAGTTTATTTTTGTGTATGGTGTTAGAGAATGTTCTAATCTCATTCTTTCACTTGTAGCTATCCAGTTTTCCCAGCACCATTTATTGAATAAACTGTCTTTTCTCTATTGTACATTCTCACCTCTTTTGTCATAGATTAATTGACCATAGGTGCATGGATTATAAACAAAATTAAAAGACAACCCACAGAATGGAAAAAAAATATTTATAAAGAAAGCAGCCACAAGGGATTAATTTCTGACATACAAATAGCTCATGCAGCTTTATATTAAAACAAAAAGCCAAATCAAAAATGGGCAGGAGATTTCTTCAAAGACATACAGATACCAGAAAGCACGTGGAAAGATGCTCGACACTGCTAATTATTAGAGAAATCCAAATTAAAACTACAGTGAGGCACCACCCCACACAGTCAGAACAGACATCATCAAAAAAGTCTACAGGAGTTCTGGTAGTAGCTCATTAGGACAAGGACCCAACGCTTTCTCCCTGAGGATATGGGTTTGATCCCTAGCCTTGCTCAGTGGGTTAAGGATCTAGTACTGCCATAGCTGTGGTGTAGGCCTCAGCTGCAGATCCAAATCAACCTCTAGCCTGGGAACTTCCATAGGCTGCAGGTGCAGCCATTAAAAATTAAAAAAAAAAAAGTTTATAAACAGTAAATGCGGGAGAGGGTGTGAAGAAAAGTGAACCCTTCTACACTGTTGGTAGAGATGCAAATTGGTACAACTACTGTGGAGAACAGTATAGAGGTTCTTTTAAAAACTAAAAATAGAACTACCATATGATTCTACAACACCACTCCTGGGTATCTATCAAGAGAAAACCATAATGCAAAAAAATGCATGCACCTCAATATTCACTGCAGCATTATTACAATAGAAAAGACACAGAAGCAACCTAAAAACCCATTAAAAGAGCAATAGATAAATAAAATGTAGTACAGGGAGTTCCCTTCATGGCTCAGCAGTTTATGAACCTGATTAGGATTCATGAGGATGAAGGTTCAATCCCTAGCTTCGTTCAGTGGGTTAAGGATCTAGCATTGCCGTGAGCTGTGGTGTAGTTTGCAGACACAGCTTGGATTCTTCATTGCTGTGGTTGTGGCACAGGCCAGCAGCCATAGCTCCATTCGACACCTCGCCTGGGAACTTCCATATGCTGGGTGAGCAGCCCTTAAAAAAAAAAGGAGGAAAAAAAAAAAACCTGTGGTGCATACACACAATGGAATATTACTCAGCCATAAAATGAATGAAATAATGCCATTTGCAGCAACATGGATAGACCTATTTTTACTTATATGTGTAATCTTAAAAAAAAAAACCAAGGATGCAAATGAGCTTATTTACAAAACAAAACAGACGCAGACATGGGTAGGGAGAGTGACAAATTAAGAGTTTGGGGTTAACATATACACACTACTATATGTAAAATAGGTAATCAACAAGGACCTACTGTATTGTACAAAGAACTCTATTCAATATTCTGTAATAATCTACATGGGAAAGTCTGAAAAAGAACAAGTTTGTATATGTATAACTGAATCACTTTGCTGTACACCTGAAACTAGCACAACGTGGTAAATCAACTATATTCCAATATAAAATAAAAATTAAATTAAAGATAATAGAAAAAATTAGCCTCCACGTGTTTATGGTTTTTACCAGTTTTCTTCTTATAACTGAGCTCTAGTTTCATACCACTGTCGTTGCAAAAGAAGCTCGATGATGATTTCAATCTTCTAAAATTTTTGAGACTTGTTACGTGACCTAACATGTGATTTATCCTGGATAATATTCTAGGTACACTTGAAAAAAATGTGTATTCTGTTGTCTTGAGGTGGAATGTTCAGCGTATATGCTAAGTGAAATAAGCCAAAGACAAATACCATATGATTTCACTTATATGTGGAATCTAAAAAACAAAACAAATGAACAAACAAAATAAAGCAGAAACAGACTCACAGATACAAAGAACAAACTGGTGGTTGCCAAAGGAGAAAAAAAGTGGGAAATTAATGAAATAGGTGAAGGTGATTAAGAGGTATAAACTTCTAGTAACAAAATAAATATTGTGGGGATGTCTTGGGCAGGGAATATAGTCAATAACATTGTAATAATTTTCTATGACGATAGATGGCTACTACATTTACTGTGGTGATAGACTTGTAATGTATATAAATGTCAAGTTACTGCATTGTAAACCTGAAACTAATATAATATGTACATAATATAATATAATATGTGCATATATATTGTATGTCAACTATACTTCAACAAAAACTGAAAAGGACAAAGAAATAACAGAAAAATTACTGTGTCAGGTATTGCTCTAATTATTTTAACTGTATCATATTATTTATTCTACAGTCCTTGGAGGTAGTTGTCATTATCGTCATCTTACCAAGCACAGGTCACATCAATAATATCTGTAGAGCCAGGATGGCAATATTTCCTATTGCTTCTTTTCTGTAGGATTTTTATTTTTAACTTCAAGTTTTGCTTTCTTAGGGTTCACTCCTGTGTCTCCATAGCTTAATGGTCAGTCAGTGAGTTTGGGAGATGTCATACTCAAAAATCTTGAACTTCCTCTCTCTGATGATCAATCTGTGTGTGGACTAATGAGGGCATTCAAAGATCAGCCAGTTCCCAAATCTCCTTTGATATTCAGTTTCCACTCGGCTGCCTCATGGGCATAGTTGCCTAGACAGTCAGGAATGCATGGAGAGTTTATCTAACTAGCCTATGTCTCTCTTATTTCCAGAATTTCCTGATAAAGTTCAAGCTAGTTCCTCATTTACCCCATCCAGGATCACAATTGTTGTTCCCTACGACATTCAACACATTCATCCCCAACGTCTGAGTGTTCACATTCTACACAAAATTGAGTCCACATCTTCCGACAGCACAGCTGCAAGTGTATGCAGACAACCCCAAGTTGATAAATTAACACTTCTGACCAAGTAAGAGTGGGAGTAGATATGGACTAGAACAACATGTAAAAAGGCTAAAGACTCCCATTTTTCTAACCTGAAACTCTAGCAGTTTTTATAATGATTCTCAGTTTCTCTTCTGCCTTTTCTTTATTTATTTATTGCTTTTTAGGGCCACACTCAAGGCATATGGAGGTTCCCAGACTAGGAGTCTAAGCAGAGCTACAGCTGTTGGCCTACACCACAGCCATAGCAACACAGGATCTGAGCCATGTCTGCGACCTACACTACAGCTCTCGGCAACGCTGGATCCTTAACCCACTGAGCAAGGCCAGGGATCAAACCTGCAACCTAGTCAGATTTATTTCCTCTGTGCCACGATGGGAACTCATTTTTTTTTTCTTTCCTATTCTGCCTTTGATCATTTTCCTAGAATTCAGATTTTTTTTTTCAGAATACTGTATAGTGTTACATTTGAGTTTGTGCGTGTGTGTCTGTGTATAGGATCTGCAACCTATTTCCTCTGCACAGCTGAAAGTCCTACTTTGGTGTTTATTGTTTTTAAAACCACCTGAAAAACCCACAGTATCTTTATATAAAGCATTCAGTACATTTCCTCTCAAAGTAAAAAGTTAGCATTAAAAAAAAAATCTCATTTCAAATGAGTAAAAATTCCCCCAAAGGAAAAATACTGTATGTTTTGATCAATTTAGCAAAAAACCAAACAGATCTGTCATGTTTAAACCATATTTTCAGTCATCTTTCTAGTCAGTGCTATTAAATATAGCTACTAAATTATTATCTATCTTGACAGTTTTCCATAGTTGTACAGTATTTTTCATTCTCTCAGATGATGGGATTTGAATAGAATAAATTTATTTTTATGAAAAAGGTCATAATTTAACAATGTTGAATTAGATTCAACATCATTAAATCTAATTCTACTAATTCTGTGTTTATGACCAAGTTAAGGCTATAAAAAAAAGTTAAGGCTATAAAAATGGATTATCAACTTAATAAAGAATATCTTTAATCAGATAGGAAATATTATACTCCATAAAATAACAATTTATTTGAGCCCTATGAATACCTAAGAAGCATCTAATTATGTATACTTCATATGCTGATTATAAATATTCTTTAATGATCCCATTAAGCTGGTTTTTAAGCTTCTTAATTGGCTACATTTTGTTGGCCCAACATATTACTCTTTAGAGCTGAATACAAGAAGCTCTTTTATTATAGACTATGTCTACCAAAAATAGACTTATTAGACTTATTGTTAATATTTTCAAAATGTCTATAATAAAGACAATCACTGAATTGTCAAAACACTGTATTAACTCCATGCAGCTTAGTGTTCAAAATTAACTATCTAGCCTTTGAAGGTGGGTTTGGTGTATAGTCTTTATATTCCCAGGACATGTATGCATGCAACTCTTAATTCATTACACTCAATGTTTAACAGTGCCATCACCTAGAAAGTATTCACTAATTATTGAATGAAGGGGTAAAACTCTCTAAATGTTTTTCATCTTCAAAATGGATATATCAATCTGAATACAGAGTGCAAGTCCTCTTGAGTATCCCAGTACTGGAAGTAAGGAATTTAATGTGTCATGTGAACACTGTGGGCTAGACCCTGGGCTGGGTATAAATTCTTACTACATCTTTGTAATAATCTTCTTAAAGATCCATTATTACCTCTTTTATATATTAAAACATTCTCCTTCAACACAGAGCTAAAGCATACCAAAGCCAGATATGTTAATCCATTTGCTAGGCTCCAGTACCTGTGAACTTTGTACAATGCTTCCCCACTCTGGAAAATTCCTTGACAAATCATTTAGATAAGTCAGTCACTATATAAATATAATATAATTACTCTTACTTGAGAGGAATCATGAAATCCTAAGAAATCCATGAAGATTTACCCAAAATTGTCTGCTGTATAATCATTATGTCCTCCTTTGATAATTTTTCACTAACTTGCTAAAACACCTGGACACTTGAATGAAATATATATATATATATATATATAAATATATATAATATATAAATATATATATATATTTTAATGTGAGTTTGATAATATTATTCGGCAAATCCATAAATGCCTTTGTTAACCATGCATAGTGTTGAATAAGATTTTAATTTCAACCTTGGGATAAATCTCCACTAAAAACCTATGGCTTTGTCCTCACTTCTCTATCATTTTCATCCCATACATTAGATGAGAAAATAAAAGGATACTTATCATATCTTCAGGAGACAACAAAGAGGGTAGAGGGCAAACAATGCAGGGAGAAGAACAAGATTTTGATATGACAGTAAGGAATTAATTTCCTAGGATCTTATAAAGAATGAAATGTACACTTAGAGTTTTAAGCTCAAAAATAACCAACACAAGTTTATGGAGGAAGACAAAATAACTGGCATGAGTTAATGTGAAAATTACCTGTGACTACAAGTTTCTTAATGAGCTAGAGGTGTGAGATGGTTGCCTACAATAGCTAGCCAATCTTAACAGTTTAAATAAAGGGATAATCCCCTTACAGTGAAACAAAGCAGAGTAACTATACTCCCTGCTACACAAACCAAACTTGGAATAGTATGTATAACTCAACATCATTTAAATATATTGACAAACCAGAGTAAAATATAAGGACAAATAAGAAATTAGTTAGTAAGAGATCTGAAAACATATCAACTCAGAGTTAAATGTAGCTGTAGCTTAGAAAAAAGTTAGAGCAAAGAGGAGGTATGCAAATTATTTTTCAAATATACAAAGGATTTTCTTATGACAGAGAGATTAGTCTGACTCTATTGTGGCTTCAAAGAGCAGAAATAGAAGTGGAAATATAAAAAGCAGATTGTGAATTAAGAAGAATAAGAGGCAAGTGAGAGCTGTGAAAAAACAGAAAGTGTTGCCTTTAGAGACAGGGGACTCTGTCATTTCTCAGCAGAAGAATGTCTGTGGTAGGTAAGGGGGAGTTTGAATTAAAGTACTAAATATAATTTATTAGATTTTTTAAAATGGTAAATAGCTATGGCAATGATAATGAGTTACCCATTACTGTACTGAAAACTTCCCTGGTTTTCTATTTTTTGAAATCCATGCAAAAGATTTCCATAAATATATCATTAGAGATATGTGAACAGCATGCTCAAGTCTCTTCCATGTAAAAAAAACAAACAAAAAATATTCTCTCTCTGAGATCTTGCACCTAACTGTTGATATCACTCTGTCATTTTCCTTCTCTTCTGGGTCAAGCTTCTTGAGAGCAGTTTAATCTTATTGAATCTAGACATCTTCCATTTACTCCTCATGCCCCTGAATTCTGGCTTCCAGCTCCATCACGACATGGAAACTACTCCAAAATTCACTCTAATTTCTACATGAACACATTTCACTCCTTGTCTCATTGAAGTAACAACTGATTTTGGAACTTCTAAGCACTCAACCCCAAAATACCATACTCCCATGGATTCTCTGACACCAACAGTCCTTGCCATCCAAACTCCTTCTGACCAAACTCAAGAACTGAAAAGTTTCAGATGGCGAAGAATAATGTTTTTCTGGTCTTATCTGTATTCCTCTAACCCCTCATTCTTCATTCTTTCATGCCCTCATCCATCTCTCTCTTTTTTTCTATTTCCAGGGTTTTCCTCTACTCTTATCGTTACTTTCAAAACCTCACCTACTTTTTATTGTTTCACATATCAGCTACATAATAACTCCCAGAACTATATTTCTAGTACCAGCCTCTTCACTGAGCTTCTATCTGATGTATTACTTGACCCATGGGACAGCCCCAGGATCTTCAAACTCAGCTTGTCCTAAACCGAACACATTTAACTCTATCCTCCCAATTCTGTGTTCACTTCTTAGTTATAGGTCTCATCATCAATCCAGTCATCCAAATCATAGAGGGGAGTGTCAATCTCGTCTCCTCTCTTTCCCTCAGGTCCAACCAATGACTGAAATTTGCTCAATATAAGCAAGTTCTATTTAAACTTCCCATTGATGATTACCAGGAGCCATAGTCCCATTCTGACCCTTTCTGTGAATTCAGCCTTGAACTTCCCCCAGTTAAATTTCATGTCACAGATTAAAATACATGAATGTTCTCTATCATGTAGATAACCAATACCAAGAGTAGAGCCAGCAAAGTTAAATGTCTAGTTAGGCCAAATAAAAATAAAGCTAGATGAGTATAAAAGCCTATGGAAACTTTGGGTAAGGAGTATCCACAATGGGACAACAGAAAATGCCTTCCCTGAGCAGAGGTCTCATCTCCAGGTGCTTACTGACATGAGAAAATAAAGAATTGATGCTTCCATAAAAGCACTGGCAGCAGAAGTCAAATATCTGACTTTAATCTAAAATCTCTCATATTTAATATTGATTCAACATGGACCACATAAAGAGACTATAGGTAGAATTTGGTTGACACTTGATTTGCAGAATCTGGTTCCTGTTCTGTATAATCTCCTCATCTCTGCATACAAGGTCTTTTATATCCTAACTTCTATCAACTTCAGCCCCTATCCTCCAGTTCAGGCTCTGGCAATAACAAATTTCTTTCATTTCTTTATACATACTATGCTGGCTTATGTCTTTGCAACTCTGCTTGTGGTGGCTCCACTGCTCAGAAACCTCAACCAACACTTGATTCACTCCATAAAGCCTTATCAAAACAAAATTTCTTTTTGAAATCCACAGAAAATTACCCAAAGTCCTCAAATTGCAAGTCCTCCCCTCTCCATCTTCAAATGACTCCCCAAGGTTCATTTCTCACAGCGAGTTTTATTTCAATCATCTCTGTGCACCTTGAAAGGCAAATGTTTATGCTGCTGTCTGTTTAGACTTCCCCACAGCTTCTTCTCTACGTGCTTATGCTCAATACCAAATTAAGCTCGCATGATAATGGGAGGAATAAGCCTAACTCATGTAATGCTAGTGTGTAGGATCTCACTGACCCACAGTGAATGCTAAAAACTACATTTTTTAACTTGCACTTTTCAGAAAGAAGGAGAAACATGCAAGTTGTAGATCTGTGAAACCCAACCATGCTTTGATTGTAACTGTACATTTTTGTTGTTTTAACTTACTTATATGTTGAAAAGCTATTAGAATCACTTTCTGACCTTCTCCTCACCAGTTTTATGTTTACTGTGTTATTACAATTATTACTCCCAAAGTAGTTCAACCAAATTGTAAGATAATGTGTTCATTGACTATTGCCTGTACTTGTCCCAGGATATGCTTCAAAGTTGTTTTAGTAAATCAGTTGAAGAGGAGAGAAAGAAGATCACTGTCAAGTTTGTTTCTGTCCTTTTCAGGTACTATTCTCTGCATTCTTACTTATTAACTGCACATTAAAGCTGGAACTTTAACATCAACTCATTTACACATGAATTAAAAGATGCTGAGACTGAATGAGTAATTCACCCAAGGCTATACAACTAGCAAATGACCAAGTCAGGATTCTAAAACTAACACTGTTCCACTATACTTATTTACTCAGCACCTGTGCAGTATACACCATGGTGCAGAATCAGAGCGTTTGAAGAAGAACCGCAAAGGAAAGGAATGAAGAAGTAATTTCAGAAGAGAGGACGTTAAACACACAAACGAACAATGCTTCTCTCCTCTCAGTTTTGTATGTAAACGTGTGTTTATTGGCAAGTGGTTGAGCCAGGTGTCTGGATGGTAACCTGTTGTAAGAAAAATGAGATAGAAAATAAACAGCTAAGAAACCCTGAGGAGTGGGCAGAATCAGCATCTGAGTAGACAAATCGTACCCCATTTCCAATGTCTTTAATTGACAGAGAGCTTCTGATGGGGGCAATACCTCACCTCTGCTAGCATCATAAATTTCTCCCTCTGTAGCAAGCACACTGTATCCTCATTATTTACAAGTTAGCTTTTCCCTTACACTGTGAGAATTCAAGAGTATAGATATTCTTCAAATCTATATTTTCAAGATTTACTTGAGTGTTTATTATAGAGCACAAGTGAATGAACATATGAATAAATAAAAGGAATGAAAATGCTTTCATTTAATTTCATTATCAGTCTTCGATACTTTGAAACCTTTTAAGGAAGCTGAAGTATACTTATAAAGAGAACTCAAAATTTGGTGGTTGTTCATCAAAGATAAACTTTGAAACAGAAGCACAAAAGAGACAGGGATCAATTATGTCAGTGCCTTGGGGATGACTAAGGCAACAGGTATCAGCATATATCTAAGAATAAAATAATATTAAAGAATGTGGAGTTCCCGTCGTGGCGCAGTGGTTAACGAATCCGACTAGGAACCATGAGGTTGCGGGTTGGGTCCCTGCCCTTGCTCAGTGGGTTAACGATCCGGCATTGCCATGAGCTGTGGTGTAGGTTGCAGACGCAGCTCGGATCCCGCGTTGCTGTGGCTCTGGCGTAGGCCGGTGGCTACAGCTCCGATTCAACCTCTAGCCTGGGAATCTCCATATGCCGCGGGAGCGGCCCAAGAAATAGCAACAACAACAACAGACAAAAGACAAAAAAAAAAAAAAGACAAAAAAAAAATATTAAAGAATGTTTTAAAAGGATAAACACACCCTTAATTCCACTGACTCAACACTACTTACACATCAGTCAAGAAAAGGACAAACTTTTCTAGTCATTCCTCTTCTCGTTGTTACCTGCTGTTAACCCTCAACTGGTTCTTTATAGTTAACAGAGACTATCAAATGGAGAATATGCAATTAAAATTAAATGCCAATAAAACTTTCAAAAGGCCAAAAGGGTGGGAATAATGAAAGAGTCTCTCAAGTATGTTCGGTGGTGATGGTGTGAAACAAGGTAGTGAGAGGAACATTAGAAAGAGGGACTTAGCAGTAAGTGAGCACCAAAGAAAGATATTGAGAAACAAGCAATGGATGAGACATGGAAGTAGAAAGGACCTGTCAGGAATGTATCATTGGACATAGAAAGAAAATAGAAGAGAGATACTTTTGACGTCTTTGCAGTGGTGGTAAATTCATAAAAATGCTTGAGTTCTTTGAGAAACCTAAGAGTTGGGGCAGACTGTCAAGGTAAAATTGAGTTGAGAATAGGAGGACTTACTTTCTGAAAAGGAATATTAGGTAGGCAGAGGCCCAGTTCCCATACAGGAGCACAAATCCGTGCAGCACAATTGGCAAGATGCCAGTCACATGGAGCTCAGCAATCTAAAGTCTTTTAGATCGCTCCCAACCAGTCCTCCAACCCTTGGCAGTAAATACAACCTTTGCACCCAGGTTGGGGATAGAGCTGAAATTCTAATTGAGAATTAAGTCCCCTGAATTGTAAAGGTTGGAAGAAGAAAAGTGGGACAAGGACAAGAGACAATCATTTTCCTAAGGCCTCCTCCCTAACAGACAATTCTTGAGCAATCTGTCATACACATACCTACACACCAGTGTGACTGTCTCAGATGGATGAGTAATAGCAAATGAATTCACCCAAAGAAGCAACATGACTTTCTTTTTCTGAGACTTCCTTTAGAATTTAAATTGAACTATTAAAATAGTCAGATTGTATTTTTTTTGTGTAGACAGAGACTAGAGATGTCACTAAATACACAATTATTTGAATTTTTAATTATTCTTTAAGTCAGGGTATTAAAACAGTACAAAAATAAATTTTTTCATAGTATTTTAATGCATTTTAACATCCTTTTCAATCAATTTTATCAATCATTTTTTATAAAATTATTTTTCACGATAGACTTTCCATCATAGGGACTTCAAAATGTTATTGGAATTTATATTGACTAATTTCTTGGAATAAATCTGCTCCCCCAAAGGATGTGGCTCATTACCTTATGGCAGTCATGTGAAATAGTAATTGACAGGTAAGAGGTTTGCACTTTAGTGATTTCACTTACTTTTAGTGCAAGAAGCAAACGTGGAGCAAAGCAGTATTTTGTCTTCTTTCAGACTTTACATCTAGGGAAAATTGTTCATTTTGTTTGTTTGTTAGTTTTTTAAGGCTTCACCTGTGGCATATGGAAATTCTCAGGCTAGGGGTCTAATCGGAGCTGCATTTGCAAGCCTGCTCCACAGTCACAGCAAAGCCAAATTCAAGCCGGGTCCACAAGCTACACCACAGCTTTCGGCAACGTCTGATGCTTAATCCACTGAGTGAGGCCAGGGATTGAACCCACATCCTCATGGATACTAGTCGGGTTCATTTCCACTAAACCCCAATGGGAACTCCAAAATTGTTCATTTTTTAAAATAAAGACCAGACTAGTAATATCCGAAGCCACATAGAAAGATATGGCTACCAGTCAATAATTTCCTGAAATGATTACTGCCATGTATTTAAATTAATATTTGTGATATGGAACTTTGCTTTAACTTCTAAATACCAGTAGTCTTTAACTGTTGAAGCTGGGGGGGGGGGAATCCATGGAAAATAATATTAGAGAATAAAGCCTTTCCTCTTGATTTCTTAAAAAAAGTTTAACTTTCTAATATAAAATTAAAAAAAAAACATTTGTTTATTATTTGTCCATGTGAATGATTCCAATGGTAATCTTTCCACACACTAAAAAAATTAAATATATTTTAACTTATTGAATTATAACATCCTCATGGTGACTAGTGGACCAATGCAAAAATATATAAATATGTTAATAATCTTTCTTGCAACCCTTTCAGACTAAACTCTGGAGGTAAGCAGTTGTAGAAACTTGGTACATATCTACCTCCATGTAAAACTATGCAGGCTTATTTTAGATACAGACTTCAGAGGGAGGGCTGATGTTGCATCTTTGGCTTTTGTAAATATCAGCTCATACTATTTGTTTTTACACCCACTTTTTTCCTCCACTTAACACCGCACAGGATGAACAATGTTATAGTGTTCTCTTTTCCTAAACTTACTCTTTATTTTAAATCCATCTATATTAATTGGTTTAAAAAGAAAACAAAACTCAAAGTATAGTGACTTTTCTGAAAAATCTGGAATACAGCTGACCCATGAAAATGCAGGGGTTAGGGTTGAGAACCCTCCTCGCAGTTGAAAATCTGCCTTTTATTTTATAGAAGGCCCTCTTGTATCCATCCTTCCTCATCCAAGGATTCAACCAACCTTAAGTCCTGTAGTTCTGTAATATGTATTTATTGAAAAATAAATCTGTGTATAAGTGGACCATCATAGTTTCAACGCATGTTGCTCAAGGGGATCAACTGTAGAAGAAAGCATGTCCACAAAAGTATAGCCTTCTCATTGTCTCCACAAGTATTCACAAAGAAAAATAAAAAAACATTTCAGAAAAATAATGTAGGATCGAAACACTATGTAAGTGAATAGGCTTGCTATTCTATTATTTTCATTAATATAATGAATGTTAACTTTTTTGTTTGTTTTTGTTTGTTTGTTTTGTTTTGTTTGTCTTTGCAGGGCTGCACCTGCAGCATATGGAGGTTCCCAGGCTAGGGGTCTAATCGGAGCTGTTGCTGCCAGCCTATGCCAGAGCCACAGCAATGCCAGATCCGAGCTGTGTCTGCGACCTACGCCAGAGCTCATGGCAACGCCAGGGATCGAGCCCGCAACCTCATGGTTCCTAGTCGGATTCATTTCCGCTGAGCCACGAAGGGAACTCCGAATGTTAATTTTTAATGAGTGATTTCAATAAAGTCAGCACTATGTTTTCCCATGTACATATATAATCTCATTTAACAGGTCTTATAATAATTCTAATATTTAAGAAATATTATAATGTCCATTGTAGAGATAAATTAAGAATTTGCCCCTATGGTCTCAAAACTATAGAGCAACAAAAAGACCTTTATCAAAAGCACAATAACGCACCTCTCCAAAAATTTCCCAGGAAGAATTGGCAAGAATTTAAATCAGAATTATGGAAGTAAAAAGGAGAAAGAAGGGAAAGAGGAAAATCCTTAAGGGAACCTAAGTTTTTATCGTTCTTTCTATGTCCGGAGATGCCTTTGTTGACAAAAATTATCTATAGTATTTTTACATTTTGGTGTCTTTAGGAACTCTGTCACTCCAACACATTTTCTTGATTATTATATTGTAACTGTATGAGATATTCCTTTTCAGAAGCCCATGGAATTCATCTATAAAACAACAGATGTTTTCATTGACTTTATTTAAGCAACCGGCCAGTAAAATTGGCAGTACAGATAACACTGAAAGTAGGTAAGTAGGTAAGCTCAGTTCAGGTAGTGGCATCTTACTTTATTAAGCTGAAGCCTATGTAAATTGATAAAATATTAATGGAGCCATCCTCTAACAATGGGTGATGACCCCCAGATATATTCATATTTTATGATGTATTCACATATATTTAAGTTGACATAGGTAAGATGTGCTTATTTCTTATTTTACTGATTTTCTGCTTTCACAGAGTTTTGATGAACCAGTCATTTAAGGTCTAGATTACATCAGATAAAAAGGCTTCTAAAGAGTTAGTTACTGCAAGAGACGTAGTGATGAGTTATAACACAAGGCTTTTACATGGTACTCCAAATAACTGTTTAAACACAATGTTCTTTCTTTTACCAAAAGTTAGGAAGAAAAATTAACATAGAAACACTAAGGAGAGGGGCCAAATACCCAAAGATCCGATGAGTTAATGTCTGCCATCAACTACTACTTTTGTCTTTTTTCCTTGGCTGCAGGAGATAAGGGTATCTTCCAGTGGTACCAGCGGATTTCTGGCCTTCTCATCATATCCAGAGTTGACAGTTGGATGACATGAGTGTCATATTTTCTGCCTTTGCAACTAATGACCCTAGACCCAAACCATCCAGCTCCACAGGTCTTATAATTAATTTTTCAAGTGCTATAAATATGGCATCAATCTGTATATCCTCTTATACTTGCATGCCATTTCAATTCACTCTGGAGGAAATTCTTAGTAATGTAATGAAAAAACATTTCCGATAGTGTAATCACTGAGCACCAGCCATCAAATTACTATGGTCACCTGGCCAGTCATTTGTCCAATTACAGAAAAGTATTCTTAGGATCTGCCTACTACAAAAACTTCTGCCTCTGTGGGGAGTTCCAAATAAGCTGACCCTGAGAAATGTAGTCAAGTATAATTAGTTTATTCAAGTCCAGGAAATGCAGGCAGGAGATTTGGGAAATTACACAGGGAAGGGAAGATAGCCAAAAAAAAAAAAAAAAAAGCATATACATAAATCAAGTTACCGCTTAGGAAAACAATAGCTTAATCCCACTAGTGTTGGTTTGCAAACTGGCTCTACACACAGATGGCAAAGAGGGACCAAATGAAGAGGCAGACCACTCCAGATTGGTAGGTGGCATGTTCAATAAGCAAGGAAACTCATATGGGAGGCTTCTATTGGGCAGCCACAAAACAAGATCTCCTCATCCACCTGTCAGAATCTTAAATGTTTATACAGAGACCTTAACAGCGTCCAGTCACATACACTGTGCAGATGGTCTCAACAAAACAGGGCTCTCTCAAAGCTGTGTTCTTGGAAACGGTTCATTGTGGGAAGGGCAGGCAAAAATGTAATTTCCAAGGACAGGAGAGGGAGTGAGGAATATCCAAGTGCCCAGGTCCAACTCACGGGTCAGCCTGTTGTCACATTCTCTTAGTGACCTCCAGCAACCACTGGGGAGCCACTATACAATATTTGCTTTAGTCACCATACAGCATTTACTACATACATATATATTCACTATACGTATGGCATTCCCTTTAGCTATACCATCAGAGAGGAGAGAATTGGGTGAATGAAATGCCCACCCCCATCAGTTGAAGATCCCAGGAAGGAGCGGAGGCATTAATCTCTTGATGCTGCCAGTCTTCTAGGTGGGCTAAGAGGGCTCCAATGACCAAAGTCTCCAGGGAAAAAACAGCTGATGTTAGCAGTCAGAAATCCAGGTTTGGTCCATATGGAACGAGCATCAGTAAAATCTGCTGTAGTATGCTATATCTTCCAGGTTATCTCCTGATAGATGTTAACAAGTCAGTTTTTCCCTTCTGTTGCTTCAATTTATAGATTTTTCCAACTCACAGTTAAATACTCTAACCTCTCTAATATTTATCTTAAACATGAATTTTTCTTAACATCATGAACCTTAATTTCATCAGCAGCAAAATGAGCAGCCTACTCACTGATTTCACAGGTTTTCTGGTAAATATGTTTTTATTTTAATTATGCTCTTCTATGAAGTGTTTCATGCAATCTAATATGAATTTTGATTACATGATATCTCAAGGGACAGACCACAAAAAGAAATATATATAGAGAGAGGCATACACTATAATTAGCACACTCCATTAACAAGCTAAATGGGAAGCAATATGAAATGCAGAAACTTCATTATCAACAACAACAAGAAAAGAACATTGATACTGTGAATATGAGTTGAACATTGGCTCTGGAATTTAGCTCACATTTAAAATAAGAATGCCATGTATTATGATGTAATAGATAAGCTGAATGTTTTAACCACAAAAATAATTGAAGAAGTAATTAAAATCTTATAAACAAAATGCTAAAAGCAGATAGTGTTCGAGGAACAGATAAATCTAAGCTTACACAAAATTTTCTATAACATAGAAAAGGAAGGAAAAATACCCTAATATATTTTATGATGCTGCTATCCTAGCCTTTACAAAAGCAGAAGTAGATGGAGAAAGATAAGAAGGAAAAAATCCAACATATCTGTAAAATATACACTTATGACTGCAGATGTAAAAAACTCTAAACATGATATTATAAAACAATATGTATCATAAAATTATCCCAGTGGATGCCAGAAATATATATATCCCTCTATTTTTATATCTATAGGCATCATTCCTAGAAAACTAGCAATGAAAGGAAATACTTTAATCTGAAAAAGGGAATTGATATAAATCCCAGAGCAATCATCATATTTAATGTGAAAAGTTAGTATTCCCTTTAAGGACATAAGTAAGACAAAGACATTTGCTTTTACTGCTACTTTTAAACATTGTGTTGAAAGTCCTGGCTAGGAAAGAAATACAAGGAAAGAAAATGAATAGTACACAAACTAGAATTAAGGAAATAAAAATCAGTATTTTCAGAGGAAAATTAGTACCTATATAGAATATTGGAAAGGATCTACAGAGGAAAATTAGACTCACAAGATAATTCATTTTTTATTTTTAAAAAATATTTTAAAATTGTTGCACTGCTATCCACCAGCAATGAATATGTAGTACATGTAATTAAAATGCAGGCAGCTATGTATAGGTACAACAAAGTTATAAGTACCCAGGAATAAATAAAGTTAAAAAATGCATAAAATGTGTGAAAAATTTAGAACTATATTGAAGGACATTTGAAAACCAATAAATGGAAAATGTGTTATGTTCACAGAAATGTTAATGTATTTTTAGGTACCAGTACTCTCTATATTGTTCTATAAATGCAATAAAATTCTAATCAAAATGCCACCATATATTTGATTTAGACTTGTTTGCACGGTTTTTTTGTTCCATTTCAATTTTTATATGAAATAATAATAGCCAGAAAGAGTTAGAACACCACAACATCTCAGAAAAATAAGAAAATACTAGATACTTTTCTTTTTTCTTTTTCTTTCCCTTTTTTTTTCTTTTTTTCTTTTTTTTTTTTTGGCTGTACCGTCAGCATATGGAAGTTCCCAGGCCATGGATGGAATCCCAGTCGCAACTGCAATTTATCCTTCAGCTGCAGCAACACCAAATCCTTAACTCATTGTGCCACACTGAGAACTCCTGGGCACTTTTCTATGAGGTAAAAAGTTGTATTATATATTCCTTTTTACAGATACACCTTTGGCATGTGAAAGTTCCCAGGCTGATGGTTGAATCGAAGCTGCATTGGAATCCTACATCACAGCCACACCAACAGCAGATCTGAGCCACATCTGTGACCTACACAACAGCTTGAGGCAATGCTAGATCCTTAACCCACTGAGCAAAGCATCCTCACGGATGGAACTCACATCCGCATGGAGATGCAGGGTTCAAACTCACATTCTCATGGAGATGTAGGGTTCTAAACCCCATGAGGCACAAAGGGAACTACTATTTTCAAGCCATTTTAAATAAGACAGTGAGATACAGTAACAGTGGAGCTAAATAAAACAACAAAATTTAGTATGGAAACTTGACAATGTAACCAAACAATTGCTGTATATTTAAACACTAAAATGTAATAAGCAATCTTTACAAACATTTAGAAGAAAATACAGGAGACTATCTTCATGACTTTCAGGTAAGAAAAAAGTTTTTAAGCTTTATTGAGGTATAATTAAAGCTATAACTGTAAAATAAGTGTATAATAATATACTTAAGTATAAAAAGTTATGATATATGTTTGCATTATGAAAAGATTCCCAAAGTTGAGCTAAATAAGACACATAACCTCACATATTCACTTTTTTTGGGGGGGGTGAGAACACAAGTTCAATTCTCCTGACAAATTTTAGTTATGCAATACAGTAATGCCAACTATAGTCACTGTGGTATACATTAGCTTCTCAGATTTATTCATTTATAACTAAAAAATATGTACTCTTGCCAACCTCAATCCATTTTCCCCACAGCATCCTCCCTAACAATCACCACTCTGCTCTGTTTCTATGAGTTTGACTTTTTTTAAATATACCAAATATAAGTGATACCATGAAGTATTTATATTTTTCTGCTTAACATATCACTTAGCATAATGTCCTCCATTTTCATCCATTTTATCACAAATAGCAGCATTTACTTTTTTTAAGCCTGGATTATATTCCACTGTCCGATTTTCTTTATCTAGTCACCCATTATGAACATATAAGTTGTTTCCATACCTTGGCTACTGTGAATAATGCAGCAGTAAAGATATCTTTTTAAGATAACAATTATATTTCCCTTAGATTATACCGAAAAGTTGGATTGTTGCATCATACCATAGATCTGTTTTTAATTTCTTGAGGAACCTCCTGATGTATTTTCCATGAAGGCTACATCAACTTATATTCCCAAAAACAGTATACAAGAAATATTTTTTTCCACATTTTTACCAGCATTTGTTACCTCTTGTCTTTTTGTTTTGGTCAAGCTTGCAGCATGTGGAATTTCCCAGGCCAGGGATCACACCTTTGCCATAGCTGCACCCCATGGCACAGCTGCAGTAAAGCCAGATTCTTAACCCAGTGAATCACACAGTAACTTCCTGTCCTGTCTTTTTAATGAGACATCCTAGCAGGTATGAGATTTTCATTTGTTTGGGTTCTGGTTTTGATTTTTATTCCCTGATAATTAGTGATATTAAGTAACTTTTCATATATCAGTTGGCCATTTGTACGTCTTCTTTAGAAAATGTTTACACAGAGTCTTTGCACATTTTTTAATCTTTTTTTTTCCTGTATAAGCTCCTTGTGTATTTTGAATATTAATCTCAATTAGATATGTGGTTTGCAAGTATTTTCTCACATTCCACTGGTTACTTTACATTTTGTTAATTGTTTCCTTTGCTGTGCAGAAAAAATAGTTTCATGTCATCCCATTTGTCAAATTTTTGCCCATGTTGTCTTTGCATTTGGTGTCAAACCCAGCAAATTACTGCTAAGACTAACATCATGTACTTACCCCCAATGATTTCCTTTATATGTTTCTTATGGTTTCAGGTCTTATATTCAAGTACTTAATTTACTTTGACTTTATTTTTGCATATAGCATTAGATAGATATCCAGTTTAATTCCTTTCCACTTATTCAATTTTCCTAACATATTAAGATCATAGCCTTTCCCCATTTTATATTTTTAGAACCTTTGACAAACTTAATTGTCCATATATGCATGGGTTTATTTCTGGGTTCTCTGTTGTGTTCCCTGATCTATGTGTCTATTTTATTCCAGTGCCATACTGTTTTGATTACTATAGTTTTCTAATGTTTGAAATTGAGAAGTGTAAAGATATCTACTTTGTTCCTTTTTCTCAAGACATCTTTGCTTTTTGAAGTCTTTGTGGTTCAATACACATTTTGGTATTGTCTGTTCTATTTCTGTGAAAAAATGTCATTGAAATTTTGACATTTCACATTAAATCTGTAGACTGGATTAGCAAGGATATTTTAATAATATCAATTCTAATAACCCATGTTAATGGAATATCTTTCCATTTATTAGTGTTTTTTCAACTTTCCTAAATATCTTATAGACTTCAGTGTAAAGATTTTTCGCCTTCTTGGTTAGATTTATTCCTAAGTATATTAGCCTTTTGATGCTATTGCAAATGGGATTATTGTCTTCATTTCTCTTTCTGATAGTTTGTTCTTAGTATTGAGACACAACTGATTTTTGTATGTTGATTTTGTATCATGCAATATTACTGGATTCATTTACCAGTTCTAATAGTTCTCAGTTTGATTCTTGTTTCTCTTTTCTTCTTTTCTTTTTTTGGTTGGATGGTTTCCATTTTTTTATGCTTTAGTACTTTTCTTTAAAGTTTTTGTGAATGTAATGTTCAGTTTTGATTTGTGGTTTCCCTGTTTGTTAAGTATGTTAACCCCTTCTTATATCTGCTTGCTTTAGCCTGATAGTCATATAGGCTCAAACACATCATAAAAATAAAAAAAAGAATCTATACTTTCCTACTTTCCTTCATCTCACTGTATGATTTTTCAAAAGATTGAAGAAGAAGGAACACTCCCAAAGACATTCTATGATGCCACCATCACCCTAATTCTAAAACCAAAGATACCACCAAAAAAGAAAACTATCAGCCAATATCTTTGATGACTATAGATGCAAAAATTCTCAACAAAATTTTAGCCAAACAAATCCAACAACATATAAAAAGAGATCATAAACCACGACTGGGTGGGAGTCATCCCAGGTTCACAAGGATGGCTCAACATATGCAAATCAATCAATGTCACACACAACATTAACAAAATAAAAGTCAAAAGCCACATTATCATCTCAATAGATGCAGAAAAAGCATTTGATAAGGTCCAACATCCATTCATGATCAAAACCCTTACCAAAGTGGGTATAGAGGGAACATACCTTAACATAATCAAAGCCATTATGACAAACCCACAGCAAATAATATACTCAATGGAGAAAAGCTAAAAGCCTTCCCACTAAGATCTGGAACAAGACAAAGATGCCCACTCTCATCACTGTTATTCAACATAGTATTGGATGTCCTAGCCACACCAATCAGACAAACAAAAGAAATAAAAGGCATCGCAAGTGAAAGAGAAGAGGTAAAAGGGTCACTGTATGCAGATGACATGATACTATACATAGGAAACCCCAAACTCAACCCAAAAACTACTTGAACTGATCAACAAACTCAGCAAAGTAGCAGGATATAAGATTAACACTCAGAAATCAGTCATATTTCGGTATATTAACAATGAAATTTTAGAAAAGGAATACAAAAATAGAATACCTTTAAAACTGCACCCCCAAAAATATCAAATACCTGGGAATAAACCTGACCAAGGAGGTGAAAGACTTATATGCTGAGAACTGTAAAACATTAGTCAAGAAAATAAAAGAATATGTAAAGAAATGGGAAAAAAATTCCATGTTCCTGCATTGAAAAAATTAATGTTGTAAAAATGGCCATACTACTCAAAGCAATCTACAAATTCTATGCAATCCCTGTCAAAATACCTAGGACATTTTTCACAGAACTAGAACAAACAATCCAAAAATTTATATGGAACCTCAAAATACCCATAATTGCCAAAGCAATTTTGAGGAACAAAAACCAAGTAGGAGGCATAACTCTCCCAGACTTCAGGCAGTATTATAAAGCCACATTCATTAAGGCAGTGTGGTCCTGGTACAAAACAGACAGACAGTCCAATGGAACAGAATAGAGAACCCAGAAATAAACCCAGAAACCTATGGTCAATTAATCTTTGACAAATGACGCAAGAACATAAAATAGGAAAAAGAACATTTATTCAGCAAGAATTGCTGGGAAACCTGGACAGATACATGCAAATCAATGAAACTAGAACACACCCTCACACCATGCATGAAAATAAACTCAAAATGGCTGAAAGACTTAAATATAAGACAAGACACCATCAAACTCCTGGAAGAGAACATAGGCAAAACATTCTCTGACATCAACCTTCCAAATGCTTTCTCAGGTCAGTCTCCCAAAGCAACAGAAATAAAAGCAACAATAAACCAATGGGACCTAATCAAACTGACAAGGTTTTGTAAAACAAAGGAACCCATTAAAAAAAAGACAGCTTTCAGAGTGAGATAAAATAGTTTCAAATGATGCAACTGACAAGGGCTTAATCTCTAAAATATACAAGCAACTTACACAACTCAACAGCAAAAAAGCCAACAACACAATGGAAAAATGGGCAAAAGACCTTAACAGACATTTCTCCAAGGAATATACACAGATTGCCAAAAAGCACATGAAAAAATGCTCAACATTCCTGATTATTAGAGAAATGCAAATCAAAACTATCAGGAGATACCACCTCATACCAGTCACAATGGCCATCATTAATAAGTCCACAGATAACAGATGCTGGAGGGGGTGTGGAGAAAAGGGAACCCTCCTGCACTGTTGGTGGGAATGTAAGCTGGTACAACCACTATGAAGAACAGTATGGAGGTACCTTAGAAAAGTCTACATATGACCGAGCAATCCCACTCTTGGGCACATATCTGGACAAAACTTTCCTTGAAAAAGACACATGCACCTGCATGTTCATTGCAGCACTATTCACAATAACCAAGACATGGAAACAACCAAAATGTTCATCAGCAAATGATTGGATTAGGAAGATATGGAATATAAACACAATTGAATACTACTCAGCCATAGAAAAGAATAAAATAATGACATTTGCAGCAACATGGATGGAACCTGAGACTCTCATATTGACTGAAGTAAGTTAGAATGAGAAAGACAAATACCGTATGATATCACTTATATCTGAAGTCAAATATATGGCCTAAATGAACCTTTGCACAGAAAAGAAAATCATGGACTTGAAGAACAGACTTATGGTTGCCAATGGGGAGGGGAAGGGATTGGGATAGATGGGCAGCTTGGGGTTAATATATGCACAAGTGACATAAAAAGGAGTAGTTTTTTAATTTTTATTAAATTACTCAATGAATTTATTACATTTATAGTTGTACAATGATCATCACAACCCAATTTTTTATGATTTCCATCCCATAACCCCAGTGCATCCCACCATCTCCTGAACTGTCTCCTTTGAAAACCATAAGTTTTTTCAAAGCCTATGAGACAGTATCTGTTCTGCAAAGAAGTGCATTCTGTCTTTTTTTTTTCAGATTCCACATGTCAGTGAAAGCATTTGATGTCGATGTCTCATTCTCTGACTGACTTCACTTAGCATGATAATTTCTAGGTCCATCCATGTTGATTAAAATGTCAGTATTTCATTCCGTTTAATGGCTGAGTGATATTCCATTGTGTATATGTACCGCATCTTCTTGATCCACTAGTCTCTCAATGGATATTTAGGTTGTTTCCATGTTTTGGCTATTGTATGTAGTGCTCCAATGCGTTGGAGTACATGTGTCTTTTTGAGTCATGGTTTTCTCTGGGTAGATGCCCAGGAGTGGGATTGCTGGATCAAATGGTAGTTCTATTTTTAGTTTTCTGAGGAGTCACCATACTGTTTTACACAGTGGTTGCATCAATTTACAATCCCACCAACAGTGTTATAGGGTTCCTTTTTCTCCACACCCTCTCCGGCACTTATTGTTTGTAGACTTTTTGTGATGGCCATTCTGGCTGGTGTAAGGTGGTACCTCATAGTGGTTTTGATTTGCATTTCTCTAATCATGAGTGATGTTGAACATCTTTTCATGAGTTTTTTGGCCATCTGTATGTCTTCTTTGTAGAATTGCCTGTTTAGATCTTCTGCCCATTTTTCAATGGGGTTGTTTGTTTTTTTGGTATTGAGTGGTAGGTGTTTATAAATTTTGGAGATTAATCCCTTGTCAGTTGATTCATTCGGAAACATTTTCTCCCACTCTGTGGATTGTCTTTTCATTTTGTTTAGGGTTTCCTTTGCTGTGCAGAAACTTTTAATTTTAATTAGGTCCCATTTGTTTATTTTTGTTTTTACTGTCATTACTCTAACAGGTGGATTTTGAAGATGTTTCCATTGTTTATGTCAGAAAGTGTTTGGCCTATGTTTTCCTCTAAGAGGTTTAGAAGCAATTGACAACAAAGATACGGCACTCCAAAATGTATGGTATGCAGCAGAAGCCATTCTAAGAGGAAAGTTTATAGCAACACAAGCCTACCTCAGGAAACGAGGAAAAGCTTAAATAAACAAGCTAACTTTACATCTAAAGCAGATAGAGAGAGAACAGCCAACACCTAAATTTAGTAGAAGGAAAGAAATCATAAAGATCAGAGCAGCAATCAATGAAATTGAAACAAAGAAAACCAAAGAAAAGATCAATGAAACGAAAAGCTGGTTCTTTGAAAAGATCAACAAAATTGATAAACCCTTAGCCAGACTTATCAAGAAAATAAGAATGAAGACTCAAATCAATAAAATTAGTCATGAAAAAGGAGAAGTAACAATGGACATCAAAGAAATACAAAGGATCATAAGAGACTACACTATGCAATTATACGCCAATAAAACGGAAAACCTAGAGGAAGTGGACAAATTCTTAGAAAGGTACAATCTTCCAAGACTAAATCAAGATGAAATAGAAAAGATGAATGGACCAATCACAAGAACTTAAATTGAAATTGTGATTAAAAAACTTCCAACAAACAAAAGCCCAGGACCAGATGGCTTCACAGGCGAATTCTATCAAACATTTATTTTTTTTTCTATGTATATTTTATTTTATTTTATTTTATTTTCCCATTGTACAGCAAGGGGATCAAGTTATCCTTACATGTATACATTACAATTACATTTTTTCCCCACCCTTTGTTCTGTTGCAACATGAGTATCTAGACATAGTTCTCAATGCTACTCAGCAGGATCTCCTTGTAAATCTATTCTAAGTTGTGTCTGATAAGCCCAAGCTCCCAATCCCTCCCACTCCCTCCCCCTCCTAATAGGCAGCCTCAAGTCTTTTCTCCAAGTCCATGGTTTTCTTTTCTGAGGAGATATTCATTTGTGCTGGGTATTAGATTCCAGTTATAAGTGATATCATATGGTATTTGTCTTTGTCTTTCTGGCTCATTTCACTCAGTATGAGATTCTCTAGCTCCATCCATGTTGCTGCAAATGGCATTATGTCATTCTTTTTTATGGCTGAGTAGTATTCCATTGTGAATATATACCACATCTTCCAAATCCAATCATCTGTTGATGGACATTTGGGTTCTTCCCATGTCCTGGCTATTGTGAATAGTGCTGCAATGAACATGCGGGTGCACGTGTCTCTTTTAAGTAGAGTTTTGTCCGGATAGATGCCCAAGAGTGGGATTGCGGGGTCATATGGAAGTTCTATGTATAGATTTCTAAGGTATCTCCAAACTGTTCTCCATAGTGGCTGTACCAGTTGACATTCCCACCAACAGTGCAGGAGGGTTCCCTTTTCTCCACACCCCCTCCAGCACTTGTTATTTGTGGATGTATTAATGATGGCCATTGTGACTGGTGTGAGGTGGTATCTCATGGTAGTTTTGATTTGCATTTCTCTTATAACCAGCGATGTTGAGCATTTTTTCATGTGTTTGTTGGCCATCTGTATATCTTCTTTGGAGAACAGTCTATTCAGGTCTTTGACCCATTTTTCCATTGATTGATTGGCTTTTTTGCTGTTGGGTTGTATAAGTTGTTTATACATTCTAGAGATTAAGCCCTTGTTGGTTGCATCATTTGAAACTATTTTCTCCCATTCTCTATCAAACATTTAGAGAAGAGCTAACACCTATCCCTCTGAAACTATTCCAAAAAATTGCAGCGGAAGTGATACTCCTAAATTCATTCTATGAGGCTTACATCACCCTGATATCAAAACCAGGCAAAGAAAGAAAATTACAGACCAATTTTAGTGATGAACACAGATGCAAAAATCCTCAACAAAATACTAGCAAACTGCCTCCAATAATACATTAAAAGGATTGTACATCATGATCAAGTGGGATTTATCCCAGGGATGCAAGTGTTCTTCAATATCTGCAAATCCATCAGTGTGATACACCACATTAACAAACTGAAGAATAAAAACCATATGGTCCTCTCAATAGATGCAGAAAAAGCCTTTGACAGAATCAAACACCCATTTCTGATAAAAACCCTTCAGAAAGTGGGCATAGAGAGGACCTACCTCAACATGATAAAGGCCAGATATGAAAAACCCCACAGCTAACATCATTCTCAATGGTGAAAAGCTGAAAGAATTCCTGCTGAGATCAGGAACAAAAACAAGGATGTCCATTCTCACCACTACTCTTCAACATAGTTCTGGAAGTCCTAGCCATGGCAATCAGAGAAGTAAAAGAAATAAAAGGAATCCAAATTGGAAAGGAAGAGGTAAAACTATCACTATTTGCAGATGACATGATACTATACCTAGAGAATTCTAAAGAAAACTGTTAGAGCTCATCCATGAATTTGTCAAAGTCGCTGGATACAAAATTAATACACAGAAATTGGCAGCTTTTCTGTACACTAAAAATGAAAGATCAGAAAGAGAAATTAGGGAAGCAATGCTGTTTACCATCACATTAAAAAATTAAAATACCTAGTCAGTAAACCTACCTAAAGAGACAAAAGACCTGTACTCTGAAAACTATTAAGACTCTGATGAAAGAACTCAAAGATGACACAAACAGATGGAAAGACATACCATGCTCTTGGATTGGAAGAATCTATATTATCAAAATGACTATACTACCCAAGGCAGTTCACAGATTCAATTCAATCCCTATCCAATTACCAAGGACATTTTCACAGGACTCAAACAAATAGTTTAAAGTTTGTTTGGAAGCACAAAAGACCCAGAATAGCCAAAGACATCCTAAAAAAGAAAAATGAGCTGGAGGAATCAGGGTCCCTGACTTCAGACTACACCACAAAGCAACAATCATTAAAACCATATGATACTGGCACAAAGACAGAAATATAGATCAGTGGAACAGGATAGAAAGCCCAGAATTCAACCCACGCACCTACAGCCAACTAATCTATGACAAAGGAGGCAAGAATATACAATTGAGAAAAGACAGCCTGTTCAAAAGGTGGTTCTGGGAATACTGGACAGCCAGTATTTCAAAAGAATGAAATTAGAACACTCCCTAACACCACACACAAAAATAAACTCAAGATGGATTAAAGACCTAGATATGAGACCAGACACTATAAAAAGAGTAGTTTTAAGTGCAGTTATCACTCATGCAGTGATACACTGAAAACAAAGACACACGTAAAATAAAGTCACCATAATATAATGTTCCTTGGCACTAAAATCTTTAAAAGCATTGTAGAGTCTTAGACAAATATAATGTTGTTTTCAAGAGCAATGAAGTACAGCCAAGAGTACAGAGAAACTTGGGAGGTCATACAAGAAGTTTTAGGCCAACAAAACGCATCTCTTCAATTTTCTTCAGAATTATTTGATATAAACAACACCTTCTCAAACTTTCTTTTTTAAAATTCTACATGTTATAGGCATAAGGTCATCTTTTCAAATATTTATTAAAGAATATTTCAAACCTAACCTAAAAAAAAAAAACATGTTTTGAATCTCCTTGTACCCGTTGCCTAGTTTCAACAATTATCAAAGCATGACCAATCTAATTTTCTGCATACCTTCACAAGTTCACTCACCATCCAATTATTTTGAAACAAATCACATACATTATTTCATCTATAAACATTTTAATACGTATGTTTTTGAGCTGCACCCCTGCAAGGCCTGTAGTTGCCCAGCTTCAAGATGAAAGAAAGAGCCCAGGGAAAGCCAGAGACAAGATTCATTTAATGATGTTCTGGACAGGGAATCTTACAGCCTGAAGCAAAGGGTCCTGGAGTGCCATCCCCATTGTGCATGGCCAAGAGAAGGCAGGACATTGCAGCAGTCTTCACTACCCCTAGGAGAAGAAAGATCATCAGTAACCAGGGAAACTAGTGGCTGGGTTAGGGGGAAAGCATGGAGGTAGTTACTGATTAGCTCCATAAATAAAAGAATTGGATAGTCATGTGAGTGAAGCAGGGCTTGGTTGAGCAGGGCATATGCAGAGAGTGAGAGAACAGCCATCCAGAATAGCCTGACTCTATCATGGGTAAAACACAACGGTTACTTTTAAAAACATGATGTTTTACGAAGAAACATCTTTATCACTCTCTCCTCTGACACACACAGACAAAATTCTAATGTCACCAAATATGTAGGCAATATACACATGTTATTGACCATCCTAAGATTGCTTTTTCTTATTTTATATAGTATATTGGATCAAATTGAGATCCAAGCAAGAGTTGTACATTTTGACTAGCCGCTTTGCTCTTAAGTCTTCTTGCAATGTAGTCATCACTGTTTTATCTTCTTACAATTTATTTTTCAGAAACGAGTTTTGTTTATTTACTTAATTTGCTTTGTCCTACAGGTTTCCTATAGTCTGAATATACTGCTTGCATTTTATTGGCATCATTTAACAGATTCATCTCTTTCCTGTATTTATGATAAATTAGATCTCATATTTTCAGTACTATTTCACAGGAGGCACTTTGTACTTCCTTTAGGATGTAGCTAACACCAACACTGTGTCTTTTGGTGATGTCAGCAATGGTTAATGTTTGGTGTTCAGATCTCTATTTCATTTGGATTTGGAAATGTTTATATTTTAATCAAATTATTTCTTTTTCATGTATAAGCTGGGATATTTTTGCAAATACCAACTCTCTTCTACTATTTTGTTTCCCTGAGGCACTGATTTTATAAGAAATGCAAAATAAATGCTTCTATTTTGTTCTGGACAAGTTTTCAAAGTGATATAATTCCATATAATATCTTTTGATGGTGAACAATTAAATAAATTAAATAGAGGTGGTTTTTTTTTAATTATCATAATGAACTCATGGGTTTAAACACATTTGATGTGCCTCGGTTATTGCAGTTGTTATATCTACAGATGTTCCATTGCCCTGTCTTTTACCAGGAGGAGCCTCTTTAAGTTGGTAATTTGAAATTGGCTATGAGACAGTTTGCACCACAGAAATCAGCAAACACAAATCAGTTTTTTTTTTTTCTCCCAGGAATCCAGACATCAACTTTGCTACCTTACTATTGGCATCACATCCCAGTCTGTCTCTTTTATTATCATTAAATCATTACATTTGATTCCATGGGCAAATGTACTTTGAAGGGCCACTTCCAGTCCTCATATCGATGATTTTTAAAAAAGTTATTTCAATTGTCTTAAGGGCATTCTCTATTAAATCCAACAGGGAAGAGCTAATGAAAAAAAAAATGTGACCTAAGTTCTTGTGTGTTCGTGATAGTTTATCTGTGGCCCTGATATCTGAAAATTAGCTTTGCTGGATATTATGTCCTTGGATGACACTTCATTTCTCTGAACATCTTAAATAAGACTCATCTTTCGCTTGAGTTCCAGGCCCACCACAGGCTTTTGCAGTTACTGTGGGTAAAGAGGGGTGCTATTTCCTGTTGACAGGGATGTAATCCTGGCTTTTACTTGCCTTTCTCTGTCACCAACTGTTGCGTTTGGGAGCTCAAAGTGCCTAGTTCAAGCATGACAATGGTGAGAGTCTGGGCTTCACACTTGGTCTTGGCTGGTGGAGAGTGTGGGAATGGGGTCATAGTCTTTTTTGTGATGTTTGGCTGGAGTTAAGTACTTGCTTAAAAGTTTTTTGTCATGCTAGGCTGCCCTGCTCCTAATCCATTTGCTAGTGAGAGCGAGTACTTGTTGGAGCTTTTTTGTATGCATTTGTTGGCATTTCTATATTGTTACCTCCTTCAGCTCCAAATCTGAGATATTTGAAGCAAAAAGAAAATCCTAAGAACTCCCCCTGTCTTTCTTCAGATCCTTGTTCTCTCCACCTTTCGAAGACTTCTTAAGTTTGTTTTATACAATAACAAGGGATTTTATTTGTACTTAACAGAAGGAATGGGCAAAGTATATCTCTATCTTCCTAAAAGTAAACCATAATGGAGTTCCCATAGGGGCACAGCAGAAACGTATCTGACTAGCATCCATGAGGACACAGATTCAATCCCTGGCCTTGCTCAGTGGGTTAAGAATCCCTGCCTTTGCCATGAGCTGTGGTGTAGGCCACAGATGTGGATTGGATCCTGCATTGCTGTGGCTGTGGTGTAGGCCAGAAGCTGTAGCTCTGATTCGACCCCTAGCCTGGGGTCAAATGGGAACTTCCATATGCCCCGAGTGTGGCACTAAAAATTAAAAAAAAAAAAGTAAACCATAAATTTCACTTTAACAATTATTTTGCGAAAGAGCTCATGGCCCATGTTTGAGAATATTTACCTGCGCCTTTCACATCTGAATGAGAATTGAGCTATACTTTCAGAATTTTGTGGATATTTGTTTAGAGTTTCAGGTAAACCACTTATCCCTTTGTTGGCTTTTCCTTGCCTAATTTATGTCTTAAATCTATTTGATCATTTGCTTTTTGATCATATCAATTGATTAAGATTATTGCTTACCTTGCCTTTTTTTAGCAAACCACTTTTCAGCAATGCCTATACATTTCTTTTAATTTTCAAAACATTTAACAATTTTTACATGTCCACCAGTTTGTTTTTCAAGGTGGGCAATTTTTGCTTCATGTAATTTGTTTGAGTTTTCTATTTCTGCTATAACCACAAGCTTATGGTTTGATAAAACACAAACATCTTCTCTTGCACTTCAGTAAAACAGAAGTTTAGGTCAGCAAGCTGCATTCCTTCAGAGGCAATAGTGGAAGATGTCTCCTTCCATTTTCCAACTTTTAGGATCACCTGCATTGTTCCACTTATAGTCTCTTCCTCCATCTTCAAAGACAGTTGCATAGCATCTTCCTATCACTCTCTCTCTGATACTCCTGCCACCCTCTTTCCTTTATGAAAACCTGTGTGATTATATTGTGCTCACCCAAATAACCAAGATAATTTCCCTTTCTCAAACTCCTTAGCTTTAATCTTATCTACAAAATTTCTTTTGGCATGTAAGCTCCCATATTCACAAATTCTAGAAATGAAGACATGGGCATCATTCAGAGGCCACTATTCTGTCTTAAACATAAGAAAATTGTGTTGTCTCCTTGTCCTTAAACTGCTATTTGACAGATTTTAGGATTTTATTAAACTGCATTGTATCATTAAGTGATTGGGGAAATTTCTTCTCTGTAGTGAGTTGAGTTTTTCCATACAAAAGCATTGGTCATTGCATAGTTTTATCCTTTTGTTTTGTTGTTTGAATTTTGCTGTTTCTTTTATTTTATTTTATTTTATTTTATTTTTCTCTTTGTCTTTTCTAGGGCAGCACTCACCACAGCATATAGGGGTTCCCAGACTAGGAGTCAAACCAGGGCTGCAGCTGTTGACCTATGCCATAGCCACAGCAACACCAGATCTAAGAGGCATCTGTGACCTATACTGAAGCTTGTGGCAATGCCAGATCCTTAATCTACTGGGCGAGGACAGGGATCAAACCCACATCCTCATGGACACTATGTTGGACTCTTAACCCACTGAGCCGCTACAGGAACTCTGTTTAATTTTTATACTGCATGGGTGTCTATGCATTCTGATGTTCTCTTCTTAATTTTGTTTTCTTCTTCAAAGATGCCATTTGAAGGCTCTAGACCATTTCTGCTCTCTCAGCTACTCTATAACCTGAGAGATTTGTGGAGGAAGAAATAGCACTAAGCTGAGATTGCAATTTGAAAACCTGATTTCCTACTATGAGTCCTCACCATAATGCATTATTACATGAGCAGGAAGAACTCCATTATCTGAGAGAGATATCCTCCTGGTTCCTAATTCAACACTGGCTTTGGAAACTGTTATTTTCATCAAAGAACCTCAGTTCCATCATTCATTTCCTCCTATCATTCTTTTCTCCCCAGAAGCCAGTTTTCTTGTTCATCCTTCAGGAAAGCAAATAAAGAATACCTACTCTTTTTTTTTTTTTCTCAGTGACAACATGCAGAGTTTTGTCAACTTTTCATTACAGCTCCAACAAGGGAAGAGGAATAAGAATCAATCTCGCCAGCACCTTCCTCTCTGTTTCAGATTTTTCTTAACTTTCCCATGCAAAAGCAACAGTTTTTATGGCTTATTATATTAGCTTATGCTCCTTACACTGTATTGTCACATAGAAGGAGGGACCAACTCAAGGTTATTTTCTGAGGAGCATGAGAAAAGGCATGGAATAGTGAGGAGTCAGTAACATATACTTCAACATCCATAGAGCTTTTATTTTCTTCCCATTACCAGGAATTATGCATTAATTATCAGAGTGCATACAAATTTGGGTTAAATTATATTTTTAATAATTTTCACAATTGAGTTCAAATTATAATTTAGGGTAACTTGTTTTACCTTTTTAAAGATGTTATTTGAATATACGTTGTGGATAATACTTATTATTACTTTTGGAAGGAGATGGATCTTTCATAAAATTACAAGCATCCTAACTGGAAGAGATTCTAAAAGGTGTATGACCCAATCATTTTTGAAATTGTATAATACCCCATAAAATTTTTTCCAAGTGGTCATTGGAATGTGGTTCAGGTACCTCACCACCTCCTGAGGCAGCCCTTACTGATCTGGTTTTTATAAAAGTATCGTATTTATCTGAGCTCCTTCTCATATTGATCCAACTTTGCCATTCCTCTTCCACTGGGAACCTTATAGGTTTTCCACCTGATAACATTATCAGTATGTGAGGGAAATGCTCACATCCTCTCTTTCTCAAGCTACCATCCTGGGTATAAATTCATATTGAAATGTTTTGAGCATCTTCACCACTCTAGTGTCTCTGACTGGAATACATCTGGCAGGAATAAAACCCTGTTAAAGTGAAGCACTAAGTATAAACAAAATACTTAAATTATGCCTTCACAGAAACAGACTATCACAAACCTTACTCTAGACAAAAGCGTTTAGAGTTTTCCCCCCTTAATTTTCCCCATAATCATTGTAGGCTCAGGTGTTTAGCACTTTAGTGGTCATTTCACATTGTTGACTGAAATTATAGTAACTACTTACTAAAACTAAAACTTACTGATGCTGAGAGCCTTTTACTCTCTTCCTAAATTTTGTGCAGTTGGCTTCATGTTCTAGTTTGCTTTCTCACATCTAATGCTGTTGAATTTCATGTTTAAAAGGTTTGATTTACCAGGATAGATTTGGAGCCCTATTTTGTCATCCAGCGCAATTGTTATTCCCCTAAACTTCATGTTATACCAGATTTGAAGCATCTGTAATTGTGTATCAGTTCTTTTTAACAAGAGGAGAAACAATGAGGGGGTAAAAGGAAACATAGTAAGAAAGAGTAAAGGGAAGGAAGGGGAAAGGAGAGGAGAAAAAGACAAAGAAGGAGAACCTAGTACATAAGTGTAAAGGGGTTTAATATTTCATTCTCTTTTCAATGTAATCTAAATTTGAAAGGATTTAACAAATTTGAAAACAGTGAAAGTTTGCAACCTAACTACAATGATTATAATCCCACCTCCTTACCTTCATTTTGGAGGAAGCTATAAATTATAAATAAACAAATACACAAATATGTCATTGCCTCTGTATTTTCTTTGCATATTTCCTCAAATTGCTCAAGGTGCTTATGACACATCTGATTCATTATCCTCACACATACATTTACACTTGAAGGAGGAAAAAATTTTTATATAGGTTCTTTTTTCTTAGTCACTTCAGGCTAGATCCTATAATTCCATTTTATCAAAGATGACGGTAATGTGATAGACAGAAACGTGATGGACGTAATAATTAAAAGTGATCAAAATACTATGTAAAGCCATACAGACAACAGGGCAGAGGAGAGCAGAAGAGACAGGGTGAAATTTTTAAATTAAATATAAACAAGTAAGCTAGTGGGAAGATAGTTATGACATAAAAGCTCAATTTGAATCTTTTGGAATTCTTTCGGAAACATTAAGGTGATAAGTTAACTTCAAGAACCTCAAAATATCTTGTTTAAGGGTACAAACTTAGAACTGGTAGAAAAATAAGGTCTGGAGAGTTGACCCACAGTATACAATACTGTATTCAAAACTGCACAGTTGCTAAGAGACTAGATCTTAATTATTCCCACCAGAAAACCCAATAATTACACAATGTGATAGAGCTGTTAGCTAATGCTATGATGGTAACCATATTGCAATTTAAAAATGTATAAACTCAACAAGTTGTGCATCTTAAACTTATACAGTGTTATCTGTCAATCATACTTCCATAAAATAGAACTCCAAGTAAAAGTTGGTGAAGACAAACCAACAAGAGATAAACTCCCTGTTTAATACTAGAAACTCTACTAAAGAAAGGAAAGTAAAGGGCCTTGTGACAAACTTGGTTCAAAGGACCAAAAGTCATTATCATATATTCACTGCAAAATTTCTCCATCCATCCTCCCCTCTCAAAAAAAAAAAAAAAAATAAGCAGGAAAAGCTGAAGGGTCACATGATAGCCACCCATTTGGATGAGAGTTCAAGGAAACTTGTGAATGTCTGAAAACAGTAAATTTATCTCGGGGTCTGTGCCCTGGGAAATCTAGAAACAAACAAACTAAAGCACCTTTTCTATATTAAGGAGTTATTGCCAGTATAGACTCCAAACTGACCAGGAACAGGTGAATGGGGAGGGAGGAAAGAGAAGATTCAGATAAGGAATAAGGACAGAGGCAGTGGAAGGGGAATTGTGGAGGAAGTTTTCAGAAAGACAAAAGACCCTATTTTTGATTAGTGGATGAAAACAGAAGAGGAGGCTCTCTAGAGTGGTGAAACTACAGTAAATACCCTTGCCCACCCCCCCTTACAGTACAATATGATAATTTTACCTACAAATGTGTAACAGAAATGATTTGCAGCAGAATCTCATACAAAGTTGTTATAATTTAAAAAATAAAGAGCAGAGTAACATCCTGATATATAGTGAAAGCAGATCATTAACAACTATCACACATAAAAGTTGCTAACTTAATATTTTAAAATAATCATACTCAGTGAAGTAAGTCAGACAGAAAAAGACAAATATCATATGATATCACTTCTATGTGGGACCTAATTTTTAAAATGATGCAAAAGAACTTATTACAAAACAGAAACATACACACATATTCTGAAACCAAACATAGGGTTACCAAAGGGGAAATGTTGGGGGAAGGGACAAATTAGGAGTTTGGGACTAAGATATATGCACTATTATATACACAATAGATAGCTAACAAGGACCTACTGTATAGCAAAGTGAGCTCTACTCAATATTCTGTAATAACTTATATGGGAAAAGAATCTGAAAAAGAATGGATAAATGAACATGTATAACTGATTAAAAAACAAAAAATAAGCTAAGAGAAATTGAGAAAAAACTATAGATGTTTCAAAGAATAAAATAAATCAGCAAACTATAATTTAAAATGTGAAATGGTAGAAATTTAAAATAATAAATCAGAAACAGAAAAACTTTAGCAAACAAAGTAATTGGTAAAAAGTAACTGTATAACCTGAAGTACAAACTAGATATCCATGAGTCCATGCTGATACATAAATGATTTAATAAATGATAATAGCCACTACTCAACAGCAAGGTACATACCCAGCCATAGAGGTGCTACTGAGCCTCCTTGGAAACCAGAGGTCCAGCCCACACTGAGCACCAACAAGGAACACCTTTCTAGGGTGTCAGTGGAGGCCAAGTAGGAAATCTGGATTTTTACCACCTCTGGCCATAAAAGCTCACTCTTCCCTTTCAAAAGCAATTTCAGAGGAAGCCAGCTAAAATACAAAGTTGAAGTAAGACCCAGGGTTTCATACCACAATACCCTGAGTGCACATGTTTTGATTTTTTTTAATTATAACGTCAAGAACCAGAAATATCTCAAGCAGGATGAAAAAAGAATCAGTAAGATGTCACCACTAAGAAGGCAGAGATGTTAAAAATTATCTCAAAATATTTTAAAGCAGCCATCATAAAATGCTTCAACACACAATTAGGGACATTCTTAAAACAAATGAAAAATAAAAAGTATCAGCAAAGCAATAGAAAATCTCAGAAAGGAAATACCAAACAGGAAGAAGAATCAAACGAAAATTTTAGATCTTAAAATATAATAACTTAAATCAAAATGCAATAGATGGGGAGTTCCCATCATGGCTCAGTGGTAATGAACCTGACTAGTATCCATGAGGATGCAGGTGCAGTCCCTGGCCTCACTCAGTAGGTTAAGGTTCTAGGGTTTCCATGAGCTGTGGTGTAGGTCACAGATGAGACTCGGATTTGAGCATTGCTGTGGCTGTGGCAGAGGCCCACAGCTGTAGCTCAGATTCAACCCCTAGCCAGGTAACTTAAATATGCCCTGAGTGCAGCCCTAAAAAAAACAACCGACGGAGTTCCCGTCGTGGCGCAGTGGTTAACGAATCCGACTAGGAACCATGAAGTTGCGGGTTCGGTCCCTGCCCTTGCTCAGTGGGTTAACGATCCGGCGTTGCCGTGAGCTGTGGTGTAGGTTGCAGACGCGGCTCGGATCCCGCGTTGCTGTGGCTCTGGCGTAGGCCGGTGGCTACAGCTCCGATTCAACCCCTAGCCTGGGAATCTCCATATGCCGCGGGAGCGGCCCAAGAAATAGCAACTACAACAACAACAACAAAAGACAAAAGACAAAAAAAAAAAAAAAACCAACCAACCAACCAACCAAACAAATAACCTCAATAGATGGGCTAAAAACTAGTGGAAGGAATAAAAAAAAAAAATCAATTCACCAGAACAAAGAACAAAAACTATCCAGTTTGAATGGTAGAAGACAGACTGTTTAGTAATAAATGACAGAGCCTTGGGGACTTACGGAATAATAACAATATTTAAAATTCACAATTTTGGTCTCAGAGCGAGGAGACAGAAAATAGCACTTAAAAAGTCTTCAAAGAAATAACTGCTAAAAACTTTACAAATTTGCAAAAGACATATACCAACTTATTAAAGTTGACAAGCCCCAAGCTCTGAGGTAAAACTGTATAAAACTTAATATATACAAGTAGACACACACGTGAGTACAAGTAAAATTGGGAAATCTGAACCACACTGTTAGCATATATCAATGCCAATATCCTAGCTGTGACATTATACTATAGTTCCATAAAATACCACCATTGGGGGAAAATGCATTATTGTAGCAATTGCCTATGAGTCTACATATACCTCAATAAAAACTTCGAATAAAAAATATTTTTTTGTGAGAATGCAAAATGTTATATTTGGAATGGATGGTGGACGGGCAATGGGATCCTACTGTACAGCACAGGGAAATGTGTGTGAATGGGTCACCTTTTTTTGTACCACAGAACTCGATGAAACATTGTAAATCAACTATACTTTAATAATAAAAATACACATATATAGTTTTTGACTCCAACTTGGAATTTAGCCCAGCTCTCTGTTCTCATTTTCCTGTAATTAAAGAGCCTATAAGGAAGTCCATAATTTGATGTTTCTTATATTCTTGCAATGACATTATTAAAGAAATGGAGAATAGATTACAATTGCTACAGGTTAGGGATGGGTGGAGGAAAGTGGTTGTGATTGTAAAGGGGCAACATGAGGCCCTCTTGTGATGGAAATTCTTTATGTCCTGACTATATTGGTGTCACCCTGGTGCTGATATTATGCTATGGTTCTGTAAGGTATTACTATTGGGGGAAAGTTGCTAAAGTAGATAAAGATAATTCTTCATTATTTATTGAAAATGCATGTGAATCTACAATTACCTCAAAATCTAAAGTTTCATTAAAAATAGAATATGACCAACTAAAACAAATGTTTATGGATTATATATAAATGACTGGACCAAGACGGCAGAGGAGTAAGATGTCATGCTCACCTTCTCCCACAAACACATCAAAAAACACATCTATATGTTGAACAATTCACATGGGACATCTACTGAATGCTGGCAGAAGAACTTAAACCTCCAAAAAGGTCAAGAAACCCTCAACATAATTGGATAGAACAAAAGAAAAAAGAGAGAGAGAAAAAAAAATCAGGACAGGACTAGCATTCCTGAGAAGGAGCTGTGAAAGAGAAAAAGAACATACACCCTGGGAAGCCACTTAACTGATGGGGAGATCAGCTGAAATGGAGGGACCTCAAAATCTCCAAGAAAAGTACAGCAGCTGGACTGAGGGCAAAGCAGAGTGAGAGCCACACAGATCATCTGTACCACCACCATGGACACCACAGCCTGAGACCCTTGGGTGGGGGCTGGGCACTGAGACTCAGGCTCTGGAGGTCAGTTCTGGAGAGAGGACAAAGGTTGACTGTGGAGGCAGCCTGAGGGGCTAAGGAGCAGTGTTCCATGGGCTGGGGAGCAGAATGCTATGGGCTAAGGGATAGAAAGCCACAGCCAAGTGACCACAAAAGGAGGTCTGGGACCACAGGAGAAGCAAGATGCCATTGCTGCGGAGGGTGAGAGGAGAAGGTATGGACTTCCATAGTATTCTCCCTCTACATGCACAGGCTCTCAGAGGATGGGGCACCTCTGGCACAGGCTACAGCTGGTGAGAGGCCACTTACTTGGGCTACAGGAGACTGGGTGCCTCTTGTATGGGCTACAAGCTGGGGACCTCTTGTGTGGGCTAAGGGCAGCAGGGGGTGGGGAAGCTAAGCATGACTCAATGTTTCTTTCTTTCTTTTTTTTTTGTCTTTTTGCTATTTCTTGGGCCGCTTCCACAGCATATGGAGGTCCCCAGGCTAGGGGTCGAATTGGAGCTGTAGCCACCAGCCTACACCAGAGCCACAGCAACTCGGGATCCGAGCCATGTCTGCAACCTACACCACAGCTCACGGCAACACCGGATCCTTAACCCACTGAGCAAGGCCAGGGACCGAACCCGCAACCTCATGGTTCCTAGTCAGATTTGTCAACCACTGTGCCACGACAGGAACTCCGACTCAATGTTTCTTGCATGATCTGTAGGTACTGGGGACAAAAAACAGCAGCCACCTCAGAAACCAGAGGGATGTATATAGCCTGCCACCACCAGTCATCTGTGAAGAGACTCCACCTGTGGCCCCAGTCACCTCAGAGATTGGCAAAAAAGAGGGCACTGAAACCAAGCACCACCCATTGTTGCTCTAACTTCCCTGGGAACACATCCACCCTGTTGCTATCACTGACAAATGTTTCAGGCAGTGCCCACACACTTGATCACTGTCACTTCTCAGGACCCTGCAACTAGGAGCAGGCTGTGCAGCACCTCCTGCATGAGCTAAGCAGGATGGGGTGCTTCTTGGATGGTCTACAGGTGGCAGAGGCAAACCACAACAGTTATCTCTGACTCCAGAGGTGGGTGTGGCCCACCACTACAAGGGTTTGTGAACAGGCAACACTTGCAGCCAAAATCACCTCAGAGGGCACCACAGAGGAAGGCATTGTGACAGAACACCACCTGTTGTTTCTCTCACTCCCCTGGGAATTCACACACCCAGCCATTGCCACTGCCAAATGTTCTGGGCACTTTGTAAATCTGTCTAAGGCTCATTACCACTTCCCAGGGCTCCTCAACTAGGAGTAGCCTGTGCCACCTTCCTGGAGTTCCTTGCTACTGTCACAGCACCCTGGGAATAACAGTCTTCTCACACAGAATAAAGAGACAGCAAATATCCAAACTACCACACCAAAAATAAATAGTAACCCCCCCAAAAAATACAAAGGGGTGCTCTTACATAGAAGTAGCCCCCAAAGACTACAGTAGTTGGTTTCCCTAAACTCACAGAAAAAGAAAAAGAAAAGCAAGATGAAGTTGAGGAATCATTCCCAGATAAAAAGTACAGGAGAATTCACCTAAAGCAGCAAACAATGAAACAGATCTATGCATTCTAATAGACACTGAGTTCAAAAGGGTGATAGTGAAAATACTGAAGGAATTAAGGGTGAATATGAAGGAATTAAGAGTGGATATGAACAGTAATACGGATTACTTCAGAAAAGAACTAGAAAATATAAGGAGGAACTAAGAAAAATTAGAAAATTCATTTGCAGTAATGCAAATTGAGCTAATGTCATGAAAAAGGAGAATGAATAAGGCAGAGGAATGAATTAGTGACTTGGAAGATAGAATAGTGGAAATTACCCAAGCAGGACAGCAGAAAGAAAAGCAAATGAAAAAACATGAAAGCAATATAAGAGATCTATGAAATAATATAAAGCAGGACAATCTATGCATAATTAGAATTCCAGAAGGAAAAGGAAAATAAAAGGGGATTTATAATATATTTGAAGAAATTAGGTCTGAAAATTTTCCAAATCTAAAAGAAACAGATATCAAGATACAGGAAGAAGAGTGAGCCCCAAACAAGTTGAACCCAAACAGGCCCACACCAAGACATATTATAATATAAATGGCGAAAAAAAGATAAAGAGAGGATTCTAAAGGCAGGAAGAGAAAAACAAAGTGTTAATTATAAGGGAACCCCCATAATGCTATACCCTGATTTATCTACAGAAACACTACAGGCCATAACAGAGTGGGAAGTTCTAAAAGGGAAAAATTTGAAGCCTAGAATACTCTACCCAACAAGGATATCATTTAAAACAGAAGGAGAAATAAAGAATTTCTCCAAAAAAACAAAAGCTAAAAGAGTACAGCAATATTAAATCCATTCTAAAAGAAATACTTAAACGGCTTCTCTAAATAAAAAAGAAGTACAAAATAGGATAGAGGAAATTACAACTGGAAAGCAATCACTTAAATAAGCCAATATACATATCTAAAAAGGGAGAAAAAAAAACTACTGTAAAAGAGACAAAGAAACAATAAACACAAGGAACAGCAAAAGGAAAAACATGGAGATGTGTTGTTAAAAAAAGACTTCAAAATCATAGAATGTGTGGAAGGAAAATAAGAAGATCTAGACTTACTTTTTTTGTCTTTTTTTTTTCTTTGCTATTTCTTGGGCTGCTCCCACGGCATATGGAGGTTCCCAGGCTAGGGGTCCAATCGGAGCTGTGGCCACCGGCCTACACCAGAGCCACAGCAACGCAGGATCCGAGCCGCGTCTGCAACCTACACCACAGCTCATGGCAACGCCGGATTGTTAACCCACTGAGCAAGGGCAGGGGCCGAACCCGCAACCTCATGGTTCCTAGTCAGATTTGTTAACCACTGCGCCACGACGGGAACTCCTAGACTTACTTTTTAAAATAATGACTATCAGGCTAAAGCAAGCAGATATAGAAAAGGGTTAACATACTTTAAAAACAGACCAAACACAAATCAAAACCAAAACTTACACTCTCAAAACTAAAAAGAAAAGGACACAAGCATAAAATAAATGTAAATCATCCAACCAAAAAAGAAAGGAACAAAGGAGAGACATAGGATCAACTGGAAAACAAGGTTTACAGTGGCAATAATACATATTTATCAATGGACAGATCCTTTAGACAGGAAATCAATGATGCAACAGAGATCCTAAGTGACACAATAGAAAACTTATCTTAAATGTCAATGGACTAAATGCTCCAATCAAAAGACACAGAGTGGCAAATTGGATAAAAAAGAAAAAGCCTACAAATACGGTGTCTACAAGAGACTCACCTTAGGGCAAAGGACACCTAGAGACTGAAAGTGAGGAGATGGCAAAAGATATGTCATGCCAATGAACAAGACAGGAAAGCAGGAGTTGCAATACCCATATCAGATAAATAGGCTTTAAAGTGAAGGCCATTAAGAAAAACAAAGAAGGACACTATTTAATGATAAAAGGATCCATTCAAGAAGAGGATAATATAATTGTCAATATATAGCCCCCTAATATAAGAGCACCCAGATACATACAACAAATACTAAAGACATAAAAGGAGAAATTTCTGGGAATACAATCATAGTAGGAGACTTTCATGCCCTATTCATATCAATGGACAGATCCTTTAGACAGGAAATCAATGATGCAACAGAGATCCTAAGTGACACAATAGAAAACTTAGACTTAATCGACATTTTCAGGACATTACATCCAAAAAAAATCAGAATATACATTCTTCTCAAGTGCACAGAGAACATTCTCAAAGATCAATCACAAACTGGGGCACAAAACTATCCTCAACAGATTTAAGAGCATAGAAATTATTTCAAGTATCTTCTCTGACCACAACAGCATGAAAATAGAAATCAACCACAGGAAAATAAATGAGAAAAAACTAACTACATGGAGACTAAACAACATGCTACTAAAAAAACAATGGGTCAATAAGGAAAACAAAAAGGAAAATAAAAAATACATCAAGAAAAATGATAGTGAAGACACAACCACTCAAAATTTATGTGATGCTGCAAAAGCGGTATTTAGAGGGAAATTAATAGCGATACAGGCCTTCTTCAAAAAAGAAGAAAAATCTCAAATCGACAACTTAACCCACCACCTAAATGAATTAGAAAAAGAAAAACGAACAAAACCAAAAGTCAGCAGAAGGAAGGAAATAATAAAAATCAGAGAGGAAATCAGTATAATAGATTCAAAAAATAGAAGAAAAAATCAATAAAACAAATGATTGTTCTTTGAAAATGTAAACAAAATTGACAAACCTCTGGCCAAGACTCACCAAGAAGAGGAGAGAAAAAATCCAAATAAACAAAGTAAGAAATGAAAAAGGAGAAATCTCAACAGATACTACAGAAATACAAAAAATCATAAGATAATACTATGAACAATTATATGCCAACAATTCTGACAACCTAGAAGTAACTTTCTAGACACTTACAGCCTGCCAAAACTGAATCAAGAAAAAATAGATCAACTGAATAGAACAATTTAGAAATGAAAGGAAATGAAATTGAATATGTAATAAAAAACACTCCCTACAAACAAAAGTCCAGGATCAGATGCCTTCACAGGCAAATTCTACCAAGCAAACAAAGAGGAATTTATACCCATTCTTCTTAAACTTTTCCAAAAGCTTGAAGAAGAAGGACCACTCCCAAAGACATTCTCTGAAGCCACCATTACCTTAATACCAAAACCAGATAAAGATATTACCATAAAAGAAAAATCATAGGCCAATATCTTTGACAAATATAGAGGCAAAAAGTCTCAACAAAATTTTAGCCAAACAAATCCAACAACATATAAAAACAATCACACACCACGACCAAGTGGGATTTATCCCAGGATCACAAGGATGGTTCCAACATGCACAAATCAATCAACGTCATACATCACATTAACTACAGAAAAGTCAAAAACCACATGATCATCTTGATAAATGCAGAAAAATCATTTGACAAAGAGCAACATCCATTCATGATAAAAACTCTTACCAAAGTGGGTATAGAGGGAATATGCCTTAACATAACAAAAGCCATTTATGACAAACTCACAGCAAGTATTAACACTCAATGGAGAAAAGCTCAAAGTCTTCCCACCAAAATCTGGAACAAGATCAGGATGCGACTCTCTCCACTTTCACTTGACATAGTATTGGAAGTCCTACCCACAATCCTCAGACAAACAAAATAAATAAAAGGTATCCAAATTAGAAGAGAAGAGGTAAAACTGTCACTGTATGCAGAGGACATGATACTATATATAGAAAACCTTAAGGACTCCACACAAAAATGATTCAAACTGACCAAACAATTCAGCAAAGTAGCAGGATATAAGATTAAAATCAGAAATTGGGAGTCCCCATTGTGGCACAGCGGAAATGAATCCAACAGGTGTTGCAGGTTCAATCCCTGGCCTCGCTCAGTGGGCTAAGGATCTGGCCTTGCTGTGAGCTGTGGTATAGGTCATAGATGCGGCTTGGATATGGCATTGCTTTGGCTGTGACATAGGCCGGCAGCTGTAGCTCCAATTCGACCCCTAGCCTGGGAACTTCCATATGCTATGGGTGCAGCCCTAAAAAAACAAAAGACAAAAGACAAAAAAAAAAAGAAAAAGAAAAAGAAAATAAATCGGTTGCATTTCTGTATACTAACAATGAAATACTAGAAAAGGAATAAAAAAATACACTGCCTTTAAAAATCACACCCCCCAAAATTAAATACCTGAAAACAAACCTGACCAAGGAGGTGGAAAGACTTACATGCTTAGAACTACAAAACATCAATCAAGGAAATTAAAGAGGACTCAAGAAATGGAAAGGTATTCCACGCTCCTGGGTTGGAAAAATTAATATCATAAAAACGGCCATGTCCACAAAGCAATCTATAGATTCAATGCAATCCCTACCAAATTACACAGCACATATTTCACAGAACTACAACAAACAATCCAAAAATTTATATGGAACCATAAGAGACCCAGAATTGCCAAAGCAATCCTGAGGAACAAAAACCAAGCAGGAGGCATCACTCTCCCAGACTTCAAGCAATATTACAAAGCCACAGTAATCAAGACAGTGTGGTATTGGTACCAAAACAGACATACAGAACAAAAGAACTGAATAGAGCACCCAGAAGTTAACCCACACCTATGGTCAATTAATCTTCAACAAAGGAGGCAAGAATATAAAATGGGAAAAACACAGTCTTTTTAGGAAGTTGTGCTGGGACAACTGGAGAGCCACACCCTACACCATGCACCAAAATAAACTCAAAATGGCTTAAAGACTTAAACATAAGACAAGACACCATTAAACACCTAGAAGAGAACATAAGCAAAACATTATCTGACAGCAGCTGTACAAATGTTTTCTTAGGTCAGTGTACCAAGGCAACAGAAATAAAAGCAAAAATAAACCAATGCGACGTAATCAAACTGACAAGCTTTTTCACAGCAAAGGAAATCATTTAAAAAAAAAAAAAAAAAAGACAACTTATGGAATGTGAGAAAGTAGCTTCAAATGATGCAACTGACAAGGACTTAACCTCTAAAACATACAAACACCTTGGAGTTCCTGCTGCAGCACACCAGAAGCGAATCTGACTAGGAACCATGAAGTTGTGCGTTCAAACTCTGGCCTAACTCAGCAAGTTAAGGATCTGGCATTGCCGTGAGCCCTGGTGGGTCGCAGACATGGCTCAGATCCTGAGTTGCTGTAGCTGTGGCTGTGGCCGCCAGCTGTAGCTCTGATTTGAGCCCTAGCCTGGGAATCTCCATATGTTGTGAGTGCGGCCCTAAAAAGACATAAAATTAAATTAAATTAAATTAAATTAAATTAAATTAAATTAAATTAAATTAAATTAAAAGTATACAAACAACTTGTACAACTCAACAACAAAAAAACCAACATCCCAATGGAAAAATGGGCAAAAGACCTGAATAGACATTTGTCCAAAGAAAATATACAGATGGCCAACAAGCACATGAAAAAGTTCTCAACCCCATTGATTATTAGAGAAATGAAAATCAAAACAACTATAAGTTACCACTTCACACCAGCAGAATGGCCATCATTAATTAGTCCACAAATAACAAATGCTGGAGGGATGTGGAGAAATGGGAACCCTCCTACATTGTTGGTGGGAATGTAAATTGGCACAACCACTATGGAAAACATTATGGAGGTACCACAGAAAACTAAATATAGAACTATCACATGACCCAGCAATCCCATTCTTGAGCATATATCCGGAAAAAAATTTCCTTGAAAAAGACACATGCACCCATATGTTCACTGCAGCAATATTCATAATAGCCATGATATGGAAACAACCCAAATATCCATCGACAGATGAATGGATTAAGAAGATTTGGTACATATACACAATGGAATACTAATTAGCCATAAAAAAGAACACATAATGCCATTTGCAGCAACATGGATGGAACTAGGAACTCTCATGCTAAATGAAGTAAGTCAGAGAGGGAAAGAGAAATACCATAATGATATCACATATCTGGAATCTAATATACGGCACAAATGAACCTTTCCGAAGTAAAGAAACTCATGGACTTGGAGAACAGACTTGTGATTGCCAAGGGGGAGGGGGAGGGAGAGAGATGGCTGGGAATATGGGGTTAATAGATGCAAACTATTGCACTTGGAGTGGATAAGCAATGGGATCCTGCTGTATGGTACTGGGAACTATATCTAGTCACTTGTGATGGAGCATGATGGAGGATAGTGTAATAAAAGGAATGTATATATGTATGTGTGACTGGGTCACTTTGCTGTTCAGTAGAAAAGAGAACACTGTAAACCAGCCATAATGGAAAAAATATAAATCATTAAAAGTAAATGTGACCAGGGATTTCATAATTTCCATAATTATTTACTTTTACTAACTAAATCTTATGACTACATAACTATGGGAATTATGATTTCAGAATATTATAAATTGAGATACTATAAAACTATGAAAAACAAAAATTTGGAAATAATCAAAGGCCATAGGAAGAATTTAAAAATCTAGATCACCATCCATTATAGAAAAGAAAAAATGTACTGAATGTCACTGATGAAAATAAAATCATGTAGTTTAAAAGTATGTCCTGATTTTTCCTGGTGGTGCAGGATGTTAAGGATCTGGCATTATCACTTCTATAGCTCAGATCACTGCTGTGGTGCAGGTTTGATCCCTTGCCTGGGAACTTACAACATGCCGTGGGCACAGCCAAACATATAAATAAATACATGTATGTCATTGGTATCTTAGATTTTTTTATATTTTAACATTACAGAAATCTCTTAGGAAAAATATATTTTCTAGAGAAAAATTATCTGACACAATAATAAAGTCCTTAGACCTATCAAAGAAAGGTAAGGAGGTAATATCATACAATGCAAGATTTAATATAATTTTTGAAGCAGTGAAGAATTGGATTTGCATCTTTGATTTATTGTATTTATTGGCTAAGAGAGCTAAGTGAGGCACTGACTATCTGAAACTCAGTTCCAGTTTCTCTAAATTGGGCCATTACTGATCATCCTACAAGATTTTTATAAAGATTGAATGAGGAAATACAGGAATAGGTAGGAACACAGTGCTTGGACAGATTGTGCCATCTGTCTTGAAGTTAAAAGCTGATTAATTACTCAATAACTATCTATACCTTCCTTCCCTCCCCTATTGTGTTCCATTATATTCCGTATATCTAGATTAAGTTCACAGGGAATCACAGAGTATATTCAGAACAACTTATATTTAAAGTTGTAAGTGTTAAGAAAAGAATAAGATTCCACTGTCATCTCCTACTAGCGATAAATCTGAGACCTTCAAGTACACATGCTTTACTAATTATAAATTATCAAGTATTTCTTACTGGGAATTTTGTGAAGCCGCTCAGGCTTACAAGGGACAATCTTCTTGTACAAAAACATACTAAAAATCCCTGAGATAGGTAAACAAAAGATGAGGTTGGAAACAAAAGTATCAGTACCGACATGATGTACCAATTTGCTTTCCACTGGTGGACATTAGGTTGTTGGCAAGGCTTAGCCAAACAATTTATATAGCTCTCACTTCCAGTCAGGCAGCATCTGGTTTGCAATGGAAGACTGAACATTTGTCTGCTTTTCTCTACCCCCAACTGTCCTCCCCATATGTATTCACAGAAGTAAAGAAAACTTCGAAATCAAATTAATAAAATTACAGACCATTAGGCAAAATATGGTACATTTTCTCTCATTAATCAGGGGTTAAAGAGTAAACAAATCTGCTTCCAGCCCAAGTGATGGTGCAAGCAAAAACAGAAGTCATGCAAGTTTGCTGACCAGCTGGTTCCACACCTTCACATAACTTTGGTTTGTTGTTTTACTGTGTCACTCACTGAGGGCAAACTGGTAAACTTTCTCTGCCTCCAGTGACTTGTTTCCTAGCAGGGGATCCTCCTGACACTACCTGCTCAGGTCATTGTGAAAATCATCTGATCCAGAGAATATAAAAGGATAAGCAGGTGATCACAGCATGACCAGGCACAGTCAATGTATGAACCACCTGCCTCCTCGGGGAAAGTAACCCAGACAGGGGCAGCATGACCCTCTTAACAACTAGATCTATACAACAGCCACCAGCTAGCAAAGATACAATGATTAGCTGGCACCACAGGTGGCACGTCCTCTGCTAATCACAATTCAGGCATGTGTTTTCGTGTGTCCACAACCCAGACTCTTGAAATTGTATGCAAAATTTGGTTAACCTGTTACTTAAGATATGATATTTTTAAAATCAGGGAGTATTTAGACAATGTAAACTCTACCAATTATCTTGCCCTAATTGATATTTATAGAATACCATATTCAACAAGTGCACTAAACACATTTTTTTCTAGGTCACATAGGATTTTTACAAAGTGGACCATAATGAGGGGGCCATAAAATAATTCTCAACAACCGTTAAAATTGTTAACTCTTTAACACTGTGTATTGTCTGAATGCAGTGGAATTAAATGAGAAATCCATTAAACAGAAATGTGTTCTATTATGCAGAAAGTCACTTTAAACAATTCTTTTCTAAAGACTACATAAGTCGAGGAACACATCACACAAGAAAAGAAAATAGTTTGAAGTGAATGATAATGAAAATACAACGTTACAATTTGTGGAATACAGCTTAAATGCTGGCTAGAGGGAAGTTTTTTTGCACTAAATGCTTAGGTAAAATGAAAGTGTTAGTATTAATTATCTACATTTCTACCTCAAGAATGTATTCAAAGAAGAGCAATATAAACTCAACATAAGAATAAAGAAAATAATAAAGATAAATCGAGTAGCAAATAGAAAAATAATAGAAGGTATCAACAAAGATAAAACTCGATTCCTTAAAAAGAGTAGAAATTGATAAATCCTTAACATGTCTGGGGAGGACACAAATTATCAGGAATAAAAGAAAATGTCACAAAGTATAGTGAGGAAAAATCAAATAGTTTTTGCCTAATACATTCAACAAATTAAATGAGGTGGATAAATGACTTAGAAATCATAACTTACCATAATGGATACAAGGACAAGAAAATCTCTTTAGGAAATTAAAGCCATAATCAATAAATTTCTCACAAAGAAAATCCCAGTATAAAATTGTTTCACAGAGGAAATAATCCCAACTTTATACAAATGCTTCAGAAAATCTAAACAGAGGGAACAAATAATTCACATTATAGGGCCAAGAGCACACTGCAAACAGAATGTCACAAAAAATTATGTAATAAATTTACAAGTGGATATCCCTCATGACCACAAACAAAAATATCTGTAATAAAAGACTAGCAATGGCATATCAAAATTTATAAAGCAAAGAATGTGTCATAATAAAGTAGAACTATCCCAAGAGTAAAAGAATAACTTAACATTTGAAAACCAATCATTGCAGTTCACCCTATTAACAAATTTAGAGAAAACAAAGGAGAAAATTCATATGAAAAAAATTATGACAAAATCAATTGATGGTAGTAACTCCTGTAAAACTGAGAATAAAGGAAGCTACATCTGACAAAGAGCATCTATGGAAAACCTAGAGCTAACAGCACTCACTTCTTGTGGTAAAAAATAAATGTTTTCTGCAACTATTGCAAAAAAGGCAAGGATATTTGCTCTCAGCAATTCTATTCAATGTCCTACTACAGGGCCTAGACTTTGAATAAAGCAAGAAACCAAAATGCCTAAAGTTTGGAAGGTAGAGAAGTAAAACTGTCTTAATTTCATACATAATACATTTGTTCATGTAGGTTGATAACATACACACATGGTAGAAAATAGAAGCCTAGTAGTTGACCCAAAATATATAATTGAGTTTTTTACCAAGATGCTAAGGTAATTCAATGTGGAAAGGAAGATCCTACACAAACATTCCTGCCATTGATAGATAAATATATGAAAAGAAATAAATCTTGACACTTACTTACCAAAATAAAAAAATAAAAATAGTTCAAGTTGGGATATACCACTAAATGTGAAATCTAAAACTCCTAGAAGAAAATATGGGGACATGGACTTCCAAATCTAAATAGGAAAATAGTTTTAGACAGAGAAAAGTTATAAAAATCACCAAGCATAGAAGAAAAAAATTGATAATTTTGACTATATCAAAATATTGAACTCCTGCTGTTCAAAAAGTATAATTAAGAAAATGATTGGTCAACTACAGGATAGGATATTCACAATTCATAAATATAACAAAGGACTTGTGTTCAAAGTATTTCAAAATCCAATAAAAATCAATAATAAAAATCAAACAATACAATTGGAAAACATAAAAAAGACATGAATGCTTCACAAAGGAAACTACATACATGCCCAATTAGCACATGAAAAGGCTCAACATTAGTCAATAGGAAAATGAAAACTAATATCAATGTGAGGTATGATTTCACATTCACAAAAACAACTACAGTTAAAATGAGAACATAAAATGTTGAGCATCTATGAAGCAACTGGAACTCTCACACACCGCAAGCACAATAATTTATAAAACACAGAAAGTATCTTAGAAAGTTACACACTTAATACTATGACTGTGGCTAGAGGTCAACTAGAGAATGTGACTACAGTTTGACCCCTGATCTGGATCCAGGCAATCAGATATTACTCAACTCCTCCCATCTTTAGAAAGCACTTTCTGCCCACTATTCCCCAGTGGGAGCTGTTTTTAAGGACAGTCTTGAGAGAGCAATGTGTTGTTGAGACCATCTGGAAGGCATATGTGACTAAACCCATCTGAGGCTTCCATATAAACCTCTGAGATCCCGGCAGGTTGGTCCAGAAATGTACTTGCCTTCTGGTCATCAAAAACAAGCCACTTATGTAAGTTCCCTTGCTTATTAAGCCTGCCAGCTACCAATCTGGAGTGAATTGCCTATTTCTTTGGTTTCTCCCTGCCTTCTAGGTATGAGGCCAGGTTCCGATTTCACCTGGGAATCTCTCAAGAAATCTAACCAACAGTGACATTCCTATGCATATAACCAACAGAATAAAAATACTTGTCAACAAAAAGACTTCTAAGAGATGTTTAGAGCAATTTTACTTATAATAGGACAAGGCCTCCCCCCTAGAAAAGTTCCAAAATTCTATTAACAGAAGAGTGAGTGAACAAATTGTAGTATGTTTATACAAGGGAATACAATTATTCCCATTAAAAAGAATAGGACTCAGTCAAAAAGAAAAGTAAACTGGTAAAAAAAAAAAAGTGAATATATATGTGTGTGTACATGGTTGAACTACAAAAGAGAATCCAGACACTTAAGAAGGAACTCCCTCAAAAAATCCTGGGGGCAATGTGGGGCAATATATGTGGGAATAAAGTAATAATATTTTTCATTCACTGTCCTAAACTCATTATATATTATTTAATAATTTTAATTATAACTATAGATAGGTTTTATGATTCCCATTTTATAGGTGAGATATTTTAGGAATAAAAGTGGTTAAGTATCACACAACATAACAAGGGATTAAGTAGCAAATTCAGTATGTCAGCACAGTTCTGTCTAAATTTTAGTCCCTACAGATGAAAGACTATCCCATTGTCTGACAGTTCATTTCTACTGCTGCACCAGTTTCTAATCAAATATGCAACCTAGTGTCTTCCTATTCTAAGGGAAGCAAACTTCCAATTAACCTCTTCTTGATTGAAACTGAGAAGAGATTGCCACTCTTTTTTTGAATATGAACATTAAGGCCCACCATTTTTTATATGGAGATTTTTAACATACAATAGTATGTGAAAAATGCCAGTGAATATAGAATTCAAAGGCATCAAATGTTGTTTGTGCAGTAATACTTAAAACTTATTTTGTAATAAAAGAAAACAACAGTAGTAATAATGAACTAGCATATGCCCCAATTCAAAAAACTCCCTAGAGGCAAACACTACAATGAATTATGTGTGTATTATCAGAATATTTTTATGCTTTTGCATCCAAACATAGGTAACAGTAAATAATACATGCTATTATATGAGTGTTTTGATGAACTGAAGTGCCCTGCTAGACTTGATGAGGGAAATATCTTGGCTTTTCTGGAATATAAAAGCTAAATGGATTCTGTCAACTGTACTCCATATATAAATACATAATTATTTTCATAAAAATCTGAATATTTATCAAGTATTAAATATCATTCTTTCTACAGTTAGTATAAGGCAAAACAATTTTTTTTCTGACCCAGAGAAATGCAACCTAGTGTCTTTCTATTTCCTGGGCCATTTATTTAATTTTTCTGGGCTTATAAATTCCTATTTATGGGATATTTTAGCAAAATTTTGTTTTTGGTCCGCACCTATGGCATGTGGAAGTTAACACAGCAGTTAACCCACTGAGCCACCAGAGAACTTCTGTCACCATTTTTTATTTTATGAATAAATGAGCATTTGTTAATAAATTTTTACAACCTCAAATTGTTACCATCCATTGAAACAATTAAAAATAGAAAAGCGGACTTTTAAAATTCACAATTATAAATATGGAATTTAGGATTATAATTAGAAATTAGAATATAGCATTAATCATATGAAAATCACATGAAAATATATATATTATAATTATATATATTTCCAAATTATAAGTTTAGAAAAAATTTAAATTACACTAATGAATTATAATCAAAACTGCTATTAAGCAGTGGATTCATTAACTGCTGAGCCATGATGGGAACTCCAACATTGACTTATTCTTGATGCAGAAACTATGAGTGAGCTAAGATGGACCTATTTTGGCTGAATTTTTTCACTGGACCAGACTGGGGTTGTTCAGTAGATTCCCCCAGACATATTATTTTAATGATTATTTCCTAAGACATATTATTTTAGTAGTAGAAACAACAGTGACCACAGCCACAGCCACAGCAATGCAGGATCTGAGTCAGGTCTGCGACCTATACCACAGCTCACAGCAATGCTAGAGCAAGGCCAGGGATCAAAACTGCATCCTCAGAATTTTGGGAAAATGTTGAATTGGCAAAAAGCCTGGACTAAAGGAGGACAAAAACCATTTGAGAGATAAAAACTCTCTGGGCTTATAAATTCCTACAGGCAGAGAGTACACTGTGAAAGCTGACCAGGTGCCAAAAATAGACATTTTCCTTAACTCCAGGGTGAGGTAGGCCCATTTTTTTTCTGTAAAGGGATGGAGAGTAAATATTTTAGGATTGCTGGCCACTTGTGGCCTTGGTATGTTATTCTTCTTTTTTGTTTTGTCTTCAACAACCCTTTCAAACATAAAAATCTTCCTTAGTTCCCAAATCATAAAAAAAGGCAGTGGTTGGATCTGGTGCAATGCAATCCTGTGCAGAACCTGCTCTAGGGCATGTGAACCAGGCAACAATTGTCCAGGAGAATTTCAGAACTCTACATGACTAGTGAATGCTCCATTAGACAGACAAGGAAGACTTTATTCAAGGCTATTGCAATAGGAGAGAGAGGGCCAAGCTCGGAATGAACTCAACTCACATCCTATATGTGCCAAGGATGGGTGTTTCATAGCTGTGATGAGGGGAATCCTGGGCCATTTATGTTTGTTGACTGAATTTTTCCAAAGGAAAAGCAAATTTTCTCCTTTTTCTATGACAATAGGTAGTTTTACAACTTGGATCAAAGTGCCCCTGATGTTGGCTCCTGCCCTTCCACAGAGACTGGAAAAGAATGCTCTCTCTCCCTTGATGATTACTTTCCAAAGGGATGGCTCTCAGATCTTTGAGAAACACATTCCTAGGTTGTAAAACTGGCAAGAAGATTTTTAACGGAATTAAATCGCAAGGAGGCAGAGAAAGGACTTACAATTATAAGTTTTCTTAAATAAATATTCTAAGATAAGGGAAGGGAAAGACCACCATGTTTAGGCCGTCTGGCTCAGGTGAGGGGATGAGAGGGAAGTCAGGGTCCTAGAGGCAGGAAGAAGTCTGTCTCAAGTTTAAGCAAGCTGACAGAAATGTTAAGGTCATCTGATTACAAACAACTAGCATTATATTAAAAGTTAATATATATAAACATTAAACATGGACATAACTTATCAACCACCAAATCCATCCCATGATACACTCTGGAGATAGTCTCCTATATGTAACAGTTTCAGTGCATGGAATAAAACCCTAAAGCAAATTTTTCAGGAAGCAAAATTATGTTTGTATTCTTGTCCCTTTCATTTGGTCTCTGGGCTAGTGCATCCCTTGCCTTACAATGAGAATAAATCCCTAAGTCTCTGATGACTTCAAAGAACAGTATCAAATGTTCTCACACCATTTTAAGTCACATGATTCAGTCTTAATATTGTCTTTAAAATGCCCTGTCTCATGTAAGAGTTAAAACTTTAACATTGATGTAAAGTTAAAACTTCCCTTTTTTCTCCTAGTTGGGAGAAGAAATTACAGTTGGTCTTTCCTCTTTACCTCCAGAAGAAAGGAAGGAAGGAAGGAAGGAAGGAAGGAAGGAAGGGAGGAGATAAGGACTTTCTCACTGATTAATAATATGGAAATTTAGCTTCATTTCTCTATGGAGTTAACATGTTAAAAGCCATCTCTTCCTCATATGAATATCTTCATTGGCTTTGGGAGAAACCAATATCTCTGTTCCTTTGTCTATTCTGGCTGCTTCCTGGAGGCATTGCTATGTGGCAGTACCCCCTCCACTGAAAAGGAGAAGAAGGACTGACCTGTTACTCTGAAGTTGAATTTCTTTTAAATTCTCTACTTACGTCAGCTTTATGGGACAGTGGGGAAAAGAAAAAAAATTAATAATAAGGCTAATTTAGCTACATTACATTTGATTAAATTTTAAGAGAAAAGTATTAGAAGAAGAAAGCAGTATGGGGAACATGTTGCAGGAAGATAAGACAATAGACACAAAAACAGAGAGATAAGGAGTTCCCGTCATGGCGCAGCAAAAGCAAATCTGAGTAGGACCCATGAGGTTGTGGGTTCAATCCCTGGCCTCGATCAGTGGGTTAAGGATCCAGCATTGCTGTGGCTGTGGTGTGGACCAGTGGCTACAGCTCTGATTTGACCCCTAGCCTGGGAACCTCCACATGCTGTGGTGCGGCCCTAAAAAGCCAAACAAACAAACAAAACACAGAGAGATAAATAGAAAGGAGATGGAGGTTCACCAGAGCCTGTAGTATATGTTAATTAGTTTTTCAGTCACCCTCTACTCCTTCTTTAGCTCTGAGCCACAAAATATTTAGCACCTCAAAACACTCCTCTTTGAAACTGCTAATCAATCAATTAACCACTGTTCACAGCTCTTTTGCTCCTGGTGACATTTTAGAAAGTAATTTTCCCAGAACTTCTACCCTTCTTTTTTTTCCTCACAGCATCCACTACAATGTCTGGCATATGGTAGGCAGACATTTAAAACAATCGTTTTCAACTGATAAATGAAGAAATGTACCCTTCAACCTGAAGGGAAGGAATTATGTGCTGATCACTATGATGAGGTACAATAATACCGTCAGATGAAATAAGTTAGAGGTACTATCTTACCCGCAAGCTAAAGGTATGTTCATTCCTTTTAATTTCCCACATTTCTATTGTGCACCCATTAAAGAAACCTGAATTTCAAAATCCACCTTTTCCTTGGGGGAAAAACTAGTATTATAGTAGTACTCCCTCAAAGCGAAGGAATTCTAATAGTTTTAAAAAGCACAAGCATTAAACACATAGTCAGTCTGCTTTGCTTCTAATCCCAGCTCTGTCATGTGCTAAATGACCTTGCACAAAGCACCAAATATCCCTGTCATTCTTCTTGGTGAAATGAGAAGATCATTTTAGTACTGACTTCATGGGATTATTATAATTTTTTTTTTGTCCACACCCACAGCATGTGGAAGTTCTTGGGACAGGGATCGAAAGCATGCCACAGCAACAACCTGAGCTGCTGCAGTGACAATGATGGATCCTTCACCCACTACACCATAAGGGAACTCCAGGATTATTATAATGTTAAGTGTTAAGAACTTAGCCCCATGCCTTGTACATGATTTAGATATTCTACATTTATTATCTATAAATAGTATTTCTCTTTACCCTCTGCAGAATCCCTGGGGGTTGGTTCATGTGTTTGCAAAAACATGATCCTCATAAGCACAAAGTGAACCCTATCCTTTCTCCCATTTCTTCTGTAGACCTGTATTAACTTACAGCTTAGGTTTTCATTGCCCCAACGACCCTGATGGTATCTACCAGAAACACCCCAATTGCCTGCTAATGTGAGCACCAAGACTACCAATGTCCAATACATGTTTGTGTCATATTTAGGGTGCTGGAGTTCCCATTATGGTGCAACAGGATTGGTGGCATCTCTGGAGCACCACATTGCCATAGCTGCAGTAGGTCACAACTGCAGCTCAGATCTCATCCCTGCTCCAGGAACTCCATGTGCTGCAGGGTGGCAAAAAAAAAGAAAAATATTAAGGGTGCTAATGACCCTCATTTGTGAAACCCAAACTTTCTTATAATCATTGGGCAAAAGTCTAGCATGGTTCTCTTTAAAGTAGAACCCATAGGCAACGATGTTATTAATATAGTACACAATTTTTTCTCCCAAGAAAACACAAATATAGTACATTTGATATTCTTGCTTTCTTAATCTATATCCTAGAGTTCAAAAACAAATTCATAATTTATGATCAGAGAATATTTGAGAAAGTGATACCATTCTATGTTCAATTACCCCACTGGCAGATTTTGTCCCCTGACCTTGAATCAAATTATACATTTCAGTTCTTTCTTCTGTTAGGAAATGTTCCTCTATGCCCATGTTTCTCAGAAATCTGCTCAATAACTCATGTAAATAACTATTTTTAAAGCCCCACAACCGTCCCGAGTTCTCCAGGTGTAGTAAAATGTGCCAAAATTCTAATGCAGGCAGAGCTGAGTCTTAATAAGAGGTCAGAACAGGATGAGTTACTGCCAGAGGATAGCTGAAAGGATTGTGGGCTGATGATAGAGCTGAGAAAAGAAGCTCAAACCTGGAAGAATTCTCGCATGTTTATTAGAAGCTTTTAGGAGTCATGTCACTACCTCTAATATAGAGACAAGTGAGAACAAAATAAAACAAGGGTCTGTTTTTCATGGATGACTGATACTACTTACTGACACATGTTGAGAGTAGAATCAAAGTTCATGACCTTTAAACCATTCACATTTCATAGAAAAGAGTGGTTATCAGCCAAGTGGGCGAGGTAGAATTGAAGTCTCAGGAAGACCTGTTCTAAGCTGCATCTTTGCCCATAACCTCCCCGTTGAAACTGTTAACCAGAGAGATGCCTTGATTTCTAGAAGATGGGAAGATGTAAATGACCTCCAGAAAGATTGCTTTGTGCCAGTGACCTAGACTGCCTATCTCTCTTATCTTTTTCCAACTATAAAGGTCATATGCAAGTAGCAAGCTTTCTACAAAGATATACAGCTTGACAAACCATTCCATATTATACCACTGTACTCCCAAGGAAAAGAGTCATTCTCTGAGAAAGTAACTAGAACACAGACTTTCATAAAAATTACTTTGGTGTAGATATGGATATGAATTTAGTATCTTAGGTAATATTTCTCTGTTTTCATATTTAAAAACTGGTCATAATGCTGCCTGTCAATAGTATAAACTAATAAATCAATTAAAAGGCATTAATATTTATTCCTCATGACACTCTTAGAAGAATTTTATAATAATCCCTTTGAGGTTCTTTTCACGCCTAGAGTTTTTTTATTTGTTTGATTCATAAATGGAAACACTTATACAGCTTCGGGCTTCCAACACTTACATCACTGAATAAAAACCCATAGAAAAATGCGGCGTCAATGACAGCAGCATAAGCTACAATTTTAGATTTTAAAATGATCTATCAGTTAAGAGGTATTCATTTATAAGCAACAGAAAACCCAGCTCAAAGTGGCTTGAAAAATAAAGGGCATGAACTGGCATTAATAAACAGAAGCAAAAAGAGGCCAACCTTTGGAGCTGATTTGATACAGGGATAACAATGTCAATAAAGACATAACTTTTCTCCATCCTTTTTTTTTTTTTAAACTTTCAGTGGTGCTAACTTTATCCCCAAACTGCCACACTCACAGTCATGATGTCAAGGGCTATATGCTTCTTTTTTCACATCAGTAGAAGCAAAGAGATTCACTGGCAGAAAATTTCTGATGAGACAGATGAAGCTTATTTCCCATTAGACCATAACAAACATTTCACCCAGCCCTGTTGGACCTGAGTCAGAGGTGACCATTTTTTCCCATGTTTGCAGATGACTGTCACTAAAAATATTTTATTAACTATTACAGTGTCGTTCCGTTTTAACATCTCCATGGAAGACTTTCAGAGTGCTGGAAAATAATGACCTTTAGGTGTGAAGGCAGTATTTTGATTGTAAAGCAGAACATTTTTGCTATCCCCCTCCTTTAAAAGGCTGCCACGTTCATTAACTTCTCAGGTTATAAAAAGCACGTCAAATCCATTTCTTATCCTTAAATACATTTTTATATCCACTATGCATGAATCAGATACTGATGAATGTAATAACTTGTGGAGTTATTTAAACTTTTCAGGTAGCACAATGATTTAAAATCAACCAGGAGAATGCTCCCTCCAAATGTTGTTGTATGTAATTTTCTGGCCCATTACCATAAGAGCAAAGTAAAAATGGTTTAACTTTATAAAGAAAATAAAATATTTCAAGATTTCCTGCTATGGCACAGTGTGCAAAGAATATGGCTGCAGTAGCTCAGGAGATTGGGGTTTGATCCCCAGCCTTACCACAGCTGTGGCTCGAGTTCAATCCCTGGCCTGGGAACTTCCATATGCCACAGATGTGGCCATTAAGAAAGAAAACAAAAGAAAGGAAAATATTTCACTTTTGCTGCTCCTTTGAAAACACTATTATTATCAGCATTCAGATAAAGAGGGGAAACAATGTGGGTGGGGTGATATTCTCTATAAGTAAATTGATCAACTTATCTCAGTTCTACAACAACTTATTTAGGAAATAGAGAGATTATGTAACTGAACAAGGCCCCATGGGGCTCCTGGACACAAAACCCTTTCTGCATCCCCCATTTCTTGTTTTGAGGAAATGGGCCTCATTCAGCCTACAGGGCCTTCTCTGAGTTCCTAGGGACAGGTTCAGACAGTTGCTGATCAGGGAAGAAAGGAGATGCAAAGACAAGGGTGATACAGTCAAGAAGCAGGAGTACAGCCTTGGGGCAGGATCCCGGTTCCCTCTCAAGGGATATACATAATAAAATAGGCATCTTTTATGGCTAAAAGTTCTATTCCTTATGCTTCTTTTAGAAATGAATACTTTAAAATTTGAACAGCTTAGAGTCCTTCCTCGTCCTTCTCCCTGGCTTAATGGCATCCTGAACACCAACACCTACCTATAAGCTAAAGATTAGGCACCCTGAGCACAATTGCCTATGGGTTAAAGATTATTAGCACATGATGTTTTTCAGGAACTTTCCTAGTTTGTTCAAATCTCTGATCAATATGCCCTTTTCAAAAGTACTGTTATTCTAGGCAATAACCCAGAAGACCACCACAACCATGCCTAGATCTTTTGACGCCAACACTGGTGACTAAGATTCCCCGGAAAAAAAAAAAAAAAAAAAAAAAAGAACTCATGTTTGTCCCAATCCTGATTCCTATCTAAAAACCTGTTTTCTCCTTTTTACTATAAAACTGCCCTTGATTCTTCCCAATAAAGGGCACAGTCTTTAAGGCATTAGCCTGCTGGGGTCTCCTTTGCCTGGCAACGCAATAAAAGCTATCTTTGTCTTCTTCATCCAAAACTCTGTCTCCACATTTCTATTCAGCATTGGTAGATAGAGGCCGAGTTTCATCAACAATTACTTTGTCTTAAAATATTACAAAATATTTTGCAAGAAAGGGGAAATTTAATGTTAAAAACACTAATAGCTCAGTTGGTAGAGCATGAGACTCTTAAAGTTAAAAACATTAGCAAATTGGGGAATTCCCCTCCTTCTGGCTCAGCGGAAACAAATGTGACTAGTAACCATGAGGAGGCAGGTTTGATCCCTGGCCTCGCTCAGTGGTGGGTTAAGGATCCAGTGTTGCCATGAGCTATGGTGAGGTTGCAGACATGGCTGGGATCTGGCATTGCTGTGGCTTTGGTGTAGGCCAACAGCTACAACTCTGATTTGACCCCTAGCCTAGGAACCTCCATATGCCCTAGAAAGAACCCCCACAAAAAAGTATATATAAACAACGAACCATACCAATGCAAAAAAGCGATTATTGTGGTGACCGATTTTGCCGTGTTCTTCATGAAAACAAGATATTATATAAAATATATCTTTTTAAAGAGGACTTGTACATGTATGAGTCAGATCTTTCCATTAACTTGACTAATGTGTAGTCATTTTGCTTCATTTCTACTTTGCTGCTTAATTTTCTAATTATGTAGAGCTGATTCTCAGTTTGTTTCTCTGAGAGTCTATAAGGTAAACAGATAAAAGCCAACACCTACAGACCTCCCTGTTACTCAGGCAAATTTGATATGAGTATTCACTTTAAAATAATGGCTCCCTCAACTGGAAAGTGTTTTGGTTTGTTTGTTTTTGCTTTTTTTTTTTTTTTTTTTTTTTTTTTGAGATTCCCCTGGCTCCCGCCCTAGAGATTCTGATTCAGAATGTCTGGGTCAGGACACAGGAAAGCTCTGCCTCTCAGAATTCCTCCCAGATAATTCTGAAAGCAGCTGGTTTGGAAACTACCATTTTGCCTTCAGTGTTACTAGCTGCTACTTATGTTTCATAACACATATAAAATTTTCCTCTGACATGGATCACAAGCACAATCAGAGAAAATTTATATGTATCTGTAAAGAACTATTTGTAACAATCCTATGCAAGAAATTTTAAAACATTTTATTAGTGGTAGAATTAAGACATGGCAGGTGGATGGTGGAGAGTGGAGTTACCCTTAAGAGGCAATTGTTTTCTGCTTTGTTTATAGTCATTCACTGGTCAACAGAGACTATCTCAGAAAAATTTTCCTTACTAAATAAAACTCTGAAGATCTCTGAATAACATAAATGTGGCTATGTAGTTACATAGCATTATTGAGAACATTTTTTTTGCATATCTAAATGAAACTGCAATTTCCTACAGAAATGCAAAAATTTTGATGCCTCTGGGGTTTACCACACAAAGGACAAAAAGGTAAACAAAGCTACTATTGTCAAGAGTGTAAGTACAAAATAGGTACAATTTCATTTTTAGGGTATTTAAAGCAGGGGTAGATTTCATATTCTATTCATTCTACACAGAATAGTGTAGAATGCTATATAAAATGTTTGGTACCAAGAATTAACACCACTCCTTCCAAATTTAATACAAAACCACAGGAATCCTCGAGTCTGTAGAATGTTTTTGTGGGCTTTGGTGTCTTCTTGGCACACACTTATCATGACCCTCATGTTTGGTGTAATTATGTTTCCAGGCAGCTTTGTTATACAATGGGAAGTCGTATATAGATGGCCATAACTGTCCCATTATGATAGGGATGGAGTAGGTTACCTGTGTAATTGTAGAAGTCCCAGCAGGAGACCATAGGTAGAGAAGAAAATCTAAGGAATTTTAGGAGACCATTGTAAGTTATAAGTCACTCAAGAAAGCCATCAGAACAAAGCAGGCTTGCTTAACTATAAAACCAAAAATAAAAGTGTGAGATATGCCTTAGTTCATTAAGTGAATGATAAAATGAGGCCTGCATTTGAGTTCAGCAAGATAATGATCCTTAGGATCAAGGACAAGACTTTAAGAGAAAGATGAAATTCCAAAGTAGGAGACCTTCATTATACAGAAACCTGAAATGATGCAACATATTTTAGCATATGTTACCACCCTTCTGCTGATTTGAATAAGCATGATGACAGTCCTACTTTGACTTCATAGGGTCAAATACTCTCTTATAAGATACAAAGGAGGAGCTAGTGATGTAAGCCTGACTTCTACTCAAAGAACAAGGAAGAAGGCAGTCTTTTTCCCACTCTCCACTTTCCTTGGATTATAAAAAGGTAGCCCACCTAATGCTTGAGGCAGAGCTTCTTTGCCTGCCCACTCATATCTCTTATAAGCATCCTATCTTAATAAATCTATTTCTTGCCTATCACTTTGTCTCTCACTGAATTCCTTCTGTGTTGAGACATAAAGAACCCAAACTTCAGTAACATCCAGACACCAGGTGAGTAATTCTAATTAAAAAAAAAGTGGGTTCAAGTTCCAATCTGGGTTCTGGCTGGCTTCAAGTCAGAGGTGGTGTCAGTTTCAATTACATTCTAGGAGTTAGAGCTTAAGTTCTCTTTGGAATATTTATGTGACATCATCTGGATAGTCTACAAACTAAATCAGCCAGGGTGCTACTCCAAATAATACTACAGGAAGCTTGCATGTAACTAAATACATATACCTGAAGAATCTATCACTCCCTCAGAGGAACAGCATTTTCACCATCACTCTTATTTGTCAAATCCTAATTACTTAATGTGACATGAACTTGAAAAGTGAAGTGAACTACTTTTGTCAGTAGGGAGTTTCATGATTGCTCCCATGGCATTCTGGAAAAGGTCAAACCTGATATTAGAGAGATGGGTGATATATAAACCACTTGTTTCGGTCGTTCTGTTGTGATTTGATGTATGATTCAAGTTTATTTCAGGAGAGGTGTTAGAATGCAAGTCACACAGATTCTAACAGTTTCCTAGCCATCTTTAATAATATCATCTATTTTGCAATTTGCATTAAAACTTCCATTTCAAAGAGATGGGATTATTTTGCTTTTGCCACCATACAGTTAAGAGTGAACTGAGTAACATTCAAAATAAAATGCAACTTACACAGAAATATCCAAAATGTACTGAACATTCTGCCTTGCGATGGGGGTCTTCCTGAAGTGCTCCTCATATTTAATCACACTTTGAGTAATGCCTACTTCCTTGTCTCCCTCTACATCCTTATCACTTTGACTGAACAAGATAAACAACGCCTACATTTTCAGCATTTCCATCCTTGAAAATCAAGTAATTCCTCAAGACTCGATTATAGTAGCTCTGTAACTGTTGAGCTGATGGTGTTCTGAGATTATCTAAAAGAAGACATTTCTGTAATTATGTTCTCCAGTCTATCTGACAGCCTTTGCCTCAGAAATAGGAATGAGGTTTCACCTTTCAGGGATTTGAAGGTCAGAGAAGAAGCCTGCCTACAAGTCCAGTGGGCTGGAAAGTACATTGGGTGCAGGGCCAGTGGGAGGAGTCTTAGGTGCAGAGGCAGAGGCTACCACTGGGGCAGGAGAGTTCAAAAATCACAGTCAGGTGGCATCACCAAGATCCCTGCAGCTGCCATGTCAGCCCTGAAACCTGCCCCTGAGCTCAAGACGTGGAAATTTGGTCCCTGTCTATTTTGAACTAATAATGTGTCCAGGAGATGTGCTTATGTTGAAGCATTTTGGCCTGAGACATAGGCCTCATTTTTAGAGTCAGGGAAGAGTTTATTTTCCCCAAAACATGACTTCTTAGCAGAGAGAATCCTAAAATGAAAACAAGGAAACTATTACCAAAAGACAAGGAAAGAGATAAGAGAGGATAAAACAATTTTTTGCCAAAATACATCAAATACAAAAAAACTGAATAAAGGGTAGGGTATAATTAGAAAGCAGTTTTATTTTTTCTCCCATCAGTGCCTGCAGACACCCTCTGTTGTATCTGTCATGGTCCATGGGCATGGGTCAGAGAAAGAATTTTCCCTCACAGTGAGGTGAAATGAAACAAGTTTATTGAGACACCATGCAGAAACAACAGATGACTTCCTGACAACTAGGGAGAACCAGCCCTGGGTGTGTGCTCATGTCTATTTTTATAGCTCAGGAGGTCTTAACGATATACCTGCTGATCTGCTGACTAGCTGGGAAAAGATGGGATCTCATGGTACACTTGCTGGTTGGTTAGGGGCATATAAGGGCCCCTTACAGGGGTAGGGTGAGGAGTGAGCCACATAACTTTCCTAGTGAGGGTAGGAAAGGGTAGGGAAGGTTGTTCAAGGTGGGGAAGGGGCATTACAATGAGATGTGTGGGGTGATGATAAGGGTCTGGTAATTCTTGTCTTGGCCAGAGGCTTTGAGGTTAATCTCCTTGAAGAGGTCATGAAGGCTCACAGTATCTAGTTTATATACTCCTGGAAAGCCTCTTGAGCAGATCTCCACCCACTCTGTTACTATATATGGAGCACTACAAGTCAAAGATTAAACTTCAGTCTGACTTACCATCCTTCCCGTCTTGCTCTGCTCTGGCATGAAGAACGCTTGTAGACTTGCCTGTGAAGGGGGAGGCATGATCTTGATCTTGATTTTCTTTTCTGTTAATGAACTTTTCTACTCCTTCCTCCACCCTTATGCTTCTGAGCCAAGAGTTGGGAGCATGAGGAGAAGGACTTGAAGGAGAAAGGCACACACTTTGTCTTTTTTTTTTTTTTTTAATGTGGCTTTTGGTGCCCTCCATCATGGGAGCCAATAAAGACTTGACTTTCTATTTCAAGGTCCAGTTTCATGTTCTTTGGAATATCCTCCTCCTCTGCTCACTTGCAAGGATCTTCACACTGTCCTCTTCCCTGATTTTTTTTGATGTATCCATTGCCTGGCCACCTACACCCTCTTCCTTCTCTTGTCTATGGCAGAAAACCCCAGAACCTTTTTGCTAAATCTCCTCATCTCATTGGCCAGCCCTCTTGGGTGAGTTTCTTTATTGCTATGGCTCTGATGATACTTAGCCCTTGCTGACTTTTCTTGCCTGATCAAGCCATAACAAGACGATTCCAGCCAATCTTCTTCCCTCAAAATTATAGAAGCAGGAGAGAGCCACCAACTTCTTGGTTAGTTAAAAACTCAAATTTCTAGAGATTAAGAACTCTTTTGTATTTATCCCCAGGAGCAGTATGAGAGGGACTGAGACTTGTAACTCAAAAAACTATCCCGTCCAGAAATAGGATGTTCATTCCCCTTCTTACAGGTAGCCCAAGTTTTTGGAGTGATTCTCTTGGGATCACATCACTCAGCTTTAGTTGCAAGGTAGAGAGAGAAGCCACTCCTTCCCCTACCTGGAATTAAGGAAGGGAGGAAGGAAAGAAGAAAGGATGGAAGGGTAGGTAGAGAGGGAAAATCCACAACTTCTCATTCCTATAATGTTCTTCCAAAGCAGGTTTTCTCAGTGAGCCTCATCTATTGCAAATATTGTTTGGATATGAGCAGTGATGCTGCCTGCTCTGGTGGTAACAGTCCTTAGAATGCAGAGGTTCATACGATACATTCTCACTCTAAATTTTCTGATTTATTCAGCCACCCACCAGCCAAACTAGAGAGTTTAATATTCTTTTTTCCCTATCACACCCATTTTGCTATTAGCAGATTAAAAAAAAATTGTGGACAGAGAAGATTTAAAAAGAATGGGGAGTGCTAAATATATAACTGTTCCTATTACCCTACCTTCTGAGAGTCAATACTCTTCGTTCATGAAAAGTTAAACACATTCTGTGAAAGCTATAGAATAAGGGGGATTCTCTTTTATACAAAAATGGAGTTTTCTGAAGAACGTAGAACTATATTATTATTTTAATATTTAAGCCTGTGCTTAGTGAGGTTCTAAAATCCTGAAAACTTTCTCAACAGAGGAAACATAAATCGAGGGTTCATACTTAATAATACACAAAGCAGAAATAATCCTACACACACATACACACACAGAAGAAAAAGCACTCTTAAAGATGTAGTACAGTAAGAAGATATACATAGTATTTATCGCCAATGCAAGTCATTGAACAGGTGGGAACCATGGTTTACTAAGCTTTGTTTTAAATCAGCATTAGATAAATGATATCTAAAGCAAATGTGCAATCTTATCAAATAGAGCAACTGAATCTGAGCTTATCCATTCAATACTAGAGGCACCCAAACTCATAGAATATAATTCCATTTTGATTATGTGCACAGATAAAGCCAATGCAAAATTGTTTTCAATTTATACAGATAAAATAGATTTTCTTTTAAGTGGAACTCATTCCCATGTTGAAATAATATTTAAAAAAACTGAAGCAAGATTTAAATGCTATATGCTCAAATAGAGGAACTAGATGTAATATAATAAATCATTTATTGATAAGAAACTGGTTAATTAAAATAAAAATTCCAAACCAGATATGCTGCTAAAATATTAACTGTTTTTAAGATAATGTGTGCCTCCTGGGAATATTGCATTCAACTATTTTTAACGTTCAGTTATTCTGTTCAGATCATTGACTATTACGACAAGAAAAACAATATGATTCACACAACAGTGTTTTTCAACATTAAAAATATAGGGATTACTAGAAAACATCCTTGGATTTTATGTAGAAATGTATTATTCCCAAATGTACCCGAAATGTGAAAAAAATCAACAAATCTCTTTTTAATTAATTTAGTAGAGGGTTGGGAGTACTTTGTTCAGTTTGTAGAGGTAGGATAAGGCTCTTAAATATCCTCAGAAATAGAAAATCAGATAATCATAAAAATAAGCTCCAAAAAGAGACTGTACAGTTAATAGCCTAATCATTTTGATGAAGAGTGCACTTAATTCTTAACCACCTTTCTACAGTAAGGACAATTAATAGGAAAGCAATTACAGTGTTACAATTATTCTTACACCTGCTGAGTCTGACCCTTTGCGTTTCCATAGGGAATCTAATAGAAATTGTGATGAATTGAGGTGGGCAATTACACTAACTTTCTTTGAAGCTAATTGTGTTGCCATCTTGACCAGCATCCAGCACAGAAAGTATCTGACCAAGCATTTTTTGGTATGAGCCATATGTATACAATGTGGGCCATCAATAACTAGAAAGTTGAGATGGAAAAGAGAAATTGTCATACGTGGGTTGGAGTCATATTCATTGCATAACAAAGTATTCTTCTCTAAGACCTGTGTTAGCACAAAATTCTATACAAATACAGAGCTGTCCTACAGTGAAAACACTTTAGAAAATCAGAAGAAAATGTAATGTTCTTGTTTAATGTTAAATAATAAAGCCAGCCCTCCATGTGTAACAATATGAGCTTTCAAACACATGTAGAATCAATATCTCCTTAACACTGTATGGAAATTTTTCTTGAATAGTAACTATTCCTAAAGATGTCCTCAAAGGACTGTATAAATGACTTAACTTGCTTTCTCCTTCCTAGTTCTTCATTTCTAGGGGACTTGAGTACGAATGAGGGTACCTATCCAGGAAGCTTGAAAAGGAAGTGTTTTTGCATTATCTAGTCCAACTCCATGTTAGAAGAGTAGGTAGGAGCTTTTGCAATAAATTAAAAGTAGGAAAGATAAAGTGATATACTGTTAGCATAAAAACATAATCATCCTAACGAATGTCATCAGGGAGTACAAAAGTCTCATTATTTGGGGGATAATTTGACCCTAATACTAAACTGGTCTTGTATCATTCTTCTCCATTCATAGGAATTCTAAATGTGCCAGAGGGGAAAAAAATCCACAGAGAAGAAATAATATAAAACATACACCAAATACAACAAAATGATTGACATTCCCAAGCCCAGAGAGCAGAAGGTGGATCCAAACCAAGAAGCCTGGGACAGAAAGTGATTTGACAGAGGGTGATTTAGGGGGGGTGGGGAGCCAGCAACAGTGACTTTAAATCTATCATACCCACTGAGGACCAACAAGGGTGAGCAATAGGATATTCCTCTCATTCTTCATATTTTCTACCCCAAGTTGAGTATTTTAACACTGCACAAAGCAATGTGAAACTGAAATAATGAATAGTGGATGAATATCGATAAAGGAAAAATGTGCCTTTTTCTAGAATCTGTGTCTGACAGATATATTAAGAATTCTCATATCAAGGGATTATCTGTGATTGGAAACCATAATTTACTCTTTTTCTCTTCCTGTCCTTACAAAAGCAGCTCAAGGTTGCTCTAACTGGAATTCTTAGGACGTGTGTGTGTGTGTGTGTGTGTGTGTGCGCGCGTGTGTGTGTGTGTGTGATGAGAGACAGCATAAACTATTGTCAACTCATTTTACATGATTTAGTCTCAGGCCATTCTTCCTCTTCCAAATCTAATGACTTGAGACTGTGCATTGTCGTTGTTGACACTCCTAAAGACGTGAGGAAATCCATCCTCCAGGAGCTGAACCAAAATCTAGTGAAGCATCCAGAAAGCGAGATATTGAATTAACTTCTGATTTTCTAGCTCAGAACATTTTCTATGATCCCAGTTGGCCAGCTCCAAACGGCCCATCAAATACTTTGCCTTTATCCTTACTTTAGCTTGGAAACCATTTTTTGCGCAGTAGAGTCCATCAGCTCTTTGTGAAATTGTTGGGTTAAAGTTCTGATTATTTCACCTATAATTTATTGATGTTTTAGGAATGGAGAAGGGAAAAATAAACCTGCTCAGCAAAGGTTTCCATGGGTTTTGTTTTAGTGATTGTCTTTCAGATTACAGAAGTTAACTGGCATCCTTCTTGAGTTATACATAGTCACAGAAAGGTGTTTGTTTGGGAGTCTCATTCTTTTGTCAAAATTTTTAAAACTTTTAACATTAATTTATAATGGATATGAGTCTATTATTGGTAAGTACCTGAACAGTCTTGAGTACAAGTCACAACTAGCTCTGTCTTTGAAGAGTCAGTTACTTGTGGTTGAGACAAATACTTTGGAGTCAAGCGAACCTGGATTTCAGTGAAACTTCACTATTAACTTGAAGTACAATGTTGGGTAAATACTAAATCTGTCTCTCTCTCTTTTTTCATTTCTAAAATGAAGATACAACACTGACTTCATCAGGATGTTGTAATGACAAAATAGATTTTTTTAATTTCTCTGATAACATTGGCAAGGTCAACTATTCATTCTTACTGACTTTCAGCTCAAAACACTAAATAGAAAATGCTTTCTGAAAGAGTGGATAAAAGAAATAAATTTAGTGTTTGAACTTGAGAACGTGGTGCTGGAATTTTTACAGCTGTTTGTATTGTCATTCTTTGGATTGCTTTCTTCATTGAAACAATTACATTTCCAATATGTCATAAAGAATTTCGCTAGAATTTCTAATCTACCCTTGGTGCTCTTTATCAGCATCTAGCACATTTATGAACTTATTCATTTTTCCCTTATTTTCTTCATTTCTTGTGAACATTTGGGGGAAGTAGGGGGTCTTTTGGCGATATTACTTGGTCCATTGAGTTTTAAGTCTCCATTTTCTTTTTTTTTAATTTTTATTACAGTTGATTTACAATGTTCTGACAATTCCTTCTGTATGTTAAAGTGACCCGGTTCTACATATATATACATTCTTTTTCTCATATTATCTTCTATCATGTTTTACCACAAGTGATTGGATTTAGTTCCCTGTGCTATAAAACAGGACCCCATTGCTTATCCACTTCAAATCCCAAACTACCAGTGCATCCCTCTCCCTTCTCCTCCCTCTTGGCAACCACAAGTCTGTTCTTTATGCCCATGAGTTTGTTTCTGTTCTGTATATAGGTTCATTTGTACCACATTTTAGATTCCAAATATAAGTGAAATCATACAGCATTTGTCTTTCTCTTTCTGACTTACTTCATTAAGTATGAGATTTTCCAGTTCATCCATGTTGCTGCAAATGTCATTATTTTGTTCTTTTTATTGCTGAGTGGTATCCCACTGTGTATATGTACCATATCTTCTCAATCCATTCATCTATCAATGGACATTTAGGTTGTTTCCATGTCTTGGCTATTGTGAATAGTGCTTCAGGGAACATAGGGGTTCCTTTGATGAAAGTTTTGTATCCTTTTGAACGAAAGTTTTGTCTGGACATATGTCTAGGAGGAGGATTGCTGGATCATATGGTAGTTCTATATTTAGTTTTCTGAGGTACTTCCATACTGTTTTACATAGTGTTTTACCAATTTACATTCCCAATAACAGTGTAGGAGGATTCCCTTTTCTCCACATCCTCTCCAGCATTTGTTATTTGTAGACTTATTAATGATAGCCATTCTGACCAGTGTGAGGTAGTACTTCATTGTAGTTTTGACTTGCATTTCTCTTATAATTAGTGGTGTTGAACATTTTTTCATGTACCTGTTTGCCATCTGTAAATTTAAGGCAATCCTATCAAATTACCCATGACATTTTTCACAAAACTGGAACAAACAATCCAAAAATTTATGTGGAACCATAAAAGACCCAGAATTGCCAAAGCAATCCTGGTGGGGGGTTGGGGGGAAGTAGGAGACATAACTGTCCCAGACTTCAGGCAATATTACAAAGCTGCAGTAATCAGGACAGTGTGGTATTGGTACCAAAACAGACATACAGACCAATGGAACAGAATAGAGAACTCAGAAGTAAACCCAGATACCTGGGTCTATTTATCAATTAGTCTTCAACAAAGGAGGCAAGAATATAAAATGGGGGGAAAAAATCACTGTCTTTGGCAAGTGGTCCTGGCAAAACTGGACAGCTGCCTGTAAGTCTACGAAACTAGAACACTCCCTCACACCATGCACAAAAATAAACTCAAAATGACTTAAAGACTTACTCATAAGACACCATAAAACTCCTAGAAGACAACATAGGCAAAACTTTCTCTGACATCAACCATACAAATGTTTTCTTAGGTCAGTCTCTCAAGACAACAGAATAAATAAATAAATAAACAAACCAATGGGACCTAATTAAACTTACAAGGTTTTGCACAGCGAAAGAAACTACCAAAAAAAAGACAACCTAAAGAATGGGAGAAAATAGTTTCAAATGATACAACGGACAATGGCTTAATCTCCAAAACATACAAACAACTCATACAGCTTGACAGCAACAAAACAAACAACCCAATTGAAAATGGGCAGAAGAACTAAACAGACCTTTCTTCTATTTATTTTCTATTTTATATGACATAGATCTGTCCATTTTCTTGGACTTTGAATACAGCTGTAATTCCAATTTTTCCTTGCCCTTGAGAGCTAAATAAGTATGAAAACAAGATGACACTCCTTCCCAGAGAAAACCCATTGATTTAGCCTCCTAAGCGTTAAGAAATTTACCCACCCTGCCAGAAATAAATTATGGGACTTTTTTTTCAAAATGGAATGCAATGCATATATAAAGATTTATTTTAGCAGTTAAACCTCCAATTGATAAACTATGGATCATTAAGAGCTGAATGTTGGAAATGCATTCCAAGAGAGGATTCATGAGGCAAAGAACAAATCTTTAATGATAATAATAATAATGACAATCATAATATCAGTAGCCTCAATGATCTCTTCTTTTAGTACTGAAATTCTATCAGCTTCTAATAAGTAATCCACATAATGACAGTCTAAATCAGTTCAAATTTATTTATTTAACACCTCATAAGTCTAAGCCATTGTGCTAGACAATATGAAGAATATAAAGAGGAAAGAATGTAGCCCTTGTGCGTATGAAGTTTAGAGTCAAAAGTCATAGAGCTGGGTATATGAATACAGTATTTCTTGAAGGAATTAATAAATACTGACTGTATGTTTATTTCCAAAACCATTGCTCTTTTTCTCTATTTCACTAACATATATACAGGGAAAGAAATGAACCAAAGGTTCGTGGAAAATGGGCCAAGTGCAATAGATAGAAATGTAAAAGATATAGGTTGTATAAATGGCTCTGGGCAGGAACTGAAGAACACTACAGAATAAGTGGTACATCTGCTGACTGTAGGACATTCAGGCTGGTCTTTTGATGGTTTCTAACTTCTAATTCCTTCCTTCCTCATAAAAGGGAATATATGCACCTTCGAAGGTCAATATTACACCTTGAATATACATATATGTAGCATTTGAGTCCTAGGAATAATACCCTGGTGTGCTTTTTTTATGCAGTAAGAGCTACAATGTTTTGAACTTGACTCAGAGGTGAAAAGACTCTCCAGTGAAGCTTTTAAATGTTCGAAGTTCAGCACATATTTTTTCCTCTCTCTAAACAGGAGCAAACATCCCAAAGGAGAGAAACCTAAATAAATACATCAATAGCAGGGTGGGAAAAATAGTGAACCAGCTCGTTAGATGGTGTTAGGAACATAGCAGTTGGATAAATTCAATTTTCTAAGCATACACAATACAGAATACGAACAAAAGAAGCAGACCAAGGAGAACAAGCTTCAAGAACTATTATATAAAGGAAATAAGTATAATATTTATTATAAAACTAACAGAGCTTAATTGAAAAGGTTTTTGTATCTACTGTCGTCTTCCAAGGTTCTGGGAGGGGCTTGAACAATGTGTTCATGTGATCATATATCTTGAAAAAATTGCAAAATAAGTTACTTTAACCAAAGTAAATTTCCTCTCTAATGTGTCTCTGTGACAGGTCCCTTCCTGTTAAATCAGGCAGCTTTTGTGTGGCCTCAATCATTATGGGGATCTAGCTGGAGGAAGTTTGAGTTGCAGACTTTTTTTAAAGGATAGTATCTATGACTCTCAGTTCTGTCTTTGTAATCAATTTATTTCTAGCTCTCTTGGTGTAGTAACTACATCCAACTTTATCTACCCCTGTTGTACCAATTCAGTTTTGTACCCAATTTGTACCCAATTTTGTGTTTATAATCATTTTATTTTGGAGTTCCCGTCATGGGTCTGTGGTAACAAACCCAACTAGGATCAATGAAGATGTGGATTCAATCCCTGGCATTGCTCAGTGCGTTAAGGATCCAGCATTGCAGTGAGCTGTGGTGTAGATTGCAGACAAAGCTTGGATCCTGTGTGGCTGTAGCTGTCGGTTGAAGCTCTGATTCTACCACTAGCCAGGGAACTTCCTTGTTCCATGGGTGTGGCCCTAAATAAAACAAGTAATAATAATAATAATAATTTTCTTTTATTTTGCTTGAAAAGGGTCCCCAGATTTAAACTTTTGTTTGTTTGTTTGTTTTGCCTTTAAGGGCCGCACCTGTAGCATATGGAACTTCCCAGGCTAGGGGTTGAATCCAAGCTGCAGCTGCCAGCCTACACCACAGCCACAGCAACACGAGATCCTTAACCCACTAAGCAAGGCTAGGGATCGAATCTGCATCCTCACGGATACTGGTCAGGTTGGCTACCATTAAGCCGTAACGGGAACTCCTAAATAAACTTTATGATGCACAAAACCCTTGATGATACATAATTTCTAGAATGAGAAGTTAATAACTGACTTGGAGGCAAAGAACAGATCCCAAGAAACCAATATGATATAAAAACCAATACAAAAAGAGAGTATTAATAACTCTGGGTTGAAAATGAGGAGACCTAATTTGTTGCCCCAGAACTGCTTAATAGGCATGATAATGTAATATAGTATGTATAATAATTTCATCTCTTTTGTATTATCTGTCAAAAGGAAACAGTTAATCCAACACATGATTCCCAAATACCAGACCTTTAATTGGTATTTATTCATAATAAAGATGTTAAGGAGAACTTATTCTTTCATACATGACTAGACAGTTCATTGAATATCTACTAATATACGTCAGAAACTACTAGTTACCAGGGATGCATGGACTCTGCCATCCTGCAGTTGAAAGCCTCGTTTTTTGCTGTTTTGCTTTATTGGTGGGACTAGAGAGTGGAACCATTAAACAAAGAATCACAGAAATCCATCCAAAATTACATATTGTGTTTAAGTACTACAAAGATAAAGCAGAATGAGCCACAGGAGTATATAATAATTAATTTATGAAGGAGGTCAGTAAAGCTTCTTTAAGAGAGTGTCATTTAAACAGAGATATGGATAGGCAGGAGGGAACCAATGATAAGGAGGGATGAAAGAAGAGGCTGAGAACCTGTCAGGCAAGTGGCAAAGACTGAACAACATCCTGATGTGACGGATACAGCTCAGGAAAGCAATTGTCTCTACATTTTATTTTGGTCATGTATAATTAGATAAAAAGATTTGACCCCACTGAAATATGTGTTTGTTATTTATTTACATCCAAATTAATTATATTGTGTGTATAGTACAAAAATAACAAAAATACAAATGTTTACATATTGACGTGAATGGCACAGAAACCTTTCCATGCTCTCAAAACATTAGCAGTGTTCATGTTAATCAACTTATTTGACTATACTATGCACATTTAATTTTGAAAACCTTGATAATTGTAATACAAAGATTAAAAATAATGGAGTATAGAGTTCCCTTTGTGGCGCAGTGGGTTAAGGACCTGACATTGTCTCTGTGAGGATACCAGTTGGATCCCTGGGCTCATTCAGTGGGTTAAGGATCTAGTATTGCCGCAACCTGTGGCATTGGTTGCATGTGTGGCTTGGATCCGGTGTTGCTGTAGCTGTGGTGTGGACTGGCTGCCACAGCTCTGATTTAACCACTAGCCTGGGAATTTCCATATGTGGCAGGTGAAGCCACAAAGAGAAAAAAAGTAATAGAGTGATTAAAAGACTTTGTTGTATGGTCAGTTTATTTTGATGACTAATTTAAATGGCTATTAGAACTTTAAAATGTAATAGTCCACAAATGCAGCAAATCTAAATAAGAAAATTGCATGATTAGCTAAATTTACCAAATTACAACTGGTTTTTCAATCCATTTGCTCAATAAGCAAAAGTTTTTATTAAAAATTGCCAGCAAATTACAATTTCCTGGTACCAGTTGTCAAGCAAACTAATCAGAGTATTTTTAAATTCTTAACAAATAAATCTAAAATCCACTGGAACTTTATTTAAAAATTCTAGGAGATTAGAAAACATTGTTTCCATGGACAGTGAAGTGTGCAGGAAAGGGAACACTTATGGGTGATGTAACTACATGATTTTCAGTATATATATCATAATGATAGAAACACTTCCATATATCTGTCTTCCAAAAAGTTCTATCTATAACAAGAGTTTCTTTAGAAGAAAGTATCATTAGCTGTTCTGCTTATTAAAATATCAGAGTTACCTCAAATAGACTACAGAATTTTAGTTCTAAAAAAATAACTAGTAGGTTTGAAATTGAAGAGAGTCATGCAGCAGAAAAAATAAGATCAAGTTTTGGAAAGGAAAACTTCAAAACTTATCCTTAAGTACAGTAGTTCTAAGAATTTTGCCATGTGTTAACGAGCAAAACTTTGGATATTATAGAAGATCTTGATACTCACAGCCCATCTTACTTCCAAAGGATTATACACAGTCCATTCTATAAAGCACTGTTTTTTAAAACAACTTCAGTTAAACCTTAGTAAAAGAGTAAACCTAGTTTTAAAAGAAAGCGTGTATTGGGAGTTCCTCTTGTGGCTCAGCAGTATTGAATCCAACTAGTGTCTATGAGGATCTGGGTTCAATCCCTGGCCTCACTCAGTGGGTTAAGGATCTGGCATTGCCGTGAACCGCGATGTAGGTTGCAGACACAGCTCGGATCCCACATTGCTGTTGCTGTGGTGTAGGCCGGCAGCTGCAGCCCCGATTCAGCCCCCAGCCTGGAAACTTCCGTATGCCGCAGGTGCAGATCTAAAAAGCAAGAAGGAAAGAAAGAAGGAAGGAAGAGAGGAAGGGAGGAATGATGGAAGGAAAAAAGCAAGCAAGCAAGCAAGCCTGGGTTGCTTGAACTGCTGTGCTTTAAAATACTCTGAAAGTTGACAGAATAGCAAGGGTGAACCCATTTAGAAATCCAAGTTTTCAAGCACCCACTCTTTTCCAGTGAGATCCTCCACCCTCTGTGATGGCTCACCTTCTGACAGAGGTAACAAGGAAGTAATTCTTATCAAAAATAGCAGTGAAGACTATTTTATAACTCTCTACATGAATATTAAAACTGTTATACTTTCTCTCAATGTAATATTATCTTGTGACCTCATTCATCTTCCTTAATCTCCCTTTATAAACTCCTGCTTTAGAGGAACCACAGCAATGTCAGGGAGGCTGGAGGGCAAAAGGTAGGGTGAGTGAGAGATGATGCAGAGGGCAGATCCTGCACAACCTAGCAGAGCATTGTTAAAAGTCTCTTCATGAACAAGAGGAGCCAAAATCAACTACAGGGTGAAAATTTTAGGACATGAGAATATATTTACCAGATTGTCCTTTATTCTGTGGTTGTATTATTAGTAGTTGTATTTTTTGGTGTTAATTTTTTCAAGTAAGTTATAATTACTGTATTTCTTAAAATTTTATTTTATTATGGTAAGAACAGTTAACATGAGATCTACTCAATAAATACTTCTGTCCATGATTGTTGTCGATAGGTATAACATTACACAGCAGAGCTCTAGAGCTTAGTCATCTTACGAAACTTTAAGCCGGTTGATTAGTAACTCCCCACTTCCCCCTTCTAACAGCCCCTGGCAAGCACCATCCCACTTGAATTTAACTATTTTGGATACCTCTTGTAAGTGGAGTCAGGCCATTTTTGCTTTTCAGTAACTGGCTTACTTCACTTAGAATTATATTTTCAGCTTTCATTCATATTGCTGCATGTCACAATTTTTGGTCTTTTTAAAAGCTGAATCATAATCCATTGTATGTATACACCACACTTTCTTTACTTACTTCTCTCTTTTGAATGCATTTGACCCCACCCCAATGATCACTGCTATTGTTTTAAAATTTTAATGGTCTTCATAATTCAAATGTCTGAGAATCACCAGTCTATGTAAGATCTATGATCCCTTTACATAAATTCTATGGTCTCTTTCGTCCCTAAAATTCTGGGACTCTACACTTGAAGAAAAAAATTGAAGTTCATTGTGAAAATGAGGCAGTGCAACTTTGATGTTGATTAAGAATAGAAATAAATGATCCTTGTATAAAACATTTACCTATAGTTAAAGATGCCACAGAGAGGTGTCCAAGAGGATAAACCACCCACAAATTATATAGCTCTTCCTTGTCAGTTTCCTACCAGTAATTATACTGAATATATTATTAAGTATCTGTCACCAAGTATGCTAATGATTACTTGAAGATTTTAGAAGAGTATAAAGAAATAATAGTTACTTCAATAGTAACTACTGTAAGTATGAAGGCATAACTCAGAGATATTGCAGATTTGGTTCCAGACCACCACATTAAAATAAATATAGCAATAAACTGAGTCAAATACTTTTTTGCTCCCCAATGCATTTTAAAGTTCTGTTTTACACCATGTTGTAGTCTATGTGTGTGTAATAGAATCATGTCTATTAAAAATAATGGCACATCTAAATTTAAAGATACGTTATTATTAAAAAAAATGCTAACAATCATCTGAGCTGTCAGCAGGTCATGTGCTTTTTGTGAGTAGTGTCTTGTCTCAGTGTTGATGGCTGCCTATTGACCAGAGTGGTGGTAGCTGAAGATTAGGGTGGCTGTGGGAATTTTATTTATTTATTTATTTATTTATTTATTTATTTATTTATTCATTTATTCATTTTAGGGCCACGCCTGTGGCATATTTAAGTTCCCAGGCTAAGGATTAAATAGGAGCTACATCTACTGGCCTATGCCACAGCCACGGCAATGCGAGATCTGAGCCATATCTGTGAACTACACCATAGCTAAGGGCAATGCCAGATCCCCAACCCGCTGAGTGAGGCCAGGGATAGAACCTGCATCTCCATAGATACTAGTCAGATTCCTTTCTGCTGAGCCACAATAGGAACTCTGGCAATTTCTTAAAATACAACAACAAAGAACTTCACCCACATCAATTTGACTTTTCCTTTCATGAGTAATTTCTCTGTAGCATTCATTGTTGTTGGATAGCATTTTATCCACAGCAGAACTTCTTTCAAAACTGAAGTCAATCCTCTCAAATGCTGCCACTGCTTTATCAACTAAGTTTAAGTAATATTCTAAAACCTTTGTTGTCATTTTAATAGACTTTACAGCATCTTCACCAGGAATAGTTCCCATATCAAAAAACCACTCTCTTTACTCATTCCTAAGAAGCAACTCCTCATTTGTTCAAGTTTAATCATGAGGCTTCAGCAATTCAGTCACATCTTCAGGCTCCACTCCTAATTCTAGGTCTCTTGCTATTTCTACCATATCTGTAGATACTGAAGTCTTGAACTTTCAGCGTAATCCATAAGGGTTGGAATCAACTTCTTCAAAACTCCTACTAATGTTGATATTTTGACCTCTTCCCATGAATCACAAATATTCTTAATGACATTAAGAATGGTAAACTGTTCCAGAAGATTTTCAATTGACTTTGCACTAATCCATCAAAGGAATCACTATAATGGCAGCTATAGGCTTATGAAGTGAATTTTTTCAATTAGTAAGACTTAGAGTCAAAATGATTCCTTGATCCAATAGCTCCAACAAAATGACTCCTCTTGACTCCAACAGCTGCAAATAGCTATTGTGATACCAGGCCTGAAAACAACATTAATCTCATTATAGCCAGAGGTGTGTCAATTTTGTTTACCTTTTCAAAGAACCAGCTCTTGGTTTTATTGATTTTTTTAGTTGTTTTTTGAATTTCTATTTTATTGATTTCCTCTTTGAACTTTATGATTTCCTTCCTTCTGCTGACTTTAGGTTTTGTTTGTTCTTCTTTTTCTAATTCATTTAGGTGGTGGGTTAAGTTGTCCATTTGAGATTTTTCTTTTTTGAGGAAGGCCTATATTGCTATGAATTTCCCTCTGAGTCCTGCTTTTGCAGCATCCCATAAATTTTGAGTGATTGTGTGTTCATTATCATTTGTATCCAGATATTTTTAAATTTCCTTCTTGATTTCCTCATTGACCCATTGTTTCTTTAGTAGCATGTTGTTTAGTCTCCATATAATTAGTTTTTCTCATTTCTTTTCCTGTGGTTGATTTCTGTTTTCATGCCATCGTGATCAGAGATGATACTTGAAATAATCCTATACCCTTAAATTTGTTGAGGTTAGCTTTGTGCCCCAATATGTGATCAACTCTTGAGAATGTTCCATGTGCACTTGAGAAGAATGTATATTCTGATTTTTTTGGATGTAATGTCCTGAAAATGTCAATTAAGTCTAACTTTTCTATTGTGTCCTCTAGGATCTCTGTTGCCTTATTGATTTTCTGTCTAGAAGATCTGTCCATTGATGTGAGCAGGGCATTAAAGTCTCCTACTATGATTGTATTCCCAGCAATTTCTCCTTTTATGTTAGTTTTTGTTGTAGGTATCTGGGTACTCCTATGTTAGCAGCATATATATTTATGATTGTGATATCCTATTCTTAAATGGATTCTTTAACCATTAAACAGTGTCCTTCTTTGTCTTTCTTTATGGCTTTCATTTTAAAGTCTATTTGGTCTGATATGAGTATTGCAACTCCTGCTTTCCTGTCTTGTCCATTGGCATGAAATATCTTTTCCCACCCCCTCACTTTCACTCTATATGTGTCCTTTGCCCTAAAATGAGTCTCTTGCAGACAGCATATTGAAGGTTTTTCCTTTTTTTTTCTTTTTTGTCTTTTCGCTATTTCTTTGGGCCGCTTCCGCGGCATATGGAGGTTCCCAGGCTAGGGGTCCAATCGGAGCTGTAGCCACTGGCCTACACCAGAGCCACAGCAACTCGGGATCCGAGCCGCGTCTGCGACCTACACCACAGCTCACGGCAACGCCGGATTGTTAACCCACTGAGCAAGGGCAGGGACCGAACCTGCAACCTCATGGTTCCTAGTCGGATTCGTTAACCACTGAGCCACGACGGGAACTCCAGGTTTTTCCTTTTTTATCCAATCTGCACTCTGTGTCTTTTGATTGGAGTATTCAGTCAATTGACATTTAAGGTGATTAATTTTTTTTTTGTCTTTTTGCCTTTTCTTGAGCTGCTGCCATGGCATCTGGAGGTTCCCAGGCTAGGGGTGTGATCTGGAGCTGTAGCCACTGGCCTGTGCCAGAGCCACAACAACGTGGGATCTGAGCTGCATCTGCAAACTACACCACAGCTCAAAGCAACGCCGGATCTTTAACCCACTGAGCAAGGCCAGGGATGGAACCCGCAACCTCATGGTTCCTAGTCAGATTTGTTAACCACTGCACCATGATGGGAACTCCTAAGGTGATTATTGATAGATGTGTATTTATTGACATTTTAAACCTTGTTTTCCAGTTAATTCTATCTTTCTCTTTTCTTCTTTTCTTTTTTGGTTGGATGGTTTCCACTTCTTTTATGCCTGAGTGCTTTACTTTTCAGTTTTTGTGAATTTAATGTTTGGTTTTGATTTGTGGTTGCCCTGTATGTTAACCCTTTCCTATATTTGCTTGCTTTTGCCTGATAGTCATATAAGCTCAAACACATCATTAAAATTAAATAATAATTTATTTTCTTACCTCCCTTCCCCACATTGTATGATTTTGATGTCTTTTTTTTTTTTTTTACTTCTTCATGTTTACATCTATATGCTGGCATATGTAAGTGACTGCTTTCCAATTGTGATTTCCACCATCCCAGTTCTTCCCTTTTTTTTTTTAATTTAGAGAAGCCCTTTTGGTATTTCTTTTAGAATGGGTTTAGTATTGCTGTACTCTTTTTGCTTTTGTTTGCTAGAGAAATTCTTTATTCCCCCTTCTATTTTAAATGATATTCTTGCTGGAAACAGTATTCTAGGTTGCAGATTTTTTTTTCCTTTCAGCACTTTAAATATATCTTGCCACTCCCTTCTGGCTTGTAGTGTTTCTGAAGAGAAATCAGCAAGATGCCATCAAACTCCCAGAAGAGAACATAGGCAAAACATTCTCTGCCATCAACTTCCCAAATGTTTTCTCAGGTTAGTCTCCCCAAACAACAGAAATAAAAGCAAAAATAAACTAATGGTACTTAATCAAACTGACAAGGTTTTGCAAAGCAAAGGAACTGATAAAAAAAAAGACAGCTTACAGAATGGGAGAAAATAGTTTCAAATGTTGCAACTGATAAGGGCTTAATCTCTAAAATATACAAGCAACTTACACAACTCAACAGCAAAAAAGCCAACAACACAATGGAAAAATGGGCAAAAGACCTGAATACACAGTTCTCCAAGGAAGATATACAGATGGCCAACAAGCACCTGAAACAATGCTCAACATCACTGATTATTAGAGAAATGCAAATCAAAACTACCACGAGATACTACCTCACACCAGTCAGAATGGCCATCCTGAATAAGTCCACAGATAACAAATGCTGGAGGTGGAGGGGTGGAGAAAAGGGAACCTTCCTGCACTGTTGATGGGAATGTAAGCTGGTACAACCACTATGGAGAACAGTATGGAGGTACCTTAGAAAAGTCTACATAGAATTACCATATGACCCAGCAATCCCACTCATGGGCATATATCTGGACAAAACTTTCCTTGAAAAAGACACATGCACCTGCATGTTCATTTCAGCACTATTCACAATAGCCAAGACATGGAAACAACAGAAATGTCCATATATAGATGATTGGATTAGGAAGATATGGTATACATACACAATGGAATACTACTCAGCCTTAAAAAAAGAACAAAATAATGACATTTGCAGCAACATGGATGGAACTAGAGACTCTCATACTGAGAGAAGTAAGTCAGAAAGAGAAAGACAAATACCATATTATATCACTTCTATCTGGAATCTAATATATGGCACAGATGAACCTTTCCATAGAAAAGAAAATCATAGACTTGGAGAATAGACTCGTGGTTGTCAAGGGGGAGGGGGAGGGAATGGGGTGGACAGAGAGCTTGGGGTTAATAGATGTAGATCATTGCTTTTGGAAGGGATTGGCAATGAGATCCTGCTGTGTAGCACTGGGAACTATGTCACTTATGGTGGAACATGCTAATGTGAGAAAAATGAATGTATACATGTATGTGCAACTGGGTCACCATGCTGTACAGTAAGAAAAAAAAAGGTAAAAAAAATTTTAAATCTCATTATACATCTCCATCAGAGTTCTAGGCTGATTGGGCAAATTGTCAATGGGCAATAAAATTTTGAAAGAAATCTTTCTCTGAGCAGTAGGCATCTCAAGAGTGGGCTTAGAATATTCAGTAAACCATGCTGCAAACAGGTGTGCTGTCACCCAGACTTTGTTGTTTCTTTAAAGAACACAGTCAGAGTAGATTTATCATCATTCTTAAGATCCCTACGATTTGGGGGATGGTAAATGAGCACTGGCTTCAACTTATAGTCACCAGCTACATTATACCATAATAAGAGACTCAGTCTCTCCTTTGACACTTTGAAGCCAGGCATTGACTTCTCTCTAGGTATGAAAGTCCTAGATGGCATCTTCTTCCAATACAAGGCTGGTTTGTCTACATTGAAAATGTGTTTAATGTAGCTTTCTTAATTGATTATGTTATCTAGACCTTGTGGATAACTTGCTGAAGCTTCTACATCAGCACTCGCTGCTTCACTTTGCACTTTTACATTAGAGAGATGGCTTCTTTCCTTAAATCTCAAGAATTAACCACTTCTGACTTCAAACTTTTCTTCTGCATCTTCCTTACTTCTCTCAGCCTTGAACTGAAGAGAATTAAGGCCTTGCTCTGGACTAGACTTTGGCTTAAGGAAATGTGGCTGGTTTGATCTTCTGACCTGATGACTAAAACTTTCTCCATATCATCAATAAGGCTTCTTCTCTTTCCTCTCATTCCTGTGTTCACCGAAGTAGCACTTTTAATTTCCTTCAAGAACTTTTCTTTTGCATTCACAACCTGGCTAACTGTTTGGAGCAACTGTCTTGGCATTTGACCACCCTTGCTCACTAAGCTTGGCCATTTCTAGTTTTTTATTTAAAGTAAGAGACATGTAACCCTTGCTTTCACTTGAACACTTCAAGGCCATTGTAGGGTTATCAGTTGTCCTTATTTGAATATTGTTGTGTCTTAGGGAATAGGGAGGCCCTAGGAGAGGGAGAAAGAAGAGGGAATGGGTGGTTGGAGGAGCACTGGCAACCCACACATTTGTTGATGAAGTTTGTGGTTTGTGGTGCTCCCAATTACAATAGTAACATCAAAGCTCCCTGGTCTTAGATCAACATAACAGATACAATAATAATGAAAAAGTCTGAAATATGGAAAGAATCATCAAATTGTGACATGGAGACATGAAGTGAGCAAACTGTTGGAACAATGGTACAGATAGATTCACAAGACACAGAATTGCCTCATTCGATTTGTAAAAAACACAGGAGCTGCAAAGAACAATGAAGCACAATAAAACAAGCTATGCCTGTAACATATTCTAGAAAGAAAATGGAAACATTACATATATTTCTCAGGTTTCCAAAAATGTATTATTTTAGAAGTGAAAAAGCCTTAGGACTGAATGAAAACTAGATTTACTTTTTGCATGTTTATTGTCATACAGACGATACTAAATAGTAATGATTCTGTAAAATATAACTATTTTTATAGAGCTTATTCTCTGGCATTATCCATGAAAATAAAACCCCAAACTTGCATGAAATGTGTTTTTGTAGTAGCTGATACTTGTCAAATTGTCAACAAAAGCAAAAATTTAAGATGAACATAAATGAAAACTAAAATATTTGACTGGCTTTTGTTTCAGTAAGTCCATAAATATGATACTTCTTAGAATAAACTTAAATGTTTTCCTCCATCTCTCAGGCAGGAAAGATTTCATTTACACATAGCTAGGATGAGGTCTCATGCTACTCAGACCTCATTATTTTTACCAAGTTATTGGTGACATCTGTGACATGTACTTATCTAAGCTATATCAGAGATAATTAAAAGTAAACTTCACTTGTCAGAGAAAAAATATTCAGAGTAGTGTTTACTGATGACATTTGTATTTTACATAAGCAAACATGGGAACCAATATGGATTGTCTTTATTTTTTTACAGTTACCTATGTTTCTATTAAACTGTGATTTTTCACAAAGCTTTTTCAGTCCCTATCAAAGATTTTCCACAAATTGTGTCACAGATAAATAGAACCTCTCAAATTTTCAGAAGGAGCACAAATCTTTGATGCAAATAATATTTTAAAAGGATAAAAATGTGTATTATTATCAGGTACCAAAACAAAAATATAACAGGACATATTTGGACAAATAGTTAAAAAACCCATAGTAATCTGTGAGCCCTCCTACAGCATTTCATTTCAACTTTTTTTTAAAGCTACAAAAAAAGAAAAAAAAACTTGTTTCCTATCTAATTATGGACTCAAAATATTGTTTATTAACTTGTAGTAATAAAATATATTAAACATGTTAAAGAAAAAATTCCTTTAAAATATTTAGTACTTTAGGGAGTTCCCATTGTGATTCAGTGGTAACAAAACCAACTTGTATCCATGAGGACGTGAGTTTAACACCTGGCCTCATTCAGTGGGTTAAGGATCTGGTGTTGCCGTGAGCTGTGGTGTAGGTTGCAGACGTGCTCAGATCCTGCATTCCTGTGGCTATAGCATAGGCCAGCAGCTGCAGCTCTGATTCAACCCCAAGCCTCGGCACTTCCATGTGCTGTGGGTGCAGCCCCCCCAAAAAAATAGTATTTTAGAGGTAGTAATATGTGTTTGATTGGCATAAGTTCAAATTCTTAAATTCCGTTATGGAAAAGCCCTTGAATGCTCTACTTTTTCCAATAAGAGAGTAAACACAATGGGATATAAGTATTAGTTTTTAGGGGAAATGAAATTTTTTTCTCTACATCGCTAAGGCAACTAACTGAATTTAAATTACCCAGTTCTTGGATTATCCTCAGCATTAAATGTCCCATTTAACATGAAGATAAACTATTAACCTACCTAATGATGAGCTCAATAGTTCTCTTTTACCTAAATTTCTCTTTTTAATTGAATATTTTAAGATGTTATTAACATATGGATAAATATGTGAATATGAATAAATATTAAACAGATATGAGAAACTCTCAAGTTCTATAGTATTTGAGATATCACATTTTTAAAGATTCAGATCCACAGTGGCAAAATCTTACCATTATATGAGGTTGGGAATGGCACTAATGAGCAGCTATGGAAATTAAGAAAGAGAAATCACTTCTACTAAGGGGAATAAACATTTACGTGATGAGCTCTTAAATAGTTTTTATAGTCTTAATATAAAATGGATCTTGCCCTGGGATCATCATATTTTTTCCAAATGTTTAAGGAGACTCTCCATCTTGTTCCAAACAATCCAAATGTTTTCTTTCAATTTGGTTATACCAATCTTCATCACCTTTGACTACAGTACTTCGAAGTATGACCGAGTGAGTAATGCTGCTTGAGGACCAGAAAACTGCTTAGTGGTAAATTGTCTTATGCAAAGCAAAGGAAATTTTAGCCATAACTAGGTTAAATGTCCATTCTTGATGATGCAGATATTTGAACCGACTAATTTTGATGCTTGTAAATATAATATATATTACCAGTAGTCGTTATTTTTTGGATACATAGGCCATATAATTTATAATCATATACTCTTAGAATTCAACTCCCATAGAAAAGTACTGGGGGGGGCACTTACCCACAGATATATGATGCCCCTTTAACCCTGTTAAGTTGTATCTATGTTTTAAAAAATAAATCTCACCATTCAAATGTAACTGTCTCCTCAAAATTAAAAACAGTACTTTAGTTGCCAAGCATGGTGACTTTTTACTGATTTTCCTCTTTTTTTTTTTTTTTTTTTTGGTCCATGTTGATCACTTCCTCCTTCCAGAAACTCTTGATTTCTAGGGTGTTACCGTCTTCTATTCCTTTTTTCCTCTTTGATCATTCTTTCTCCCTTTCTTTTATTATCCCCTTTCCCCCCATATCCCTACTCAATTATATTTTCCCTATTTTCCACCTTAGGCCTTAGTTTGTGCTGGCTCTATACCTTCTCTCTTGGCATGTACATAAATGCTGGCATCTTTAAGTTAAAGGTATACATTTTATAGAATATACTACCTGAATATATTACAGGCACTTCTAATTCAATAGAACCAAATCTGGCCACATTATTTGTCCTCAACAGCTCTTCTTTTTGAGAAATGGCTAAAGAGACTATCAAATAACTAGCAGGTTTTTATTCTTTATTTTTCTAGTTGATTGAAAAAAAAAATTCTCTGCTGTTTCTATCTCTAACCCTCCCAGACAGTCTTATTCTTGGCAAACAGAGTGATTTTGCTAGAATACAAATCTTATATTATCACACATCTACTTAAAATATGTCAACTGGTCATCAAAATTTAAAGTTATAAATACTTTCTCCTACTTTAAGTGCCAATAGAATATTCTATAAACTGTTGATTAACTGTAATCATTTAATATCACATAGAGGCTTACATATATTATTACTTTCATGTATATTCTGATATATTAGAGAAATTAACAGAAGGTCTTTGAAGTTAATAAAATTCAGTCTCAACATCCTGACTTTGTCATTTATCTGTGTGATCAATTCTAGAACAATTACTTAGGCTGTGTGTACTTCTCTTTCTTGCTATATATACAAGGCTCAATAATTATATATCTTGATCTACATGCTGAGTCTATGTCTCCATCTCTACAAATCATTTAATTTTCTACTACATCCTTCATCAACACCTTATGTTTATGAAAGAGATTCCGATATGAGGATAATGTACACACAGTTGATTTGATGTATTTTATAAAATGCATACCAATACCCACACGGGACTATACCCTCGTCCCTGTCTTCAACACCGTCCACTTTTCTCTCTTAAGGTGCAGACATTCATAAGAATGGTTTAGTGAAATAATTGGAAGTGTTTATAATTAAATAGAACTTGTGCTTATATAATATTTTAATCTATGACTACATGTCATCAGGCAAGTCATTTAGCTATTCAGAACTTCAGTGCCCTAATTTATTGGATGAGAAAGCAGTGGTATAGTCCTTTCCAATTCTAAACACTCATTCTAATTCTTAATTCCGTAATCTATAGAACTCTGCTTACAAAAGTAGTGCCATAATCCTGACACTAGCAACTCTGATGCTGCTTCATTGATTTTAAAATCTGTATACACTTTATTCATTTTATTCTAACAGTTTTGAGGGATGAGCAGGTCATTACTATATCTTCTAAGATAAGAAAACCAAAGATAATGTTTAAATGACATTGGCAGGTCAAATAGTTAAAACTGGTTCTTCTCTTTTCCAGTCCAGGGTTCCCTCTGCTATGCTAGTAGTTTCCCACCAGTGGGCTTAAGACCCCTTGTAGACCTCAGAGCCCTGAATTTTAGATTTCATAAAGCTTAATAGAAGAATTCACTCAAATTGAACTCATGCTTTTGTAAGAGCCTAAGAATTTTGGTTTTAATGCTGTGCTTTTTTCAGTCATAAAAAATCTATCTACCACTTATTTATCTACCATTGACATTTGCTTTGTAAGTTTATGACAAATGACACAATGCAATTTAATACAAAAGCAACTTAAGCATCCAAAGAACGCGAATTCCCATCTCTTTGTTCTTTCTACTTAGTCTGCAATTAACCTACATCAAATTCCCGAAGTGTAAAACAGGTAAAAATAGCTATTCAATCAATTCTCCATGATGAAATACACAAACCTAAAAGGAGATAAGGACAATCCCAAAGTCCTATTTGGCCATTAATTTCAATCCTGTAATTTTTTTCAAGTCATTTTATGCTGCTCAAAGCAGAAAGATGCTACTTTATTGCATAAATTAAGGTTCTTACAGATTCTGAAAGTGCCAAAACCAGGCAAGGAACTGCAAAGAGAGAAGCCATGGCAGGAAATGGAGCAGCTATGGATTGTTAGTTAAACTGCAAAATGAGGCTATGCCAGGAACATGCCTGGTGGAAACTTGAATGTTCTCATGAATAAGGGATTTCTGAGCTGTTGTCCCACTAGATTGTAGAATCTTGAATGAGAATCCGCTTTTTCTTTTTCTTCTTCTTTTTTTTTTTTTTTTTTTTTTAGGGCTGCACCTGTGGCATATAGAAGTTCCCACGCTAGGGTTTGAATTGGAGCTACAGATGCCAGCCTACACCACAGCCACAGCAACACCAGATTGGAGTCTACATCACATCTGCGACCTACATCGCAGCTTATGACAACACCGGTCCTTAACCCACTGGAGGCCAGGAATTAAACCCACATCCTCATGAATACTAGTTGGGTTTGTTACCACTGAGCCACAACTGGCACTCCAGAATCTGCTTTCAATTTATCTTTATGTCCATTATATTCCATTACAGGGCAGAAAGTAGGCACCTAAAATATTTTAGCCAAGTGGGAAGAATAGAGAATTCTAGCTCTCCTGTTTACATGTGTGAATTTAGGCAAAACAGTTAATTATACATATTTAGTAAGAGTCATTTCACAGGATTAATTTTAATTTTTACATGTGCTTTGCATTTATTTAAAGCTCAATAAATGTTAATTTCCTTTTCATTCATCTTGAATGAACTAATGAATTATTGCTATATATATATATATATTTTTTTTTTTTGCCTTTTTAGGGCTGCACCCTTGGCATACAGAGGTTCCCAGACTAAGGGGTTGAATCAGAGGTGTAGCTGCTGGCCCACACCACAGCCACAGCAACACCAGATCTGAGATGCATCTGTGAACATAGCTCATGGCATGGACACTTAACCCACTGAGAAAGGCCAGGGATTGAACCTGCATCCTCATGGATGCTAGTCAGATTCATTTCCACTGAGCCATGATAGTAACTCTGAATAATTTCTATTTTAAATGGGCTTTGTTTTGTTTTGTTTTGTTTTAAGCAAAGGCTCTCATATATTTGTGTGCACAGAATAATCTGGAAATAGCAAAAATGTTTATGATTACAGTGCAAAATAATTCAAAATGGTCATTGATGCAGAGAAATAAGCTGATGATGAGACCGCAGCTATAGAGTGACGTCACTCTTTTAAAGACTTCAGATTCCATACCTAATCATTTCAATGTTTTTTTTCTAAGAAATGGGAAAGTATTACAGTTGAACAGTCCCATTCTTAAATTTATTATTGAGAACTAGATCTTAGACCACAGTTAACAGTTTGACTTCAAGGGAGTGTATCGTCAATAGAGATTCTGACAAGAGGTGATGAGGGTCGGGATGGGTGCATCAGCAATGGGGATGGAGCAGAGTGGATGGATATGAAGCAAACTTAGGTGCTATCCTGGTGGAACCTGACCACAGAATAAATGTAGAGATGGCTAAAGAGGATCTGAGGATGGCTCCAATATTTCTAGCCTGAAAAAGCAAATGAATGAATGCCATTTATATCCACAAAGATAGGAATAATTTATATGACTATATAACTTGAAGGTTCACTGGAGATCAACAATAATAATTAAGTATAAAAATATAACTATCATGCATTAGTACCTAAACTACCACAAGATTTATCTCATTTAACCTTCATACTGCTCCTCTGAGATAGATATTATTATTTCCATTTTGCATGTAAGAAAAATGAGGCTCAGAGATACTGGGTGACTTGTTTAAATTCACTGAGCTGGACCAGAATTTGAGTACATGTCTTATTCTAAAGACTATGTCATTCAATTGTACACTACATGATGTGTCATTAAGGATTTGGGAAATTAGCCTAATGAGGAAAAAGCAAAGCATCTGGCATTATTTAGCCTAGGGAAGTAAAGACGTGTTAGTAGAACAAAGCTTTTTTAAAAAATAGAAGACCAAAGAAATGTCAATATTTTGAAGTTAGATTGAGGTCAAAGCAGTACAAGTAAGTTATTAAAAGAACTCACTAAGTCAAAGAACTGTAAGACATTAGAATTAAAATTAAAGAGGTTGAAAAACACATCTTTGGGGAATGATCTATAAAAATGTAAAAAGCATCCTACTGGATTCACATTGTAAGAACAGTGCTCAGTGGGAAAATGTAGGAGGAAATGTATGGCTATTTTCATCTTAGAAACCATTTAATGCTATGTATAATTTGCTTAAAAACATGCAAAAGTCTGTTGTCCAATTAGACAGCAAAACAGCAGCACTTACATAGGTCAGTAAGTAAGGAAAAAAAAACGCAGCAGCAAAATAAGTAAAAAATACTGCGACCAAGCAACCACAAGGGAAAAAATACAAACGTCCAATAAAAATATGATAAACATCCTAATAACAGGTATTATTAATCAAAGAACAGTTAAAATAATAATATTTATTGCATTTGTTAATATTTGTGATATGTTGTTATCTAGGATGAGGGAAAATAGTTTCTGATGGGAATATTAATTGGAAAAAATAATGAAAATAATAATGATAATAAACATCTCTGAGAGTTTCCTCTCTGGAAGGTGTATTATTACAATTATTTTGCACATTTCACCTATTGAATTTTCACAGTGATCATGTGAAGTAGTTTCATGAATCCCATTGTACAGATGAGGAAACTGAGCCACAAGGAAGCAAGCGTCTGGTCCTACACGCAAATTTACTGCAGACCCCGCATTCTCCTACCTTTCTCCAGAAAGGTACATTCTATCTGGAAGGTATGTGCAAATCTTTGACCTGGCAATTCGAGAATTTCTCTTGAAGAAATGATTAAAGCTATGACAATAAACAACGTAAAAGAGTAGACAGTGTAGCATTATCTGAAACCAGAAACGACCTAGTGTTCAGCAATTGAGAATTAACGGTTATATATCAATACCATGAATGTAATCTGTATTATTATATTTAGAAGATTATTTGATTACATGGAGAATGAAGAGAGTATGTTTAATTAGTAATCATATTGTAGAAGAGTCTATATTGCATAATTTTGATCTTGAAAACCTCAAACCTATATAAACACACATACACATCTGTGAAATATTAGGAAGTTTGGTAATAGAAATTGTTAACATGTTTTCCCTGAGTGGTTAGGATATTGGTGATAATTAATTGCATGTTTGACTATTCTATATTCTGATTTTTCCACAGAGAGTATGTTAAACAATCAAATGGTCTCTTTGTCACAATCACAAGCTAAACACATGTGACTCTAGGGTACACAAGAAAGAACTGAGCTTAAGCCCTTGTCAGATGGATTGTTTGAAACAATTTTCTCCCACTCTGTAGGTTGTCTTTTTTTTTTTATGGTTTCCTTTGCTATGCAAATCTTGTCAGTTTGATTAGGTCCCACTGGTTCATTTCACTTTTATTTCTGTTGCCTTGGGAGTCTGACCTAAGAAAGCATTTCTATGGTTGATGTCAGAGAATATTTTGCCTATGTTCTCTTCTAGCAGTTTTATGGCATGTTGTCTTATGTTTAAGTTTTTAAGCCATTTTGAGTTTATTTTTGTGCATGGTGTGAAGGTGTGTTCCAGTTTCATTGATTTGCATGCAGCCGTCAAGTTGTCCCAGCACCACTTCCTAAAAAGAGTGTCTTTTCCCCATTTTAGTCTTGCCTCCCTTTTCGAAGATTAATTGACCATAGGCATCTGGGTTTATTTCTGGGTTCTCTGTTCTGTTCCATTAGTGTGAATGTCTGTTTTGGTATTAGTACCACATTATCTTGATTACTATAGCTTTGTAATATTGCCTGAAGTCTGGGAGAGTGATTCCTCCTGCTTGGTTTTTGTTCCTCAGGATTGCTTTGGCAATTCTGGGTCTTTTGTGATTCCATATAAGTTTTTAGATTATTCATTCTAGTTCTGTGAAACATGTCATGGGTAATTAGATAAGGGTTGCATTGAATCTGTAGATTGCTTTGGGTAGTATGGCTATTTTTACAATATTAATTTTTCCCACCCAGAAACATGCAATATCTTTCCATATCCAGACAAAATTTTCATTAAAAAAGATACATGCACCCCTATGTTAACTGTGGCAATATTCATAATAGCCAAGACATGGAAACAACCTAAAAGTCCAATGACAGATGAATGGATTAAGAAGATGTGGTATATATACACAATGGAATACTACTCAGCCATAAAAAAGAACAAAATAATGCCATTTGCAGCAACATGGATGGAACTAGAGACTCTCAAACTAATTGAAGTAAGTCAGAAATAGAAGGAAAAATACCATCACTTATATCTGGAATCTAATATATGGCACAAATGAACCTTTCCACAGAAGAGAAACTCATGGACTTGTAGAACAGTCTTGTGTGTTGCCAAGGACTAGGAGAAGGGAGTGGGATGGACTGGGATTCTGGGGTTAATAAATGCAAATGATTGCACTTGAAGTGGATAACAATGAGATCTTGCTGTATAGCACAGGAATTATACCCAGTCACTTATGATGGAACATGATGGAGGATAATGTCAGAAAAAGAATGTATGTATATATGTATGACTGGGTCACTTTGCTGTACAGTAGAAATTGACAGAACACTGTAAATCAACTGTAATGAAAAAAATAAAAAATCATTTAAAAAAAGACACACATGATTGTAAAAAGAGGGAGAGAAAAGAAAGAAATGAATAAGCCAGTAGAAACATCGCCTAGAGAATGAAAGAAGAGTAACTCAGTCAACTGAGTGAAAATCCGCATGTTTTAGGAAACCTCTGAAATGTTACTCAAGGACAGAGAAGGCTTCCTCTAAATTGTACTGAGAGACATAAACAATAAAGCAAATGTTATTCTCTTCATCTCCCAGTAATGTGTCTGCTCACTTTTGCTTTTAGTGGTTCTGAGAGTTTAATTCCTATGTGTCCTAAACAGTGTCAGCTTCACAGCTTCCTGTGGGAGATAGATTGTTCTAAAAACTCACAGTTTTAATAGTCAGAGAACTCTTCCTGATTATCCATTCTAAAGATTCTCCCTCAATTTCCTCCTAGTCAGTCTTCTTTGCATCTTGGTAATTATTGATTGTTCCTAAAGTCTGCAGACTGACTCATTCTTCTAGGTTTTTATGGCAGCAACCTGCAATCTCAGATATTTGTAGTTTAACTCATGTGTATCCTTATCACCTTGGTTTGACTTCTCTATATTTTCTATAATCCATTTGTATTTTTGTGGTTTTCTACAATGCTTTACGCTTTCATTCCTGGTTAAGATACTTTTAAAATGTTTCTTCAGAAAATGTCACAGTGGAGTTCCCATTGTGGCTCAGCAGGTTAAGAATCCAACTGATATCCATGAGGATGTGGGTTTGATCCCTGGCCTTGTTCAGTGGGTTAAGGATCCAGCATTGCCACAGGCTGCATCGTATGTCACAGAAGTGGCTGGGATCTGGCATTGCTGTGGCTGTGGTATAGGCTAACAGCTGCAGTTCTAATTCAGTCCATAACCTGGAATGTTCCATATGCCACAGGAGCAGTCCTAAAAATAAATAAATGAATAAATAAATAAATAAATAAATAAATAAAGTGATAGCTGGCCAGACTATGATTTACAGACTGGTAACTTTCTGGTCCAGAAAAAACTTAGCCAAAATATGAAGGTAATAAGTTAGGCTTCACTTTGTTTAGTAAGCAGAAACATGAGCAATTTATTTTCCATGGTTGATTAGGATGCTTCACTGTGAAGCTCATTGACCTTTTAAGCTGCTGTTCTGCCAGACAATGTGACATTCTGCCCAAGTCTATGATCCATGAGATTTTCCCCATAGGTTGTTGTTAGGAAGAGTGGACGGCGCTCAGGGATTTTTTTTCCTGTTTTGCCAGACTGTTTTTGCTTGTTCTCTTGTTTGTTTTTTGTTTTCTTTTTTTTCTTTTTGTCTTTTTAGGACTGCACCCGAGGCATATGGAAGTTCCCAAACTCGGGGTCAAATCAAAGCTGTAGCTGCTGGCCTACACCATGGCTGCAGCAAGTTGGGATCCGAGCGGCGTCTGTGACCTACAACACAGCTCATGGCAACTCCAGGTCCTTTAACCACTGAGTGGGGCCAGGGATTGAACCCACATCTTTCAAGGATACTAGATGGGTTCATTCCCACTGAGCCACAACAGGAACTCCCTGTCATACTCTTTTTGAAATGAACCTTATAGGAAATACAGCACAGACTTGTGAACCAGACAAGACTGGGTGCAAGGCCAAATCGGCCACTTACCAGTTGTATGACCACAGGTATGGGGCTCAAAGTCTTCAAATCTTTGTTTATTTATAAGAGGATACCAATATTTATCTTAGAGTGTTTCTGTAAAGATTAAATAAAGTGATAAAGTATTTTTATTCAGAAGATGCTCCTTGGAAGTTTTCTTAAAAATAAATTAAAGAAGTAGTTAACTTTTACTCTTCATACTCTTCTCAAAGGTATAATTACAGCCCTTAGGCATCAATTAAGATCTTGTTGATAAATGTGCCAATGATTCTCAGCTTATTACACTTTCCATGGTTTTAAATGTTCATTTCAATCCAAATGAACAGTATTTCTCTACCAGAAATGATACTACTAATGTATCATTTCTTTTAGCATTGATCATGATATTTACATCTAATAATCCTTAGTGAGAAAATGATCCCTTATAAACAAAAATGAAAGTGTAACCAAGGACTCAGTTATCCTTCTAAATTATTAAGCTTATGTCACTGTATGAAGACTTGCTACATGGTCCTCTCCTCCTGCTCTTTAACACAGATGCATCTGTTTGCTTTCTTAATGCTGTCATTAATAATGGTAAACTGTACAAAGGTATCTATCTTGACAGAGTTCCTTCACTTTCCTAGACTTTCTTATTTTAGGTCATAGTTGGTTACTTGGTGACTTTTATAGTATTGTCTATGAGATATATCCACAGTCAGGCAGATCTGGGCTCTCTTCCTAGAGTTATCATATACATTGTGGCCTTGTGTAAATTACTTACCTTGTCTAGATTTACATTCTTCACGCATCAGAAGGTTATAACTATAGTCTCTACTCTAAGGGGTTATTTTAAGCATCTGATCAAGTATTTAGCACAAACCTTGTCACATAAGTACTCAATTTAACTATTCTAATATCATTAAAATTCAATTTAAAAAGTCACGGTGCATATTACTAGTTTTTGAATACAACACCAAAAGCCCAAGAAATCCTGCCATTTGCAACAATGTAGATGATGTGGATAGACCTAGAGGACATTATGCTAAGCAAAATAAGCCGGATGCAGAAAGACAAATCCCATGTGACCTCACTTATATCTGGACTCAAAAATCACCAAATTCATAGAAACAGAGGGTAAAACAGTGGTTCCCCTCTTACACTGTTGGTGGGATTGTAGGTTGGTACAACCACTGTGAAAACAGTATGGATATACATCAGAAAACTAATATAGAAGTACTAGATGATCCAGCAATCCCACTCCTGGGCATTGATCTGGATAAAACTTTCATTCAGAAAGATACATGCACCCTTATGTTCACTGCAGCAATAATCACAATAGCCAAGACATGGAAACAACCTGATTGTCCAATGACAGATGAATGGATTAAGAGGATGTGGTATATATACACAATGGAGTACTACTCAGCCATAAAAAAGAACAAAATAATACCATTTGCAGCAACATGGATGGAAGTAGCAACTCTCATACTAATTGAAGTAAGTCAGAAATAGAAAGACAAATACCATATGATATCACAAATCTGGAATCTAATATATGGCATAAATGAACCTATCTACAGAAAAGAAACAAACTTATGGACATGGAGAACAGACTTGTGGTTGCCAAGGGGGAGGGAGGGGGATGGACTGGGAGTTTGGAGTTAGTAGATACAAACTATTGCATTTGGAGTGGATAAGCAATGGGACCCTACTGTATAGCACTGGGAACTATATCCAATCACTTGTGATGGAACATGATAGAGGATAATGTGAAAAAAACAATGTGTATATATATATATGTATAACAGTGTCACTTTGCTGTATAGCAAAAGTTGATAGACTATTGTAAATCAACTATGTTTTTTTAATTAAAAAATTAATTGCAATGGAAATCTGACAGAATTTACAATAAATATATGCACATTAATTATGAGGAAAAAATAAAAGAAATTGTGGTTCCCAAGAGTTTGGGAAAGGGGAAAGGGAAGATGATGATCAAAGGGTATAAATGTTTCATTAATGCAAGAGAGATAAGTTTTGGAGATCTATTCTTAGAATAGTGCCCATAGCAAATGCTATTGCATTGTATACTTAAAAGTTGCTTTACTCATAGATCTCCCTTTACAAAGCCTTAGCAGTGACAGTATAAGCTGCTTACCTACAGACTCTAGGGCATTCTTGGCATCCTAAAGAGCACCTGGGACTCCCACACTTCTACATCTTTCTCTTTATCTCTACTACCAATTTCCTCTTCCATTTTCTCTCCATTTGCTTTGAGTTTACAAAGTTTCAACTGCAGAGTTGTGTGTGTTTTTATTTAAAAAAAAAAAGAAAAAGAAAACAAAAAAACCCCTCTTTCTTCCCAATGATCTATTCTATATTCTAGACATTCCACATGATTGGCAGCTATTCTCTCAAATGTGAGACAATCTCAGCCCAGGTTCTCTTTTCCTCTCTCACCAGCTGGTTGTTACAATCATTAACACATTCCATTCTGTTGCATTAACATCCTCCTCTCTTAGCAAATGACCTGTATTCATTCTATGCAACAAAAGTGACAGTAGGTAGCTGATTAAAGAAGCAAAAAAAAATTGATTTTTTCTTTTTAGGGCTGCACCTGCAGCATATGGAAAGTTTCCAGGCTAGGAGTTGAATCAGACCTACGGCTGCTGGCCTATGCCACAGCCACAGCAATGCTGGATCCAGAGCCATGGCTGTGATCTACACCACAGCTCGTGGCAAGGCTGGATCCTTAACCCACTGAGCATGGCCAGGGATCAAACCCACATCCTCATTGACACTAGCCAGCTTTGTTACTACTAAGCCCCAATAGGAACTCCCAAAGAAACTTTTTTTTTTTTTTTTTTTTTAGCCTTAGGATACTGGATGGGTGTTGAGGGGACTGTGGATGTCCACCTATTAAAAAAGATTATTCCCTGTCCTATATAATCCATTCTCTTGTACGTGCTTTTCACTATCCTATAATAATTCCATTCAGATCTAATGGATTCCATATCATTCCTCATGGAGGACCCAACTCAATTTCTCCTTCCTCAAGCCTTCAATCTTCTTAAGTCCTATTACTTACTGATCTGTATCTTCAGCATTTTCATCCTGAAAATCAAGCAGTTCTAGGGATTGAGAGAAAATAGTGGAGGAAAAGGATGCAGAGCTCACCCCACCAACACACAAAAACGTTAACAATACATCTACAAGTGGAACAATCCATGTGGAATGTCTATTGAATGCCAAGAGAAGACATCAGAGTTCTGAAAAGGAAAAACCCCCACAGGCTGAGTAGGATAAGGGGGAAAGAAAGAAAAAACAGGAGAGAGAGAGGAAACCAAGATGGGACCTGCACCTCATGGAGGAAGCTGTGAAGGAGAAAAAGTTCCCACACCCTAGGAAGCCCTCTCACTGACATCAGCCTGAACAAAGGGGGAATTCGGGGCTAGGAGGAAAGAGCAGCAAGTGGTTTGCAAGTGGTAAAAAGGAGAATAAGCTCCCCCAGAGAGTCACATGCTCCCCAGGCTTATCTTCCAGAGCAAGTGGGGACCAGGGGCTGCAACTCAGAATTCAGATGTAAGACTGACCTGAGAAAATATTCATGATGTTGATGTCAGAGAGTGTTTTGCCTATGTTTTCTTCTAGGAGTTTGATGGTGTCCTGTCTTATATTTAAGCCTTTCAGCCATTTTGAGTTTATTTTTGTGCATGGTGTGAGGGTGTATTCTAGTTTCATTGCTTTGCATGCAGCTGTCCAGATTTCCCAGCCATGCTTGCTGAATAGACTTTCTTTTTCCCATTTGATGTTCTTGCCTCCCTGTCAAAGATTAATTGACCATAGGTGTCAGGGTTTATTTCCGGGTTCTCTATTCTGTTCCATTGGTCTGTCTGTCTGTTTTGATACCAGTACCCCACTGTTTTGATGACTGTGGCTTTGTAATATTTCTCGAAGTCTGGGAGGGTTTTGCCTCCTGCTTGGTTTTTGTCTCTCAGGATTGCTTTGGCGATTCTGGGTCTTTTGTGGATCCATGTAAATTTTTGGGTGGTTTGTTCTAGTTCTGTGAAAAATGTCATGGGTCATTTGATAGGGATTGCATTGAATCTGTAGATTGCTTTGGGTAGTATGGCCATTTTTACAATATTGATTTTTCCAGTCCATGAATATGGAATATCTTTCCATTTCTTTACATCTTCTTTGATTTCTTTGATTAAAGTTTTATAGTTCTCAGCATATAAGTCCTTACCTCCTTGGTCAGGTGTATTCCAAGTTATTTGATTTTGTGAGGTGCAATTTTAAAAGGTATCGTATTTTTGTATTCCTTTTCTAATATTTCATTGCTGGTATACAGAAATGCAACTGACTTCTGAATGTTAATCTTATATCCTGCTACTTTGCTGAATTTATTAATCAGTTCAAGCAGTTTTTGGGTGGAGTCCTTAGGGTTTTCTATGTATAGTATCATGTCATTTGCATACAGTGACAGTTTTATCTCTTCTCTTCCTATATGGATACCTTTTGTTTCTTTTGTTTGTCTAATTGCTGTGGCTAGGACTTCCAAAACTATGTTGAAGAGCAGTGGTGAGAGTGGGCATCCCTGTCATGTTCCAGATTTGAGTGAGAAGGCTTTCAGTTTTTCCCCATTGAGTATTATATTTGCTGTGGGTTTATCATAAATGGTTTTGATTATGTCCAAATTATGTTCAGGAATGTTCCCTCTATACCCACTTTGGCAAGGGTCTTGATCATGAATGGATGTTGGACTTTGTCAAATGCTTTTTCTAGGGAGGGAGTGGGAGGGATCGGGAGCTTGGGCTTATCAGACACAACTTAGAATAGATTTACAAGGAGATCCTGTTGAGCAGCATTGAGAACTATGTCTAGATACTCATGTTGCAACAGAACAAAGGGTGGGGAAAAATGTATACATGTAAGGATAACTTGATCCCCTTGCTGTACAGTGGGGAAAAAATAAATTATAAAAATAAATAAATAAATAAATAAATAAATAAATAAAATTCAGATGTAGAAGCAGGAAGATGCCTGGGGTTGGCCATACAGAGACTACCTGGAGGGTGTATACTCAGAAGAAACCAGGTCATGTCAGAGAGGCAAGGCACCAGTGTTGGAGGGCATTCACATAGAGGGGCAAGGCTGCCACTGGAGCATCTCCCTCTCAGGCAACAACAAACTGCCTGTTAGAGTAGGGGACTGGTGTGAGCCCCTGGCACTACTGTGAGACCAGCTAAGAGACCTGTAGCAAGCAGGTAATGAGCCCTGCCTCTGAGATCCATGGAGTGCCTGAATTCCAGGTACACCAGCCAAAACTGCCAGTAGGTGCCAGGCCCTACTGTGTAATCCTGAGTGCTAATTCCAGCCATCTGTGTGAAAACTGCCAGCAGGTGCCTGAGTCCACTCCAGCTGAGCTGTCCCAGGAGTGCAAGGAGTTACAGACACCTCATGAAACCTGTGAGCAGGCATCAAAACCTGCTATAGTTGCTCCAGGAGTGCAGTGAGGTACAGATACCCCATGAAAACTCCCATAGGGTACACGTTTCTTCTCCAGCTGTCCCAGAAGTGCAGTGAGGTGCAGATACCCCATGAAACCTGAGAGGGGGCACCAGACCCTGGCCCCACTATCTAGGGAGTACAGAGAACTCCAGATACCCCATGAAACCTGTAAGTGGGCATTGGACACTGTCACCACTGTACCGAGAGTACAGAATGAATCCGGTGTGCCTAATCACTGCCCTATCCACCTCCCTTCTGGATAGGCTCCTGTGCTCCTGCTAGCGAACAGACCCTGAGGGGTTGCCCACACTCAGAGGTGGGGTCTGTAATGACAGCTGAGCCGCTGAGGCCTGAAACTAAGGAAGAAGAGTTGAAGTCTTTCCTTCCAACTGTGGGAACTGTAGATTTACACCTTCACTGCTGGCTTTGTAATGCCAGGACCCTTGAAACACCCCAACAGGGTAGCCGAGACTGTTCTAGCTGTAACATCTGTGGGCTCTGTGGGCATGTACACGAGCAGAGTGGACCAGGTCAGAGTTTAAGCTGTCTCCATAGCTCCCACAGTGGGCACAGGGGCACAGCTACCAAAATCTTGTGACCTGACCTACTCAGATCCGTGCTTATGGCCGGGTGAAAACAACACCTGAGAGACACCAGGGCAAACTGCTGGCATGGCAGTACCCACAATAGTGTTTTGTGTTAACCCATGTAACAGGTGAAAAGTGACACAATGGAGCACACTCACAGGTGAACAACTCTAGTGTAGGAATACTTCGGGCCTTCTCTCCTAATGGTAATACTCCAGTCCTGCCTATATCACACCTCAGATCAGAAAAACAGCTCAAAAACAGATCTGGTGGCTTCTACCCCAACAACTAAGGAGAAGACCCTGTCCCTGACAAGGCAGAGACAACCACAGAGCAAAGACAAGTCCCTACTCAATATCCAATATAGGCTCTCAATGCCACATCAGTCATTCCTCCTATGGAGGGGATAACAGGCAGCATACACTTGAGGAAAGAGATGGCAGGCATCCATAATGAAAACATCCCTTACACCAAAAAATATTACACCCAGATAGATGTCCTAAAGATGTCCTGAACTCACAGCCACCTCGAAACACACTCCTTGATATAGCCCTGACTATCAGAGAGACAAGACTCAGCTCCACCAACCAATGGACAGGCACCAACCTCTCCTACCAGGAGGCCTATACAAGCTCCTAGATCAGATTCCCTCACCAAGGGCAGACACCAGAAGCTAAAGGAACTACAATCCTGCAGCCTGTGTAAAGGAGACCACAAACACAGAAAATAATGTTTTGTGGGAGAATCTGCAAAAACATACAAGGGAACTCAAATAATGATATCATCTGATTTTTCAGTAGAAACTCTGCAAGCCAGAAGGGAGTAGCAAGATATATTTAAGGTGATGAAGCAGAGGAACATAGAACCAAGAATACTCTACCGAGCAAGGTTCTCATTCAGATTAGACAGAGAGATCAAAAGCCTTTCAGACAATCAAAAGCTAAGAGAATTCAACACTACCAAACCAGCTTTACAACAATTACTAAAGGAACTTCTCTAGGTGGAAAAGAAAAGGCCACAACTAGAGACAATAAAACTACAAAGGAGAAAGCTCACTGGTAAATGCAAGCAAAAAATAAATGTAGGAAATCATCCACTGAAAAATATGATATCAAAACTAGCAAGTATGAGAAGAGGAGAGGACAAAGGCAGAATATTGAAAATACATTTGAAATTAAGAGACCAGCAATCCAAATCAATTCCATACCTGTATAGACTGCTATATCCAAATCTAACAGGAACTGCAAATGAAAAAACTATAATAGACACAGAAAAAAGAAAATGCAAACCAAGTACATCACAAAAGATGGTCAGAAAATCACAACAGAAAAGAGCAAAAGAGGAAGGGAGGAAAAAAGACCTGAAATAACAAATCCAAAACAATGAAGACAATGTCAATAAGTACATACATCTACATAATCACATTGAATATAAATGGATTAAATGTTCCCACCAAAAGATACAGGCTGGTTGAATGGAGGCAAAAGCATACCCCGTATATATATGTTTAAAAGAGACCCACTTCAGACCTAAGGACACACACAGACTGAAAGTGAGGGGATGGAAAAAGGTATTACATGCAATTGTAGGAATGTAAGTTGGTGCAACCATTATGGAGGATGGTATAAAAGTTCCTTAAAAACTAAATATAGAACTACCATATGATCGAGCAAGCCTACTCCTGGGCATCTATCCAGAGGAAACTACAATTTGAAAAGATACATACACCCCTATGTTCATGACAGCACTATTCACAATAGTCAAGGCATGGAAGTAAACTAAATGTTCATCAGCAGAGGAATAGATAAAGAAGATGTGGTACATGTGTACAATGGAATATTATTCAGCCAAGAAAGAATGAAACAATACATTTGCAGCAACAAAGATGGATCTAGAGATAATCATACTGAGTGAAGTACATCAGAGATAGCCAAATATCATACGATATCACTTATAGGTGGTATCTAATAAGAAATGATATAAAAGAACTTATTATAAAACAGAAATAAATGACAAATTTCAAAACCAATCTTATGATTTCCATAGGTGAAAATGTTGGGGGGGAGGGAAGAACTGGGAGGGCGGGAATAACATATACACACTACTCTATGAAATAGATGATTAATGAGAAACTACTGTATAGCACAGGAAAATCTCCTCGATAGTTGGTAATAACCTACATGGGAAAAAAGAATGGATATATTTATAAGTATGACTGATTCACTTCGCTATACCCCTGAAAGTAATACATCATTGTAAGTCAACTATGCTCCAGTAAAATTAAATTTAAAAAAAAGAAAACCAAGCAATTCTTGAAGACTTGATTATAGTAGCTCTCCATATAATTGTTGAGCTTGCTTACTGATTCACAGAGAATAAGGCTATTTAATATGATATTGTAATTAAATTTCTAACAATTTCAACACATAATTAAATATATTTTCAGTGCTATCTCTAGCCTCAGAGGAAACATGTTTTCTTTAAACTTATATCCTGCCATGAATTAGTTCTTAGCCTCAGACTCACCAAAAATGACTGAGAAGAGAAATAGGAAATGAAGAGGTTGTTTGATTTTCTCCTCCTGAGAAAGTGTTTTGAAATGAAATAAGCATTTTTTTATTACAGAGTTCCTCTATACACTTCTGATCACCCCCAAATAAAGTGTATTTTTCAATTAACTCCATAACTTTATTCAAGATTGATACTGAAATACCACTATGACAACTTAGATTTACCATTATTCAAGCTGGTGTCTAGGTTCTGTAGGAAAGGGGATGATTTTGACATAAGCACAGTTCTCAAGAGCTTTGAAGAGAATTAGCAAGGATTATGTTGAAATAGCTGGTACTAAGGAGAAACACCAGTAAAAATGGAGACAGGTGGGGAGAGGCAAGGACATATCTTTTGGAAGTAACTGTGCCTAAGAAATGTCATAAAAGATGAGCAAAATTTAGGCAGGTTGTCTTAGATTCAGAACCACGAAAGCAGATCTTGAGGGGCAGGCTTTGTACTGGCCATTTGTTGATTCCAAGCACCATGAGTAAGGGATGGTGGGAGCAGAAGAAAGAAGGAAAGCCAGTATATCTGCATGTTTTTGAGACAGTCACCAAGACTAGTGCTTGGTTATATAAAACATTCTCAGGAAACATAGACAGTAGTCTCAAAGCTATCCACTCAGAGGATGAAAGGGGAAATATTTATTCATGTCCCCTCTTAGTCAAAAATGGCCCACAGGCATCAACGTTCCCCATATTCATGTGTATCTATCAGGCAAATTTCCACAAGTAGCTCACACCACAGTCACAGAGAAACCCATGCCAGAATAGAAAATATACATATACATGCCCACACCTGTGTGAAACTCCTTGAAGCCATCACAAAACTATTCACATGTAGTGTCTAAAGTCAGAAGTGGAGCCTAGAGGATATGAAGTGATACATAAGAAATATCTCATTCACAGGTCAAAGGAAGAAAGGTAGCAGAGACATAATGAAAAACAAAAACTGCTGTGTGTGGGCCAAGAATGATTAAAAAAAAAAAAACTGTGCTGCGAGAATACTCATTTGAAGCAAGGTACAGTGAGAGAAGAGAATGGAGAAGGAGAGGAGGCCTTAAAGGCCACATTAAGAAATGTGGAAATGGAGTTCCCATCGTGGCTCAGAGGAAAGGAATCGAACTAGCCACAGGTTTGCTCCCTGGCCTTGCTTAGTGGGTGAAGGATATGGCTTTGCCATGAGCAATGTAGCTCGGATCCCACATTGCTGTGGCTGTGGTGTAGACCGGCAGCTACAGCTCTGATTCAGCCCCTAGCCTGGGAACCTCCATATGCTGTGGATGCAGCTCTAAAAAGACAAAGAAAAAGAAATTTGGAAGTAATTATCTAAGTGATGGAAAACAAATGATTTAAAGTAACATACCTGTGAACATTTCAATCTGTAATAACACCATTGGCAGGTATCAGGATAATAGATGATATCTGAAAGTAATAAATGAAATGGGAGGAAGAAAAGAATTATTTGAAGGGTGGGACTTTTGCTCTGGGAAATGATGTACTACAATATTGATTCTAAACTGGGGCAATTTTGCCTCCCAAGGGACAACTGGCAGTGACTTGATGCAGTTTGCCCCAACTGGGAGGATGTTACCATATTGGTGGAAGATAAGGATGCTGCTAATCAGGCAACACACAGAACAGCCTCAATATCAAAGAATTATCTAGCCCCTAATGTCAGTAGGACTGAGATGGAGAAACTACAGGTTAGGTATAATTGTCCCTCAGAATACAGTTTCCAACCATGTTTGACTGAATCTGTGGATGCTGCAGAACACACAGACTTGGAGGAGCTATTTTATGTAAGGAACTTGCTCATCCTTGGATTTTGGTACCCATGGCAGATCCTGGAATCAATTCTAGGTGGATACTGAGGGATGGCTGTACTTTGGCTCAGATAAAGATGTACATATACATAGACATAGCTTGAAGGCTTTGAAGAAAGAACAAAGCACAAAGCAATTATCAGAGTGAAATCCAGCAGCATAAGAAAATCCATAGAAGGGAGGATTTTCATCATGACATTGTTGAAATAAATTTGGTGAGAGCATACTGCTTAATGATAATGAGTTTTTCACCCTGTGAACATGATACAGCTCTAAACGTAGGCTTTTAAAAATCTGTTAGCAATTATTTATCATTCCAGTACTGATGTCTTTCATGTCTTTTTAAAATATCTTCCCAAATATTTTAGGTTTCGTAATGCTTTTATAAATATTTATTTTATCTTAAATCATTTGTTATTAGCATATAAATAAAATTAACTATAGAAAATGACCTTACTAAATTCACTTTATTAATTCTAGAAGTCAAGCCTCGTAAATTTAATTTTCTCCAGTAGATTTTAAAAATAATCTGGGGGATAACTGAAAGCATGCTGTTGTATCTTAAAATTACTTACACTGATTGTCCAGTTATTTTCACACATTTTTAGTGGTAAAACTTTTATTAAAATGAAATTGTAGGAGTTCCCATCGTGATTCAGCAGTTAACGAACCCAGCTAGCAACCATGAGGATGAGGGTTTGATCCCTGGCCTTGCTCAGTGGGTTAAGGATCCAGTGTTGCCATGAGCTGTGGTGTAAGTCTCAGATGTGGCTCAGATCCTGAGTTGCTGTGACTGTGGTGTAGGCTGGCAGCTACAGCTCAGATTTGACCCCTAGACTGGGAACCTCCATATGCTGTGTATGCAGTCCTGAAAAGACAAAAGACAAAGAAAGCAAGAAAGAAAGAAAGGAAGGAAGGGAGAGAGAGAGAGAGGAAGGAAGGGAGGGAGGGAAATTGTAACAGTTCCCAACAAAGGTCTCATATAAATCAGAATTTTTCTAGCTGAAGCTGGTGTAAGGAATGTGTTTGGGATGGGGGAAATAAAACATTGCCTCCTTAACCCAGTGGAGCCCTCCACCTCCATGTCAATTATGTGGGAACTTGGAGCCCCCAGAGACTCCATGGAACATAGCTATCAAACTGATGCAGGTTCTTGGAGGGCTACATTTATCATGAAAATCTGAACTTCGGGAAACTGTCAACTTCTGTATTTCTTGAATCCAACATTTTCACTGAAAGATAATGTGATATAGAAAAATAACGAGAAGATTAACTCTGCATACAGGACTGATTACTTTGAAAACATGAAGCCAAGCAAGGACAGGTCCTCCTCTGTTCCCTGACTCTTGCTTATAGTTAAGATTTAGTTTTCTAGGCCTTCCTAGACTTTCAAAGGGGAAACTGAATCAAAAAGCAAGAAAATGCAGATACAAAGAAAACTTGTCAGGCAAGAAAAAATAATAATAGTTTAGCCATAAAACAAAGTCAAGGACCTTTAGTCTCTCCTCAAGGGCTACAGATAATCTCCTGAACCATATCCTTAAATTGTTTTGCAGCTATTAAAACCCCTGCCAGGTGAAGGAATTAAACTGCACCTGACTGCAAGCACAGAGACCCTAAATTGATTGGAATCAGGAGGTTGAGGATGTTAATTCCCAGAATACTACATTTACCTCACCACCAACCAATCAGAAGAACGTCTACAAGCTAATCAGGTGCCCTACAACCCACACCTCTCATGTTGCTTTTAAAATCTCTTTTCTGAAAGCCATCAAGGAGTTTGGGTCTTTGAGCATGAGCTACCCATTCTCTTTTCTCAGCCTTAAGTTGTGCATCTTATTAAAAAAAAAAAAAAACAAAACCATACTTTCTTTCACCACAACCTGGTGTCAGTACATTGACTGTGCTGCCTATTGGGCGAGAAGACACAAGTTTGGTTCAGTCACAAACATAAGAAAACATTTTTAAGGAAGGAGTGAGTATCGGTGAAACTCAGAATAGAAATCAGATCCCAGGAAAATCCAAATTTCAAATTAAAGATAGAGAAAAGCAAAAGAAATAACAAAGAAAACACACACAGAACTCTAGAAAGAGTAGCAGAAATGTCACCCACACCTTGCACCCCAGACCCCTGCGCCTGTTTTCCACCATACAGGCTTGCTATGTTTTGTCAACAGAATGCCACAAGCCCCACCACAAAACCAGACTGAACCAGCCGGATCCAAGATAGCGGGCAAAGTAGGCTAAAGGTCACTGCTCTCATGCCCTGTTTTATCTCTGTGTTTCAAAAGTACCTGGTGTTTGGCAGCGATGTTTCGCAGCTGTCCTTGGAGGGATCTACGTGGTCAGCCATCTCAGAACCAGCCCTGACTGGACCACGGGAACACGCCTGCGCAGAGGAAACCTGGAGGTGCTCTCCAGTTACCTTTGCTTCATTACCATACCAAAAAGGGATGTGTGCCCAAGGCAAGGGAGTCTGACTGACTGCTCCTGCTCTTGATGATCCTCATCTCTCTGCCCTTGTCCCCAGGTTCTAATGATGTCTCTTACTCTTTAAAAGTCCCCCACTTTCTCCCTTAGGGAGAAGGTGCCTTTAAAGCATGAACTCCTCTCCATTCCCTGGCCATTGAATCAAATCCCATCTTGCTAGCACCAAACTCAGTTTTATTACTGGCAGCACAAACCTGAGCCAGGAAAGAACTCCCTGACCCCCCACCCCCACCCCACCCCCGCAAAAGGGGCTTTGGTTTAGCTGGGGGCCAAGAGGGGCCCTCATGTCTAATTTGGCAACAGAAGCTTTTGAGTTAAATGGTCAAAATTTGAATCCTTGCTTAAAACTGGTATGACTCTGTGACCTTGGCCAAGCTCCTCAACCTTTAATTGGTTCATCTATAAAATAAGTTTTTTTTTTTTTTGAAGTTAAGTAAAACACTTCCCATTGTGTCTGAAATCAGCAAGAGCTTAATTACTGGTTTCTTTAAAGAAAAGGCTTTTTTCCCCCTGATTCAGCATTATTCTCCATCAGGCTGCCTTTCCCAAAACCTTAGATATAAAAACTAAATGGTGATGGTGACCTTGTATACATCGAATTTTTAGAAATTATGGCATAATAGCAAGAGCATTCATGCTGTGTAAGAAAATCAATTTCAGGTAGATTAAAAACCTAAATGTGAAAGGCAAAACCATAAAGCTTTTAGAAGATAATATAGAATAATATATAATATCCTTGGTTAGAAAAGTATTTCTTTAACAAAACACAAAAATCACTGACTGTGAAGAGAAAGATTAATAAATTCAACTATGTTAAAATTAGGTGCTCATAATTTTGCCATTTTCAAAAGACACCATTAAAAAAATTTGGAGATCATAGAATGAAAGGAGGTATCTGCAACACATATAACTGATAAAGGACTTTTATCCAAATTATTTCTAAGGAAGAAAACTGCTATAAAGTCAGGCAACCAACAGAAAAATAGGTAAAAAACTTAAAAGAGCATTTCACAAAAGAGAAACCCAAATTACTAACAAACATAGACAAAAGCACCAAACTTCAGGAGTCAGGAAAATACTAAATCGTAATATTTTTCTTAATATTAAGATGTGTTAACAAGCATATAGAAGCCACAAGAATTTGTGTATATGGCTAGAGGGACTGTAAACTGCTACAACCTCTTTGGTAAAAAATATACCATAATCTAAAACTATTGAATATGTACTTATTCCCTTTGATTCAGAAACTTCACCCTTGTGCATAGTTCATAGAGATAAAAATATGTATTCGTGGGAGTTCCCATTGTGGCTCAGCGGTAATGAGCTTGACTAGTATCCATGAAGATGCAGGTGCCATCCCTGACTTATTCAGTGGGTTAAGGATCCAGCATTGCCTGAGTTGTGGTGTAGGTTGCAGACTTGGCTCAGGTCCTGCATTGCTATGGTTATGGTATAGGCCGGCAGCTGCAGCCCTGATTCGACCCCTAGCCTGAGAACTTACATATGTCAAAAGTGCCACTCTAAAAAGAAAAAAAAAAAAACTATTTGCTATAGGTTCAAGAATGTTTAGAGCACAATTGTTCATGATTGTAAAATATTGGAAATAATCCAAATGCCCAAGGACATGAAAATGGGAAACAAATTTTGGGTATATAGTTAAAGCAGATAAACACAGCAACACTAGTGTATCTAAAAGATGTCATTTTTGAACAAAGGAGAGCAAGTAACAAAAGATTATAGATACTGTGTTTGCATGAAGTTATAAAGAAGGCAAAATGAAACTATGTTTAAATGTGTGATGAAACCCAAAGTGGACCCCCCCCCCACACACACACACCAAAAGAATGGAAACTCCTCAACCCAGCAGGCCTCAGCTGGACTCAAAAGTGGATGGGGGTGAGGGTGTCACTCAGCGAGGTTCCACTGTGGCCCAACAAGATCTGCAGTATCTTGGGAGCACTGGGTGGCAGGGGTTCTATCCCCCAGCCCGCCAGGCACAGTGGGTTAAGAATCCAGCGTTACTGTAATTTGTGGCTTCATTCTCGACTGCAGCTCAGGTTTGACCCCTGGCCTGTGAACTCCACATGCAACAGGGTGGCAAAAAACAAACAAACAAAAACCAAAACACTTCCTGGGCAGATAGCTTTCCTGATTCTACTCAGGCACACACACACATGTGTGTGCACAAGTACCACAAAGATACACATTTATACTACTTCTGCCTCCACACTCACAGTACATATGCACCATTAAGTGTACAATCGCTTATGTGGCCAGCTGCACTCTGGCTCTGCAGGCATCTACTCATCTCACACATGTGTTCCTTGCCAGCATTTTTTGCACATTCAAACACCTCATACCGACATGCACTAGCAGGGTACTTTCAAATCTTTCAGCATTGAAAAAATATATTTATATGCCAAAACTATAAAGGAACTCAAAAAAATTATAAATGAGTCAGGAAAGTCACTGCCTCTGAAGAAAAATGAGAGATCTGTGATTGATAAGGTGTATTAGCAGGGTCCAATCAACTCATTGGAACAATTATTAACATGCCACTGGAATTCTGAAGAAAACTGGAGGACACAGGAAGGACAAACTTGGAAAGGGGTGTGCCTCCCCAAGACTGGGTTTCAGAAAACCCAGTAAGAAAGTGTAGGTGAGGCCCACAGCATGGAGAAGTTCACTGCGTTGTCCAGGACAAACCTGGTTCCAAGACTCTGGGCAAGCAGTATATATTCCTCTGGGATGCAAAAAGGCAGAGGTTGCCTCGTAGAGTCAAAGGGAGTTGGGACTGCATCACGTTGGGAACCCAGCATCAACAAGGCAGCACAAATGTACGGAGTGCAAAAAACACACCAGGAGAAAGACGCCAAAGGCAGCACTCTGGAATCAGAAAGAGAAGCCCCTTCCTCCCGCGAAGTCCCTCTAGCGCCATCTACAGACAATGCTTAATATCGCATTGGCAGTAAAGAAAGTGCTTAAAGCCCCACTTAGAAAAAGTGGGTTTGAGGAGGTCCTGTTCTGGTTCTTCTAAGGAGCCCAAGTAGTATCCTTGAGGACGCGGGTTCTATCCCTGGCCTTGCTCAGAAGGTTAAAGGATCCAGTGTCGCGGTGAGCTGTGGAGTAGACTGGCAGCTGCAGCTCCGATTCGACCCCTAGCCTGGGAACTTCCATATGCTGCGGCTGTGGCCCTAAAAAGACAAGGAAAGGAAAAAAAAAAAAAAAGTGGATTTGAAGGTGACAGGTAATCAGTTGATATCAACAATGTTCTAAAAGTTCATTTATGTTCTAAAACTTTACTTGTGTGTAGTTACTCAGGTGCTTTCATCACAGCTATTGTTAAACTGCACAAATACTATGCACATTTCTGTAAATTTCACAAGATGTTGATTTTAGAAAGCAAATGAACATGTACACAGCTAATATTTAGTTATCTTGAATTGTGCGATTTCTCCTACTTAACTAGCCTCAAAATCTTTGCCAAACCAGTTAATTTCTTCCCATCTTGAATCCAGTGTCTTAAAACTGAGATATTGATAACCAACCAATTATATCAAGTGACTGTTGTTTTTATCAAATTGAAAAGAAGATGTGAAAAATAAGATAATATGGACAAAAGTGTTTTGAGGGATATGTAAAAATGTGTAATCAAACAATGAGAATTATTAATTCTCCCATAATTTTGAAAACTCCAGGTCTTTTTCTGTTTTGTTTTGTTTTATAGCCCTGTACCTGATCCCCATAGCTCCGGCAACCCTGGATCTTGTGCTCAGGATAGAGGATCAAATCCACACCTCCGCAGTGACTTGAGCTGCTGCTGTTGGATTCTTAATTCACTTCGCCACAGCGGGAACACTAGCAAACTCCACTTTTTAAAAAATATATTCCTCAGGGAGTTCCCGTTGTGGCGCAGTGGTTAACGAATCCGACTAGGAACCATGAAGTTGCGGGTTCAATCCCTGGCCTTGCTCGGTGGGTTAACGATCCGGCATTGCTGTGAGCTGTGGTATAGGTTGCAGACGCGGCTCGGATCTCGCTTTGCTGTGGCTCTGGCGTAGGCCGGTGGCTATAGCTCCGATTGGACCCCTAGCCTGGGAACCTCCATATGCCGCTGGAGCGGCCCAAGAAATAGCAAAAAGACAAAAAAAAAAAAAAAAATATATATATATATATATATATATATATATATATATATATATATATTCGTCAGGATTCTCTAGAGAAACAGAACCGATACAATATATATTTAAAGTAAATCATTGGATCACATAATTATAAAAGCTGAGGATTCCACAATCTGCCATCCTCAAGCTGGAGACCCAAGCAAGCCAGCTCCAGTCCAAGTCTGAAGTCCTGAGAACTAGGAAACTAATGGTATAGATTCCATTTCCAGGGTGAAGTCTTGAGAACCAGGAGTGCCAATGGTGTAAGTTGTAGTCCAAGGGTAAGGAAAAACCAAAGTCCCAGGTGAACAGTCGGGCAGAGAGAGCAATTCTCTTTTTGTTTCCTCCATCTTTTTAATCTGTTCAGACCCTACCTCGGAGAGGACAGTCCTCTTGCTCAACTCACAAATTCAAGTGTCTTCCAGAAACACCCTTACATGTCCACCCAGAAATAATGTTTATCCAAATATCTGAGCTCCTCATGATCCAGCCAAGTTGACACCTAAAATTAACAATCACAAAAAGCACAAATTTATTTTTAAAGTGATAAGACTACCAAAACATACTCAGAGCTAAAAGTCTGTTATTCTTCTACTAATTGAGAATCAAAGGCACATACACAATTGTTTACTCAAAAGGTAAATACTTCTCTTATTGTCTGAAGGGTCTATTTTTTTTCAAGCTGAAAGGGACACAAAAATTACCTGGTCCATCTTTATCTATCTTTAATTTGTAAATGGAAATATTGATGCCAGAAATATAACATTTTTGGTTATTGAATTCCAGGGTTAGAACTGGAATCCAAGTCTCCTAGCATACTTCATGTTCATCCCTGAATAGCACACATAGGACCTTCACAAATCCCCTAAGGTTGAAGAAAATCTATGAGTATGAATGGAAGCAGTGGCTATGGTCTACTTCCTTTTTTACTCATTTGATTTTTCCTCTTCTGAGTGGGTTTGAAGCTGAGATTTATTACCAATTGGTAGCCTCTAGCAGTGTGAAAGGAAGATGGCCTGCCATGGTGGAATAAAAAATGAAAAGTGTGATAAGATGTAATGAAGTGAAATAAAATCTATGCTCAATGCCCAAATAAAACTGTCAGGGTTCGGACGCTGCAGTCTGTTAGGGTGTCCTTAGACAGAAGCATTGTGTGATCAGTGCAGTGTTGCATGAGTGTGCCGTAACTTACTTAAGTTTCTGAAATCATGCGTGCTAATAGATTGAAGTAAAGAAGGAAGAGCAATACAATGTGAATCTTTTTAAGGCTATTTCATCTTGGTTAAAATCCAGTTTAAACCAAATATGTGAAGCAAAAGCTGCATCTGTTTTATAATGACTTCCATATTTACCTACTAGGTTCTGATCTCATTCTACCATAGAGTTCATTAATAGGGTAATGAAATGTACTCACAGACAATAATTACCATATTCTCATTGAAAATTGAATGTAGGTTGTTAGAGGGACCTGGGCAGAAAAAAAAAAGTCTTACTAAAATCGGAATCTCTGAGTCCTCAGTTAAGTTCTGACTTGTACCAGAGTTGAAGTAGCTCTGACATCCTCCATTACCTGTGGATTCTAAAATGCAGCCATTCAGCAGCTGGATGACACTGACAAAGTGCAGGCTAATGGTGTCCAGCCTCTGCACTAACCCTGATGTTCCTGGCCTTTTCAAAACAGGGAGGCTAAGGTCTAACAAGTCATGTAAAAATCAGAGTGAATGAACCTTAAAGTAAATGCAACATAGCATCCTTTGCATTTTGGTTTTCTTTAAAATATCATCATTTTAATTTCAGTGTCAAAGCCAAAAGGCAACACTTCTGGATGAGTTTTGAAATATGTGTTAACTTAACCAGAAAACAATCTAGTCAAAAGAAGGTCGAATCACTTGCCATGGCTTGATGTTTTGGAATTCAGCATTTACTTTGGTAATCAAGGTGCCAGAACGAGGATTTGAGATACTTTCCTTAAAATTAGAATTAAACCACTTTTGGTCAAAAGCTAAAGCAGTCATTTATGAAAATATAAATTAGTTTCATTATGGAAAACACTGAAAATGGGAGACTTACTTTTTGAATACCTGCAAATATTCTTACATATATTATATGCAAAATGAGTATATGTAGTCTTAGTAAATATATTTTTCTCGCTTTAACAACATGGCAACTGAAATTCAGAAAAGTAAAAGCAGAAATGTTCAAAGTCATAAATTCAGTAAATAGTGGACCATAATAAAACCTCAGACTTGTTTATGATTGTTTGTTTGTTTTAAATATTTAATACAACTCCTGGCACAAAATGAGATAATCTGTTAACACTCTATTTAGACCCGTGAAAAAACGCATCATATATATGTTTAGTTGGCTAGTTTAACCTGTCTGCATCTCCTTCTGTGATAGAAGACTGGGTCTGCATGACACTCTTAAGCCTGGAAGGGGGAGGTGGTGGTGGGCAGAGGAATCAGAGATGTGAGATCAAATTAAGGGTGATCCACAACACAGCCTATAAAACTAGTAAACTAGAATTTAGGTTATCCGAAAAAAATAACCTAATAGCCAATCACAGAATCCTAAGAAAATAAAATTAGCAGAAAAAGGTCAAAGCTTCAGAGAAGAAATAAAATGCTTCCTCAGGTCTGACTTAATCAGCCTAAGGTTTTATAGTTGTGATTTGTGTCTCTCCACTTCCTTCCTTTAGAGACATCTTAAATACTTAAAGGTCTTGTGATTCTCCTTTAACCAGAAACTTCAATACAGAAAGGCTAAGACCTGAGCTTCAATAATTGTAAGTTATGGCTTGTGGCCCATTTTTTTCTTCCAGCTTTATTTAGATGTAATTGACAAATAAAATTGATAGATATTTAAGCCGTATGGTATGATTTTTTTTTGTCTTTTTGCCTTTTTGCCTTTTCTAGGGCCACTCCTGCAGTATATGGAGGTTCCCAGGCTAGGGGTCCAATTGCGGCTGTAGCCATTGGCCTACAGCAGAGCAACGGAAACACAGGATCCGAGCCTGTCTGTGACCTACACCACAGCTCAAGGCAACACCAGATCCTTAACCCACTGAGAAAGGCCAGGAATCGAACATGCAACCTCATGGTTCCTAGTCGTATTCATTAACCACTGAGCCACAATGGGAACTTCTATAGTATGATATTTGATAGATACACATTATGAAATGCTTATATGTCCATCATCTCACCTAGTTATCTTTGAGTGTGTGTATGTGTGTGTGTGTGGTGAGAAAACTTAAGATCTAATCTCTTAGCAAATTTCAAGCATGCAATTCAGTATTACCAACTAAAATACTAATGAAACAAGCAAATCTGGTACTAAGAACTAAGGATATAATTGGTGTAATCTGTAGCTGTGTATCAACACTGACCATCTAATTGTCAAATAGAGATCATATAGATTCAGAAAAAATAATCTTCAATTTAATATCAGTATGTGAGCTTCTTAGAAATCTACCTCCCCTTTGCTACTTCTCTAGTATGAAAAAAAGCAATATTATTTTCTCATTGTAATTATTTGGCACAATAAAATCAGTAGAGCAAGCTGTATAAACATACCCTTTCCCCTTGCAACTCAATAAAGTAAAGTAGAATTAATATGTTTTTGTCACTGTTTCTGGGTGTCGAGGGTATTTTATTTTATTACAGTTTGGAAGTATAGAGTTTGGATTTTTTAAATGAACTTTTATCATTTTCTAAAAGATACATTTTTAAGATTTATTTTAAAACATTTCTTTAAATAAGTATTTTCCATAAATTGGTTTTCATGCAAAAAAAATATTGATTAATAGTTTAAATAACCAAGTCGTGTGAAACAGTATTTCTCTCTTTAGAGGACTGTTTAGGAGGATAGGACAGACCAGATCTAGATAATAAGCTTATCCAGTTTAGTCATGGTAATAAATGAGCATCACCTGGAAAGGGCCAACACCCTATAACATTTCTTGTAATGTTCCCTAACTTTGGTCAATGCTCTTTTACTTTAGAATTATAGATATTGATGTGAAGGGAACATATCTGGTTATATCATGATAGACAAGGACATGTTCCAAGTTGTCAAACCTTTCCTTGAAAAAGAAACATGCACCTTCACGTTCATTGCAGCACTATTCACAATAGCCAAGACATGAAAACAACCTAAATGTCCATTGATAGATGATTGGATGAGGAAGATGTGGTATGTATACATGATGGAATACTACTCAGCCTTAAAAAAGAACAAAATAATGCCATTTGCAGCAACATGGATGGAACTAGAGACTCTCATACTGAGTGAAACAAATCAGAAAGAGAAAGACAAATACCATAGTATATCACTTATATCTGGAATCTAATATACAGCATAGATGAACCTTTCCACAGAAGAGAAAATCATGGACTTGGAGGATAGACTTGTGGTTGCCAAGGGGGAGGGGGAGGCGGTGGGATGGACTGGAATTCTGGGGTTAATAGATGCAGACTATTGCTTTTGGAATGGATAAGCAATGAGATCCTACTGTGTAGCCCTGGGAACTATGTCTGGTCACTTATGATGGAGCATGATAATGTGAGAAAAAAGATTCTATACATGTATGTTTGGAAGGGGAATGTTTGTATTCTTCCGCTTAGTTTGATTTAGCTTACTTTAATTTAGTTTAGTTTTGTTTTCAAATAAAGAGAGGGAAAATACAGATATGCCACTCCATAATTGCACTGGGAAAATAAAGTAGAAAGAGATAATAAGAAGGGCCTGTCAAAGAGAGATTTGAATGATCAGAGTGACTCACTGGCCCCAGACTAGGACATTTTCTTCTGCTTGACAAGAACAGACAGATTATTAGTGAGAAGGATCACAGTTACTCTCCCGGTCGGTGATACTTCTTCCAGAAATAAAAACAAACTTGTCCTTTCTTTCTTCAGTTCATCATTTTCAGTTTGACATAAAGTCATCCAAACACACAGAAGTCCACTGAGAATCTGTTTCTACAGATTATTTTCTAAAGTGAGAAGGTTCTTGAGTCCAGCCTCTGTTAGGTAGGAAATGACTGTTTCAAAGTTCAGGACAAACCATAGCACAAACTATCATGGCAGAAACATTATCTTGAGACAAAAATATTTCTAAAGATATTCTTTATAACCATCATATGTTAGGCTCTCTAAGTGCCTGTGTATATTACTTTGTTTAACATGATAAATATATAAAAACAAATAAAAAAAGTTACTGTTATCACTATTATTCTCATGATATCATGAATGAGGAAAACAGTTCACAGAAAAATTAAATTACTTTGTCAAGGCCCAATAGCCACTAAGTGAAGAGTTAGAATATATACCCCACTTCACCTAACTCCTGACCTTGCACCTTCAGTGTCTGCATTTTAATCCCTCTCCAGCAGGAGGCATGGCTGTGGATGTCAGCACAAGAAAACAGTCTGGATGATATCTGAGAGTTAATTATTGGGTTGGAGTCAGAGTATAGTTATCTTTATTAAATTGCAGTATCAGAGAAATTATAGTGATTGCTATGTGGATTTCTTAGGAAATGATGTCTATATAATTGGATAAAGTTCAGATGTTTTCAGAGAAGCAAGCAATTTCAAGTCATGTTTTCTCTTTGGCTATCAGGGCAACTTCCATCTATATAGAATATAGATATATATTTATATTTTTTACAGAATATAGATATATATTTATATTTTATTATATATATATATATATATATATATTTAAAGCTGTAGGTTAGACTGGATCAAAGATTATCTATCTAAATTTTTAGAGAAATAAGTGGAATCTCTCCAAAGAAAGATCGTTACAGGAGTTGGCACTCTGACTTTCTTCTGTTTCAGCCCTTTGGCAGATCATGCTGCAGCTTGTATGCTGAATTCCAGCAAAGAGTATCTGTCCATTCCCTGCACTTGCCTGTTCCTCCAACCCTGGTTTTGGCTTACAACTCCAGGGAACTAATATCAGACATTACTCTTGTCTGCTAACAAATTCGTGAAAACTTTCAACGTTCCAAATTATCCACTGTTTTCCCAGCATATTTATCATAGATAGCACCTGAAAAGTCATGTAATTTTCTTTATATCTTGAATACATTTTCAAATATCAAGGCAATAATAATGCATATCCCTATTGAAGGCATTATATGAAGACATGTCAATGCCAGGACATGCCAATAAAGTTTTATTTAAACTTTCTAAAAGGCATTGAGAATGCATGGGCAGACATGTTCCATTCAGAAATTTTATTTATTTATTTATTTTTATTTTTAGGGCCACACCTATGGCATATGGAAGTTCTTGAACTAGGGGTCATATCAGAGCTGCAGCTATAGGCCTACACCAAAGCCACAACAATAACAGATCAGAACCACATCTGTGACCTCCCACACAGCTTGCAGCAACGCTGGATTCTTAATCCACTGAATGAGGCCAGGCATCACACCTATATCCTCATGGATACTAGTTGGGTTCTTAACATGCTGAGCCACATTTTTGAAACTGTAAAGGATCTTGAGTGCCCAGGCTTGGATAGATCATAATTCATCCGGTCCATTCACGACCTTCCATTACGTATGCATATATTTTTTAAATTTTCATGATTAGATTATTTATTTAATGTAATAAATATTTGTGAACATGCCACCCAAAATGAAGGTGAGATTCTCTTTTTTGTTGTTAATTTTTTTTTTTTTTGTCTTTTTGTCTTGTTGTTGTTGTTGTTGCTATTTCTTGGGCCGCTCCAGCGGCATATGGAGGTTCCCAGGCTAGGGGTTGAATCGGAGCTGTAGCCACCAGCCTACGCCAGAGCCACAGCAACGCGGGATCCGAGCCGTGTCTGCAACCTACACCACAGCTCACGGCAACGCCGGATCGTTAACCCACTGAGCAAGGGCAGGGACCGAACCCGCAACCTCATGGTTCCTAGTCGGACTCGCTAACCACTGCGCCACGACGGGAACTCCCCTGTTGTTAATTTTATTGGGTTATGATTTATAGAAAATAAAATACACTCATTGTAAATACACAGTTCAATGAATTTTGACAAATATGTAGACTTGGTTAACCAAGATCACGGTTTAGACATAAGAACACCGCCATCATCCCAAAGAGCGCCCGTGTTCTCCTTTCAAGAAAATACACCTCTCTCAGCTCCAGCCATTGGCAACCATTTCTCTGTTCTCTCTCACCATTGTTTAGATGCTTTAAGAATCTCATGTAAATTGAATCATATGGTATGTACATTTTTCTGTTCATTTCATCCAAATTCTTTTGGAATCTACTCATCTTGTTGCAGGTATTCCATTACGTGGATATATAACTGGTTTGTTTCCACTTTTTTGTCTATTCTAAATAAAATTTCTGTAAATATTCAAGGACAAGTCTCTGCACATATTTTTTTTTCCATTTCGTTTGGGTGAGTACTTGGGAGTCAATTTGGAGGGCTGCAAGGTAAATGTATTTTTTTTTGGCTGTTTTTAGGCTGTACAAAGGGATGATTTTAATATACTATGGCATTGTGAAATGATCACCACAATCAAGTTAACTGACACATCCATAACCTCATATAGTTGTCATTCTTTGTGTGTGACATGAGAAAACTTTCCTCTTTTAGCAAATTTCAAGTGTACAATACAGTGTAATTAACTACAATCATCACACTGTACAATAGATCACCAGAAATGATTCATCTTGTAATGGAAATTTTTTACCCTTTGACCAAAATCTCCAATTCCCAGCCTTTGGCAATCACTACTCTACACTCCAGTTCTATGAGTTTGATTCTTAGGCTCTGCATATAAGTGAGACCACACAGTATTTGTGTCCAGCTTATTTCACTTAAGATAATGTCCCCAGGTTGATTTATGTTGCAAAGGGCTGAATTCCTTCTTTTTATGGTTGATTAATATTCTATTGTATACACACACACACACACACGTGAGTGCACACACACACACCAACACAGGCCACATTTTCTTTATCCATTTATATATTGACATTTAAGTTGTTTCTGTATCTTGGCTATTGTAAATAATGCTTCAATGAACAACGGGGTGCAAATACCTCTAAGACACTGATTCCATTTCTTTTGGTTACAAATACAGAAGTGGGATTGCTGGGTAATTATGTTTTTGGTTTTTGAGGAACTTCCATTTTGTTTTCTATAATGGCTATACCATTTTAGATTCCCACCAAAAATGTACAAGAGTTTGATTTTTTTCCACACCCTCGTCAACACTTACCACTGTTTTTTTTGATAACAGCCGTCTTAACAGTTGTGAGGGGATATGTCCTTGTGGTTTTGATTTTCATTTTCTTGATGATTTGTGATTTTCAGCACCTTTTCATTTATATGTTGGCCATTTCTATGTCTTCTTTGCCCTTTGGGTAAATATTTGTAAGGTCCTTTGCCCACTTTTTAACTGTGTTCTTTAGTTTGCTATTGAGTTGTATGAGTTCCTTATATATTTTGGACAGTAATCTCTATTCAAATATATGATTTACAAATAATTTCTTCCATGCCAAGCATTGCCTTTTCATTTTCTGATTGTTTCTTTGTGAATAGAGGGTTTTTTAGCTTGATGTATTCCTACTTTTTTATTTTTGCTTCTCTTGTCTGTTTTTGGTGCTATACCAAAAAAATCATTGCCAAGACAAATGTCAAGGAGTTTTTTCCTTATGTTTACTTTAAGAAATTCTATAGTTTCAGATCTTATGTTTATTTCTTTAACTTATTTCAAGTTAATTTTATATACATTGTAAAATAAAAATCCAAATTTATCATTTTGTGTAATGGGTATCCAGTTTTCGCAACACCATATATTGAAGGGATTATCCTTGCCCTATTGTATATTCTTGATGCCCTAGTCAAAGATTAGTTGACTATACATGCATAGGTTTATTTCTAGGCTCTCTATTCTGTTCCATTTGTCTATGTGTCTGTTTTTATGCCAGTGCCATACTGTTTTGATTACTATATCTTTTTAATACAGTTTGAAATCAGAAATTGTGACATTTCCACTTTGCTCTTCTTTCTCAAGAGATCTTTTGCTATACAAGGTATTTTTTGATTCCATATGAATTTTAGATTTTTTTTCTATTTCTGTGAGAAATGCCAAAAGATTTTGATAGATATTTCATTGAATCTGTAGATTGCTTTGAACAGTGTGGGCATTTTAACAATAGTTCTTTTTTAACTATAACATACTTACATAAACAGTATATGATTTTAATTGTTTTAATTTTAATAAGGAGGATATTGTGCTATATGTTATAATTTAGTAATTTTTTTTACTAAATAACATGGCATTAATTTTCATATACTATGTTGCTATAATTTGTTCAGTTTGAGTGATATTCCATATTCCATCATATAAGCACACAATTAATCCATCTACTCTCTTGTCAATGAGTATTTGAGCTTTTTCTATGGTTTTGCTATTGTAAACAGTTTTGCTATGAATATTTTTGTTCGTGTCTTCCGATATATAGATACATAGATACATACATATGTACATACATATATATGTTTCTCTTGACTTTATATACAGAATTAGCATTACTAGTCTAAACTTGCAAGGTTACATCATGGTGATTTTAGCATTTAGCATTCCCATCAGCATGTATTTAAGGTGTATATTATTTCCAACACAAAGTACAGCAAAGGTTTTTGATCATCTTCCCATTTAATGAGTTACAATAGTATATAATAGCAGTTGATTCACATTGCCCTGACAATGCATGGAGTTTATTTATTAGCTAGCTATAATTCCTCTGCTGTGAAATGCTTTTTCATGTCCTTGCCACATTGTTTCCTTTGACTTGTTGCTTTACCTACTAATTTGTAAGAGTTCGTTAGCTAACCTTGATATGATTTACTTTTTGGCTCTGTTTATTGCTGATAGCTTTTTCCCATTTATAACAGGTTTCATTTAGGAGTATTTTTTGATAAACCAATTTTTTAAATTTTAATATTGTTAAATATTGTCAATAATTTTTGTACCTAAAATATGTTCACCAATATGTTCTACTGAGATGTTCACAGTTGTTGTTGTTTTTATATTCAAATCCTTAATCTTTCTGGAGATGATTTTATTCTTGTGGTTAGCCATATTTTTCAGTTTTATTTATCAAATCCTCCAGTCTTTCCTTACTGATGAGACAGGACATCTCTGATGTAGCTAAAGTTCTATTGAATGCATGTGTCTAGTTCTTGGTTCTCTTTTCCATTGGCCAGCTTTCTATCCCTGTGCCAGATATACAGCATCTTTATTATTATAGCTTATGAAAAGTTCTGATAGTAAAGATATAATAAATTGTTATGTCTTTTACTATTATAGTTTATGAAAATTTCTGACAGTAAACATAAATTGCTTACTTACACAATGAAAAAGTCAAAATGAATGAATGTGGTAATATTCATGAGTTGTAGTAAATTATTACAAATAGCATGATATACTTTACAATAAAGTCAATAATGATTGAAATGTATGTTAGCAACCCAAACTTGGGTTCCCTTGCCTGTTCGCAGTAAAGCCAAACTACCGACACCGGGGTGTAGTGAAGGAAGGCGAAGCATTTATCGCAGGGGCCAAGCGAGGCACTCAGGGCAGCTGGTGGTCCAAAACACCCAAACTTCCTGAGAGGTTTCGGTAAAACTTTTTTTGCCACACCTGAGGCATATGGAAGTTCCTAGGCTAGGGGTATAATCAGAGCTGCAGCTATAGCAAAGCAGGATCCAACCCACCTACACCACAGCTCATGCAATATTGGATCTTTAACCCACTGAGCAAGGCCAGGGATTGGACCCACATCCTCACAAATACTATGTGAGGTTCTTAACCTGCTGGGCCACAACAGTAACTCCCAGGAAAACACTTTTAAAGGCCAGTTGAGGGAGTGGAGGTAACAAGGCAGTGTCAGGGAGGTTAACATTATCAATCTTTAGGCTCCAGTGGGCCTGGGGCTACGTGCTCATGGTCATTAAGTAGTTAACATCTTTCATGCGGGGGGTGGGATTTAGCATCTGCAAAACAACTCAGAAAATGTGCTCAGATACTATTACCTAGGTACTTTAGAGAGGAGCTAAAGAAGAAGGTATGGAGGAACGCTATGTCCCCCATAAGGTCCCTCTAGGTTACAATTACATTTGTATGGATACATACAACTATAAAAATAAATTATATAAAAAGAAAATGCATGAAACTGCTCTTCCATAGGCTTTTGATTCAATAACCCACGAACATCATTCATCACATATTAAAAAATAAAAACCATTGGTCATTTCAGTAAGGTGCAAGAAAAGCATTTAATAAAGTTCAACCTAGATTCATGATTTTAAAAAGAAAACCTCTTAGTAATTCAGGAATAGATGAAAACATCATTAATCTAATAAAAGCATCTTTGAAAACAAAAAGTAATAGACTGCTAATCCCCCATGCATCTTTCACCAGCCACTCTGGACATAAAACATCCAGCCATGAATAAAAATAAGCTGGATCAGAAGTCAAACTGGCCAAGCAGGTTGACCACTGCGGTACTAGGTGCTATAGCAGCCTGCATGAAGTCTGTAACTGAACAAGGATCTGACTTATCCAATGGGGAGGGTAATCAATCTTCTCTCAGTTCCTTATAAAAATGTTGCAAGAAAATGTGGGCCATGTTAGAGGGTGATCTCCAGGACTGAGTTAAAGACAGAAAATGTTGAACAAAAACAAGAGATGACTTGTGAAGAGTGGAAGCTTAGACCAAACCCAGAGGACATCTGCAACAATGTACTATCTAATCTGGAAAAGCTCTTGATCCCAATTCTGTACAAGCAGAGAGCAGTCTTCTATTTGAAAACAAAAGGTTGAGGTTCCAGGGTTGAGGTTACCCATGGTGATAGGAAAGGGATTGTGGATCAATCGCAACAAGCATACCAAGAAACTTTTGAAATCAGCCAAATGGAATGGTCCCTCGGGTTGGATCTGGTCTTTAATTTCCCTGTGTTCTATTTTGAGATTTGAACTCCTCCTCTGAGAAAGCCTGCTTTCTTTCAACTTTGGATGAAAAGACTGTTGACCTTGATATGGTAAGTGAAGTGTCATACAAGGACAGGAAGCTACTGGTGCAATGACTGAGAGACAACGTGACATGGTGCACATGAGCCAGAGCAGGGGAAAGAGGGGAAAATCAACGAGCCTTTCAATTTTCATCTGCTTCATCCTAAAATTTACAGATCGTTTCTCATCCAAGCTGTCCCACAGATAGTTTTTTTTTTAATGATTTGTGATAGATTTATGTTACTTCTATTTGAATTTCTATCTTTTTCATGTGTTTTTTACATTTAATACCCAAAGAGTAGGACCAGCTAACATTTAAAAGGGACTTTTCTGTTTTCATATAGAGATGCTCAGTATGGGGATGTGGAACTTTTATGCAAGTTATTGATATTTGACATAGTATTTCTGGTATATTGCAGCTTGACAAAGGCCAGTGTTAAAAGTGTTTCCATGTCTAAGCAAAGAAAACTGCCAGGTGGGGGATAAAAGAGATAAATGTTTCTAGTCAGAGGTGGAGTTATTATAGGTCCATAAGATTTAGAGTTTAAGGCTGGAGTAGAAATATGTATCAACCAATAGATAATATAGTTGAACCAAGTGTATCTGAGTGTTTCTGTGGAATACACAATCTCAATTTGCACACTGCTGACTATGGCTACAGACCAGTTGCTCTAGAGAAAGCTGTGAGCTAGTTTGCCTTGGATAAGGACAGAAACGATTCATATTCCGCAAATTGTAAAATTACCTGCTTTTTTTGGGGGGGTCTTGTCTTTTAAGGGCCGCATTTGCGGCATATGGAGTTTCCCAAGCTACGGGTCTAATTGAAGCTGTTGCCAACGGCCTACACCAGAGCCACAGCAATGCCAGATCCAAGCAGCATCTGCAACCTGCACCACAGCTCATGGCAATGCCAGATCCCCAACCCAGTGAGCGAGTTCAGGGATGGAAACCACAACCTCATGCTTCCTAGTCTGATTCATTTCCGCTGCTCCACAAGGGGAACTCCAAGTTACCTGCTTTTTACTTTCATTATTTTCACTATACTCATTGGTTTCTAAATGTTTTAGACAACCTAAGAACAAATGTACATTTAAAGATGCAGTAGAAGTAAATTTCCTGATGTATATTACTTTATCTATGTCAATCACAATAGTAAAACAAACAAAACCTGTGTTTAACATTTTTACATTTCTTTCATTTTTTTGAAGATGCATGACTGTAAAAGTAGTTTACAGAGAAGTAATTTGAGATGTTGGTTAGGTTTACTTAATTTCTTATAAAATTTACGCTATCAATTAAATTGTTAAGAACATATATATTAGGTTAATGTAAGTGGAATAAAAGTTTTATGAGTGGAGTTTAGAAAAGATTGCCCACTATTGTCTTTTCACTCCCTCCCCTTTTTTTTTGGCCCCACTCTCAGCATGCAGAAGTTCCCAGGTCAGGGAATGAACCCAGCCATAGCAGTGACTACACCAAATCCTTAACCACTAGGTCACAAGGGAACTCCCTTTCCTTCACTTTTACTTGATGTTATAGCCAGTGTAACAGGATGAAGAATTAGAGGTATGGAACTAAAGAGGAGGAAATAAAACTTTTTTTCTTTTTTTTTTTTTTCACTACCAACAGAAAATTCAAAATAATGTACGAATTATTAGAAGGCAAAAAAGTTTTGTCAAGACAGCTAGATAACAATTAGTATATAAAGCCAATTGCATTTCCCTATACTTTCAACAAAGAAGTGGGAAGTGTAATTTAAAAAAAAATTATAATAGTATTAGAAAATATCTACTACCATAGACATAATTTTAGTAAAGCCAGGCAGTCCTTTTACCATGAAAAATTTAGAACTCTATTAAGAAGCATTGAAAAAGAGTCTACAAAAATGGAGAATTACACAATATTCAGTGATAGGAAGATTAATTGAACTGTAGATTCAATGCAACATTGATAAAAATCCAAATATTTTCCAGAGAACTTTATATATTTATTTCAAGATTTGGTTGGAAAAGTAATGTTCCAAGAATAGCAAGACGAATACTGTATGTTTTCACTTACATGCAGAATCTAAAAAAGATAAAATGAATCAATATAACAAAATAAAAACAGACTCAGAGATACAGAGAACCACATAATGGTTACCAGTAGGAGGAGGGATGGGGGAGGAGCAAGATGGGGGTAGGACATTCAGAGGTACAAACATACTTGCTTTATGTATAAAACAAGCAAGATGCAAAGATATAGTGTACACCATGGGGAATATTGCCAATACTTTGTAATAACCCTAAATGGACTATGATCTATAAAATATTGCATCGTTACATTGTATACCTGAAACTAGAATAATACTATAATCACTAATACTTTGATAATTTAAAAAAAAAAGTAGCCTGAGCACTCATATTCTCCTGGAGATATTTACTACTTTGGTCAGGGAAGATGAAAAGGTGACTTGGCTATAGCCCAGATACTAGTTTTTGACTACCCCTGTGAGTTCAAGGTCATTGGAGATGGATGCACCCTGGGGGGGTGGGGGGGAGAAAGCACTAGAAACCTCACCAGAAGAGCTTTCAGATCAAGACTTTACCCTCAGCAATCAGAGAGAAGCAGCCTTGGAGGGAGTCCTTTCTTAGGTTGAAATTCACCAGCCATGCGGATTTAAAATGGTGGAAATAGGGAAGGAAAAAAAATCAAAAATAATGGAAAAAATAAAAATCATTTAAAAAAAGAAAAAAGAAGTAGGGAAGGGTCTTCTTAAGGCCAATTTTTACCTGTTTTTCTCAGCTTTCCACCTCTGCAGGACTGCTATATGTTGTGTTATTTTTAAATCCTGAAGACATTTAAACCAGCAAATGTGTCACCAGATGAGGGAGTAAGCATTGATTATCTCAAGATAACTAATGAGGAGAATCACCAACAGTGTTCCAAGGACCCCTTCCTTATTTTATCTTGCCACAGTTGCTGCATGCGTCCTTCCCTTCCCAGGCTTTGAAGACAAATGAGCTAAGGCTGATGGGCATTTAAGAGATTCCTAATGCAGGAAAATCAACATTTTCCACTATATCTCTAATGGCAAGTGATAGAGAGTGCAATACACAAAATTATGGGGGCTTTTTCAGGTTAAGAACAATTTCCTATTAAATTGCCTCTAACTCTACTACTTCCTTTCAGCCAAGAAGGCTTATCCAAATATAAGAGAAGGTGAGCATATTTACAGTATATCTAGACTGCATTGTATTTTTAAATAGTAAATTATACACAAACCGAAGAACTTTATTTTTAGTGTGTCATTGTCAAAATTTACACACAAAAAACTCAGATGTGAGGAAAAATTAATTTGTTTTCCATAGCTGTTTTCATCCTTATTCAGGAGCTTCCATTGTCATTTGATAATAACAAAGAAAACTTAAGTTTCCATTCAAGGTAACAGTCTCTTCCAGTTTTTAAAAAAAACACATGATGGTTGTGTTTAAATGCATTTTATCGTCAATCCACCCAAAGTAAGAAATACTTTTTTTCTCATCGTAAGATAGTACCAGAAGTATTAATACGTATGTGTGAGGATATAGATTTAGATAGAGATATTTAACTATTGATATAAAACTGAACCTCAAATTTCTCCAACCACCACCACCCTATGTGGAATTCACTTGTGCTTTTCTACTTTATGCTATTTTTAACCCACCCATTGATTTCAAGCAACATACTACGTCCAGCAGTTTAAAAGACACTGACGTAAAAACACTAATCAACTGCAATTTAATTTCTATTAACTCTGGATTTGCTATCTCTATTTTTCTTGTTCTTTATTCCTCCTTGAATAAGTTCAAATTATCAAGATGTTGGAACAGGCAGAGGTGAGTGTTGTAGTTCACTACAATATTACCAGGCTACGCCTAAGAAGCAAGGTATCACCCCAACTGACCATGCTGTTTCTACCCCTTTCTCTCCCAAATTCAATTCCAAGGAAGAATGGAGGATCAGTTAGCCAAGATATCGAATTCAGCAATTTGGCTCCCTCATTCCCTCTCCTCCCTCTCCCCCAATTTTTTTTTTTTTTTTTTTTAGGGCTGCATCAGCAGCATGTAGAAAGAAGTTCCCAGCCTCAAGTTGAATCAGAGCTGCTGCTGCTGGCCTACGCCACAACCACAGCAACACCAGATCCAAGCCATGTCTTCGACATACACCACAGTTCACGGCAATGCTGGATCTTTAACCCATTGAGTGAGGCCAGGGATCAAACCTGCATCCTCATGGTTAGTAGTCGGGTTCATTACCAGCTAAGCCACAAGGGGAACTCCCCTCCTCCAATTTCAGAATGCTTCCAGTACCCAAAAAGCATTCTCTTTTCCATGCTCTTCCAGTAGAAATCGCCCTTAAATCTTATCCTCTTGCCTCTCTTGGTAGTGTTTATTTTCCTTTTGTGGGGCAACAAATCTCAGCCTCAAGAACTAATCATGATAGTAGAAAAACATCAATAAGGGAAAAATCTTGTACCATTTCAAAATTTATCCAATGACTTCAAGAACACATTTTTTTTTTGTAGTACACTTCCTAACTAGTTAATCTATGCTGTTATGCAAAAACCTTACAGAAAAATCACTGAAATCCAACACCTTCTTTTCCTAATGAGTTAATAGGAACCCTCAGAGAGAGGGAGTGATTTTCTCAAAACTGCTCCATTGATTCTGTGTTGCTTCTTCTCCCCTCCATTATGTTCCAATTTCCCAAAAGTTGTGTCCAGGTATATGTCTTTTGAACCAACTAATGGCAAAATAATAAAATAGGTGAAAGAAAATATAGGTGTTCCTGTCATGGCTCAGCAGAAATGAATCTGACTAGTATCCTTAAGGACACAGTTTCGATCCCTAACCTCGCTCAGTGGGTTATGGATCCACATTGCTGTGAGCTGTGGTGTAGATCGCAGAGGAGGCTGGAATTCTGAGTTGCTGTGGCTGTGGTGTAGGCCGGCAGCTGTAGCTCTGATTTGACCTGTAGCCTGGGCCCCTCCATATGCCATGGGTGCAGCCCTAAAAGACAAAAAAAAAGAAAAAGAAAAGAAAAGAAAATATAAATAAGACCAGTATTCCCATTCACTACCCTCCCTGTCCCTTCTCCCTTCTCCTATTTTCCTGTCTCTGTGAACAACATGTGCCCTCATCCTCCAACACTTTGCTTCCCATCAGATTCCCTTCAAAATGTTACACTAATCTTATAATGTGATATATCCCTTCCTCAATCTGAAATATTTTTTTCAATACCGTGATCATAAAAGTTCAAGTTCAAGTTAAATACTTAGGCCTGGCTGAAATTTGAAAGCAGTGCTAAAAAAAAAAAAAAAAAACCTTCCTAAAACAAGGAGATTTTTGCATCAGTTTTCTAGTTATACTCACACTTCTAATATGATATATTAGCACTGCAGGGTCATCATAGCCAATTCTAAAATAATAGGAAGTTTCATTATGTATTTAATTATAATATTAATTAAACTAATGCTGTTTCAATTAAAATAAAATTATTCTTGAAATATGAGAAAAGTTCATTTAGATAACAAATATGTCTGATTTTGAGTTAATAGGAAGTACTCTAAATGCCTATAAATTAGTTGCTAAATTAATAGAATGTCTATAAACAAGAAATTAAGTGAATCTGATTTTACCATAATTATGCTAATGAACAAAGCATCTTTACCCTCTTAAATATCCACATATTTAGGAAATAATCGTTTGGTAAAGGGCCATGTGTTAATTAGAGAATTAGAGCACATTAAACATGGTGACTTATAAACATGTTTCGATTTTCTCCTTTTCTCACTTTGTCAAGTTAATATGATAATAACCATAAGTAGCACATACAAAACTGAGTCTAATAACCAAAGTCAAATTAGGATAAATCAATCAAATATATTACTATTACTATTTTTTAAAAAAATACATGATTTATGCTCCCTTGGATTTAAAAGTATGACCTAAAAATCCTTGCCCGTTGTTTTCTCACCTATTGCCTTCCTCTTCCTTCCCATCATTAGAAATCAGGGCCAGTCACAGTGATTTGGTGATTGCTCTTCTGAAAGTTGCAATGGAATAAAAGCACTTGACCTACATTTTCCCTTATGCTCTTCCTTCCATAAGCTGAAAGGAAAAAAAAAAAATCAGAGTTCACAATGAGAACAATAGTTTTTCCTGCCCCACCTTCACCTTTATTCTCAGGGTTCTGTAATCAACTGTGACAGCATTTGAAAATGCTAATTGGTCAGACTCTGAGATTATTGATCCCAGAAAAAAAAAGTGCATGAATGATTTCCTTTCCATTTCTTCATGCCTGTGGGAGGTTCCGCATAGAAAACTCATAACATCAATGACTCAAAACCTACAAATTGATGTGTTAAGTCATAAGTGTATATGATGTGTATATGATGTGTTAAGTGATAAGTAAAAGATATGGTGGAATTTGTGTGAAACTCTTAACATTTACATCTGGTTTTGAGAGATGTTCTTTTCAAGGCATACTATGAACAACTACTCTTTCCTATGAAAGACTCAGAAGTTGGGGGTGGAGGGGGTTTGGCTACAGTGTCATAGCTTGGGGCCTATGAGAGCCAGCCTTTAGCTCTACAGAGAGGATAGGGATTCATGTTTGATCATGTATACAAGGATAGTGTACAAAGATATAAGATAAAGAGAATCCAGCTAATGATGGCTTGTTGCTTCTTCCATATAATTCTTCTAAAGAGAGAGCCTCAGAGTGTAATTTACACCCTCTTGCATGTTAAAAGCCCAATTTAATTTCAAACATCGCATCACCTTGAGCAGCTAATAATGTATGTTCCATTCCTAATGTATCTATGTTTTCCCAGTACCTAATATATAATGCCTGCCATATAGAAATTACATTAAAATAAGGGGCAGAACTGAACAAAATAGAGGCACTCTCACATACTATTGAATCACAAAGAGTTAAAAACTGCAAATATTCTGTATTACAAAGCATCATCCAATCAATACAATTATATTTATGAAATTCAAAGTAAAAATTCTTGACTTCCAGTATCCTCCCCAAGGGGTGGGTTGGTTATGATTTTGGAAATATTTGGAGGTAAATATTGTGAACCAATAATATACAATATCTGAGACAAAAGTCTAAAATGGAAAGATAGGTAATCACATGGAAATTCATGAAATCTATCATTTTAAGTTGATTCACTTTTGTATTTTTTTGACATTTTTCTGTGCACAAAATCTGTGTTCTATTTGGTAGGGCCATTACCTACCTTTGAGGCAAGAACTGTCTGATGGGTTCTTTAAAGAAAGATTACCTCCAGGCATACTTAAGTGATTAGCTTGCCAAAACGGTTCCCTAACAATAAGAGTCTGGTGAATTACACTCACAGTGTATTCAGCCATATAATTCTCTGCATCATGAGGGAGGAAAAATGTGTTTGCTGAACAGCTTTCCAAAAAGTTATCCTCTTTAACCTAGCAGAGTTTTAGACAGTAGAGTTTTGAAATAAAATGTTATAGGGAGGCTTAAACTTTCCTTTACTAAGGTCTCTTAGAGTTAAAATAGTCTGGCTTTACATAAGATAGTCTGGCTTTACATAAAGATAAAGCAGAAAGATAATTTTCCTTTAGAGAATTGTTTCCACCTCTACTAGACATGGAGTTGCACCACCTAGATCCCCCTTCAAGATAACATTGCCCAGATATAGAGTCCAGTTGGCAGGTGGCTTCCAGCTGTCTGCTCTTCAGAATCAATGTCGGCTAGAGTGAGCCACTTCAATCTGATGTGGAACAACTCAGACAGGCATACCTTACTCCAAAGCCCCTCAATGGGTTAACCAAAGCTTTTGCATCCACCACCTTACCTCCATCAAAATTCCTCCCTCTGGGGGGTGGGGGGAAGTGTTTGGGCTGTGGGATGGAAACCCTGGGAAATCAGATTATTATGATCATTATATAACTATAGATGTGATGAATTCATTTGAGTAATAAAAAAAAATTCCTCCCTCTGTCTAATACAGTTCTTTCCTCTTTCATTTCACAGGAATTGATCCATAAACTTGCACTGTATTGTCTTAGCACCCACTTTAGAGTAATCCAAACAGAGGCAGCAAATATCAGGACTGGTTCAAGAATGTGGGCAATTAGATCTGGTTGTGGATTGTTCACTGTCCTTTTAGATAAAGACCCCATCACTGGTGGGGGTGGAGTGGAACAAAAGGACACAAACTGTCTTGACACAAGTGGCAGGTCAGTTGCTAATACTTTAACCAAAAAGGAATGGGACAGTATACCAGTAAAAGGGGATGCACTGACATTTTGAGTACTAGATGTATGAGTGAATTAACTGCAAAGAAAATGAAATCCCAGACCAGGGCAAGTCAGTTACACCAAGGTCAGGGCTCTGGCTGGAAAAGTTGGGGAACTCTAAAATCTAGGTAGGTCCCTTAAATGGGATGGTTATATCTTAGTGGATATCTTTATATAGTTTGTCTCTCCAGCCTCCTCCCAAACTTCTGAACTTGAAGAAGTTTCCTGCCTCCCACTACATCACTCCCTCACACACCACGACCAATATATCCTTCCCTCGTGGTAGAAGAAAATGCAGAAGCTTCCACCTTTTTTTTTCTTTTGTAAGAGTTTATTTATAGAAAAATTGAAATTATAATAGATTATAAAATACAAAATAGTAGCCCCATTTTAATTAGATTCAATATGCATAAAATCACCCTAAAATTGCTCTAGATATGCTCCTGAAAGATATCCATTTTTAGATGCTTTATCTCACTGCTATTAAAAATATGGTCCTCGGACAAGGTTGACACTCTGATTGGTTGGCAAAGGCATCTATCTTAAAAAAGAATGTTACACTCTCAGGATTTGATCTCACCTCTCCTCATGACCATGATGCCAATATCTGGGTTAACTTGTAATCTTTCTGGGGCATTGGTAGGCCTGACCTAGAAGGAAGAAGATGATTATATCACAAAATAGTTGCAAGACCTAGCCAGGGCATAATAGTAGGAGCTAAGTGAGTAAAAATGGTACCAGGTTTGGAAGGTGCTAAAGAATTTGGAAGTGTACTTATAAGACACTATATTTAACACTTTGGCAAGGAGTACATGCTGCAAACTTGCTACTAGGATGAAACTCACTTAGAAACATAAAAAAAGCAATGTCTATATTGAAGAAAGTTGAAAGGACAGAATAGCCAGGGTAAATGGTAAAGGAAAGGATCAGAAGTATTAGGGAAATCCATTCAATAATCTGAAATCCTGTATGGGAATAGAATCTGAAAACAAATGGATATATATGTATGTGTATGGCTGATTCAGTTTGCTGTACACCTGAAACTAACACAACATTGTAAGTCAAGTATACTCCAATAAAATATATTAAACAAGAAGGTATTAGGGAAGTGTGTGTTTAGGAATATATGCAATGAATTCCTTAAAAATCCTCCATATGGTTATAGTCCATAGGAAAACCCAGAGAACGTACCACATGCCAGGGCCCTAAGGAAAGCAAATGTCAAAAGGAGCATCAGCATCACTAAAAATTTTAGTTGTAGCTTCTTCTCTGGACCAGTATTGATGATGGTAAGAAAGGCTGTTATGGAACTTGGCTCACTAGTATCAATGAAGGTACTATAATCCTGAAAAAGTAGAGGCCAAAAAGTGTTGCTTAAGAATCAGAAGGCAAGGGGTTACTCTTATTGCAATGACTTATAATTTTGGAGGGGCAGCCAAAGGAGCCTGATCTGTAGAGTTACTGACACTATCAAAAGAATATGTTTTACAGGGGTGAAAAAGATGGGCGCCTTTACCATCAGAGGAAATAAGGATCGGTGATTGAGTAATTGATGGTGGTCGCTCCATAAAAATCATGATTCCTTGTTTTCTCTTGAAACAGAACCAGTTTTCAAATGTGAAATTCATTGACTGAAAATGTATCTCTTTCTAGGAAGAAGAACCCTGAAACATCATGGCAAGTACACATGGTAATTATTTTTCCATTGCTTTTCCAAAGCGACCCATGGCTGTTCATTCAAGTAACTGCACATCTGAAAAATGGAGATAGAAATTCTGAGGAGTGCTGGACACCATGTCTGGATTGGCATTGGTACCCAGAATCCTCACTATATTAGAGGATATAAAAGAGACAGCATATGCAGGGCAAGTAGTAAATAGTCAGCTGAGTGGTCCCACTGGGTTTTCAGACCTCTACCCAGTGGCACTTCTGCACAGAGTGAGCTGACTCTCTGGAGCTTCTCTTATAAGGGCACTAATCCCAGTCATGAGGGTTCCACCCTTATGATATAATCACCTCCCATGGCCTCATCCTCTATTACCATCCCTTTGGGCATTAACTTTTCAACATATGAATTTTGAAGGGATGCAAATGTTCAGACCATAGCAGAAGCTATGCATGTGTTCAACAACATGGGCTACCAAATACTAAGGCTGATATAGCTATTGCCTCAACCTGCTGTCCAACACACTGTGTGAGAAAACAACTCTTGGCTCCCAATATGGCACCATTTTCAAGGAAGCCAATTTTGTTCCTTCCATACCAGAATATCTAGGTATTTGTTCTTATAAAAATAGACACATATGCTCAGGGATTTTCCTTTTTTATTTCCAGAAATTCACACAATTGTTGAGGTCTTACAGAGTGTTTGTCCATTAGCATGAAAACCCACAGCATCTCCTGAGACCAGGGAAGAATTTTGCAGCAGACAAGGTGTGGAGTGGGCTCATGACCAGAGGATCCACTTACTCCACTACCAAGAAGCTGCTGGACTGACAGAGCATTGAAATGGTTGTGAGGGACAGATGAATCACCAGCTGAGAGGGGTTATTCTTTGAGGGCAGAGGGTTTTTCTCCAGAATGCATTGAAAGAAAGAATTTCACATTGCACCGTGTCACCAAATAGGATGAATACATAAGTCTAGAAATCAAGTGGTAGGAGTAGGAGTGATCTCATGTTCACTCCTGATGAACTGTGGGGCATATTGTGCTTTCTGTAACTGCAGTTTATGCTCTGAAGGGTCCTGCTCTCCAAGAGAAGTTCACTCTCACCAGTAAATTAGAGCAAGAGTCCCATTGAATTATATGCTGTGGCCAATACCTTTGTTTCTATTCCAATCTGAAAAGGAACGTGTGTTTTGAATTCTATGTTTCCAAGGACTATCACTTTCTCCTCAAGAAGAAAAACTTAAAGAAACTCCATAGGAGCTGCTCTCAGGATGCCTTTGAAGAAGTAGAACTTCAGACCAGTAAGGACCACAGTAGACACAGAGACGAGCTACCCATATTCCTCTCCAAGGAAGGACTTAACGAACTTGCTGCCCAAGTGTAGGGAGCAGTAATCAGCTGCCAGCTGTCACCTCCTTCAGGGTCTGCCCCAGCTACAGGGCACCATCTGAAGTCACACCATTTTCCCTGGCAGCCATCTGGTAACAGAGCAAGGTGCACATATAAAGGCCCAGCAGTTCTGACTCAGTGTGGGACAATTCTGATGGCACTGCTCAGAGTTCTCCAGCAGTTTGGGCAGGGCTTTGTCAGCCCCAGTTCACAATTCAACTACTCCTTTTGCCCATTCATCTCCCCTCCTTTCATAGGCCTTGACCACCTAGTAAGCACTTAGCATCCCAATGTGTCTCAACTTCTGCTTACAAGATTCAGCCTTCAAAATTCTCTAGCCCAAATCCTCTACCTCTGATTATTAATATGTTCATTCCCCCATTTCCTAACTCAGCATTTCTTCAAGTATCTTCCTAGGAAACAAGATTCCATCAAAAAATTAACTTTTACTCTACCATAGTAGAAATTCATGATCAAATAACTTGATAAATGCCGAGTAAGGCTAAGTTAAATGAGTTTTCTGACCAGACTATTTGATCACACGAACGAAAATTTTTTTCCATCAGTTGAACTCCTAAGACATCAATCCTCCATCCATTGGCAATGACAATCTCTCTGGAAAATAAGGAGTCATGTGGTGATTCTTTCTTACATTTTTTCCAGGAGTGGAAATAAGACTTCATAAATACAATAATCATGCAACTGAAAATTAAAGATACCACTTGTAACAAGAGTTATAAGGCTACTTTATGGCAACTATGATTTTTGCCCTTTGGAAACTAGACAGAAAGAATGAATGAGTATAAAGGATTCTTAAAGGAGATGTAAATGTTTACTCTTCCAAAATTTTTTACCTCATCTTTATTAATATTAGTATGTAGTTTCTTCTAAAAGATGATTAGACATGCAATACTATCTAAACCTTTTAAATTTACATTATTTCAGAATATAAGTAATAATTTTTCACTGAAAGATTACTACTTTGCATGAACCCTAAAAATTATGAAGATCGGATAATTCATATGTATTATCTTTTGGTCCAAAAAAACCCATATTCCTTTAGCTTTCCTTTAGCTTCCAACTTACAGATGGAGATTTTTACACTTTTTTTTAATCCCTATATTTACATTTTGCAAACAAAATATTATTAGGTTGACTAAATGATTATTCTAAGCAAATCACATTCCCTTTGCCACTCTACATTAAGATGGGGCATGTGACAACAAGACATGAAAAAAGTTTTCTGTGAGACATATAGGAAATAGCTTCTTGCTGCTTAGAAGAAGACACAAAAAAAGATGAACTTCCTTCCACTAGACATTATCAACCATAAATTTAATGCCTAGAAATACTAGAGGGTCTTTATATTAGCTTGAGTACAAAGTTAGGGCATGAAGTATTGAGCCAAGAGAAGCTGAGCTATAGTCATCATAACCTATACTTTGATTCCATCATACACCTAGACTTCCTCTTAGGTGAGATAAAACTTATTAAGACCGCTCATTTCAGTTACACAAATGTAAAGCATCCTTGCTTGGAGTTTTCAAATTCTTCTGGAAAAAAATCTTAGTAAACAACTAACAGTTAGCTTCCCATTATAAAAAAAAAAAAAGGTATATTTCATTACAAATATTTGAATTACCTAACTGTGAGTTAAACATACCAAATAAATGACTAAGAAGTACAGCTTTCATAAGAATCAAATTTGAATAAGTGACCCCTTTTTTTCCTACGGAGAGAGAGGGATACAAAGAGAAGAGAGAAAATTTAGGACATATATATTTTTAATAAGTCATTGGTGAGGCCCTACCAGATGCTATTGTTTTGTTCTATTTATTCATTTTTAGATGTTTAGGTACCATTGACACAGTTTCTGGGCTAGTCTATTAAAAAATTTTAGTTGATTGGAACTAATGATTGTTCATTGAAGATGATGGCTGAATAGGGATTTTAGAGTAGTCAGCAACACTGCATCTACATGAAGCTGGCTTTCTAACACAATTCTGCATCCCATTCCTGAACTTAAGCTCTTGATTATAATTCAACCAAGAATATTTTCACAAAAGAAAGGCATGATAAATAGAAAGAGAAGGGTGTATATAAAAGACATTTCTCTAAATACAAGAATATGACTTAATATTGCCCTAGAATATATTTAACTTAGCTCCTTTGTAATGAATCAGAACAATAAGTATAGATGTTGAAATCTCCAGATTAGTAGATGGCTATACCTCTTCTTTGAATAGTGAAATATCAGACTGACTGGTAGAAGTTCTCAAGAGATAGTATAGCTGACAAAAAAAAAAAAAAAGAGATAGTATAGCCAGAGGCGGAGTATGTGAATTGCATTGCAGTAGAGATAGCTCAAGGTAATGCATTGACATAAAAGTGATCCAAAATTTACTCAGAGGAAATTGTCTTGATTTATCTATTAAAAATACAGAAAATAGATTCTACTGCTTTGATTTGGCAATGCTTCTTAAAGAACAGCTGGACTGCAGAACTCTAGCAATCTCCAAGGCTGACATGAATCTAAAAACTTAACATCCTCAGTTAAAAAGAACTGCTGGAATTAGTTCAGCTGTCAGACAACTGCTATTAGTTTTGTGAAGGAGCCAATGAGTCCTTCCAAGAAGACATCTCCAAAATCATCCTGATGACCACTGATACATTGGAGATAATTAAACATCCAGCTGCTATGTGAAGGCAAGAATGTTCCCTATGAACTTGTATGCTCCAAACAGGCTTCAAGGTAGACATGCAGCTTCTCTAGGATGATCAAAGTATGCTCTGTTACCATCAATAAAGAAGACTATGCCCCTGAATCAACAGTTCCCTTCTATCAGAAGTTCACTGAGAGGTGCTTGCCTAAATCTATAATCTCCAAAAAGTTCTTCCCTTTGACTCTTACCCCTGGGGAGATGTGTGCTTGTGTGTATGTATGTGAGTGTATAAGTAATCTTTGAATTAGCATATAATGTATTCAATGTTATAAATAGTAGTAGTGAATCTAGCTTCTTTATTTTTATATTGCTTTTGTCTCTCCTCAACTTCCCCTTTGAATCTGAGCAGAGAGTGGTGGCCACCCTCAGAATTGAGAAAATAGTTCCCGTCGTGGCTCAGCAGTACCAAACCTGACTAGTATCCATTAGGATGTGAGTTCAATCCCTGGCCTCGCTCAGTGGGTTACGGATCCAGTGTTACCGTGATCTGTGGTGTAGGTCACATACATGGCTCATATCCTGTGTTTCTGTGGCCGGGTGTAGGCTGGAAGCTGTAGCTCCAATTCTACCCCTAGACCGGGAACTTCCATATGCAGCAGACATGGCACTAAAAAGACAAAATAAAAACAAAAACAGAATCAGGAAAGAACCAGAAGAGAAGATGCAAAGCTATAACAGAGAAAATATCTGTGCTTTCATCAGACAACATTTACTGGGCACGCATTTACAGAAGTACCTTTGCAAAAGTGTAAGAGAGCATACTCTAGTATTTCTTTTCTTTTTTCCTTTTTCTTTTTCTTTTTTTCTGTCACCCATAAGTACATGGAGTTCTTGGGCCAGGGGTCAAATATGAACCTCAGTTATGACTCCAAATCCTTTAATCCACTGTTCCAGGCAGGAATTGAACCTGCATCCTGGATCTGCAGAAATTCCATTAATGCCCTTGTGCCACATTGGGAATTCCTACTCTAGTATTTCTTAGCCTGTGTATAAAACATGAGTCTCTTAAAATTGTAAATCAACTATACTTCAATAAAATTTTAGTAAATGAAAAACAAAATAAAATCTGAATGTTTTAAAAGTAAACACCCCCAACTTGTATCCCTTGACCTCAGCACATAGATGTATTCTATAGAGGCATAAATTTATAAGTGGTTTTCTTTGCTCTCTCTGAGGTGCAGATAATTTGAGGAGGAAACATGTGTTCTTTAAGGTTATCATGTATATGTCTAGGTATACAAAATATCCTTACTGTTTTTCTATGTTCATGTAATTTCACATTTTTCCCTCACTTTTTACTCTGAGGATGGTAGCAGGCACACAGAATAAGGATGCTACAGAATTTCAGAGGGAGACTTAGCTAGTGATACATAGACATTATTAACTAAGACTGCAAAGGAAGGGTGGGAACCAGATAGGAGAGGTAGGGGCAAAGGCCATTAAGTCTCTATGAAGGTGTCAGCTGATGCTGGGTTGAAATATCCTGGGAAAATTATGGAGAACCAGCTGGAGAACTTGACAGAAATTATTACATCTGAAGAGACATCTTCTGAGTAAGGGCTTTCTTCAGTGGACTTATTGTCGTGAGAACTTCGAACCATTCTTGCACTAATGTATCATTCATTTTCATAAGTCACTTAATAAAATATAAATTCATATTTCAAATTTAAAAAGTAAAGTAAATCAAAGGTACATATTCTAGTTTTTTTCCCCCAAATTAGGGTTCACTTACATTTAAAATACATTCACTTCAGATCACCAAATCCCTAAAATGACTAACACTTACTGTGAGAAAATTTTTCCTCATATTGAAAAAAATTAATAGATGGAAACCTCAATTAAATAGAGTCAAGGAGACAAGAAGGGGAAGCTCTCACTCCCTGGGATGTTATCTGAGCCCAATAGAAAGAGAAAAGACCCCTCTTCTTCCCTGGAAAGACCTCAGCCAATGAATAGCCACAGACTCTTGTTTACTATAGCTGTCCCAGCCTCCTTTTCTCCACTATAAAAGCACTCTCCTTCCCTTGCCATGCAGAGACTTACACATGGCTTGCCATAATTGCAAATTCCAAATTTAAGTTCTCTCTCAATCCCAAATAAACCCAAGTAACTGGCAGTGTATTTGTTTCATGTCAACATTTTCCTGGGCTGTACAGGGGCCAGAGAAGACCCCCTGACAACTCTGGAATTGGTGTACAATACCCAAAATTGAACCCTGTGCCACTTGCTGTTTTTCTGGCTACCCTGGAATTTGAAGGTATGTCTTTCTCCTGAATCTGACCCTGCTTCCACCAACCTCACCCTCTTTTCTGAGGATCTCCAGGATTTATCTGAGATCTATTTTAAGTTTTCATCTTTTCCTCTGTATGTAAGTACTTTTGGCACCTTGGTCTGATTTTGTGTTTAGACTTTTAACTACAACAAACTCAGAAGGCTTCAGCCCATTCTTTGGAAATAGAGGCTGTCTCACTGAAACTGCACCTATTTAGCAGTTGGCCTTTTCCATTGGAATAGGAGCTGTTCTATGAGAAGTCGCTAAAAAGCCTTTGGCTGAGATCCTCTGGGACCAAACTCTTTCCATAGAACTGGCTGCTATAAGGGCTTCAGGATATTTGAGTTGCAAGCTCTTTGAATTGAGTCATTTGAGCTGTAAACTCTTTAAATTATTTGAGAATCATCCTTTTAGTTTAGAGAAAAGCCTCTGACAAATGGGATCCCAATTTTCTAAGTATTTTGAGGGTTCCCCCACTGCACAGGGATTCTAAGCGATTTTGTATTTATAAAGCATTGTCGTTCCTCATGCCCACTTCTAACAAAATGGACCAACCTGACCAAAGACAATTTAGAATATCAATGGCTCTTATGTGGAACTTTTGAAATCCCCAATCCCAATTTTCTTAAAACGGAATTGGACCACAGTAGCTCTAAATTTTCCAGAAATGATTAGAATAACTATTTCGGTTGGTCTTTTTAGGCTTCCAAATACTATCAGAGCCCAAAAATTGCCAATGTGAAGAATAAGATTTTAAGGTTAGCTGAGGCAAACTAATGATTAAGATTTAAAATGATTAAAGAAAGATAAAATGGCTCCTCAAGCCTCAGACTCTTCTTCCTTGACTTCTTTGTCTCAGGTTCTATGCTAGTGCCATCTAGATTTTCTTGGCTTCTTATGGTCAGGTTTTGCCCCATGTTTCATTTTCCCTTTGATACCACCTACACCTCTTTTATACTGTCAGTTCCCCTCTACTAATTCTTTCACCAAACTTATCTTTTTCTTTGGAGCTCTCCACATTCCCTTTTCCTCTGAACTTATCAGAGGTTGTCCCTTTAAAAATAAGCCTTCTGAGGATTCAGAGGCAAAATCTTTAATTTCTTATATTCCCTGAACTAAAGCTAAAATTTAAGCTATAGTCAAATATTTCACCAAAGCAAACAAAGATCCTCACAGACTTGCTGAGGAATTTTATATACTCTTTCAAACTTTACCATCTGGTTTCCCTATCAGATAGTTCATATCTATTGATTGAAAACTGGTAATGGCAGTCAGCATTGAATGAAAACTGGTAATTGGGAAAACCCTGAGAGGTTCTTAGAAATACAACCAGGAGACTCTTCCCATAAGTAATTATACAATCAGCCTCAGGCAATTGCTAGGCAACTTCATTGAAAATTTTTAAGACTTTTCTAAAGTTTGTCAGTAAGAACAAAAATTCAAGCCTACACTCAAAAATCTCATGAAACTGTTCATGACTACACAATCAACCTCATTTTTTTTTTTTTAATTTTGATCTGGCTTCAGATGTTGGTTCCATTTGAGTGGCTTTTAACTCTTTATTTTTTAATGCACTGAACTAGGACCCTTCCTTCCAAATGAAAAGGACTGGAATAGAATGGGAAACCATGTCCACTCCAGATTTAGATGACCTGGCAAACCATCTCTCTTGCACTCCAGATGAATCACCACAATGAAAGATCATCAAAATTTTTAATCTTCAACTCCATAAATTGAAGCCACCTAAATAAAACCAAAACCCTCCTAGCTTCTAATATCATTTCAAAAAAGGCAGGACATTGGAAAAGAGGTTTTTATAAACTTAAGTGTGTCAGGTGACTTCAGCCCTCTAATTAGCCTTTCCAATGTCCTCCCAGTTCTCAGTGATGGAGCTCCAAGGAACTAGAGGAGTTCTTTCCAATTTGCTATCTCAACTGGTTTGGAGAAACACTTCTCCAGATTGGAAATGACTCTCTTCAGATCCATATTTATGGTACTCAAACCCAGTACTATAAAAGAGACTTTGCCTTGGTGATCTCCAATGAACTTAAGAGATTTTTGTCTCTAAACCTAGTCCCTTTTCTTTAGGCCCTTTGGGACATACACATCCTTTTGTCTTTAGCTCTTTATGCCTACTGATTTATGATGCTGAGACTTCTTAGTGAAGTGTTATGCCAGAATTCCTTCCTTCCAAAAGGGAAATAATTCTAGAAATTGACAGTAGTCATCAAATTAAATGGCCCTTGAACATCTTTTATTTGCTCCTTCTGACAATACTAGAGCTGATTCTGGAAACACTAAAGATTTGTACCTATTGAATCAGCTACTGTTCTTTTTATGGGCAAAATCTCCAATTGATATTGGCAAAATTCACAGGGCACTTCCCATCAAGAATCAAATAGATCCCTCAAAATCTCTTCCCAGAACTAATCAATATCCTATAAATAAAGAAGACTTTCAAAGCATAAAGCTCATAGAGAAGATTACAATACTCAAGGCCTCATTATCCTTTGTATTATTTCCTGTAATCCTCCTATTTACCAGTGAGAAAACCTTAAGAATGAGGATGGAATTTGGCCAGGCCCTCTGAGCAATAAACAACATTCTTATTCCTTGACACCTTTGGTTCCTAACCCTTACGTGTTACTAACATTCGTTCCCACCAGAAGTGTGTTTTGTTTTGCTTTGTTTTACTGTTATTGACTTTGGCAGGCCATTCTTTAGCATTCCAATTGATGAAGCTAGCCAATACCTCTTTGCTTTCACCTTGGAAGAAAAAAATTCACACGAACAGTAATGTGTCAGAGTTGTCCTGAGAGTCCTTATTTCTCACAAATCCTGCATGTTAATCTGGATAAGTTCCCCAGAGTTTCTACTTTGTTGCTATAGGTGGATGATTTGCCTCTTTTCTCTCCTTCTCAAGGCTCCTCACTGGAAGACAGCATTCATTTGTTAAAACATTTAGCTTTAAAAGGACATTAAAGTCTCCAAAGAAAAATTGAAGTTTGTCCAAACCCTGGTTTAATACTTAGGGCATCTGATATCAGAACAAATGTTGTACCTAAATCCAGACAGACTTCATGATGTCCTAAGTTTCCAAAAAACCCAAAACTAAGTGCCAATTGTGAGGTTTTCTTGGATTAGTTCTTTATTACAGACACTGGATTACAAATTTCTCTCTTATGGCCAAACCTCTGTATGTTTTACTAAACAATAACAACCCCAACCCAATTTAATGCGAAGAACCAAATGAGATAGGTTTTAAAGCCTTAAAGGAGAGTTTGATGAACCTATTTGCCCTTGGGCATCCCAGTTATTAGAATCCACTTTTTTCCCTTTTGTATGCAAAAAAGAAGGTAATGCCCTTAAGGTACTCAGCTGAAAACATGGGCTCATCAACCACCCACAGGTTATTTAGCTAGCAATTTTATCTTCTGGCAAGAGAATACACCCCTTGCCTTTAGAGCCATTATAGCCACTGCCCTTCTGGTTATAACCACTGGAAAATCTATGTAGAATTCCCTTTAACTGTTTTTGTACCTCATACATAGAAGCTGTCCTGAAGTTTCATCATATTCAACATTTCTCAGTTAGCTCCCTCACCTCCTCCTATGTAGTTCTTATGTTAACTGCCCTGCATAACTCTTTTATGTCATAATAACCTTAATGCTGCTACTCTTCTCCCCTTCATCATTAATGGAGACTTTCACAACTGCTTAATGTGGACAAATCACCTCCTGACTCCTCATGAAGATCTACAGACTTCCCATGGTTCACTGATGGTTATTTAAAAGGTGACAATGGCAAATATTATGTCAAGTATGTTATTACAACTCTTTTTGATGTTATTGTGGCAGCATATTTATCTATGGGTACTTTGACCATAAGTAGTAATGAAATATAAGCTCTTACATGGGCTCAAACTTTAGCCAAGGGCAGAGGTGCAAATATGTATGCTGATAATAGTTAGCTCATGATTTCAGAGTAGCTCATGATTTCAGAGTAGCTCATGATTTTGGACTGTTGAGGAAGCATTGTGCCTTCTTTACTTCTAGTGCAAATAAAATTTTAAATGGCTGCTATATATACACAGGAATGACTGGAGGCAATAATTTTACCTGCTTCTTGAGCTATTATTAAGATTCTAAGACATTCTAAACTTGACTTCCTGGAAAATAAGGGAACTCAACTTTCTGGCATTTCTACAAGAAACACTGCCCTTAACAGAACCAGCAGAAACCAAACCTCTGCCATGGTCAAAAGAGATATGTCTCCAAACTTATGACTTAGAAAAACTGGCTATAGAAGCCCAAAATTTGGCCTCATGAAAGGAAAAACGCAATTGGAAATTCAACAATACTTGGTCTAATAAAAAGAGGAAGCTCTGGGTTGGACCAAATAACAACCCAGTCTTAGAAGGAATTAAAATTCACACTCCTCACCAATGTACATGCATTAAACCACTGGTCTTCTGACAAAATAATAGCATTCATGAAGCAATATTAATAGAAAAACATTAACAAGGCTGCAAAAAGGACTGACTTCAATCCTCCCAGTTGTCTGAAATACAACCAGGGAAGCCTCTTCATACTGCTCCTAGACATTTTAAACTGCCTAATGGATTATATGAGGTCTGGAAAATGAGTTTCATACAACTATCTTTATCTCATGGCTATAAAAATGTTTTAGTCATGGTCTATGTGTTTTCACACCGGATTGACACTTTCCCTTGCAGACAGTCTACTGTCTCTTCTGTGGCTAAAGCTCTTTTGGAAAAGATTATTCTTACCCGGGGAACTGTTTCAGAACTTCATGGTGATAAAGGAATTCATTTTAATTGGTCAGATACTTCAATAAGTCTATATTGTTTCATCAATTTTACAGCACTTTCTCTGAGTTTACCATACTAAATCTTTTGCTTTATTCAAATTCATTAACAACATTATTAAGACAACTGGCAAAATTTGTAGTAGCCCTCCAAATACTTTGGTTAAAAGCATTGCTGTTGGTTCTTCTAAATGTCAGAAGTACACCTTTTGCAATTCATAAACTCTCACCCTTTGAGATAGTCACAGGATGTGCATTGCTTTTTCCTCATTTAACCTACAACTTAAAAATGAAAGATACTCCAATATGGCAAACCTAATTGCTCCTATCAAAAAAAATATTTTGGCACAATACAGCAAAGTACGAGGAATCTGAGATTACTTTCCCCCATGAACAAATCAAAAATATCTGCCTATGTTTTCTGCAATGATCACAAAAAAACAATCTGGAGACTGGAAGAAATGCTCTCTATAGCCATGGTTGTCCAGAAATAACCACATCTATTCTCATAGGAAGGGAGGAGAAGTGATCAGGTCAGGATCTATTCTCATAGGAAGGGGACACAGAACAAGAGAAGGATACCACGGGCTTGGAGATCCTCTTGATGAGTGAATGGTTCCAACGAACTATTGAGCACCCCAGTTCTGGGGTCTGACACCAGGAAGAAAATTCCCCTTAGAAGGTTTGAAACCCACTGGGGCTTACAGGAAGGTTGTAGGAAACCTTGATTCAGCTCATGAAGAACTTGCTTAACTCCTGGGAACAAGGCAAAGGAAGCAGATTGAAACTTCCCAAGTCTCTGGCCAGCTTCTCACAGCCACATCAGGGCACATCCTTGTCCACACTGAGTACCCCTCCAACCCCTCTAGTCATGTACAACGCCACACTGAGGTGAAGGCGGCCATTGCCAAGAAGAATTGAGCACTGCATCTGAATGGATAAGTGCAGTAACTGTTAGTGCTCCCTGAGGTTGCAGATTGGGAGCTGTCTCAAGCTCTGACTGTCATAGCAGAACCATCCTCACATGTGCCCCAGCCCATGCCAGGCACCTGCTCTGGTCCATCTTGTGTCAGTGCTGCTCCCCTCCGAGGCAAAGGAGCCATTGCTGGGAGTGAGGGGAATGTACACCTAGCAGGAATGAAACCAGCTTGGACCTGACCTTCAGGGCTTCTAGGCCTGATACCACCCCCTGAGAGGGTGGTGATCACCACTGAACACTGAGCACAACTGAGCACATCTATCTCTGGCTCTAGCAACCTCCATCTCCAGCCCAAACTGCCACCAAGCTGATAGCTACCAGCAGATTATGGGGGAAGACTTGACCTAATCTTACTTCAGATCCAGCCCTTCCACCAACAAAACTGGGCATATGCAGCTGCATAGTGCACCCTCATACAGGGACACTCCTTCAAGATAAGGGTATAAGTAATTTTCACCTAGGTAAAGCTCAGCTAATATCACACTCAACTTTGAAAATCTGTAAGCTTCTATAAAATCTGGAACGAGTGAAGGATAGCACTCTACCACTTCTCCTAAACATAATACTAAAAGTCCTAGTTACAGCAATCAGGTAAGAAAAAGAAAACAAAGGGAAAAAGTAAAAATGTCACTATTTGTAATTAACATGAAGCTATATAGAGAAAACTCTAAAGTCTTCATCCAAAAAAACTATTAGAATAAGTGAATTCAGCAAAATTACAGGATGTAAGGTAAAAATAAAACATATGTTGCTTTTCCATACACAAGTAATAAACTATCAGAAAGAGAAATCATTTATTATCACATAGATAATCTATCTAGGAATAAACTTAACTACAACGATGAAAGCTATAATTTGAAAACTATAAAACACTGATGAAGGAAATTAAAGATGATACAAAGAAATGGAAAACTATCCTGTGTTTATAAATTGAAAAAAATTAATGTTGTTAAAATGTCTGTACTACCCAAAGAAATCGACATATTTAATTCAATCTCTATCATAATACACATGCCATTTTTCACACTACAAAAACAAATAATCCTAAAATGTACATGAAATCACAAAAGACCCTGAATAAACAGAAATAATTTACAGAATAATCTTGAGAAAAATAGAACAAAGCTGGAGGAATCACGCACCCTGTCTTCAGACTGTACTACAAAGCAATAGTCATCAAAACTAGCACAAAAATAGACACATAGATCAATGAACAGAATAGAGAGCCCAGAAATAAACCTAAACACTATGGTCACTTATTTTATGACAAAGGAGGCAAGAACACAAAATGGGTAAAAAAACAATCTCTTCAATAAGGGGTACTGGGAAAATGGACAGCTACATGCCAAAGAATAAAATTAGAACACTTTTTTCTCACAACATATACAAAAATAAACTCAAAATTAACTAAAGGCATACATGTAAGAGTAGAAACCATAAAACTTCTAGACAAGAACATGGGTAGAACACTCTGACATAAATCGTAGCAGTATTTTTTTTTTTTTGGATCTGCTTCCTAAGGCAAAGGAAATGGAGCAAAAATAAACAAATGGGACCTAATTAAATTTAAAAGTTTCTGCACAGCAAAGGAAACTGTCCACAAAATGAAAAGACAATCTACTGAAAAGGGAGAAAATATTTACGCATAAAATGGCTGAAAAAGGTTTAATGTCAAAGGTACATAAATAGTTTATATAACTTCATATCCAAAAATACTACCTGATTGAAAAATGGACAAAAGACCCAAATAAACATTCTTTTTTCAAAAACAGATATGCAATGGACAAATGGTACATTAGAAGGTGATCAACGTCACTGATCACTAGTGAAATTCAAAACAAAACCACAATGAGATACCACTTCACACCTGTCCTGGCTATTATCAAAATGTCTATAAAAAGCAAATGTTAGGAGGATGTGGAGAAAAGGCAACCAACCCTACTATATTGATTGAACCTGCATGCTCATGGATACTAGTCGGGTTTTTTTCTGCTGTGCCACGATGAGAACTCCCTAATATGTATATTTTACCAATTGGTACACTATAGTAAAGAGATTATTTTCTGTCATATTCAGAACAATTTATTCTAACATTGCAAGTTGTATGGGGATGTTTATTTAAATCTTATAGCATCGTTGTCTTCATATAATTTAAATAAATTAATGTTTAATAGATTTTGTAACACATTATTTTAGACAAAGATTTTTGGGAATTTTTAGTTTTGAAGAATAATAATACCCCCAGTCATTTCACACAACATCTTTTGTTGCCTTTTTTGGTTACTACTTTGCAAACCCAATAAAGTGCTTCTTAAGAATTTGGAAATGTTATGATCTATAATACATATTTGATTAGAACAGGAATATACAAATTCATGTAAAACCCTTAAATCTGTAGGTCTAAACTGCAATGTGATTAAATATATTTGCAAACAATCTGATGATCAAACGAGGACTGGCCAATCTTTTACATGATCCCTGTAAACGAGAGATATCCAAGGAAGATTAGGAGGAAAATTCTTCAATAGTCATGTAGCTCTAAGAAAGCTATGGCCAGGCCAAAGGGGAATCTGTCAAAGAAGTCCTTCGTCTCATGGAACTTATTCTAGTATCCTCCACATTGCCTCAATACACCTTAAAATGGGCTGTTGTGAACAAGGTGGTAGAATCAGTGCAACAACCAGTCATCAATCAGTTATAATATCCTAACTAGGAGATCTGAAAGGTACATCTTCATGGGCCATCCCTGCAAATCATATGGACTTTAAGTGCGTATGTGATGTTTGCGTTTCAATTTAAATGGACACATGGGCATTTTAAAGTTAATTCATAGGAGAACAAGTTGGCCATGCCCTCTTCAGTAATCTGATTCTGCTTTAGGTATCAATGTTAATTAATCAATCTGGTTTAATATGTGTTATTTGAACTCATTAAATGTGGGTGTTCTTTTCAAAAGATCCATGCTAAACATACTGAAAAAATAGAGTAAGTGGGTATGAATAATTAAGAAATAGATAACAGATGATGATTTATCAAGATCTACCAAGATTATTATTACTACCCGGTGAAGCCTCTTGGAAAAGATACCAAGGAACTTTAACAGCACATACTTTGGCTTGATGTTGTCCAAACGCAAGGATAGCTTTATTTTCTTATTATTTCTATGCCTCAGACATCAACCATAGAATCATTGCATTAACTTTAGAAAAGGACAAAAATATTGAGCCTCATCTCCTAGTTGTAGGAGAAAGACAAATTTTTGCTTATTTTCAGCCATACAAGAAATTAGAGGCAGAAGCATCATTAAAACTCCTAATTTTTATTTCCCGCTCTAATATTCTTTCTAGACAGATTTTATGGAAATTCATTCTTTGTTCTATCTTTCTCAGTTTATGAGTTTTAAATACTATTAACTCATAATTGACACACTTTCATTCTTCATTAATTCATTTAATAAGCTTTTCAGTAAGCAGTTATTTGCTATAGGTTTTCACTGCTCCATATGGCAGCCACTAGCCACATGAGCTATTATGTTTTTGAAAAGCATGTAGTCCAACTTAAGATATGATCTGCATGTAAAATGTTAAGCATGAAGGCTTAACACTGGAAATGTAAAATTACCTAATTAAAATTTTTATATTTATATTTTACATAACAATAATTTTAATATATTGGATTAGGTCCATGTATTATTATAATTGAGTCTGCTTGTTTCTTTTTATGTTTAATGTAACTATTTGAAAATTTAAAAATATATGTATAACTCACATTACATTTTTATTGAACATAGCTATCATAGAATATTTCATTTTGTCACTTATTCATCAATTCAATGAATATTTTTTATAGCCCTACAAGTATTTAAGCATTGTGCATACATGATGTGTCTTCTTTTGTCTAAAGATGGTGTATGTATATATATGTACATTTTTTTTCCTCTGTACAGCATGGGGATCAAGTTACACATACATGTATACATTTTTTTCCTCCCATTGTTGTGTTGCAATGTAAGTTTCTAGACATAGATTTCAATGCTACACAGCAGGATCTCTTGTAAATCCATTCCAAGAGCAATAGTTTGCACCTGATAACCCCAAGCTCCTGATCCCTCTCACCTCCTCCCTCTCCCCCCAGGCAGCCACAAGTCTATTCTCCAAGTCCATGATTTTCTTTTCTGTGGAAATGTTCATTTGTGCTGTATATTAGATTCCAGTTATAAGTGATATCATATGGTATTTGTCTTTCTCTTTCTGACTTATTTTACTCAGTATGAGACTCTCTAGTTTCATCCAAGTTGCTGCAAATGGCATTATGTCATTCTTTTTTATGGCTGAGTAGTATTCCATTGTGCATATATACCACATCTTCCTAGTCCAATCATATGTCAATGGACATTTGGGTAGTTTCCATGTCTAGGCTATTGTAAATAGTGCTGCCATGAATATCGGGTGAATGTGTCTTTTCTAAGGAAAGTTTTGTCTGGATATATGCCCAAGAGTGGGATTGCTGGGTCATATGGTAGTTCTAAGTATAGATTTCTAAGGTACCTCCATACTGATCTCCATAGTGGTTGTACCAGCTTACATTCCCACCAACAGTGCAGGAGGGTTCCCTTTTCTCCACACCCCCTCCAACCCTTGTTATTTGTGGACTTATTAATGCTGGCCATTCTGACTGGTGTGAGGTGGTATCTCATAGTAGTTTTGATTTGCATTTCTCTAATAATCAGGAATGTTGAGCATTTTTTCATGTGCTTGTTGGCCATCTGTATATTTATTCAGCAAGCATTGCTGGGAAACCTGGACAGCCGCATGCAAAGCAATGAAACTAGAACACACCCTCACACCATGCACAAAAATAAACTCAAAATGGCTGAAAGACTTAAATATAAGACAAGACACCATCAAACTCCTGGAAGAGAACATAGGCAAAACATTCTCTGACATCAACCTCATGAATATCTTCTCAGGTCATTCTCCCAAAGCAACAGAAATAAGAGTAAAAATAAACCAATGGGACCTAATCAAACTGACAAGCTTTTGCACAGCAAAGGAAACCAAAAAGACAACTTACAGAACAGGAGAAAATAGTTTCAAACGATGCAACAGACAAGGGCTTAATCTCTAGAATATACAAGCAACTTATACAACACAACAGCAAAAAAGCCAACCACCCAATGGAAAAATGGGCAAAAGACCTGAATAGACCATTCTTCAAGATGGTGTATATTTTTTTTAAAGTGAGGTCATTTAGGACATTCTAAAATGGAACAAAATTATCTGCATTGTCATTAATTGTACTTTGTTTAAAAAGGATGGAACCTATAGACACCCTATCAACCCTTTTGAAGTAAACATCATCTAAAGAGTAAGATCAGGTTTACAAATACTACTAAACTTCTTTTTATCAAGATTTGGGTCATCTGGGCTTACAAAAGCCTGATCTTTTATTTGTGGACTGAAAATAGTTTCACTGTTTCTCAGATACCAAGTTAAGCCACTAGTGCTCTTAGACTACCTTTTTGTTTGTGTTTGCTGTGTTACTCATTCTTATTCTTTTCATCCTTTTTACTGAGGTTTCCTTCTCCAAGAGTCATTTCTTTTAGGAAGAAGAACATGGGATGAAGTTAGGACAACTAGTTTTTTCCAAAAGGATGAGATAATAGGAACTCTTACTCTACCATCCTTTAATTATCTGAACGCTTCCACAACTTTTGTTTTTTATTAAGTATATGAAATCAGAAGCATGCAGCTAGGCTTTTGAAGACATTAAACTAAACTTCAAGAACAGTAAAACAAATAAATTGCCTGATGTAGAAATCCATAATAAATGTAAGTTGTTAAAATGAAGCATCACTCAAAGGGAGGAAAAATGATAAGGGAAAATGAAGATATAATGAAATTTTCATTGTAGAATTAGAGAGTAGCCTATTATATTTTGAAACTAAAAAAAAAAAAAAAAATGCCACTTCAGGATAAAAGGATCCCATGTAGCAAGTCTTACTATCTTTTTCGAATGTATGACAACCTTATAAATACTTAATTGTTTCTTACAGAAATGGCTTCAGAAAAAAAAAATCTAGAAACTTTATTATAAATATCATAAATTAGAAGGTAAAATAAACTTAACCAAAAAGATGAATATTAAACAAGTGATAGTATTCTTACCTTGTTAGTGAATCTATAGTTGCAGAGTTCACCTTTGTGACTCAGAAGAGACAATTCTATTTTTGTAACAATTGGTTAAGTGAATTTATCTCTTTTATGTGAGCTGTATAATTCATGTAGCTCACTGACAGAGAAAAGCAAAAGTCCTAAGTCTCTTAAGAAAAGTTCCATGGTTGTTCTATTTATTATGTACTTTAAGAGGTTAGAAATATTTCTCTGTGATAGCTTTACATTTTGAAATTTTCTAAAAAACAGGGAAAAACAAATGGAAAGTTGCACTGCTAGTTTTGTGATTGTAGTGATATAAATCAAATGAAGTTTGTTTTTTTTTTCCTTTCTCCTTTGCAAAGTTGTTCAGTGTTACTTTACTTGCAGGCTTAGGCTTGAAGCTTGACTTGTTTTTTATTTAAAAGTTAGAAGAGTCATTCACTTCACATATGTCATTGAAGCAATGTTTTTAAGTCTACGAAAATTAATATGAACCAACACTGTTGAAAATGACCTAAATATTTGAATGAATCGCTGTTATCAGAGATGGTGCCACCTAGTGTGTGTTTGGACTGAAAAAGTTACTATTTTTTTCCACAAATAATGGTGGAAAAACTGGACGCCAATATTAAAAAAATCTACACATAGACAAAAATTAACTCATAATGGATCACAGATCTTAACTTAAAATGCAAAACTATAAAACTCCTAGGAGATAACATAAGAGAAAACCTAGACAACTTTGGGTATAATGAAGTGTTTTCATTTTTATTTTTTATTTATATTTTTTGTCTTTTGTCTTTTTTTTAGGGCCACACTCGAGGCATATGGAGGTTCCCAGGCTAGGGGTCGAATCAGAACTGTTGCTGCCGGCCTACGCCAGAGCCACAGCAACAACAGATCTGAGCCGCGTCTGCAACCTACACCACACCTCATGACAATGCCAGATCCTTAACCCACTTAGCAAGGCCAAGGATCAAACCCTCAACCTCATGCTTCCTGTTTGGATTTGTTTCCGCTGCACCAAGATGGGAACTCCCAATGATGTGTTTTTAGATACAATAATACCAAGGACACGATCTATGAAAAAATAATTGATAAACTGGTCTTTATTAAAATTAAAAACTTCTGCTCTGCAAAAGGCAATATCAAGAAAAATTGATTTTAGCCACAGGCTGGCAGAAAATACTTGCAAAAGACACAGCTGATAAAGAAGTGTTGTCTAAAATATACAAAGAACTCTGAACACTCGACAGTAAGAAAACAAACTATCTACTTTAAGAATGTGGGAGTTCCTGTTGTAGCTTAGTACGTTAAGAACCCTATGTTGTCTCTGGGAGGATTCAGGTTCAAGAACCCTGGCCTTGCTCAGTGGGTTAAGGATCTGACATTGCCACAAGCTGTAGCATATGTTGCAGATGTGGCTCGGATCTGGTGTTTCTGTAACTTTGGTGTAGCCCTCAGCTACAGCTCTGATTCGACCCCTAGCCAAGGAACTTCCATATGCTATACATGCAGCCACAAAAAAATAAATACAATGTCGCAAAGACCTAAACAGACACCTCACCAAAGAAGATCTATAAATGGGAAATACAAATATGATAATATGTTCCACAATATATGTCATCAGGGAAATGGAAAGGAAAAAAAAAAAATGAGATAGTGAGATACTGCCTATTAGAATGGCCCAAATCAGAACACTGACAGCATCAAACACTAGTGAGGATGTGGAGCAACAGGAACTCTCGTACATTGCTGGTGGGAATGCAAAATGATATAGCCACTTTGGAAGACAGTTTGGCAGTTTGGTAGTTTCTTAAAAAACTAAACATACTCAGCAATTGTGCTCCTTGGTGTTTACCTGAAGATGTCGAAAACTTACGTCAACATGAAAACTTGCACAAGGATGTTAATAGCAGATTCATTCATAACTGCCAAACCTTGGAAGCAACTAAGATGCCCTTAAGTAGATGAATGGATAAATAAACTGATACCTCCAGACAATGAAATATTATTCAGCCCTAAAAAAGAAATCAGCTGTCACGTCATGAAAAGAACCTCAAATACAACATTTGCAGAGGCAATCAAATGTATGATTGTATGGTACGTTATATTGTTCCAATTATATGACATTCTGGATAAGACAAAAATAAGGAGACAGTAATTTCCACTGTAGCACAACAGGATCGGAGGCATCTCTGGAGTGCAGGGACGCAGGTTTGCTTCCAAGCCAGGCACAGTGGATTAAGGAACCGGTATTGCTACAGTCGCAGTGTAGGTCACAACTGCAGCTTGGATCTGGTTCCCTGGCCCTGGAAATCCATATGCTGTGGGGCAGATAAAACAGATAGAAAATGTGAAGACAAGACAGTAATTGCCAAGGGTAAGAGGAGAGTGGGAGAGTTAAATAGCACTTTTAGGGCAGTTAACATGTACAATATAACATTACAATAATGGATATGTCATTAAATATTTGTTCAAACACATAGAATGTACAGAGCAAGAGTGAAACTTAAGGCAAACTGTGGACTTTAGATGATTATGATGTATCAATGTAGATTCATCATTGGTTTACAAAATACCACTATAGTGGATGATGTTGACACTGGGAGGAGGGGGTTATGCATGTGTGGGAACAGAGAGTATATTGGAAATCCCTGTACCACCCTTTTACTTTTGTTGCAAACCTAAAAGTGCTCTAAAAATGTAGTCTTTAAAAATAATAATTTCAAAAATCTAGTAGATAAGTAAAATGTAAAGAACCTACCATTAAAGGCTTAAAGACCAACACTCAAGGTTAACTCATTTGCCAATATTAAGCCTGTTACAGAAACTAATAATGAAGATACAGACCTCTCTCACTGTTCAACTTTCCCTTCGTGTTCCAGAAAAAAAAATTTAAGGGTAAGGGTCACGTTGAGAAAATCATAAATAAATGTCCTCTAAAGAGGCACAGTTAATGAAAGTGGACCTTACTGCAATTTACTGTCTTCCTCCTTTGCGAAAAAAATATACAAACTCCTATTATTTTTGCTCATTAGTGGAAATTGAGCTTTGCCAAATTTCTGGCTAGGAGAGAGGTAGGGAAATCAAGAGTTTATTATTTTTCCAATAACAGATTGATTTTTCCAAAGAAATATTGTTTTTCCCCAAAGGAATCCCTGTTTTCTGAAGTGTTGGCTGTAGCTTGCCTAGATTTTGGATTTTGCTTGGAATGTTACCCCACTGCCAGGATTAAGGAAGTGAAAGGTGAGTAGGAAGGTTTGAAGTAGGGTAAGAGAAAACTAATTATGTGCCAGATCCTATCTGGCACATGACTATCGAACATGATGCTATGCTGGTTAATCTGATCAAGACAGTAGTTTGGCCACAAAATTGGTAAAATAGCTCTTTGTGCCCTAGCCTTCCAGCCATCTGGGATCTAACCAATAAGCTAAAAGGAGCTTTTGAAAAATGTACTTATTTGTAAATTGGGGTCTACCTGGAATCTTAGTGTAGAGATACATAGTGTTGGTACTGACGTAGTGGATGTGCAGACCCTAGCGTAAACAGAACTGATTTGGTCTCAGCACTGCCACTTTAGGACTTGTAACCTTGCTATGTAATATCTAAACATTAGTTTGTTCGTCTGAAAATTGGTCTAAAGATGAATACAAAGTCCAATGAGTTACTGTGAGAACGAAATTGGATAAGAAGATACTAATCATGTATATCCCCCAATAGTAGTTTTCCATAAAGGAAAAGACAGTGTCTACTTTTATTATTATTTGTATTATCTAGAGCTGTATTTTGCATACAAGAGCTTTTCAATGACTATTTGTTTGCTATTGGCTACTCTTTAATCCATATATGCACAGAGGCAGTCACAATGGTCAAACCATTGCTCTGACTTTAGGGAATCTATTTTTGAGGCAATGCGTAGCATGGGCTTCTCCATAGAAATGAAAGTACTTTGAAGTCAATTGCCTGACAACAACAGAAAACTCACTAATTATGAGTTTAATGTGACCATGGTATCAATATGAGATTGTAAGCTGAAGCATTTAATTTTGAGCTTGTTATCAAGAGGGGTGGTGATGTAGATATTGTATACTTAAATTTTATAACAATGCTTCCCTGATAGGAGACAGCTCAAATCAGATGCTGGTTGCCTGAAAAATTTTCAAAATAGTGTAGGTGAAAAGAGGGCATAGCATTAAGGGTCCTGGGATTGAAGATGCTATTGTTTCAAGGTGAATGTTGGTCATATTGCCTCTGTCTGTGTTGATGCTGTGACTCTAAAGGCAACTTGGCTATCAAAAACGGAAATGTGAGAAGTTGTTATTGTTGTCCTTTTAAGTTCCAGATTCCTGCCACCCTTCAAAGATGCAGTAAGCTTGTTCATGGAATATACAAGCAACTTCCTTCTGCTGAGTTCCCCACACATTATTTTGTAAATCATTTAATGTGAAAACAAAGTAAGAATTCTTTTAATAATATGTTTTTTTAAAAAATTTAAAGAGTATAGAAAAGGTTTGGGTGTGGTTTATATTTTTCCCTTGTATTCCTAGAGATGGGATGGCCATATTTTTCTCTTGCCTTTCTAGGTACCAAAAACTATTCACCCACCAACAGAAAGAATGAGAATTTTCTTTCCATATTCCTGGCTGAATTGCAAAGAGTTTTATTGAAGAGATTCCAGGAAAAAAAATAATAATCTTAAATTTTTCTAAGGTAATCAATTTGCATGTGTTATCCCAGAAAAAAGTATTTGTCCATGGATATAATCTACAGCCTACTAATCCTTGTGAGTACAAGAGGAATAAGTGCCTAGAAGTTTATCTGGGCAATATGGCATGCTTTTATAGATCCACTTTAATTGTTTTAGCCTAGGGAAATTTCAGCATTGCTCCATCTTGAAAGAAAAGATATAATGAAACTTCACACTTTATAATGATTTCTTCCCATAAGATTTGATGATATGCCACAAATATGACCTAGTTTTGCTTCACAGAGTCATTGAGCTTTAAGTATCAAATACTTTATTCCCATATTACATACGGAGAAAACCCATTAAGTTAATAAACTTTCCTAAGGGAACATAGTAAGCTGATGGAGAGACTTAAAACTGAACTCAGATGAGACTAGACATCTGATTTCTCTTCTGTGTCATAAAAATGCCTTAATCATATTTCAGAATCCAGCTTTAAATATTGATCCCTTTGCTTTCTTTCATAAACTAAAAGAAAAAGAAGCATGGTTACAAGAAATTAAGTACAATATTATATACATAGTTCACCATCCCACTTTGTAAATTTTACTTACTTAGACTTTCAGTTATGAGAACTGAGTTACCTTAGCTACAAAGACCTCTCCTTCCATAGGGATTTTAGTGCCGGGGTGGGGTGGGGTGTGTGTGTGTAGGAGTGAAGGAGAAATACATTCAACTGAACATAACTGTTAAAAGTTTTGTTTAAATTGTAACATAATCAATATCTCATAATTACTGTAATAAACTTTTGGAATCTATGAAAGTCACCCTAAACATGGGAATCCCTATGAAACGAGCTTATGTGTGTGACTGTACCAAACAAATAACCACAATTCTGGGGAGAGAGAGAAAATAATAAATTTCAGTGTGTTTAACACTTAAAACATCACTTATTACATGTTACTTTTTATGTATATAGCATACTCAATTCACATACTTTTTATGTAGGTTTGTCTTCCTGAGCTTGATCAACTTCTATGTATATCGAATATTTCTAATTCCTTATTCTAGAAAGAAGAACAGTGGAGGAAAAGTGGCCCAACCCCTGTGACTTACAGTGGGTCTTGGAATTATTTTTTTTATTTTTTTTTTTGTCTTTTGTCTTTTTTGTTGTTATTGTTGCTATTTCTTGGGCCGCTCCCGCGGCATATGGAGGTTCCCAGGCTAGGGGTTGAATCGGAGCTGTAGCCACCAGCCTACGCCAGAGCCACAGCAACGCGGGATCCGAGCCGCATCTGCAACCTACACCACAGCTCACGGCAACGCCGGACCGTTAACCCACGGAGCAAGGCCGGGGATTGAACCCACAACCTCATGGTTGCTAGTCGGATTCTTTAACCACTGCGCCACGACGGGAACTCCGGAATTATTTTTTTAGAAAGGGACTCTAACTAGTTTCTTTAATTCGATGGACAATGGCTCATATAGTGGAAAAGACTTTTGGGGGTCTAACTGGTCCAGAGAAACCCAAGACTAAGTCTTTCTAATGTATTTCTATTAGTCTTGATGTTCTACAAGTATTTCCTTTTTTGTATAACAATGTAGAAAAAATAATCTTAATATTGTATTTCATTACTTTGTTAAGTTTTAAATATCTATATTTTAAAATAGTATTGTGAATGCAAACATAAAGTTTCTGGAACAGAACAGGTAATTATTTACTGAGAGCAAATACTTGCTCCAGTTCCTCAATGCACTGATTTCTTCCTTCTAGAATAATACAATGAGACCCAGATGAACTGTTATTGCACCTGCAAAGGAGTTTGTACTATAGCCAAGGAAGTCTGGACATAAAAATTTGGATGGTTATACAAGGAAGGGACAGGGACATCTGCCACTTCTCCCTTCCTATATTCAATAGGCAACTTCAAAGACTAAGGATTAAATACAACTACTAAATTGAGGACATTAAAACCAACATTTCTCTGATGATTCTAGATGCCCTCTTTCTTTCTTTCTTTCTTTCTTTTCTTTTCTTTTTTCTTTCTTTCCTTCTTTCCTTCCTTCCTTCCTTCTTTCTTTCCTTTTCTCTTCAATTTTAGAAGTCATTTTTGGTAAAATATGCAAGTATTTTTATAACAATCTTTTATTTAAATGAATGTGTGTTTACTGCAACTTATAGGTTCCAGGATGAAAATTCAATTATTTAGCTAAAGATATAAATTAGACTTTCTAAACATGAAAACAATAAGTTTCAAAACCAATTTGATGTACTGTAAAGTTTGTCAAACCTGCAAAAAATATTCATAATATTATTCTTGCCTACCATCACCACAAAATATGGAGTCATTGATGAGATGCCAAGCCTTATGCACTGATACTTGTATTCTGGAGGAAATTTGGCCCTGCTTTATAATTTTGATTTAGATCAGAGTTTTCCTGTCCCCCAGGTTTTTATTTCATTCACTGGAATTACTCCTAGTGCTTCTCCTATAGGAATAACTCTCTAAACCAATCCATGAACTACCCAAAGTATACTCTCAATTCTTAGGCTCTTAAAATAGACAAATGGTTTATTTTGGGGTACAGAAGTCAAACAAGGTAACTAAGTTACCTCTTCATTCTGTTTTTCTAAAGTAGGATATTTTAAACTAACTAAACAGCATGGGTCTATGGGTTCTATGAAGCAGAAAGCAGCAGATGTGAAGGCATATGCTCTTTGCTCGACATATCCTGGATTTCTGGACTTACCAAGTCAGCAATTGCTCTCTCAGTGAAGGCACACAGTCTGACCTATCTGTCTTCTATGATCTAGAAATGTTCACTGTAGCAGCTCTATCAGCTGACCCAGCACTTTAAATCTCTACTTCTAAATATTGAAATTGAGAAAGTTCTGTAGTTGGGCCCCTCCCAGCATGCCATGACTACATGGAAAAGATTAGCAATGACAATTGGGAAATTCTTCTCTCATTCCTGTATTAGAAATTGTCTTTCGTAGACTATTCTATATATGGTGATAGACCTGAAGTACCTATATGTTACAAGGTACAGTAATCAGGGGGGAAAAATGAGCATAAAACAGCAGAAATAACAACTGGTAGCCAAAGGGCAAACTGAAACTACCTTTAATCTCAATGACATAGGTGACTGGTAGAAAACTTGGAGGCCATGCCATGGAGCTTAACAGGTATATGGTCCAGAGTTAACAAGAGCTGGTGGAAGCCGAGAAAGCTGCAGAGTTGAAAGACACCCTACCTGAAAAAGGTGAGTCAGTAGTTTGTGCAATTTGCACAAATTACAAGGTATGGTTACCTTCAGTATGTAATGGTCGATGCTTCACATATATATTTCAGTCTCACATAAATTTGTATTTTGGCCAACCTTAACCATAAAGAGAATGGGATTTTAAGAAAAGTGTTGGCTTAGCCAGGATGACCAAGCACAAAGCAACCAGAGTCCAACCTTGTCAAATTGAATCCATGCAAACATCTTTTATCTATATTTAACTTCCAAGTGGAGACATCAATAAAGGGTTGCCTCTGCAACCATCTTTATACAACTAAAAATAGAACTCTAAAATGAGAAATTAAATTTCTTAGTCATTCGTCTTCTAAGTCACACAAACACACACACACACACACCCTTTTCCTTGGTGATACTTCTTTCCAATCAATGCCTAATTCTAACATAAGAGAAAATGGGAAGCTAGGAATTCAATTTGCTTGAATCAAATCCATTTACTCACAGACCTTAAACTTGGTATTCATTTAATTTCAATTTTTGACCCTGCAGCTGTGAAAGTTAAGAGTTTGTTATTGTTACTGTTATTGTTTTTGTTGCTGCTGCTGCAGCTGTTGCTGTGGTTTTAAGAGCTTTCAGAGATTTTTGCTCCTTACCTGAAGCTTGTGCTGTGAATTGAAAGCCTCAAGCTGATCATTTTCTTTCCCCAAGTTCTTCAGAACATTTAAAAGTACCTAACCAATACCACCATTATTTTTCTTTCTCTCTTTTCTTTCTCTTTCATCTTTTTCTGTCTTTCTTTCCTTCCTTTCTCTCTTTCTCTTTTTTCTTTCTTTTACTTAAATGGTCTGTGGCAGCATATACTTAGTTACCCAAAGACTTTCTTCTATAGGCACCTAATTAATAGTAACTACAGGTTACAATTTAAGTAATTTTTTGTCACAGCATGCCATAAACTTTTTGTGTCCTCTTTATCTGTGGCAACGGGGTTACTAACAGTTTTAAATCTAATCGGATTACAAAAGAAGTTTCAGATAACCCAGAAATAATTCGCTTAACCCACCCATAAATTTTCGTTACTCTGGAACCACTTTGCCTACCAATTTCTGTGCCAGTTAAGATTTTATCAGGGGAGCCCAACTATTAAAATGGCATGCAATAAGTGATTTATTATAGGGGGTAGGCTTTACACAATTGTGGGAATTGGTGAGGAATGCTATTCTCTCTGTGTCTGGTTGGTTGTGGACCTGAAATCACTAAAGGCCTGTGGGGCCAGAACTCAGCAAACAAACCTGGACAGAAAGCATGAAGCAGAACAAGAACAGAATAGGACCCATGAATATAAGATAATGAACTGGAACTCATGTTTGTCTCTCACCAGCTCTAACCTCAACAACACAGGTGAGCTGCAAAAATAAATAAATAAATAAAAACATACATACATACATATATACATACATACATACATACATACAAAACCTAGAGCTTTTGCCACAGAACTGCAGTCAAGTCTGGTACTCAGAGAAGCTGCAAAAAGGAATCCGAGTAGGAACTGAATTTGTCTCATCTTCTTTTCCCCCTTCTATTCCAGTTGTCTTTTTTCTTAGAGGATGACATGGGCAGTAGAGAGTCTAAACCCTTAAACCACCTTATCTTCACTGAAGTTTTCTGGTTTTGTTTCAAATACAAATTCAAATAGTCTACATGCCTTTTCAAGACATTTACTAAGAAAACAAAACCTTGGACTGGTTTGGATGGTTATGATTTTAAGGTTCTGTATTTGCATACTGAAATACCAAAGGAATATAAACTAAAACACGCTTGTGGAGAAATGCTGTTTGTTTCTTCCAATGTAAAAAAAAAATAGCAATAATTTTATATTTTTCATTTGTTACGGAGTGCAGGTATTAGCTTGAAATAAGAGGAGTTTCTAAGATGTTTAAATGAATAAATAAAGTTCATTTTCCATAGGATTTGAAGTAATTTGATGGTCTGCAAGGGCCCTGAAAGTAGAATTATTAAAACTTCTAAGAATAAAATTCATTACAAGTGGTCTGGGCATAAGCTGAATGCTAGAATTATCATTTAATGGAATTGTAGGCATGATGTAAAATATAATAAATGGCTATGATTAAAGTCATAATAAAATCATTCACTTACTAAAAGGGAAAACTAAATCAAGAAAGTAGCAATCAAGTTTAATTTAATAGGATGAATTAGCAAATTAAACAACTGAGGACTTCATTTAACACAGAAATTTTTCATTATACGGCATCATATGAGAATTTGCCAAAGGCTTAGATATAACTCTTGCCTTCAAGCTGGCTCCAATCCATGTAGGAAGTAATATCCCGGAGGTAGCAACAAAGTATACTTTGTAATGTGTTCCTTTCTTGAACATCCCACCTTATTTGCTAGTTGGATGATTCCCTGGACTGCTTTTGAATTGATGCAATTTTCACTGAAGAGAGGATGACTCTTTCATGCTATGTCAGAACAAAGTCTTAGTTTTGTTTGCTCTTTGCAATAAAGTGAAGAATCAACTGTGTGAAAGCACCACAGACTTGAGTTTGTATTAAAAAAAAAAAAAAGATTTTCCTTTTTCTTAAAGAGATAGAAGGACCTCAAGATAAAAAGAAGTGGTTTCTGTATAAATAGTTGTGTCTCAGAGCACCATATCAGATTTGGCCTCTTCGATCTCATCGCTAACAAAGTGACACCACTGGATGTTGATGATTTGTGACGGTCATTGCATTTCAATTGTCTGAAACCAGCATTACCCTCCACCATCCTCCTCTTAAACATGAAAAGCCATTTATCAGCTCTGCCTAATGAGGCCTGAGATGACTCAAGGTTTCAGCTGGCTGGTAGACCTCTTTGTGCTTGGACCTGTTGCAGGCACTTCTACTGAGCAAATTTTCAGCCCAGTTCATTGCTAAACACACACTCTCCTGTGAACGATTTAAATAATAATTTTCAAAGTGTTTATGTTTATGAATATCTGAATAAACAATGTTGCAATGTTGAATGCAAACTGCTAGCTTAACAACTTATGTATAGCACATGTATTTCCTAAGCATGGCTCGATGCAAAAGCAGTGGGAAAACTGAGAAAGAAAGAAAATTGCATTGTGTTAAAATATAAGGATGGTGTCAGAGATAAGAGGCCCAAAGACTCACATAAGTGTAAAACATTGCTTTTGTGTGTGCTTGGAGAATAGCAGGTAGTATCCTTCAGATTTTTACCATTTGTGCTGCTTGGAAATGATTTATATTTACATGTTACTGCAGTGCGGTTACTTTTTTTAAGCAGAAAAGTGGAAAAACTCCTGATAAAATCAAAGAAATAAATATAGCAAGGGTTTTTTTTTTTTTTTTTTTTGAGTATATGCTACTTATTCAACATTGTGGTAGATTCTAAGGAGGATATAAACACAGCATACATGTAAGAAACCTCCTGGTCTTTACAGAGTAGACAAACTCGGTTAGAGAATCAAGGTTAATGAACATCAAGGTACAGAGTTAAAAATAATCAAGGACCAAAATATGTGGTTCAGAGAAGATACATGCTTTTGTCAGGAGAGGTTTCCTTTAGGATAAGAACTTTGAAGCTTATATGGACTTAGTAGCTGCAAGGCTAGATCAAGGATGACTGAGACCTGCGTGTTTTTGGAACTGTCAGGCCACACGTACCAAAAGTGAGCATAAACAGAGGAAGAAGCAGGCTAGAAAGTATCCCAGCAATAAGACAAGCATAATGTCTGTGGATAGGTCTCTTTCGTTACTTTGGTTTTCTGTTTTTATGATGCCTCCCACTCTGGGCCCTGTGCTGAATCCACATGCTCTTAGGCACCTATCTTCTCCCTTCAGTCATGGGACCAATGCCTGAAGTTGTCCTTCTATCAGTATCATTCTTCAGAAGGACTCTCCCAGATTTCAGGGAACTGCTACTGTCACCCTTCATCCCCTCTTCTCTGTCCTTTCCCTAATGACTATGAATAGAGGATTTTTCTCCTCAACACTCAGGTGGCACTTAATAAATAAGATGTTTAAAGGAAGGAATAGTCTCTACTATTTTAGTTAGTTTTTGGTCATTGTTAATTTTTTTGAAGTAGTGGAGGAGTGCACCCATGGCATACAGCAGTTCTCAAGCCAGGGATCAAACCCAAGTCACAGCAGTGACAATGCCAAATCCTTAAATGCTAGGCTACCTAGTCTAATTATTTTTTACTCTATTTTCTTCTTTTGTGGATCCACAGCACTCTAGGATTGAAAATTCGACTTTAAATTGGGGGTCAGAATGCTGGTTATGAAAGAGGATTCCACGAGGAAGTAACAGACACCAAAATAGAGTCTTTGATACCTGGAAGACTCCATAGAACTCTGGATCTCAGATTATGACATCTCTTCTAGCTACAAAACTGCATTTGGCAGGGCATATGGTTACACTAGATACTCTTGATGTCTCAGTTAGACACTCTTTACCAGACTGGTGCAACCATCTCCATTAACTAAGAATGTCACCTGCCAAGAACCCAGAGCTGCATGCTTCTGCAGAGAACAGTCCACGGTAGCCACCTGGCTCAGAAATGCCTGAGAAGCTATGTCTTCCTCCCAGGGGAGGTCTGCAACTAATAACTAACTTGAGGAGAGGGCAAACACTGCCCTTACTGCCTCAAAGAGGAACAAGTGTGACCTGTCATTCATGCTCCAGTGTTTTCTGTAAGATCAAGATGAGGCTAGACTTCAGTCAGAACTGTAATTCTCCAGCAGAATTACAGAATCACCTAGATGGCTTGTTAAAATACAGATTTCTAGATGCCCCACACAGAGTTTCTCAGATCTGGACCTGAGAATTTGCATTTTAGCAGGTTCTCATCTGATGCTGGTGCTGCTGATCTGAGGACGGCATTTGGAAAACTACTAAGCTGGACCTCCATCCTTGCTTAAGTCTCTCCCTTGTTCTTATCTGCTTCCCTTTCTGTTTTCTCCCGGAGGTATTCTCCCAAGAATCTATTAGCATAAGAACCCCCATCTCAAGTTCTACTCCTAAGGAATCTGACCTAAAATAATAGTTTATGCTGAATTAAATCTATAAGACTTTTGAACAATCTTTTGCATACGTAGGTACATGAACATGATGAAAGCTGGGTCAGAACTTGGAAAAAATGTGCTACCTAAATTTATTGAAACCTACATAGGCTCTTTGTACACATGAAGTCACTTTATCAATAATAACTAAGGTTTCCCTAACTTAATAGTTCTTCCTAGAATTGCTTCCGTGACTGTTTCTCAGTGGACATCAGTACCAGCGCACTGAAGCATCCATAGTTGCTAAGGGACATGAAGCTTAAAGAAAAGTATGGGAAGAAAAGATAGGAGCAAAAGCCTCTCTCTCATTTGTGTTAACTCTGTTAGAAGGATCGCAAAGCACTGTTATAGGTGATTCCACATTTCACCGAGCTTATTGAAACCGTTCTTGCAGAAATGAATGTCAGCCTCTCTTTTCCTCAAACCTGGAGATCAGGCAGTGCAAGAACCTGGAAAAGTCATCACAAGCTTTTCCAAATCCTTCTTCCCTCTCTCAATTAAACTTTCTTTCCTGGGTCAGGCTTATTTGACCCTCTCCTTTTAACCTCAAGTTGTTTCCACAGGAATCCTTCATTGTTCATGTAAACATATTTCTTAAGGACTTTCCCTTATGACTTCCCTAAGTACTCCTGAGACTCAAGCAGGAAAGCACTATATAAATTTTATTTGTTTGTACCAGCAATTGGACTTCATACTTTTATCTCTGTAAAGTATTGCCTTATGCTGATACTGTGTATTTTTTTAAATATAGGTAATAAATAAAAAGTAAAAATATATATATATATATATATAAAGAATATATATAGAATATATAAAGAATATATATATATAAAGTTCTCGGAGTACCAGAACTATTTTCCTTCATCCTGTTGGTTATATGTACCACATTTAGAAAGTGGAAACTGAGTTCATGAGTTTCCAAACTCCCAAAGCCAACTCACTATTTCTTATTCCTTTTTTATATGACTACCTCAAAGCTCTGTATTCACTCTTAAGAGTGCAGTAGCCAAGACAGCAAATCTCCCACTCTTCATGTAGCAATGACTCTTACAAATTACTGTCCTACGTTAAGGAGAGCCACAAGCCAGCAGCAATGTGTCCTGGGTACATATGGAGTTTGGAGGAATTATTAAAATCTTAAAAAGAAGGATAACCACCCATACATTGATGTATTTTATTCATTTGTTGCTGTTTACTTCACTTTTTGCAACTTACTATGAACTTCCCTCAGGAAAATCATTTGGGTACCAATAACATAGCATCAGCTAAGCTCCAAAGTCATTCACATATATTTCATTGCAGAACTTTCAAAGTTGCAAACTACTTTCCCTGGGGGAAAAAAATCTGTCTTTCATTCCGCTCCAAGAAATCCACCAAAATCAGCAAGGTATGTTTGCTACCAGACAAAAGGGGCCCTGGAACTGAAGTAATGACATGATTCAGACTTGCTTACATAGAAATTTTTTTTTTTTTTTTTTGCCTTTCTCTGGGGCCTCTCCCGCGGCATATGGAGGTTCCCAGGCTAGGAGTCGAATCGGAACTGTAGCCACTGGCCTACACCACAGCCATAGCAACGTGGGATCCGAGCTGCGTCTGTGACCTACACCACAGGTCACGGCAATGCCGGATCCTTAACTCACTGAGCAAGGCCAGGGATCGAACCGGTAACCTCATGGTTCCTAGTCGGATTTGTTAACCACTGCATCACAACAGGAACTCCAGACTTGATTACATAGAATTTTATTTCCACCATTCTTAAGCCTTAGCCAGGACTGGAAGAACCAGGCATTCTGTGACAACTGAAGTCTCTAACCAGGTAACAGACTACTCGCCTGAACAACCTGCTATATAAATAAAAATTTCATTACTTGAGACCTTTAGCAGGTTTTATGTCTTCACCACCAGCAGGATTCCTGCCCTTATTGTTTAATAGTAATTTTTAACCAAATACTCCATTTATATGGTGAATACTATATCCCATAATAGTTAAATATGCCAAAAAAGAGATTAAAAACCTCCATCACTTGGGAGTGGGAGAGTGATGTTAGAGGGTCATGAATTGGTTCGCAAGATAAAAGTAAATATTTGATAAAATGTTCTATTGACAAGGAAGTCTTTTTCAGAGTTTGACAAACTTTGAGAAAACCTCAATCTTTCACAACAACGTGCATAAACACAACAGTGTGACTTTTTGTCCCCACAATCTCAGACCCCTTAGGTGTTAAGTGGAAGTCCAAAGTATGCTTTCTTACCTCATTTTGTCTTTCAGAGGCTGTCTTGAATCAACCCTACCTTGTTTACTTGCAATAATGAATTCTAGATATAATTTTTATATCAACTCCTGACTGATTATGATGTACTACGCTATGGACTTTACTTGAGAAGAAATAATAATAAATTATGAAAAGTATGAGGGAGTAACTTAAAATATTAACTTATTTCTAGTTGGCTTGGGAAATATTTTGATGTTTCGGTTTATTGGTTCCATAAAAATATATTTGATATCCATCATGACTGTCTGTTCAAGCACAAGTGTGGGAAAACATGAATATTCCCTTTTTCAGAATGAGACCAAGGAAAGCATCTCTGGGCTGGGCTGGGCTGGGCAGGTGGTGCTGAGACATTATTATCCTGTGGCAAGCAACCAGTCTAGTCTGAATTTCATCAACTGGGACAAAAAATATTTCCTAAACTTGGAAACTACCTTAATTGTGCTTACGCTTCTTTTGCATGTGTTGCTACCTAAGTACATGGGGAAAATCCTCTTCATTACCTCTCTTCTCCAATGGATGAATCCACAAGGGGACTGAGGAATCTCAGAAGGACATGAAAGGCCTTTCAAACACTTCAAGAATGTGCAAGTATATAATACACAGCATCATCACTACACACTTGAAAACACAGGACTTTTGAGATAAGATTCTATAAAGATTAGTGAATAACTGTTTGCATCAGTGAAAGAGGGAATCTGACAGAATGCATAAAAGAGGAAAGTGGCATCTACTTATAATGCTTTCAGGGAGACTTGGAAAATACCAGGATTCCTAACTTTCTCCCCCTCCTATAGCTATCCATCTTATTGGAGTAAAGGAATGAATGAAGAGAGTGAAAAGCATTTGAATTTCACTTTTTTTTCTCCTACTGGTTGGGCACATGGTTATTCTTTCAACAAATCCAACTATGATGATGGCTCTTTATATGATGGATGAAATTAATTTATGTAAAGAAACTTCAATATTATCTAATGATAGAGTATCTATCAATATCATTTAATAATATCTTTTAGACTCACAGTTAATAAAATGGAACATAATGAGCTTGTTTGAAGAAAAGAGTTCCTTTCTTTTAATTGTCTAAAATGCTGAACGGCTATTTAAAAATGTTAATTTTCAAGCCATATGTAAGGCCAAAAATAACTAATTGTGAATCTCATGACTTTATAACATAGCTCATAACTTTGTTATTTCAGGACATATTTGAATATTTTCAAGATAACAAGTATGTCATCCCTCTGAAAAGACTATTATTTTATAAATAGAAGATTATATTTTGTTTAATTCTAAGAATGTTATGATTGATGAAAAGAAATATCATTAACATATATTATGACCTCACTATCATTGCACTATTTATTTCCTTGGCAATTATAGTTAAATATACTTTAGCTAAATTTAAAATAAATAAAGATGATAAATTATATAATGATTTTTTCAAAGAAAAAATGTAAAATATTTCAATATATCTATAAATCATTTAAATAATCTTATTTAATAGTCATGTATTAAGGATTGATCATGTACTAAGCACTGATACAGGGATAAAATGGAGAAAATTCATGGTCTTGGCTTTCAAGGAGTTTTCAGAAAGGGCATAACTGTTGCTTCATAATGCTTCAAATGAAAACCTATCATAGACTGGGTGGCTTAACAGAGATTTACTTGCTCACAGTTCTGGAGACTGGAAACTCCAAGATCAAAGTTCTGGCTGATTTGGTTTCCACAAGAAGTCTTGTAAAATGGTTTCTAAGACCTCCCATCCCAGCTTTCAGACTGCTGGCTGCCTTCTCAATGTGTCTTCACTTGGCAAAGAGAGAGAGAGGGAAAGAGAGAGAGAGATGAATCATTTAACCTTTATCATTTCCTCAGAGGTACTTTTCACCAAAACAGAAACATTACGGGTTATGATTTTAGAATTTCAACGTACAAATTTGGGAAGAGTTGCAGTTCAGTTCAGAGCAGGAGGCTTGACTGAATTACCTTCTTAAAATGAAGTTTCCTTTATTTAGGAAAATAAATTGCACTAGATGGAAACTTTATCATGGGGTCAAGTCTGACGTATGTCACTTAATACTGTGTATTCATTTGTATGAGCTCAATTACATAAACTGAAAAATTGTGCAATTTATTATATTGCACAATTGGGATACTGCAAATAATGAGAGATTAAAATGTTTCTTTGTAAATTCAAAAAATGTTAAGCAAGCTGAAAAGAAAGAATTTGTCAGTAAATCATGATTCATATATTTAGAAGATTTTGAATGGGAAAGAACAAATGTGTTAATTCAAATTCACTCTGTACCATTTTTTACAACAGGAGAAAGGGAAGCAAAGAGAGGCTAGGTCATGATCTAATCATGGTTAGTCCATAGCAACGATAGAATTAGTCTTAGAACCAGAATTCATTTTCTCCTAGTCCCATTGTTTTGACCAGCACATGTCATGAAGCTTTAGCTATATTATAAGTATTTTGCTATGAAATTGATGTTTCCTGCTAATGAAGTATTTCAAGTGCTAATTAAAATATTTGGTTTAAATGTTCCATAAACCTCAATTCACCTGTTGTCTGAGTGTTTTATAAATCAAATGCAATCATTATAATGTTAATTTAATTATTTACTTTTTATCGAAGTACTATGTGTGCGTATATATATATACATATATATATATATATGTATATATATATACACATATTATTTTCCAGAGAATGTTTTTTTCAGATTCTTTTCCATTACAGGTCACTACAAGATTTTGAATATAGTTCCCTATGCTATACAGTAAATTCTTGTTGCTTTTCTATTTTATGTATCATTATTTGTATCTGTTAATCCCATATTTCTTTTAACATCCTTATTGGGGGATTCTACATTTCTCTTATAAAAGGAAATGTTAGACTTTCTCCACTGGTAGCATTAATATGACAAGTGACATTAATATGGGTCATTTTGATAGGCTTTGGGAAGTAACAAGATATGCTGTTTCATGTTGTGCTCATCCATCATGGGAATAAATTCAAGCTTGTGCTATTATGTAGTCTGTACAATTGCTGATGCAATCCATAGGGAATTAACTTTCCCCAATAAAGAGTCCACAGTGAAAACAGAGACAGTGTTCTATCATTCCGTGCTTTCTTTTCTTGAATAATCTTAGAACTAGAATTATAGTCAAATAAATTATCTGGTATTTCTTTAGGACAGAGGAAAGAGGAAAAGTTAATTATGTTTTGAACTCAAAACCATTTTAACTGAGCAGCATTGAATTTTTCATTTTCCCTGTCAAATCTAAGTGAAAAAATAGGTAAAATTCCTGATTGAAACTAAATATTAAACAAGCTTGAGGAAATGAAAGCAGGGGAGAAGCACCTCTAAGATTTTTCTAAATTTGCTTAAACTTACTAGATACCAGAACAACTGTCAGTGGCCCCAGATCAGGGGTTAGCTGGGGTCAGTGATTGCACTGACTTGAAGAATTGATGTTTCAATCTCCTCATCTTAACTTCTTTCATCCTGTTTGCACTTTCACTGATGTCACTTTGGTAGCCTGAGATTGGCTGTAGTGGGAATATTTATACATCTGCAGTTGCCACAAATCACTATTTTATATTACTACTATTATTAATTTTATGTGTAGTATTGCACATAATCTGCCTCAGTGTGACAGTGGTCTCAGAATTCTTGTCACATAGCACAGCATGTGTGTTGAACACAAAAAAAGAGGAAAGTTCCATCTATTTATAATGTATTTTTAGAAACCAGAGCCGTGGAGACTTAGCTCTGGGGCTTAGCAAACAATACAAAGATTGCTATCTTTCTTCTGCTTCTACAGCCATCCGTCTTATTGGAGTAAAGGAATGAATGAAGAGAGTGAAGAGCATTTGAATTTCACTTTTTTTTTTCATTTAAAGAGAATGTTTACAAGTCTTATGTATGACTATTTTGTCCATATTAACTGTAATATCCGGTATTGTCAGGTAGCTTTGTTCTCCACAATAATTAGCATAAACTTTCCCATCTAATATTCAGAAGAGCCTTGTGAATCAGATATCACTGTTCCTATTTTATATCTGATATATAGAGAGACTCATAAAATGTGTACACAATATCAGGTTCAGGGTTTCTATCCCCATGTCCAATGTGTTTTTTCTGCTATACCACATTGTCGATTAAATAGGTTACGTGGAATTCAACTATGTTATTTTGGATATACAAAAGATCAGTCAGAAATCTAAGCCTACACTATCCTTTAGGCTGAAAACAATATTGTGCCTGAGTGAAACAAAACTCAGGAAATTAGTCAGTCTTCCCCAAAATACCTCATGAGAGTAAAATGTATTCTTCCTAAAATTTTATATAAAATACTGGTCTTGTCAAAGTAGACAGAGCATAGTTGAAATGTGTGTTATTTGTGTGGGTGTGTGTGCATGTGTACGTAGGGAATGACATTATGTAGGCATTACTTGGACATGTATTTTCATTTCTAAATTGATGAAATATTTCATGTTTTTATAGTTTAATCTGTTTTGAGACAAATTTCAAAACTCAGAGACCCTCTGAGTTCTGCCATAAGGCATAGAAAGGATATATGCCTCATACTTCTCATTATACTCAACCCCTACATATTATTTTATAGACTAACCTATGTTACTGGAGATTTGCATTCCTTGGGCATCAACAAAAAAGTCAATATTCCTATTTATACTGTCTCTGCTTTTAATCAAAATCAAAGAAAAAACAGTTATATCTAAGCAAAAGAAAAAAGGTAAGTCAAATTAGGTTACCAAAATTTACAAAAATATAAATATTTCCCATAAACAAAATATCGTGAATCCATAGCCTCTGTATTATAGAACAATTCTTGCTACTGTAGAGTTGTGGAAAACAATTTAAACCTGCTATGATGATCCTGAAAACTCTGAGAATATGAGAGTCTTTGGGAAAACAAGAACGTCTAGTGTTTAGAAAAAATTTTTGAATACCTGACATTGAAATAATTTAAGATATAAAAAATGTACAATATTTCCAAATATTTATTTGATAATTTAAATCAGAATTTCAAAGTAGACCATTAGTGACTTTTGAGATTTTTTTTTTTTTTTGGCCCTACCGTCCCATTTTAGGGTTGAGATTACTGAGGCCATGAGTGGCTAAGAGGTGCAAAAATTAGTTACTAAAGTTTGGCTCCATTCTTCCTTAACCCAGTTTCCCTTCTTTTTTTTTTTTTTTTTCCAGTTTCCCTTCTTTATCACCACTGTGACAGGACTATGATGTTCATGGTGTATTTGATATAAAAGTACAGATAAATTGATTACTCAGTTATGTAAATCAGATAACTTCTCTAGCTAAGAAGAGACTGCTTAAATGAGTATATATTTTTTGAAACTACAGTGAAATTCTCGAGGCATATTCATTTGCCAATTCGAGAATGTGAATCCTGTCTTGTCCTTTCCACTTATAAGCTAAGCTTTGTGTCTATTTTTTTCCAGGGTAAAAAAATGTCAATGAAAAAAAGTGAGGATTGTGAAATTCCAAAACAGAAGTGGATATTACCATATTGGAAAATTGTTACGTGCTCTCTAGAGAAAGAATTCTTGTTAGTATGATTATTTAAAAATATTAGATATTGGAGAAATGTTAACACCTACAAAAATGCTTGCTAGAGGTCGCATTTGTGTAGATGTTAGGAATAGGCCTGTCCAGTAGGCACCAGCTTCAGGGCAGAGCCTCTCAGGGTGCTCAAGAAAAATTAAGTTGCTGCATAAGGTTTTCAAGTTGTTTCAAATGATAGGCATACAGAGGGTTTCCTCTGAGTCTGAGAAACTTTTCAAAGAGAAGTCCAATACTTACTCTCCTTTTAGAATTTAGATAAGAAATGAATTATGATTGGAAATAAGCTGACAAAGGGGAGAATACAGATATTCACTCTTGGAATTTGTCCGTCTGTACGGATAGCTAAATACTACATTTTTCCAAATCCTGCATTTTTTTAAACAAAAAGAGTACTTTATTTTTTTAATTTTTAAAGATTAAAATTTTATTTCGTTTGTTTTTCATTTTTTAATTTGATTTTTAATTGACATATAGTTGATTTACAATGCTTTGAGTATACAGCGAAGTTATTCAGAATATATGTGTGTGTGTGTATATATATATATACTTCTCCAGATTCTTTCCCATTATAGGTTGTTACAAGGTATTGAATATAGTTTGCTGTTTACACTGTAGATCCTTATTGATTTTCCCAAATTACCACTGCCAAAAGAAGGGCCTGATCCCAAGCCATGGAAATGCCGTATTTTCCAATGGATGCTAATATCATAAGGTACCCTTTGCCACACCATTCAAGTTTCTCTGATCTCTCCCCTTCCTCTTTTGTTCATACTAAGCCTCATTTCCTTGTATTGACTGTTACATTGAATCTATATGTAAAAAAAATTATATCACTAGCAACTAACATTCTAAGGAAATTGAAGTTTATATGCTGAGTGTCTAGTACAGAAAGTACTTAAAGAGAGATAAGATAATGTAGATTAAGAACACAGATCTGGAAGAAGACCTCCAAATCTTTTTTACTGTTTCCATTTTGAGGCAGCTGGGGATCTCTGAGAAAAGCACTGACTTATTCTCTTTACATTGGTTTCTTTATATGCAAAGTGTGTTTAATAATAATTCCTACCACATTAGGTAGTATTATATGCAAAGCTCTTTTTTTAAGTAAGAAAATATAAACAATCCTCTCCAATGTCATTTTGAAGCCTTTTAAACTTGACATAGTGTGTTTAGACAAAATTCTAGATCAAATCATTAATTTGTACATTGTTCAATTTATGAAACTGTGAAGACAAGGTTTGGAAAATAACTTTGTACTATGAATGGCATATTTATTAATATTTAGGCATCTCGAGTCTTTCATCCTTATGAGGTAATGTCCTTGAATAGCACCTCTTGTAAATATGTGCAAGGAGGCTTGGTTTCTAGACTGAAGTAATTTACACAATGATGCATCTTACTTATGTGCTGCTTACTGAAAGTCTATACAGTTATTAAAATGATGAAATGCTTCAGCCATAGTGTAGTTACCTTAGCAACTTATTGCAATGTGGTTTGTAAAAAACTGCTTCTTTTATATTCTTATCAAAATTTTTTTAAAAAAAGATCATTCTATATAGGCTACTTTATTTTTTTAATAGTTATTTCCCCAATACAATTTTTTTCTACTATACAGCAAGGTGATGCAGTTACACATACATGTACACATTCTATAGGCTACTTTAAAATGAACTGAAGAACCCAGATTTTTTTATTTTAGCTTCCTAACAGCAATATTAATTTAGCTGTAACATAGTGTCGTTTTGATAATTTTATAGTTACCTTGACAATAATCTGTTACTAACGCAAATACTTTTTAAAAATGAATTATGCTTTAATATATTTATTTGTTGAAAAATAATATTTAGCGTTCTGGTCGGCAAAGACATTGTTCTAAGAGAAATGAATAAAACGATGACAAAACAAAGTGCCTACTATTTTGAGCCTTGATCCTACTGTGGGATATAGACAAAAATATGCCAAGCACACATTAAAAAATAAAGCAAGATAAAATCAGAGACAATGGCCTGATCTTGGAAGTAGGGGATGTAGGGAGGCTTATTATTTAGAGTGGAACAGAAAGGCTTCTCTGTATAGGCGACAGTTCAACACAGATCTAAGTGAGGTGCATGTGTCATGGGAACATCCGATGAAAAATTACTCTAGGCAGAGGAATAAGAACACAAGGTGATCAGAAACATAATGAAGGCCAAGATTACTAGAGGTTAGCATAAACTGCATAGATAGTGCATAATCTGGTTTAAAGTTTTTAAAACTTATTCTGACTGTTATGTGCAGAAAGGGAGGAGTGGGGTGGGACCAGGGAGGGAAAGAGATACATTTAGCAAGAAGCTGCTAGAATCCAAAGAGAAATCATAATAACACAGTACAGGGTCACAATAAAAGAAATGATAATTAGCCTTTTTTTTTTTTTTTAATGTCCACACCCGTGGCATATGGAGGTTCCAGGGCCAGGGATTGCATCTAAGCCTGTGTTGACCCACAACGCAACTGCAGTACCTCTGGATCCTTAACCGGCTGCACCTTAGCAGGAACTCGGATAATTAGCCTTTTTCAAAGCATATTTTGGAAGAAAAATTCACAGTTCTTGAGCACTTCCTTAAATGTAAGAGGACGGGATCTCTGGAAACCTTTACAAATAGCATCAGGTAGGGCTTCCTGGAGGAAATTTCATCAGTTTGAAAGAGTTAACATTGACTTCAAAGGTCATCTCACCCAACTTTTCAGCTGCCTGTGGACTCTCCTTGCGTCCTATCTGCAGGGAGTTGTTCAGTCTTTTTGAATACAATTGTAAGGCTCTCTTTTATTTGCCTTATATTAAACCTTATATTATATCCCTTAAAGGGATAACTTGGCTACCTAGTTATCCCTTTGAAATAGGAACGAGGACAAAGTTGCTACTTCTTTATAGAGTGATTTTTTTTTTTTTTTTTTGGTCCAGGGATTTTTTGGTTTGCTTGTTTCATTTTGTTTTCGGCTTCCCCCATAGCTTGCAGAAGTTCCTAAGACAGGGATCAGACCAGAGCCACAGCAATGACAATGTGGAGTCCTTAACTGCTAGGCCACCAGAGAATTCCCTTGACCAGGGTTTTAAATATGGAATTCTGTGGAACTCTGTGGTCAAATAACTTGGGAGAATACTGCATTCTATAACTCCTTAAAAAGCCACAAGTCCTCTTAGCAAAAATTTGAGATGTCCTCCAGCAAAGAAATCTTTTCAATTTTTGATTAACACTACATTCTTAAAACTTTTCTGCCACGGAAAGCTTACATTCTTTTTTTTTTTTTTAACATGAGACTCATTCATATTTCTGAAGACTCATGTGTTGTATTCATTATAATTGTGTAATTGACAATATACACTCATAAACATGGCAGATAATTTAACAAAACAATTCTGGTATGATCTGAAGAGCAGCATATTCTCTGTGGCTAGTACTTCATGTAAATCTGAATCCATGTTCCTTTTAAGTAATTTAAGATTATGCTAAATGTGTTGCAACCATATCGCATCATCAGTCAGGATAAACACAGATGTCACCTCCAGTGAAAGAGTTGCCAATGCATTTTCTCCCTGTGTAGTTGAGCACATATCCTGGACCTAGAATTCCTGTTGGATTTCAACAGGAATGAAGAGATCAAAACTTTCTCATTCTTGATTTTATTGGCAATGTCTGTGACATCTATAATCCCTTATATTTTTTATGACATCTATATCCTTTATATGTTTTATGTCATTTACAGTCCTTGTATGTTTTGATCCCAGGAAATTAGGAAATTTTAATTAAAAAAAAAAAAAGCAAAGACAGAAACTTCAGTCAATTCACTAGAGCCCTCTCATTAGTTTGGTATTAGGTTGTTAAAAAAAAAAAAAAAGACATTTTGAGTAGAATTATACCACCAGTTTTGAATCCAAACAAAAGTTCATGGATTGCTTTATTCAAAACAAAATATACCTTTATTATGTTTTCTACTGATATATCAGTGTCTCTCCTATTTTAAAGTATGCATTTTTACCCTTTCTTAAAAATAAATATAGATTCTTATTTTACCCTATACTTTTCTAAATTTTTTTATAAATCAGATAAAAATTTTCTGTGTTTGTTCTATGGATCTCTCTTCTGCAACTAGTATTTTTCAGGATTCATCCATGGGGCCTTTTGACAAAGGAAAACATTTGCTAACTTTCCTTTTTAATTTCTTTCTGGTCCTCTGTGATTTCTCAGAGTTTTCCAAGAGTAGCCCTGAAGTCACATTTACAAGTGCTTTGATAATGTAATTCAATGAACTTACACATTTAAATCCCTTTACAACTGTAGCTGGTATGCTTCCTATTGCTGTACAGGAGGTAGCGGAAAGCTAAAGAGTAGTGGAAAGGCAATTAGAACTGGGTTATAGTTAAATGATTGCAAGAAGATAAAAAATAGATGAACACTTTAAAAGAAGGATGACACTGATCAATTAATTGTTCAAATTTTGGCAGGGTCAATTTTAAGCAAAATAGGCACATCTCATACAAATTTTACTAAAGTTTAGAAAAATTCTGCCTAGAAAATATCATTCTACCTCACCCTGAGTGTAACATCACTAGCAATACATTTAAAAATAGTATTTTTACTCCCTGCCATTTTTTGATCTAGCTCATGTACAATAAATAATCCAAGAGTAAAAATTTTAAGTACCAAAGTTGAAGGGGAGTTTTTCCAGTCTGAACAATATTGAAAATCATCATCAGATCTATGAATTCATAAATTTCTAGGTATAAATAAATGTTAGTCACACAAATGGTGGCACACGAGGCTCTTTCAATCATGTGTGACTCTGATCTTTCCTATCAGTATAGGCTAGTGAAGTGATTGACTGCAACAGGAGCTGTGATTATGAGAAAGTATTTATGTTAATATGCATAAATAAAAATGTCATCACTTCAAATTTTAGAATGCTGAAAACAAATCTAAAACATTCATTTGATAACTTAGAGAGATATTTAAATATTTACTAACCATCTACTAAGAGCCAAGAATTTTTCTGGGGACCAGAGAAACAAATATACAGGTATTATTATCCCTGCCTCTGAGTTCAAGAGACAGTCTTGTCTAGGAGTCAATGTCTAAGCAAGTAAATTATAATAGTAAATGGTAAGAATAACTATAGATGCTTGCTTAAGATAAAAGGTAGCATTGATGAACATGACCAAGCCTGTCAGAAAAGGCAGGAATACTGTGAAAGAATACACTGTATTTGCATTCCTAGAGTGGAGCATACAATTTTCAAATAAAATACAGCAAGAACTGACTTTTTCAATGAATAGTTTTTAAATTAGAAAAAATTACAAGTTACTATTGACTTTAAAAATAAGCACAACCTAAATGTAGATAAATTTTATTTGGGGCAAAATGAGGACCACAGCCTAGGAGGCAGCATTTCAGATAGCTCTGAAATATTGCTCCAAAGAGGTAGGGGGGAAGTTCAATATGTGTGTGATTTTAGTGAAGGAAGAGGTGTATGCAACCAAGCATACATTTTTACAGAGGGTTGCTGCTAGTCTCATGACGGTTACTGCTAGTCACCCTGGTATAGGTATCCCCATGAGGAATTTTAGTGCTTTTCTAGATACAGAGATGGGGAGATGGAAGAATCAAACTCATATAATCTTCTCCTAAAAATACCTAAGTATATGAAGGCCTGTTCTGCCAGTTTTCCTAGAGGAGAGTGCCTCTCTCCTGATCTCCACCCTGAGCTCCTTTCATAGGGTATTAGGGTCAGCAGCTGCAGAGCCTCATGATTCAGTCCCTGCAGAGGCAGCTGGCAAGTGCCAAGCTCAGTTCACATTATCATTGTTAAAAGAGTGGGAAAAATTATTCCCCTTAAACAAATTAGAAAATATTCCTTATGATAAATGAACCATAAGTGTTAGAGCCAGAGAAATTAGTGTTTGCTGATCTTAAATTCCTTTAATATTATATAACCTATGTGACAAACTCTTTTTTAATGTCATTTTTATTTTTTCCATTATAGTTAATTTATAGTGTTCTCAATTTGTACTATATAGCAAAGGGACCCAGTCATACACACACACACACACACACACACACACACACACATTCTTTTTCTCACATTGTCCTCCATCATGTTCCATCATAAGTGCCTAGATATAGTTTCCTGTGCTATACAGCAGGATCTCATTGCCTATCCATTCCAAATGCAATAGTTTGCATCTATTAGCCCCAAACTCCCAGTCCATTCCACTCCCTGCCCCTCCCCCTTGGCAACCACAAGTCTATTCTCCAAGTCCATGAGTTTCTTTTCTGTGGAAGGTTTCACTCGTGCCGTATATTAGATTTCAGATATAAGTGATATCATATGGTACTTGTCTTTCCCTTCCTGGCTTACTTCACTTAGTATGAGAGTCTCTAGTTGCATCCATGTTGCTGCGAATGGCATTATTTTTATGGCTGAGTATTAACAAATTCTTTTTCTTACTTAATTTTCTTCAAAAAAAATTTACTCATTGATATCTGTTATAAATCACTTCCTAATCTCTTAAAATGTTGGATAAAGTAAATTAATACATTCCTAATATTGTCTGCATTAGGGAATCAGAAATTTGGGGAGAAGTTAGAATTTATGATTGTCTGGAAAATTGACTTGAGATGGGAAAAGAGATCTCAGGCATGAAAGGAAGTGGAGAGGTGGGTAACGGGTAGGCGATTCTTTGAAATGTATGAACAACTGAAAGCTTTGAGGGTAGAAGTCTAGTATATTATTTTTCAAATTAGTTCTCAAAAGACCTAAAAGATTTAATGGATCAGGTAGAATTAATTTAAACAGTGTAGGTTCCATTTCTAAATCCAAAAGATTTCCTTTATAATTCTATGGCTAAGGTAAACAGCATAAAATCATTAATGCTTTTTTCAAATATTGCTTTATGTGGTTGTTATGCTTCAGGGGTTATAATTAACCAAAACAAGCAGTAGTAGAAGCAATGTTTTGTTATGTTATTAAAGCAATAAACACATATCCTCTCCAAATAAGTTTTATTAGGGAAAATTTATCCTTTTATAAGTTAATGTAACAGTGGCTGTATTCTTAAACTATGTATCCAGTCATAGAAATTTTTAGCACTTATACGTGTTTCCTGTTTGGATTTGTAGCTATAAAAGATTAACTTCTATTCATTATGGCATGAATCTTCCTCTAATCATATCTCAGGTAAATAAAATATACAATGCCAGAGTATATGATATGGCATTTTTTACGACCAATAAAACAGATTAGGGAGTATTCCATTCATAAGATGCATAGTTAATTTAATGTTTTTTTTTTCTTTTTTGTAAAGCTTTCATCATTTTCTCAAGATCATTTCAATATAACTAAAGATTAAACAGAAAGAATGTGTAGTTTCCATTGTGGCTCAGTGGGTTAAGAACCTGACTAGTGTCCATGAGGATATGGATTCAATTCCTGGTCCTGCTGAGTGGATTAATGATATGGGTGTTGCTACAAGCTGTTGTGTAGGCTGGCCACTGCAGCTCCAATTCTACCCCTAGCCTGGGAACTTCTATATGCCCCAGGTGTGTTTCTAAAAAGCAAGCAAATAAAACCTAGGAAGAATGGTAGAGAACAGTTGAGAGGAATTACAAATTTGTGTGCCGACCAAACAAAAAAAAAGTTAGATCTAAGAACATATAGAGAACTCCTATAAATCAATAAGAAGAATACAAACAACCCACTAAAACATGAACAAGAGCCATGAGTAGTCATTTTCCAGAAGAGGGAATATGAATGCTAACAAACATATTGAGATAAGAATCATAATTGATCGCAGAAATGCAAATAAATACCATGTTAAAGTATTATTAAATATCATTTGATTTACAAAAACAGAAGTTGGACAATGTCTCATACTGGAAGAATCCACATAATATCTTTCTCATTGCTGCTAGAAATGTAAGTTTGTACAAACATCATGGAAAGAAAAATGTCAGACAAGAATATCCTCTGTGACTCAACATTTGCACTTGTACAAGTACAGCAGGGCACATATACAAGGATGTTCTTGGTAGAATTATTCCAATAGGAAAAATGTAGAAATCATCCAGTGCCTTTCAAGTGGAGTAGATACTTTGTAGTATATTCATATAAAAGAGCAGTCAAAAGAAATGAACTGTAGCCTGACCACAATATATACACATTATAACAATGCATGGTAAATATAAAACCCAAAGATTAAATATAGCATGAACTTTTCCCATAAAATTACACAAACATATTAAATTATTTTAGAATAGATACAGATTCAAGAAAACAATATAAAAAGGAATATGAATGATGAACATGAGAATTAAGATGATGTTTAGGAGAAGGTAAAAGGATCAATTAATTCTAGGATGATAGGACTTATGATTAGATGTAAATTATTTTTAAGATCCCGACTTTTGTTATGAGAAATGGATTTATGGTTTCCTCTTACATTCTTAGAGAAAAAAGTTTGAGTAATCACATTTCTTAACAGTAGGCCATCCACAGAATAATGATGAGGGTTTGTCACAACACAAGGATTAAAATTAATAAAACTTTGTGAAATTGTGGTCTTATATACACACAAATCCACATTAATGAAAATATATGAGACTGTGCTAAATATCCCAGACTAAGCAAATCAATTGATTGGTTAAATTTCTGCTATATGCTTGATTTGTCCTCTTTCCCGATATTCCAGTGGGAGAAGTGGAGTTCAGTAAAGTCTTGGTAAATTTCTGGATAATTTAAATTTTTCTATATTTCACATAATCAACCCTCTTTCTTACATCTCATAATCAACTATCTGAGTACTGTTTGAGGGGCCCGTTTTACCATTATTTTTAATTATTAATATTTTTTTTTAGTAGAGGCAAGAAAGAGCAAATCATCATCTCTTTGGTAATAAGGTCAACTACCATTTAAGACTTTGTGGATCTTGTTGTAATTCAACGATGTGAAGTATAGTGAGAAAAAAAAATGGTCTCTAGGATCTTGTTGATCAAGAGGACGTGAGGGTAAAACAAGTACTACCCTTTCTCTATCGTTTATACAACAAAAATTATTTAGTATTCATTTAAAGAGATTTTTTTAAAAAAACACTGGTATCCCAGAAAAAGAAGTAAAATGCAGGTACTAAAATTTTACCATGTGTTCTTTTTCTCTTCCCTAAAAATCACTGCATTGGGCAAGTGGGTCATTGCTTTCTTAAAATTTGTCAACACAGTCAGCAACTGAGTCTATCACTATGTTACTTTATCTCCCCACTAAGAACACTTGCGTGTTCGCACTCTTTCAGAAAGGCTCACATTTATCTTGCTGTCAGAACACTTTTGGAATAGAAGCTATAGTTTGTCTTCTTGATGTTTGCAAAAGCTTAGAAAACCCACCTTAACCTGGCAGAGGGCTGAGGCATGTTATAAAACATTCAATTTAACAGTGAAAATTTTCATGGATGCACTATGCTATGTTACTGGCTTTAAAATAAAATTTCAGCAAAAATTTCTTCAAAATTATATTAAGAGACATAATTCTTTGGATGTGGGCTAGAATGCTTGAAATGCTATAAATTTTCAAGGTGACGAAAGCCTACTTTTTTGCTACTTTGTAGCATCACTTATTTTATATGGCATTGTCACACAAAAATTTCATTACTTTAGACTGCTGATTATATTATTTATAGAATCATAATTTATAGATGAAAATATTCCAAAATCTATTTTTTCTTCCTTTATGTGTATGCCAAACCAACAGCATACAAAACCAAAATGCTCTAATACATTTTTGATACTAGATCAAATTTTAACAAGGAAAAGAAAAAAAAAAGGTTTGTAATTTGAGACAAAAAGATACAAAAAGTAAAATAATATATCTAGAGAAACTTAAAGACAATAATAAGAAGATACCTATTTAGTAATTCTGAGTAAATGAAATTAAGCCAAAATTAACAGTGGCCCGGAATGGATAACTTCTAACTTGAACCTTCATCCTTTCTTTAGCATTCAGTAATTGATCTTCCATTATCCAGTGGGCAGGCTGCCTTAAGACTAAAGGAGAATATTTCCTCTTTTCTGCCTAGTTCTGGTGACCAAAAGACTAAAGTCTGGGTGAAGATATGCTAGCTAAAGTATTGGGTGAGATGATCTCAAAGTGTCACCTTCCACCATCCCACAGAAACTGTAGAGCAGAACAATATAGGGTTTGTGATTTTCACACACAGAGCTACCACTTAAGTCCTGACTGCTTACCCCCACATTCCTTTCCTACCAAAGAAATAAAGTACTATATTGTATAAGTCATGACATTATTCACAACTTCACTCTTGGACACATGACCCATAGACAATAATTTATGTATCTCCGGTATATTTAAGATACATAACATCTTCATATTCATTCCAGACCTTAAAACACAGCACAGTTGCAAATTCACTTTCAAAACCATTACCAGGTCTCTTCTTCCCCTAATTACATTGTCCAAACTCTGTTTTACTTCCTGTATGAGAGTATCCTTTCCACAGTCTCACCATATCTTGGTTCGTTTTATCTTTACTCATTTTTTTTCCTCTCTCTCTCCAACTTTACATGTTCAAGCACTACTCCCTTGGAAAAGAGCTCCAATCTTTGGGAATCCTTTTTTGATTTTCCAGTTAAGGAAATCTCACCTTTCCATATTCATAACACCTCCTTTATAAAAACAAGCATTTGTACTTATTTGCATAATGCCCTAAAATACATCTTACATTGCTTTCTTATCTTGCTATTTACTGTTTGCTTTTGACCTTGTTTTGTATTTATTTATAGTTGCCACTCAACCTATGCTTAAAACATTACTTGCAACTATTAACTAGCCAAAATAAGTATCTAAAACCCCCTTTCCTTCCTTTATTTATCTTGGAAAATAGTATATTATCTCTTAATTCTAGACATTTCCAACTCCACTGATATATTGATCAAGCCCTAGACTCTGTTATTTCTACCTTAATTATCTCTCTAGAGTCGCTACACATTTTTTTAATATCTGTTTAATTTCTTTAATTGCTAACAGGCCCAGTCTGCTCTCCTTCATTCTGCTTCCTCTAAAGTGATTTTATGAGAATTAGCTTATTAATGTTACCCTTAAGCTTTTAAAAATAATGGATCTAAGATTATTGCAATATGTTGCTTTTATAACCTAGGTTAGTGGTGAGTCCTATCAAGAGCTGGCTTCAAGCTGACTTCTTCCAGTTCCATCTCTTCCTAGACCTCGTTTGTGTTAGCCTAACTAGAGTTTCCACAAAAAATACCACAGAGTGGATGGCTTAAACAACAGGAATGTATTTTCTCATAGTTCTTGAGGGCTAAACTTTAGAGTTTCAAAATTTCTTCTAAGACCTCTTTCCTTGGGTTCCTGATGCCTACAATCTTCTAATCATTCCTTCGTACTTACGAGCCCCTAAATACCTCTGTGTATGATAATCTCCTCTTCTCATAAGGACATTAGTCAGATTGGATTAGGGTCCATCCTAATAGCTTCATTTTAACGTAATGACTCTTCAAATACAGTCACATTCTGAGTAACTGGGGGATAGCCATTCCTTAACCTTTATTTTAAACATCTGTCATGAGATACCCCACTCTCTCTCTCTTCTCTCCCGTTTCACCTCTTTCCTGTATTCAATTTTGGAAGACTGTATAAGTTTCTTCCTCCCTATTTGTATTCATGCTACTGCCAATACACCCCTTGGGATTCTGATGGTAATGTGTTTTCTGGGTAGCATTCTCACAATTCCCCTCTTGATGCTTTCCCCTCCGTCTTATATCCTCCAAATGATTTACAACACTCTTCTATAGGAACCTTTATTATCCTTGAAAGAGTTCAAACAACTAGCAAATCTCAGAGCCACAATTCAAATCCAGAGTCTAACTCTGGAGTCTGTAGATGGACCATTACCTAGAGATGCATGAATCTAAGGACCAATTGTTTATAAGATGACCGCTATCATCAGGATGACTTTCAAACTCCCAAACCTGGTATGTGACCCCCATTGATGTGAGCTGGTTCCTAGATGACAAACGTGGCTCAGTGTTTAACTCCCATTCTAAACATTGCTTTATGTTTAGGATTTAAGGACAGGGACATTTGAATCAGGGTAGAAATAAAAGTTTTCTATTGGCCATTTCCTTTTCCTAATATGCAGCAGAGAATGCCATTTTGAAATTTTAAGTGATGGTTTTATGAATCCACTGACTGACAGATGCAAAGACAGATAAAGAAAACCAGCTCTACTTTTGTATAAACCAAATGGGCCAAAGTTGTTTTAAAAAGAATAGGAATTTTTTTTTATAACCACATCACTTTGTCTGAGTTCTTCTCTTGTCAAAAAAACAGTCAAAAATTTTCACAAGGGTATCCACTTAGGAGGATGGCAAGTGGTAAATCACTGACTGTTAGGTAGTTTCTTCAGCAAAACACTCCAACTGCTTACAGAGATATTTATTCCAACTCTATGTTTAGTTTCTGTTTATTCTGCTGTACCATGTATTTTGAATTGGAAAACCTAGAATGGTTACTGAATTTTAAGCAAGGGCCTTCATTTCAAAACTGTTTAAAATAAGTTTAAGTTAAAGGCAGTTATGATGGTTAAAAACAATGGGGCCTGGGTTTAAATTGGCTCTGTACTTAATGGCTGTTAGTTTTTGAAGAAATAATTAACCTAATATGGATTGTTAGTAGAATGATGGTAATATTGCCTAATTCACTTGGTTGCTCTGAAAATTAAATAATGTATATTATGTAGTTAGCACAATACATGACACCCAGGGGATACTATGTTAATGTTGCCATTTGTATATCTGTTATTTATTTATTTTTTGGTCAGTAACTATAATAGTAACAGTTTCAGGAGTCTGTGATGAATAGTATAGCCAAGTTTTGCTCTAATAGACCTTATAGAACCTTCTAGTGCAGACTAAGACACTGAGTTACCTTTGGAGTTCTAGTTGTGGCTCAGCAGTACCGAACATGACTAGTGTCCATGAGGTTGGAATTCTATCCCTGGCCTTGCTCAGTGGATTAAGGATCTGGCATTGCTGTGAGCTGTGGTAGAAGTCACAGTTGAGGCTTGGATCCCACGTTGCTGTGGCTGTGGCACAGGTCAGCAGCTGCAGCTCCAATTCCACCCCTAGCCTGATAACTTCCATACAACACAGGTGTGGCCCTACAAAGACAAAAACAAACAAAAAAAGACACTGAGCTCTGAATTTATACAGTCAAGTTTCAAACCCTGCCTGTGCCCGTTACTCAGCTATGTGACCATGGCAAGGTCACTTGACTTCTCTGTGAATGTTTTGCTGTCTATAAAATGAAGATAATATTTAATAGGTCTGCTGTAGTGCTAAATAAATCCGTAAATCTAGTTATCTTAGGATAACTGCCTGGTATATAAAAGATATTCTGTCAATTTTGGTTATATTTTGAAATAAACCAGCAACATTTGAGCTCTTCACAGGACTGGATTTTTTTCTAATCTTACTACTATGAATCAGAGATCATAAGCAGCATCAACCCAAACTAAGCAACTGCAAGGATATAAACAAGAGGTTTGTCACGAATGGCTCTCCAGGTCTTTCCTTCCTGTAACAGACATGTTATTTTAGCTCAGCATAAATAAATAAGATGTTCATGGCTTCTCACACAGTGGGCAGTGTATATCGTTATGAAACATCTCCATTTTCTTTCTCAGAGTTAGACAAGCCTAAATGGACATTCTCCAGGGAGCCATGCCTCTTAGATCTCAGTTCTATTCATTATAGGTAATCCTTAGCCAGAGACTTCCTGCTAAAAACCCTTCAGTAATAGATCTTTTCTTCCTAGCAAAGACCATTAATCTATTTACCCTGGTAAATTGCCGAGAAGATGAAAGCCAGCCACTTCCTGTTATAGACTGAAATGTTTATGACTTCCCTCTCCCCAAATTCACATTGTCGAATATGCAACTCTCAATGTGATGGTATTTGGAGATGGGGCAATTGGGTGGTAATTGAGGATTAGGTCATAAAGATGGGGAACCTCAGGATGGGCTCCGTGGCCCCAGGAGGAGGGCTACCTCTTTCCCTCTCCATGCACGTTCACCAAGGAAAAGCCACATAACCAACGCACAGAGAAGGTGGTAGTGTACACGTCAGGGAGAGAGCTCTCACCAGGAGCTGAATCAGCTGGCAGCTTGATCTCAGACTTTCTAGACTTCAGAGCTACAAGAAATTAAATTCTGCAGTTTAAGCCACACTGTCTGTGGTATTTTGTTATGGCCACCTGGGCTAAGGCATTTTCCTTTGCTTCTTTCCCCCAAGGTCTCTCCCTGGTAAAGGGAATGAATGAGTAAATGTACCATAGGTCAGGTTTTTGAACATCTACTTATTTTTTTTAAACTATTAAGTAATGGAGAAAATGCATCTGTTATATTCTTCTCTTCAGGCAATCTCTCAAGAACAGCTTTTTTCTTTTGATAGGCATACATCCCCCATGGTTACGACAGTCAAAGAACATATAAAGTCTCACCTCCATCCTTGACACCATCTACACATTCCTAACTACTTGTATCAAGTTCCAGTGTTTTCTCATTTCATTTTGCTATTTTTACCGAATATTGTGGAGATATTTGCACATGTGAAGAGTGAAGAGAATCTACCCATTCACTTCCATGGCAGCTTATTCTCCTCTGGTATGGAAGCACTGTGTCTGTACAGCAATGATATAAGGTCTAAAACAATTTTTGTAACGTGACAACCGCACGTTGTATGTTTCTGTAGTATGTTTCTATGCCACTCTTCATTCAATGCTCTCTGTGTTCCCAGGTTCTTTTAAAAAATATTGGTAGTTCCTGTCGTGGCTTAGCAGAAATGAATCTGACTAGTACACATGAGGACACAGGTTTGATCCTGGCCTTGCTCAGTGGGGCATTGCTGTGACCTATAGTGTAGGTCTCAGACCCAGCTCGGATCTGGCATTGCTGTGGCTGTGGCATAGGCCAGCGGCTTACAGCTCTGATTTGACCCCTAGCCTGGGAACCTCCATATGTTGCAGTTCAGCCCCCCAAAAACAACAACAACAAAAAAAATAATTGGGATAAGAACACTTAAGATCTATATTCTGTTAAATTTTTAAGTGTACAATACAGTATTGTTAACTATATGGACAATGCTGTACAGATCTCTACAACTTATTCATCTTGCATAAATGAAACGATAATAATTTCACTTCTTTATAAAAAATTTTTTAAAAAAATTTTTATGGCTGTACATGAGGCTGGGACTGGGATCAAATCCCAGCGAGCGATTCCACAGTCGTGACAATACCTGATCCTTTTAAACTACTGTGCCAGGGAGGGGATGGAACTAAAGCTTCCAAAGTGACGCTAGCAGAGCAGCTGCAATCAGATTCTCAACCTACTGCAACACAGCAGGAACTCCTCACTTCTTTTGTTTTTAACATAAGGATAATGACATGGAAATACACAATGAAAAATTTTGTATAACTATAAATTCATAGTGGCCTCACCTACCTCCCTTTAGAGAAATTTGCAACTGAGTATTTGGCATTCTCCTGGTAATAATGCCTACAACACAGTATCATATTTAACACAAGAGAACTACACTGTTTCAATGTTCCTACACTTAAATCAGTATTGATTAGATTGCATAAGACAAAGAATTTATTCTAAATTTGATATGTGCCTTTATTCAGCATTAAATATATACGAATTCACTTAACCTTGAATAATTGAAAATGTGGTGCCTGGCTATTTGAACTCAGCAAAGTGGTTAATCATGCAGGCTTCAGAGTCAGGCTGATATAGATTCTAATGCCAATTTATCTGTAGCAAAATAGCTTTGTGATCTTGGTTAAATTTGCATAAGCATCAATTTCCCTATAATATGAGTATATAGAATTTAGGTCAGTGGGTTGTGAAGAGTATAAAATGAAAAAAAAATACATTAATCACAGCACACAGTAGTCACTCAATAAATGGTAGCTTTCCTTATTATCATCATTTTATACATCTTTTTACTCAGTGAGAAATTCTGTATTAGATGTCAGAAAACAGCAAGGTACATAACACCATCCTTGCTGTCAGAGCTCATAGTGCAGTGGGAAAGGCATACCAGTATGCAAAGAACAACTTTAATCTATAATGATGCAATATATTAATATATTAAATGCTATCTCCAGGGAAGGAAAAATGTGCTATGAAAATACACTGTCTACTACAATTACCTTGAAGAGATAAAAGATTCAGCAAAGTCTCCATTTGAAGAGATACCATACATACCAACTTCAATTTTCAGGTATCAAATAATTTAGGGAATGACACAACATTGAAACAATGAAGTTATTTTAATGTGGTGTGGGTGGGTTTGCAAGTCCCTTGGATCTGACAGTACATTTGAGTCTCAATAATTTCTTCTTAATAATGTAGACAGATATGAGGGGATAGGGAATAGGAGGAATCCTCTGACCTTGAGATTTGCTTCTCTTGTTTACTGACAACTATATCCCCCAAAGAAGCAAAGTGTGAGGTGGGAGGGAGAAGGGTGATTCCTATATTCCTCTTTATGTACAACAAGAAATAAATGTTGGTTATGCAGCAATAAAAAATCATTGAGGAAACTGTGTTGTTTTTTTTTTCTTCTAAGATTGAGAAGCCAATGCTTCTTGAAGAGACTCCATAAATCCACAGCCTTTTTTCCTCCCCTTTGTTGAAGGGTCTTATATGTCAAGAATATTATACCACTGATTACCAGGGTTGCCTACCCATATAAAACTCAAGGTAAGTGAAAAAGACTCCTCTATGGTTAGCACAGGATTTTTCATAGCATTCCAGAAAACTATAAGATAAATTTCAGGTCTTAATGTGTAAATGAACTATGTTTGTTTATTTTACAAAGAGCTCACTTTAGTAGCAGAGAGCTGTTGCACATCACAGTAACCCAGAAAGGAACTTCAAGCCCTTATCTTTTAGGTGAGTAGTCAGCGCCGATTTCAGAATTTTCTTTCACCCAGTGAGTCTCTTTATTACAGTTCTATAATTTTTGTCTAATAGTCTAACATTATCTTATCATTAAACCACAGGTTTATGTCATCAGAAATCATATTGAATGGGAATTCTGTTGGAATTAGTTCATTATAATTCTTATTGCAACTTCAGTAACCGCCACTTAATTAGAAATAAGAATCACAACTGGTAGAAACATTAAACTCTGTGGCAAGCAGATAATTTATAGATTTATACCAGGTTCCAAAACATTGGAATATTCTCCACTTGAAACTCTGTAAGAAGTCAGTGTCCATCCGAGATACATTTTGGAGTATTAAATCCACCAAGTCGCTCCTGGCAAACTAATATACATAGAACTGAAACGCCTCTTTATCCTTTCACCAACAAATTCATTATTTATATCTCCTTCACGCAGGCTCTGTGGTTATGCTTCAAACTTTCCTTAACTGCAGGAGAAGGAAAGCCTGGACGTCCGACCGGTGCACTCCGACTCCCTGTGCGCGTGGATCTATGAGTAAGTAGCCTTGTGCACAAACTCAAGTTAGCAGAAGGGTGCTGCAGTCCTGATCGATCCATCAGCCCCTAAAACAGTCTTTCTGCTTCCTACAGAGTCAGCTCACCCTGAATCCAAAGCCCTGTCAGAATTGAATTACAGATGTGCGCCCAATAGCTATTGGTCCTCAAATCCTGGGCGCGGCAACGCTCTTCTTCCAGTAGTCTGGATCGATTTCTGTGCTGTGATTAGCGTTGTTAGTGCTCCTATCAACACAAGCTTCATCTTCTGCACTGAATCATCCTTTTGTGCCACTGTCGGGCCTTGGTAACCCCACGTTCGGCGTTTACATACTGTCTCCAGCCATACAACTTGAAGCGGACTTCCAGAGCCAGTCAAGCATCCCAGGTTCCAAAAACTATGTGTTTGGAGACGGTGCCGGAGCAACGTGCCCAGCGCAGGAGCAAAGGAAGCTTGCGCTACCTCCGCGCTTCGCAACTTTTGCGCTTTTTTCCAGCAGGTTCCAAGGTGTAGAGATTCGCCAAGTCTGGGACTTAAACACTCACAGCAGTCCTCTGGCCAGTACTTGGGAAGGCAGAGAACGGCTCCGCTGATATAACGACCTTGCCCTGCATAAACGCGAACCAGGGTTAAAAAAAGAAAGTTTACTTTGGGTGACCAGTTCCAGCAACCCAGTCCAGGTGAGAAAAAACTCCCGCGAGGAAGCTACTTCCTGGGAAGCCGCTAACGAGCGGGGGGCTCTTCTGACAGCCACATCTCTCTGGCGCGGGGCTCTCCACCTCAACGCACCCAGGGATCTCTCCTGGCTGTTTAGGGAAGAAAAAGAAGTTAGGACAGCAGCTAGCCAGAGACCTGCACAGCAACTCCCGGTGTGAAACCTTGGAAATGGCTGCTAAAGGGGCTGGGTCTCCAGCCTCCTAATCCCTCCCCTTTCTCCAGCTGAGCCTTTCACCTGCTACCATCCAGTTTACAATATAAGCGTATACCCTGAATTAGCCCAGGTTCAAATTCTAGGCGTCATGAATCCATACGCAGTTCCTTCCAAAAAGATCTATGAGAGCTTCACGAGCTTCTGGGGGAAATGTTACGTGAAGGAATGGGCAGGAAAGGGGCGGCTAGAAGGGGTTGGTTCCAGGAAACAACGGCTAGTCTCCTCTATTCG